>NC_046156.1:204496776-205096776 GCF_011064425.1 Rattus rattus | reverse complement strand
TCTGCAACAGAAATGGAATGTCAGTAATCAAGGTTCAGGAAAACTCCAGATACAGTAATATAAGTGCTATTAACCAATGTAAATATTGTGAGCGTTGAAATAGAGTAATCAAAGGGCAAAACATAAGCTGTCTTTATTTCACGAAAATGATTCAAAATTTACCTAAATAAGGAAATTAACAGACAAAAAAATGCAAAGTAACGTTAACTATAAAAGCCTGAGAAGCCATCCATGCAATTCTCTTGTGAGTGGTCACTGGTAATTTGCTCCTGACTGCCAGCAATGTCAAGGCTCCATGTTCATCTCACTATGTCCTCCTACTGCGTGGCCAACACTAAACACAAGAGAACCCTGTCCCCTGCCTCTTCAACTTTGTATTCTCAGCCTTTCTGAGCCAGCAAGTTAGAGTTCCACAGGATGTTTTCAAATATTATTTTCTTTTCAACAGCACATACATATGAATTATAAAGACTAGTAATTATCAGTGGGTTATTTTATGACCTAAAAGTTAATCATGAACTAAAGGGTAACAATTTCTTCCATCAAAAATAATTATTTAATTGGAATAGAGAGAGAGGGCAGGAACAAGTTAATAAGAAAGAAGGCTGTTTCTTTACAGGATCCTAGGATTTTGTAGGCCAATTCAAAATGTAATTTTTTATGAACACAGGTACTCTGCATGGATGAACAATTCTTCTCCCAGAAGACCTGGGATATTAAGTGAAAATCTCAGTACCAGATGTAGGATGCCTTCCTGTGAGTCACTGGTCAGGCCTCAGAGGTCCCCCAAACAACACAGGTCATTGTCCTTCCTTCTGCAATGTAATTACATCACCATTACCATAACTACATAGCAAGGCCTTATTTCTGAAGACACAACACATTCGATTGCACAACAGAAATAAAGCCAGAACTGA
Source organism: Rattus rattus (assembly GCF_011064425.1). Classification (NCBI taxonomy): domain Eukaryota; kingdom Metazoa; phylum Chordata; class Mammalia; order Rodentia; family Muridae; genus Rattus; species Rattus rattus. The sequence continues at coordinate 205,095,859 of NC_046156.1, read as the reverse complement.
CAGGAAAACTTCTCTGCTGGTTACTTCCCATAGAGCCAGAGGTGCTATGCAGGACACTGAAGGAGACAAGGCCCTGGTGGTCTTACACAGCACTGGACCCTGCATGCTACAATACTGACTAGCAAGGCACAATGGACCCACTGGTGTAACCGTGGAATGGCTATCATTTTCTCATTGGGTTTGAGGCCTACTCCACAAGAAGGAACACATAGCTGGTACTTTAAACTCAGCCAGAATGCTAGTGCTAAGGAGGGAAGCTAGCGTTGTCTTGTCAAGTAGATTTGGTATAAACATTGCCTCTAAATGTTTATGTTTATACCCATGGATGAACGTTGCTCTCAGTCCAGGGAAGCTTCTTTTCGCAGGGGACAGAAGTTAGTGTGGAGACGCAGAGCTGTAAGTGGTCAAAGTGCTAAGAAACTGACTACTGGATGTTCAGCCCTAAATGGGGTTATCTGTATCAATACCCTATCCCCCAAGACTCAAGGAACATCTCGAAAGTGGGAGCAGAAAGATTTTTAACAACCATAGCAAGGCTTGAAGAGATGCGCGAAACGCCGACTTCTGGACATGGCTTGGCTGCTCCACTCATGAGCTCACTGCAGCCGTGGGTACCCACACATGACCTGAACTCACTGCAGCCTCGGGTCTCCACGCATGACCTGGACCAACAACAAATCAGTCAACATTCCAGCAGGTGCATCGACTGGACTCAGTGGGTGAAGGCAGAAAGGGCCATGAAGGTATTCGATATGGATGAAGGCTGTCAGGGAGGTGGAAAGGGTGACCTAGAGGTAGATATAATTAAGATCTATTATATACAGAAATGTCCGACATTGTCAAACTAATGTAGAAAAGACTTTCCTAAACTAAATGAGTAAAATGTTTAGGAAAGAAAACTTACCTAATTGGAATACACAGTCTGTGCTCCTAATTCTACCTCCAACTATTACCTCATTTATCCAAACATGGTTTGATAAGGATTACCAGTAAAGTCCATGTTCAACAAAGCAGACAGCTGCTGGTCACGTTTTCACTACAGCGAAATGGTCACGTCTCTTTTACTAAAGTCTTCCATCCAACAGAAAAGTTCACAAACTGACGATGGAAAGTAAAAGCCCTAACACGTACTAATGAAGACAAGTGTCCCACAAAACACCGGATCCCAGAGAGCAGTTCTGACTAGCCTGCCCCTTAGGATATCCCCTTTTCTGCATGGAGGATCATAAGTCAGTGCCCTGGGGTTTTTTTTGGGGTGGGGGATGTTGCTGGGAAGGACGTGGTCTTGTTAATTCCCAATGTCAGAAGTTGGCAAGTCACAGCAATGATTCTATAACTGTCTTGCCTGTACTCACCAACTTCCAAGAACTCCTGCTTCCCAGGGCTAGCACAGAAGATACTTCAATGCACTTAACCAGCCCACTTTGGATCATCTACTCCATTTTAATGACAATTTTAAATTACAGCCAGTCAAAAAGGAAGAAGTTATGACCTTCCCTTTTTCATTCCATTCCATATCAAATTTTTATGTTTATTTGTGCATATATGAGAGAGAGAGAGAGAGAGAGAGAGAGAGAGAGAGAGAGAGAGAGAGAGAGAGAGAGGAGAGACATGTCACAGAGCATAAACTAGAGAATATCTTATAGGACTCAGTTCCTTCCTCCTACCAGGTACGTTCAGGAAATGGGACTCAATTTGTTAGCTGGGCTACAAGCACACTGGCCCGTTCCAGACATCTTGGCAGTTCCGCTTTGAGCTTTAAAATCCATTGTAGATAATGTCACAGGCATATACATCTAAATCTAGCTATTTTTCTACAATTAAGAAACGTGGTCCGCGATAGAACAGCAAAGTGAATTGATTTCCTATACCACTCAAAGCAGATCTTTTAAAAACTCAGTTATTAGCAGAGGTATCTTTTTGTACATTTTAAAATATAAAATTCGATATAAGCCACACATGGTGGCTCACACCTGTGCTTTCAGAGCTTGGGAGGCAAAGGAAGGGGACGTCCATGAACTCAAGGCCAGGCTAAGACACAGTGAGACAATGCAGCCTGAACTACAGAATGAGACTCTGTCTAGAAACAAAGTGTGGTTTATATGTTAACTATCTGTTAGCCATTGAGTTCTAAGTGAAACGTAGAAGTCCCTCGTTTAGTCTTCTACAGCAGTCAAGTATCCTTTCTGCACTGTTTGAAGCGAGGAGTTATGTACTGATCATGTAAGGAACATTTGCTGCCCAAGATAAAGATTATTTGAATTTCATGCAATGTTTCCTCAAACCATACATAAAACTCCACACCTCTGCCACCATTTGAACTTACAAAGCTGTAAGGCCATGCCAGCTGGCCTTCAGTAGCCTGTTCACCTGCACATAGCCCTCAGCACTTCATCCAGTGGATTTCAGTGACTCCCCATCTGCCTGGCTGCTGTAAGCCTCTGGGCAGTTCAGTATGCCACTGATGTCCCAAGAGATGAGGGCAGGGGAGGAGGGGAAGCTGTCCTCACTGCAGCTGAAGGTCTGCACTAAGAAGCAGGAAGTCCCTACTTTTGCATTTTCTTCAGCCTCACTCTGGGTAATGCTAAGTTTTGTCCAGAGCAGCTGTCAGACTGTGACACGAGTCCTAGCCTCAGAAACCAAGTAAAACCAAAGCATTCCAATCTCTGACGATGACTAATCTCTGTTGGTTTTCTGGTCTACTGTAACATCCCCAAGACGGCCTCTACTTGATAATGATGTTCCCCAGCACACCACAGCTGTGCCATGCATGCTCTCTGCCAGGTGAACTATTGAAATTCCTAATCCATCACTGGTGAATGAATGTACTGTTCGTGCCTGTTACCAAAGTTTTTCACGTGTAATCATGTAATACTTTACTTGAACTGTAGCAGTGGTTCTCAAATAATTTGATATCGGGAAATCCATTTAAAATCCACTGAGGATGACAATAATTTTTCGGTTCAATGTTTTATTTATGGGTACTTGCTATATTAAAAACTAAATTCCAAATGCAACTATTCACTTAATTTAAATATAATTATGATCATGTTTCTATGAAGACATACTTCCCAAAACAAAGGAAAGAATTAGTAAGAAGATGACGTTGTTTTACATTTTAAAAATATTTTTAAGTGCTTGAGGTAATAGGGACAGCTGGACTCTTCAATCTACTTTAATTTATACATTAAATTTGTTCTTCCACAAGTTCACACACAATACCCATTGCACACTGACCACTCTCAGCCCCCACACCCTCCCCTTGCCCCCACTACTCCTGCCTCGCTGCCCTCACTCCCTGACAAACCTTTCGCATTCATCTTGACTCATTTTGTTTTGAGCCACTGATTTTTGGTTAAACAGGGTCATGTATGTGACCATGGGTTTGGATCCCCCATCTGCTTTCGCATAACATATATATGTTGACTATCACAGATGAGGCAAACTCAGGAAAGCCTGAGTGGGCCTGAGAATACACATCACAGGTGACACGTTCACGCTTTTGTAAGAAGCCATCTTAACTATAAAGATCGCCACATGGTTTCTGGAACCTCAGAGTTCCTTGAATATATTCAAAGGCTATCCCTGTGTTGGTCAATGTATCTAAATTTCTAATTAGTTTCCTAGCATTTAAACACTCTCTTCATTGTCTTGAGTTTTTACTAAAAACTTTCTGAAAGCCTCCCCTTTTCGTGTAAATCCAAGTCTTACACATAGATTGCATCCACGGAGGACGGTTTTAAGTGCCCAAATCTGCAGACACCAGTATAAGATGGTGTCGTATGTGCACATGATCTACTTATGTCCTCCCAAACATTTGAAACCATTTCTGTATCTCTTATAATATCGAATTCAACACAGTGCTGTATAAATTGTTAATATAGTGTGGCATTTAAAGGCTGGCAACAAGAAAAGCCTGTATATGTTCAATACAAATGCAGTTTTCTTTTTCAAATATTTGTGTTTCTCGGTTGTGGGATTCGCAGATGTCGTGGGTAGGTTTCATTTTTTGTTGGCTTATGTCACTCCTTAATAGTGATACTGTTGATAGCCCTTTAATTCCTCTTTAAGGCTGGTCCGTGTACCTCTACTCAAATGCTATGACTGTTGGCCGATAACTCATAGAGGACCCCTTCTCTGGAGAATTACTTGGGAAACTGCAGTTACCCACCTGAGATGTGGCTACTGAAACTGATTACTAGGCTACCAAAGGCCAGCCCAGGGACACTCAGTGGGACTAATTCTCTGCTATGATTCGAAATGAAGAGCAGAGGTCAGATTAAGTTTGTCTCCAGTTTCTCTTCCCCGGCTGTTATTCCTTGCTCTGCCCTGCTTCTCTGGCTTCTTTTCTCTTAAAAGCACATCTGCCGCAAATCATTTGAAGAGAAACGCTAGGCTATGTTCTCCTTCTGGCAAACCTGACAAGACAACTTCCATCCCATCCAAATTGTTGCAGTACTGACCGGCTCATCACATGAGCCAACCATGTGTGCAGTACCTCAGCTCTACTAAGCATGCTAGAGGACAGGCCTGGTTGTTCTCACTGTGTGGTTCTGATGCAGCAGCATCGGTCCCGTCTGGAAGCTTAGGAGAACTGCAAATTCTTAGGTCCCCATCAGACCTGCTAAAAGCTGTAGGTGTGGACACGGCAATTAGTTTGAACAAACTGTTATGCAATAATTTGTTTTTAACAAGCCTCCAGGTGACTTCTGGTGTCCACTAAAATAGTTCCTGTTGCTTATGAAGTAGTTAAAGCATGAATTTTGAAGTCAAACTTAATCATGGCCTTGCCTTTGTCCCTGGGTAAGAGTCTTAGCCGCCATGTCCCCATCTCCTTATGCGTACAAGGATGGTAATGAAGGTGTCTGTATCAGGAGATAAATTAAGTCACGTGTTCAAATCACGCAACACAGTGCCAGCGGCTTGGACTCCTGTCTTCCTTATTAACATCAACTTCCCTGACTTCACATTTAAATCCATCACCATCTCCTACCACAGGTCTGCCACGGTCATACAGAACTAATACAGGGCATTGGCACCTAATAGAAAAGCTGATAAATGATCGCTGCAGGTATCTCTTCCTGAGGATTAAACTCCTGGTACACAGACATTAATACCAAACAAACGGGTGTTAAGCAGAATTTGTTAGAGTCACTGGTAGAAATATTGACTGGGGATAAACAAATGAAAGTACTAACATCACGGAAACTCCTCCTTCTGGCTTGAAACCCACCCGTTCACATACGTGCATTCCTGTGACATTCATGTTTGTGCACTCCTTTGACATTCGTGTATGTGCATTCCTGTGACATTCATGTATGTGCATTCCTTTGACATTCATGTTTGTGCATTCCTGTGACATTCACATATGTGCACTCCCTTAGCACAATTGTTCAAGCTAAACAGGCACAATCAGCTACTATCAGCAGAAAGTATGATTATTTTAGCCATCTGAATGTCACAATTTTAGGGTTAAAACTGGGTATTTTGCTTAAGTCACTGTTTCCTAGGGCCACAGACCACGTCCTGAGCTCCCTCTGCAGACTGTAGGCGTCTTTTGATGACTGATGGTTGACAGTGTTGTTTTACACACTTGTTTAAAGTTCATTAATCATCCTAATTTTCATGACTGACAGGTCCCATCCTGAAAGAATAGTTATAGCTAAATCTATAATTTTCACAAACTAAGATTATATATCCCTCGAGTTCTTCTATCAGGAGCATAATCAATCCTCATCATAAAATCTGCTTAAATACTGGAATTTAAAATTTGTTAAATATGAATAGTCCACTGCATAAGAGAAACAATATATTCCCCATCTAATTATCATTTACCCTAAGTATATATTTAAATTGTCATAATATTTTCTACTCTATCACAAATGTAAGCAAGCTATTAAGATAAAATATTAATTCAGAGATATCTAAAAATGAAAAACTAGCAAATTGTAGATCATCATACCCATAATCATACTACTGAATAAATAGAAATTTATGTTGATGAAGAAAGAAAGAAATCCTAATGAAGAAAAAAGTTATACAAAAGGAGACTTGTAACTCAGTCTAGTATTTACCACAGAAAGTGGAACAGTACATGCACAGTTCCCTAAACACTTTATTACTACTTTTTGGCTAGAGTCATATTCAGTGGTCTCCCAACAAATCTGTGAGCTACTGCTGGCTAACCATGCCTGAGGAGGGTTATCCCAACCTTTGAAAGCATGAGAAGCACAGAAACGAGATGTCATGCGTTCTCCTTTTTACCTTCCCCACTTGCTCAGTGTTCTTCATTGTTATGACCAGGAAATATTTTGTTAGTATTAATAGTAATACTTTTGCATATTTTATCCAGCAAAAGAACAAATACTTGACGTGAGAAAACTGAGGTTTACACAAGGTCATATCATACTGCTAGGACATGACTAAAACATTACAAAATACAATTTCCAAGTGATCCACACTAGGCGATCTAATTTACTTTGATTTCCAAAACAATTCGATCATTAGTGATCCTGGCCCACACCTACCAGAGGCCCGGCCAGAGTCCTGAACCCCAGGAAAACCCCACCCTCCTCCAACACCTGCAAACAAACACAAACCACTCCTCCTCTCATCACCATATCCCTGCCCACCCCTCTGCCCAACGTCTTCTGCTCCACCAGAGGCCAGGACAATGCCCTGAACCAGGAAAGCCACGACCCTACACCTGTGCTTCTCAGATTATTCCACAAAATAGAAATGGATGCAACACTACCAAATCCATTCTTGGAGGCCACAGTCACCCTGACACTCAAACCATACAAAGGCTCAACAAGGAAAGAAAGAGAATTACCAGCCAATTGCCTTCATGGACATTGATGCAAAAATACTATATAAAATACTTGCAAACCAAATCCAAGAATACATCAAGAAGTCCATCTATCATGATCAAGTAGGCTTCATCCCAGGGATGCAGAGATAGTTCAAATTAGGAAAATCTGTCAATGCAATCCACCATATTAAAAAATGAAAAGAAGAAAACCACATGATCTTCTCATTGGATGCTGAAAACACCTTTGACAAAATCCAATACCCCTTCATAATAAAAGTCTGAGAGAGAGCAGGGACTACAAGAGACATACCTAAACATAATAAAGGCAATATCAAATTAAATGGAGAAAAACTGAAAGCAATTCCACTAATCTTGGGAATGAGACAAGGCTATTCACTCTCTCCATGTCTATTCAATAAAATACTTAAAGTTCAAGCTAGAGCAATAAGACATCTAAAGGAGATCAAGGGGATTTAAATAGGAAATGGAGAAGTCAAAGTATTGGTATCCAAAGATGATATGATTGTTGGCGTACCCTGTGTCTCTGTCATCCTTCATCTACCTAAGGTATTCCCTGATTGGCTTTAATAAAAATCTGATTACCAATTAGCTGGGCAGAAAGTGGAAGGGGGAACTTCCTGGGAAGGAGAAAGGAACTCTGGGAAGAAGAAGGTGGAAAGCTTTGTGCCAGGAGACATGGGAGGAGACAGGTGTGAAGGCCTAAAAGGCATAGCCAACCACATGGCTGGATGTGGCTAGGTGGTCAGCTTAACGTAGAGGAGCTAGGTGAGCATCTAAGGCCAGCTAAGGCCTACGTCCTTGAAATATTAAACAAAAAAAAAGAAAAGAAAAGAAAAAAAGAAATATTAAATCATCTCTGTGGGGTTATTTGGGGAAAAGCTGGCCTGAATAATTGCCACCATACTAATTTCTACCATTAATTAATATATACAGAATAATATTAATAATCTTTTATTTTACAAATGGTGCCCCATATGGTAGTATACATAAGCAACTCAAAAATTTCTACCAGGAACACTTACAGTTGATAAACACTTCACTGATGTGTCTGGATACAAGTTTAACCCGAAAATACTTTTCAGTTTTCCTCTTACATACAGATGACAAAGAGCTGAGGAACACCCTTCACAAACAGCCACAAGTAATATAAAATATCCCTCAGGGGAACTCTAACTGAGTAAGTGAAAACCTGCATGATAAAAACGTCTAGTCCCTGAAGAAAGAAACCGAAGGAGATAGCAGAGGATGGACGGTTCTCCCATGCTCATGGATAGCTAGGAACAACGTAATAAAAATGGCCATCTTACCAAAAGCAATCTACAGAATCTACAGAATCAATGCAATCCCCATCAGGATTCTAACACAATACTTTATACACCTGGAAAGAGCAATTCTCAACTTCGTATGGAAACACAAACATTTCCAGGACAGCTAAAATAATCCTTATAACAAAAGAACTTCTAGAAGTGTCACCATCCCTGATTTCAAGCTGTACTACAGAGCAATAGTAATTTTAAAAAAACAAAAAACAAAAAAACCAAAAACCAAGTGGTATTGGCATAAAAACAGACAGGTTGATCAGAGGAATGGAATCAAAGACCCAAATGTAAACTCACACACCTATGGACACATCATTTTTGATAAAGAAGTCAGAAATACAAAATGGACAAAAATAAAAGCATCTTCAGCAAATGGTGCTGGTCTAACTGAATGCTGCCTGTGGAAAAATGCAAATATATCCCAGTACAAAGATCAAGTCCAAGTGGATCAAAGACCTCAACATAAAGCAGATACACTGAATCTGACAGAAGAGAAAGTAGAGAACAGCCTTGAACTCATTGGTACAGGAGACAACTTCCTGAACAGAGAGCATCAATGACTCATGCTCTAAGATCAACAATTGGTAAGCAGGACCTCATGAAACTGAAGAGCTTCTGTAAGATAAAGGACACCATCAATAGAACAAAACAACAGCCCAGAGAATGGGGAGAGATATTCACCAGCTCCACATCTGGCAGAGGTTAATATCCAAAATTAAAAAGAACTCAAGAAGCTAGATATCAACAAAGTAAATAATCCAATTAAAAATGGGGTACAAATCCAAACAAAGAATTCTCAAAGAGAAATCTCAAGTGGCTGAGAAACACTTAAAGAAACATCCAACATCCTTAGTCATCCAAGAAATGCAAATCAAAATGGCCCTGAAATCCCATCTCACACCTATCAGAATGGCCAAGATCAAAAACACAAGTGGCAGCTCCTGCTGGCAAGGATGTGAAAACATAGGAACACTCCTCCATTGCTGATGAGAGTGAGAACATATACAGCCACATTGGAAATCAATATGGTGGCTTCTCAGAAAATTGAAAATCAATCTACCTCAAGACCCACCTATACCACTCCTGGGCATATACCCAAAGCAAATCTACCGTAATACAAGGACACTTGCTCAACCATGTTCACAGCAGCTTTATCCGTAACAACCTAGACGTCCATTAACCAAAGAGTAGATGATAAAAGTGTGGTGCATATACACATGGACTATTTATTACTCAGCTGTTAAAAACAATGACTTCATAAAATTTGCAGGCAAATGGATGGAACTTGAGAAGGTCATCCTGAGTGAGTTAACCCAGACGCAGGAAGACAAACATGGTATATACTCACTTACGAGTGGACGGTAACCGTAAAGGATAATCATGCTACACTCCACGGACCCAGAGAGGCTAAGGAGAATGGTTCAAGAGGGAATCTCACTGTGAAGGAGAAACAGAATAGACATTGTGGGTGGACTGAGTAAAAGAGGGGATGGACAAGGGTCTAATGGCACATGGGATGAGAACAGGGGTCCAGGTGTAGGGAGGATTGAAGGAGAAAGTACTAGATAGTGTGTGGAGCATCTCTGGGACTAGCTAGAAACCCAGTACAATGGAACCTCCCAGGAATCTATGAATGTGACCCTAGCTAAGGCTCCTAGCAATGGGGGACATGGATCCTGAACTAGTCCATCTCCTGTAACCCACCAAGGCTTCCAGTGGAGAGATTGGGACACCAACACGGCCACAAATCCTTCTACCTACAATTGGTCCTACCTCCAAGATGTGCTGGGGTAAAGGTGGCACAGAGATTGTGGTAATGGCCAACCAATGGCTGGTCCAGCTTGTAACCTTGCCATGAGAGGGACCCCAGCCCTGGAGGTCCAGAAACCAAAGGCTGGACAGCACAGAGACCTAGGATAGAACAGAACACTACTGGCAGAAAAAAGTCAATAAAATGATTCTGATTGACATCCTGCTGTACTCATAGACTGTTGCCTAGCCTAACTGACATCAAGAAAGAGGCTTCACCCAGCAACTAAGGGAGGCAAATGCAGCGACCCACAGTGAGACACTAGGCAGAGCTTGGAGAATCCTGAAGAAAGACAGGGAGGAAGAACTGTAGGAGCCAGAGGGGTTAAGAGCCCCATGAGAAAACTCACAAAAATCAACAAACCTAGGCTCATAAAGGCTCACAGAGACTCAACTGCCAACCAGGAATCCTGCATGGGACTGACCCAAGCCCCGTGCATATATAACAGTTGTATAGTGTAGCAGAATTTTAGCAGAACCATTTTATCTGACATGAATCTGGGGGGGGGGTAGCACCTCAGCTTTGAAGTAGCCTTTTGTCAGCGATTGTTGTCTGAGATTTTTATGGGATTATTCTTTTGAAGGATTCTCAGAGCCTTTGTATAATTTAGGCCTGGCAAACCAGGAAGTCTCCTCTGGCTGAGAAATGCTTAGGTGATGGGTCTTTAAAGATAACCCTTAGGTCAGATAAGAAGTTTTGGTATTCAGAAATTGACTTGCTAAGGTGCCTTTTGTACAACAATAAAAAGAGATTCTGGGAAGCAGTCAGGGTTTAGTCCTTCAGAGGTTGATCCCCCCCGCCCCCCCATGCTCAGAAGCCTAAATTCATCTGCAATGGCTCGTTGAACAATCACTGTCCTGTGTCCTCTAGAACACTGACAGTGTGACTTGGTCTTCTTGTGGGATTCCTAACAGTGGGAGCAGAATCTGTCTTTGACTGTGCTGCCTGCCTTTGGGAGCCTTTCCTCCTACTGGGTGGCCTCATATAGCCTAAATATGAAGGGAGGTAACAACTTGATAGGCCATGTTTGGTTGATATCCATGGGAGGCCAGCCCTTTTCTAAGGAATAGGTTGAGGGATGGGAATTGGGGGATGGGAGGAGAGGAGGAAGGGAAAACTGCAGTCAGGATGTACTATATGAGAGAATGCTAAATAAAAAAATTTTTAAAATATTTCTGTGATGATATTGGACATACTGGATTAGATATATGCCATGGCTGTTTGATATCCATGGAAGCATGCCTTTTTCTGAAGAGAAATGGAGTAGTGGACAATGGGTAGGGAGAGGTGGGGAGAAAGTCTGGAAGGAGAGGAGGGTGGGTAAAGTATGGTCAGGATGTAAAAATTACATACATACATACATACATACATACACACACACATACATGTGTTTAAAAATAGATTTCAAGGATGGACTCAGGGGTTGGAGATGGGAACCGGAAATACCAGGTTGGGGGAAGAGGGAAAGAATATAGAAAGTGGTGACTGGAATTGGGGGCAGGGGGAAATAGGCGTATCAGGACTGCAGGGGCCAGAGGAGTCAAGGACACCACAGGAACACAGCCCACAGAATCAACTGACAGGGTCTTGAGTGGGCTCTCAGAGACCAGGGAGCCTGTATGGACCTGACCCAGGTCCTCTTCTTGTATCCTATGGTTGTGTAGCTCGGTGTTCTTGTGGGAGCGGTGTTGTCTCTGACTCTTTTGCCTGACTTTGGGCCCCTTTTCTTCCTACTGGATTGCCTCATCCAGCTTTGATGTAGGAATTTGTTCCTGGTCTTGTAGCTTTTATGCTGCATTTAGTTGATGTCCCAGAAAAGCCTGTTCTTTTCTGAAGGGAAGTAAAGGGAGGGAGGAATGAATCTAGGGGAAAGAGGAGGTGAAGGAGAGGCTGGGGGAGGGGAGGAAGGGAGGAGAAACTGAAGTTGGAATGCAATATATGAGAGAAAAATAAATAAAAAGTAAAACTAAACTAAAATAAAACACCTTCCTCGACTGGCAAGTGATAGGCTTAGCAGCAGCACACTCCCCTCCAAACCAAACTACAGAAAACCTCACTGTAAGTGTTTCTTTTCAGACATTTGTGACTTTTCTATGTACACTGATTATCAGGGGGTAAAAAATACTATTCTACTTAAAGTAATACCCTTTTAGAATTCAATCAATTCAAAGTAACTAATCTGATTGGCCAGGTTTTATCAACCTACACAAGTAAGGTGATCTAGTTAGATTATAGACATTTATCATGTAACCCTTTATGGGCAGGTTTACATCCGACCTCAAAACAGTAAATACCAGTTTATGGGATATGAAAGAGAAACAAAGGAACCACACTGTTATAGAAAACCCCTGAAGAGAAAGGGCAGAACAGAAAACGTTTAAAATAATCTGCAGTTAAGAGAATCGTACTTGAGTAGAAGGAAAATAATATCTATGCTACATAAATATTTGCATATATATATATATATATCTCCTTTTTATTTCTGTGTTTTTTTTTTCTTGTTCATTGCTTGCTTTCTTGTCTAAAACAAGGTTCCATATCTTTCTGGCTGCCTCCAAACTTGCTACGTAGCTGAAGAGAGCCTCGAACTTCTGATTCTTCTGCATCTGTCTCTGGGATTAGAGGCACACACTGCCACACCAAGCTGAGAATCTCTCCATTACTCTTTCAGCTAAAGACCAGCAAGAAATCCAGAGGCACCGTCACTCACAGTCAACTTTAAAAGCATTCTTTCTTATTTGGGAGCTAGAAAATGGGATACCCTCAAGAAAGCAAACTTACATAGATAGATGGTGGCTCCCGGAACTGCTGTATCAAACAAACAAATAAAAACCCACAGGATTTCAAAGCGATGAGAAGGAAGAAATAGGGTTTTACTCTTTGAAGAGATTAAAAATGATAATATTTAAAACCATGGTCAACAGCTAATTCAAAGGGCAGTAAATGTTCTTGGATTATGTTGTTTTGCCTATAACGACTGTCCCTTTTCCATTTAACATTTAATTCTTGTACTATCGGTCATCTAAGAGGTTTTTCTAGTCTTTGCATCCCTGGTGCACGGACCTTAATTAACCAACCCGTTACAGGTGCACATTACAGTCGCTTCTATTTGTTCCCTACCATAAATGGCAGTATGATACGTGCACTTCCTGATAAAATTCTACTTGTTTCTGGTTATTGTGTGAGCACCACTTGGGAGTTTACTGTGATGTAAAAGCATTACATCAAAACCAGCCTGTTGGCTAAGCTGAAGGCTGGAGGTGGAACCATAATGAGGCAGGCGCAGCAAAGCGCCAATGGCAGGAGGCTGCGAGGGCGGGGCTTCGCGAGGGTCACTTCTTCCGCATCCCTAAATGGTGAAGCGCACTGGGCAATGTTACAGACGGGAAAGGATGAGGTTAAACTTCTCTAATCGGTATAGATTACGCACACCATGAGTACAGGTTTAGCCTGTCAACCTGTCATATCAGACAGCGACGGCCTCTCATACTGCCACAGCACTCTTGGTGCTTTTAAAATCTCTGCCAACTCGTTGGACAAAAACCAGTGACTTGTCTTTTTAATCATCATTTCTGTTACCTTTCTAAGCTAACACGTAACGACTTGATAAAGCTTCCTAACATGTTTGGCTTCAGGTTTGGTGTTGGCTACTGGGCCACGCAGCAGTAATCAAGAATCAAACAACCTCTATGGAGCACTTAGCACTCCCAAGCACCGAATCCCGATGAAAAGACTTTGATCAGACGCTGTTGGAACTCCTGCCCCTACGCACATGAAGAAGGAGCATCTCCACGAGGCAAATGGCTCCGTGGGTAAAGTGCTTTGCAATCGCACATGAGGAGTTCGGAGCTGAGTTCAGACCACCAGCACCCTGTGAAAGCTGAGGGTGGTAGAGTGTCCTAGCCCTTGGGATGTGAAAGAAGAACCCTCGTCAACCAACAGTGAGGCCCAGGTTCAGTGAGGGAGACCCTCTCTGAGCTGAAGAGGAAAACACCTACACGGACCTGGCATCCATATACATTCAGGCCCATATGCACACCCACATACATTATAGGCACATGCACATACAGAAAGACACATGCACAAAAACTTGTACATACAGACAGTAACATGTACACCCAGAGAGACAGAAACATGCGCACATAGAGACAGAGAGGAACATGCACACAGACAGAAGGGGTGCATACACCTACACACAGAGAACACACACACACAAGGACACATGTACAAAGAACACCTGTCTTTTTACTAAGATGCTCAGGATTGAAACAGCTATGATTTCTTCCTTTGTACTGAAGCAATTAGTTCCCATCAACCATCTTCTATCTGTTAACATTCCAGTGCTTCCTGACGTAAGAGTATATAATCCCGGTGTAGTCATCAAAAAGAAGTGAACACGGATCCTGCGTTTACTGAAATGTAAGGATGGTCGTGATATTCTCCCTGGGTACCAAACACACGCAGAGGAGAAACCTAAGGAAAATAGGCAGTACTTTCCAAAACGTTAATAGTGTATATTAAAGGTATACGGAGAATTAGTTCAGTTTTACAGATTTCCCCAGTGTTTCAGAATGGATATCTACAACTTTTCTTAAGAATAAGAAACATGTTAAGGGCATTTGTATTTTGATTAATTGAGAGACTGAAAATGTTCCAGAAAACCACTATGAACTCAGTGCTTTAATAACGTTTAATTTTGTAAATGTCTCAAGTCAATCAGATTTTCCTAAAGAATGAGAGACCCAGAGTCTACACATTTCCAAATGACTAGAAAAGCTGCCAAAGGCAGAGTAGGCAGAGTCAGATCTGTGTCGGTGGAGATGTCACTGGATAAAAACCAAAACGACAGGAAGTCCTGTGGGCCTTCAGAGCCGAGGAAAGGTATGAAGGATGTCTAGACTCTCACCATACACCACAATTGCTGCTTTCACTGCCACGAAGAAAACAACCGCTCAGAAATGAAATTCACATGCCTACCACCAAAAGTCCCGGCATCCAGGGCTACTTTAAATCTTTAACATATAAACATACACGACACAGACCGAAACCTCTTAATTAATCTACTCCATTAAACTACTCACCTCTGTGGGGAGACACGTGTGCACACTGGCGGGTGTTCCCTGATGTGGTGCTGGAGTCTCTTTCTTTATTTGAAACTGTGTTTTGCACATGTAGCCATCAGAACATTCCTGTGATCCACCAACAAAGGAGACATGAAAAATACCAATTAATGCAAGAACTCATCGATCTAAGAACTACCGTGTCACTTGTGTTCTAAGTCATGCCAAGAGAACGCAGCCACTTTAAATGAGATAATATGGACGACCAGACTAATGCAATGTACCCTGTGTACCACTTGATAAACATCACTCTTATTTCCCTAGCAGTTTTGCCTATTAATGCTCCTCTTCTAAATTAATCTCTTCTACTCTTTTGGCTCTACTAGCCCAGCACGGCGAAGTCAGAGAGCCAAACTTCAGGATGGTAAACACTAGACAAGCACTTAATCCCACCGGAAGCAGTACCATGCTGTGAGCAACAGTGACCATGGGAGATTTGAGGGTTCGCAGCAAGGCTGGAGCGAACCTCAATGTCTCTTTGACGAAACAGATGTCACAGAGCGATAATTGTATGTAGTACCTGCCCGAACTGTCTGAGGAGCCTCATTCCCACTTCCTTATTGTGCCTCCTAACATCCTGTGTACCATGACCTGAGGAAGGCTTGTCTCACACTGCACCGTCCGTCTGATGTAGGCTGGGATCAAACCCCGGTCCTCATGATTGAGCAGCACGTGCTCTTAACCCCTGAGCCATCCCTCCAGCCCCACTAATTGCTTTCTTTCCTGCTTTCTTATACTTGCTCTTAAATACAGCCCAGTGTAGTGTTCATCCAACTATCATAAGCTCCATTCTAAGGCAAAAGCTGCTTGAATTCCATGAACTCACACAGAAGAACACAGTAACTCTCCATGCATAGCGATGTCTGCACACAAAGCAACATCAGTCCTCCAGCGCACTTGTCCACCTTAACAGGAGCTAAATAATATAATAATTAAGGAAGGAGAGGCTGCTCATTTTTATAAGCATAGGGACGTCCGAAGACAGAAACAGACATACGAAGTTCTGAAAACGCCTCACGGAAATGGAGAGTAGTATAGCTATAAGCCAAGCAATGTCAAGCACTACTGTTAGCCATCACAGCACGGAGGTGACAGGCTCAGTCTGTGAGCCGTAGAGGGAGCATGACCCCAACACCTTGATTTCAGGTGTCTAACCCCCAAAAGGAGAGAATTCATCGTTCTCTTCCCGTTTCATCTATTCATCTACTGTGGAGAATTTTACCGTATCAACTCCTGGTGGGGGGGATTACAATCAGCATAATCTTAAAGAGAATTAAGAAGCTGAGATATAGCTCAGTGGAAAACTATTTGCCTAGCACGCCAGCCCTAGGTGTGATCCCTAGCACCCCAAAGTAAGTTTAAAGTTGTTTTTTTTTTAATTATAGAACAATATATGTGGTTGCGACTTAGACATAGCGTACAGTGCAACACAGCGCACAGTGTGTTGGGCTGCCAGCCAGCCCTCAGCCTTTTACTTGGAGGCTCGCTACTTATGACTCAACTCTGAATGGCTGGATCCAGCTTGCTCTGGTCAGTTAATACTACCGTCATAGGTTATTTTGTATACCGAATATCACTTCTGACTGGAGAGTAAACTATCAAATATCTAACATT
Organism: Rattus rattus; assembly: GCF_011064425.1. Taxonomy (NCBI): domain Eukaryota; kingdom Metazoa; phylum Chordata; class Mammalia; order Rodentia; family Muridae; genus Rattus; species Rattus rattus. The sequence continues at coordinate 205,079,164 of NC_046156.1, read as the reverse complement.
ATTACTTGTAGTTATTTTATGGACGTTAAGCATTAGAGTGATGTCAGAATTACTGTTTTACATTTCATTTATTTGTCACCCAGCCTATATTGTCAAAATCACCCTATTGGACGACATAAATTTGGGCAAGATACTAAAGTGGCACACCTCCTACATAGCATATATGAAGCCTAGCTTGATGCCCAGTGACAAAAATAATATTTACTGAAACAGCACAGAAATGCAATGACTATGCCATCATTATGCTCGGGTTTACCCCCCCCCCACTCTGCTTCTGGAACACTAGCCAATCTTGTTCTAACTCCATGGGGAGAGGGACTCTTCTTTTGTACAAAATCCAAACAGTGGCTATCCAGCAGCTGTGGTGTAATCGAGCAGACCCTGAGAATGATGCTAACAAGGACCGAAGAGTGTCCGGTACAGACAGGTCAATGCAAAGCCCTAGAAGATCACCCTAGCTCTACCGTCCAGTAGCCTAGACCAGGACACGACGCCCAACTCAAGTCTCCCCTTCACAGTGGCGTTTTCTGTTCCAGTCAATACTCTCTCCTCGCTCCCTACTTCTTATGGTTACCATGGTTTATGATTTAATTTGGCCCACTACGTCAACTAGTATTAAACATCCCTTAGTTTTATTTCTCCCAGTAAATTATAATAAAATCAGAACCACTTTCTAGAAGAAGGCAGTGTTTCAGCTGAGGAATCCAGACTACCATTCCACATAAAATCCCCATCCAGGTAGCCTGGGAAAAGGATGAAGGATGAAGCATTTTCCAAGAAACTTGTTTTTCAGCTAAGTAAGGGCAGACATGGGCTAGTGTTGACGCTCGAGTCTGATGAGCCTGAGCCACCCAGTTCTGGGGACCAGCAGCATCACCACACCTGAACACTGGGCATGCAGAGCCTGAAGGTCAACCTCGGGCCCTGAACCAGTGTTCTCAGGTAAGTGCCGGACATATCTGGAGGCACTGGGGCAATGCGCGGTAAAAGCCTTTACTCAATGGGATTGCACTGGCATTCGTTCTGAACCCTAGCTGAGCGTGAGAATGTATCCCAGTGCTCTAAATGCTGCGGCTTAATCCCCAACAGCTTCTAGTGCAGTGCCAGCATTAGGAACATATAGCACCCGAGGAACTCAGAGCATTGAGGAAGGAATTAATAGGAAGAAAGGGGGCAAGACTTTGATAAGGACCATGGCTCACTGGGACCTTTCCAAATGCTGACATCAACTCCACTACGACTCACTGTGTCGGTCACCAAGTTAAGACGGTAACCTTAGGCCCTGCAACTTACCCAGCCCTGACCTAGTCCTCTAGTCACCATTACTAGGTGCCTCCATTATCAAGACCACTCGCTAACCGTCTACCATAAGGCAGTTGCTGTACTTGACTGTCACTGCGGAAGAGAAACGAACAGGGAAAGCCCAGGTGCAATAATTCAAATACCACAAATAAAAAATCCAAAATACTTTTGTAGACAACTTTTCCCTTGCCTAAACAGAATGCGCATTGCTAATTAACAATAAAGCTCACAAATGGGACAGATTAAAGCAGAGGTAAATCTGTCTTCTAAAGCACGATGAAAGGCTGGTGATGTACTTGGCTGGAGGAACGCTAGTCCAGCACGTGCAAAACACTCGGTCCCTCCCCGCGATGCGGTTATAATCCCTCACGACTGACCACAAGTCCAAGGTCATTCTCAGCTCAGCCGCTAGGTATGAGATCAGTCTGAGCTACAAAATACCCTGTCTCAAAACCAAAAGGTCAAAACCAGAGGACGGAAACATTCTGTGACAGAGGTCTGGAGAGACGGATCAGTGGTTCAGAGAGAGCGCTCACTGTTCTGTCAGGGGACTGAGTGTGGATCCCAGCACCCATGAACTATTGTACATGTACAACTGAGCAGTTTAATTTGGATCAGGCAGCTCACCAATACACCAAGGATCCAATACCCCTTTCTGACCTCCATGTCCCCACCGACACAATGTGAATATACACATACACCACATATATACATACAAAATAAATAATGAAATTTATCTTAAAAAAAGAAAAAAGGTGCTGCACAGAATAAAAAAAATCAAAGAATAGAAAAATGCAAAAAAATTGAGCCTTGTCATAAAAAGGCGCTAATTCAGTCAATATATAAACATCGTTAAATTCCTCCAAATGCAAATCCTTAAAATAAATCAAGGGACAAATATAAAGATGCAAAAAAGAAAAATTAGCTCTTGTCATAGAAAATCACTGATTTCCTCAGTATATAATCAGCTTTAAACTCCTCAAAATGCAAATAGTTATAACAAGTCAATAAAAAAGACTAACAGCCCAAGGAAATGAGCAGAGAATAGGTGGGACTGTAGACAGATAGACAGACAGACAGACAGATAAATCACCGAAAGAGAAATAGATGTCGATAAAAAGATGTTCAGCATTAACTATAAGGAAAATGCAAGTTAAAAATGATGTGACAACCTTTTGACCTATAGATCAAAAAACTATGATGTGTAACATACATGCAAATTTATGGGTGAAACAGGCAGGATTTCCCAACGCACTGCCGGGAGGAAAAAAAAATTAAATCAGTGTTATATCCCTGAAAAGCAAGTTGGCAAAAGCCACCGAAACTTAAAATATACTGCGGGGTATGGTGGTGCACATCTATAAATGCCACACGAGAAGCAGAGGCAGGTAGATCTCTGGAAGTCTGAGACCAGCCTGGTTTACAGAGAGAGTTCCAGGTGAGCAAGGGCTGTAAAGTGAAACTCTGTCTCACTTTAAAAAAGAAGGGAAAGGGAGAAAATGTATAAACACTGGAGTCTGAAATGCTACATTCGGGAACTTATAGCTTATAGATGCAGTCACATCTGTAGAAAGTCAAATTCCTGTGTCAGTACTAATTATAAAGTTCCGTTTTCATGGCATAAGAGCTAAAAAAAAATACGTGAATATTTGTCAATGAGAGGTGGTAATAAAAATTATTACATTTTAAAACAATGAAATTCTTCACAGCTAAAAAAAACTTGATGATTGAACATTATCCAAGGTAGTCTTAAATTTTCTTCAAGCATTTATCAGATTTAAATATATACGTTATATGTACTTACAATATTCACGTAGAAAGATACCTAAAACCTTTGTCCCACTGGTAATCTCTGAAACGATGAGAGCACAGAGAATAGTTTTTATCTTTGTAATGTATGAGTCTTTGTGCCTTTTCGTAAGTGATGCTTACTTCACACAAATAGCTGGCTGCCTTTTGCACATCTGCTTCCAGGCCATTGTGTTCCTACAGTACAGCCAAATGTTAAAACTTTAGGAGAGAAAACATCCTGTGGGTTCTGTAGCATCCCAGAGAGACCGGCAAGTTTTATGGTGTATTGCTGACTGCATTTTGGATGAAGATCTAAGGATTTCACTTCCAACAGAACATGTTTGGATTTGCTTTCTTACAAGCTGCCATAGGGCTGTACCACCCACCCAGAGAGCTAGGATATGCCTGCTTGAGAGCAGCCACACAGATAATTACGAGGCTTCTCTTGCTGAATTTAATAAGCCTTTTACAGATCATCTTTTTTTTAAAATGCCCTTTTTTTTTTAAAGTTATCGAACAAGCCTCAGCAGAGCTTCGGAATCAGGCACTGAGAGGTAACACGACTGTCCGGAAAGAGTGGCTGGAGATAGGGAATAAGACAACTGAGCAAGACTGCAAGGTTAGTAGGAGGGGGGCCAAGCCAGAACCAGGACAAGTAAGTCCTTGAAGGTGAGACCAAAACCATCGATAGCTTCCCCAATCTGATCAACTGAAGAAGAAAAAAAAGAGAAGAGAATTCCCACTGAAAAGCAAGGATAAGCCGAGACATGCCTGCTTCAGGATGTCAGGGCTACACAGAAAAACACTACCTCAGAAAAATATACAAACAAAACAAAATGGCAAGGCTAGACAGCTCAGACACTACAATGTATCAATACCTGTTCACTGCTGAAAGGTCAAGTTTAGATGCCCAGAGAGAGACTGTTATGAACATGGTGGTCCTTCCAGTGGAATATGTTCATATGATTTATCCTACAGGCATCCCAACACTCACCGGCTTCTACCCACGGCTATTCCTGGTTGCTACACCTTTTAAATACATGTATGAGTTTTCAAATGCGTGTCTGAGTCTCGCCCGACTCTGATACCTCTGGAAATATTAAATACAGAGCTGAGTTATTACAGCGTGACCAGATACAGGGAAAGGAAATCACGGGTAAGTATTAGCCTCTGGCTCGTTTTGATAAAAACTAACAAAAGCAAAAATTCAAAAGTGGGAAAAATAGGGATATAATATACTTCGTTTCTGAGGAAGACTGAGTATTTTGAAGTGTATTAAATGTGACTTAAGATAGCAGGGCAATGTCAGGTACTATGCTTCACCTGAGGAAGGTGGCCCCACCTCTCTGTGGGAAAGAATCACAACCATTTAAGGCTACAGAGCTCTGCTTGAAAGTTCTAAGGCAGACCCTAAGAAAACCTGTTGTGGGGGCTGGAAAGTGTGCTCAGGGGTAAGGGGTGCGTGTTGCTCTTACAGAGGACCCAGGTTCCCAGCACCCACATGGTAGCTCAAAACTACCTATAACTCCAATTCCATGGGACAAGGTGCCCACTCTGGACTACTGAGGGCTCTTGCATGAACATGGTACGCATGCACACATTCAGGCACACACATACTTACACATAATTTTTTTTTCAAAAAAATTTAAGCATCGTAGTTATGGGTTGAATGTGACATATCCTGCATGGGCTCATGTGTTTGAACACCTACTCCTCAGCTGGTATCACTGTTTTTAGAAGACTGTAGACTCTTTAGGAAATGGGGCTCTGCTAGAGGAAGTGAGTCACTAGAGGCGGGCTTGGAGGTTTCATAGCCCAGTCTCACTACCTATTAACACACTGCCTGCTGACCGCTGATGCAATGTGATCCACTGGCTCCTTCTGCCATGCTGCCTTCCCCATCATGATGGACTACCTCATCCCAAGCTGTAGAGCCAAAAGAACCGTTCCTTCCTCAAGTAGCTCCTAGTCACTGCGACAAGAAAAGTAACCAACATAATGCCTGTCTTAGTTAGGGTTTTACTACTGTAAACAGACACCATGACCAAGGCAACTCTTAGAAGGACAACATGTAATTGGGGCTGGCTTACAGGTTCAAGGATTCAGTCCATTATCATCAAGGAGGGAGCATGGCTGCATCCAGGCAGGCATGGTGCAGGAGGAGCTGAGAGTTCTACATCTTTATCTGGAGGCTGCTCGGAAAATACTGGCTTCCAGGCAGCTAGGATGAGGATCTTATAGCACACACCCACAGTGACACACCTACTCCAACAAGGCCACACCTACTTTAATAAGACCACACCTACTCCAACAAGGCCACACCTACTCTAACAAGGCCACACCTACTTTAACAAGACCACGCCTACTCCAACAAGGCCACACCTACTCCAACAAGGCCACACCTACTTTAACAAGACCACGCCTACTCCAACAAGGCCACACCTACTCCAATAGTGCCACTCCCTGGGCCAAGCACATACAAACCATAACAATGCCTTAAAATTACTTATCATTAGGGGCTCCACTAAGGTAATTAAAATCCCCCACACAATGGAAACTATAGCGCTATTAGAAATAGATAATTATATATAGACTCACAAAGAAAGATGGCTCAGTGGAAGAATGCCTGCATGGCACGCCTGAGAACCTGGGTTAATCTTTAGCACCTCATGCTCCAAAAACCCAAAATCATGAACCAGGCCTGTAATCTCATCGTGTGTATCAAGACACACTACCTCAAAAATAAATAAACAAATAAATAAATAAATGATTAATGGTATGCTGTTACAAGGAAGAGATAGCACTTATTTAAATATATGTGTTAGGCCAGAGGGGCAGAAAAAGAAGATATTTTCACTCTAAATTACATATATATTTAAAATATGTATTAAGTAAAAAAGTATACTTTCAGTTAAATTATTTATATATATTTTTTAATAGTTACATTTCATTTTCCTTGTACTACTAAATAAAATAAAGACCCAACAAAAGAAAGAAAAAGTAATAGTTCCCCATGTATAAACTAAGGGTTTCAGCACCAGTTATATAAACTGAGGACCAGAATATTCCAAAGTATGGTTGCAGGGAAGGTTTTATTGTAGAAGGGAGGGGAAAGTACAGCTAGAGGCATTAGGCAAAGGCCAGAGCAAAGACCAGAAAGGAGCAGACTGGCCTGGAAGGGCTTGGTCCTCCTGCCTATCCAGAAGGTGAGGAAAGGACAGGAGGTGACAAGAGGGTGGACTTGGCAGTTCCAGAGTCCTGTCTCTTGTTCCAAGAGAGTGGCTTGTCTGTAGATGAGCACAGTGCTGGGGTCTCAGTGTTGAATGGAACTGAAAATTGAAAGCTGTGTGTGTGTGTGTGTGTGTGTGTGTGTGTGTGTGTGTGTGTGTGTGTGTGTGTGTGTGTTCAGAGAGAGAGAGAGAGAGAGAGAGAGAGAGAGAGAGAGAGAGAGAGATATGACCAACCAAGCAAGAACAAGAGAAGAAGACAAAAGAGTAGAAGCAAAGGAGTTAAGATAGAGGGGCCAGGAGAGGAAGACGGGGCGGGGTGGGGGGGCAACAGAGAGCACAGCCAGAATGACAGGGTTACAGGGAATGAGGTGATGGGGCAGGGAAGTCCAGGAGCTGGAGGGGTTTAGGGTATGGGGTGGGGTGAAACGAGCTGAGGAAACCTGGGGGTCTGCAAGCTCTAGGGTAGCCCCAAATGTGCTGTTGTAGACACCACACGTGCCCTTTTGTTTCTTGTGATACCTCGGGCAGGGCTGGGATCTAGATTCAGAGGGAGCGAAGCCCAGAATGACTCTGATGTGCCCTGTGACTACTATGTTCTGAGATCCAGCCATGAAGCTCTGCAAATAAAGCTCATCGTCCTCCCCCTTCGGTGTTTGAATTAGCCCTCTAGGTACTGTAAGGAGACAAATGCCACCTTGTCGGGTCTCACGTGTTTTCCCAGTAGGATGTTGATGCCTACTTATGGCTTTCAATTTCCAATTCCATTCAACACCGAGAACCCCAGTCCGGCTGAGAGCTCCGCACCGTGCTCATCTGCAGACAAGTCAGTCTCTCGCAACAGTTCCAGCTCCCTTGCCTGGCAGGACTCTCGAACTACCAAGTCCGCCCTCTTGTCACCTCCAGACCTTTCCTGGTTTTCTGGAGAGGCAGGAGAACCGTGCCTTTCTGAGCACTTCATAGATGGCAAGGCATGCCAAAGACTCTGGCCCCAGAGAAGAGGGAGTGGGAGAAGACCAGTCCCTTGTCACCAAGAGAAAAGAGGAAGTTACCCAGCACAAACTAGTAACACTATCTGGGGGAAGAGTGCACGCCCAGCGGACCTAAGCTGAAATCCCACCACCCAGTCAGCTTGCACTCGTTTTCAAAGGACGGTTACAAGTTGATGATGCTAACTTCTCGGACAAAGCACTGAGCGAGTTTAAAGCTCCCTACGTCTCATCCGCACTTTAACTCACGCCTCTGCAATGTTAGGTTTACAATTAAGCGTTTTCTTTCCTTCCTTCTTCTTCTTTTTTAATAATGTTTTGGTTTCAGGTTTTCCAACTTGCCCATTTTGAGTTTTCAATTTCTGGTTCATAGACGTGGGACCTCCGTGTGTGCCCTCATACTTTTTATTATATTAAGCAATTTCGTTTGTGCTCCCAGAGCATTTCGGCTTATTTGTGCCAGAGGAATGGCCAGTGGTGTTATAACTCGGGGCCTGCTGGAGAAAACTAATTTTTTCTCTCTGGTCCTGCTTCCAATTTAAGTTTGTAAAGATTTTACCATATTTTGTCTGTTTACCCTCATTGGAGTGTTCTCAAAGGTTTAGCCTTGCTTTTCCAATATCAGAGTCTTAAAAAGGAAAAACTCATATGGGTTGCTCAAGCTCTGATCACCCCTTTTTCTCTACATTTAAAGTTACTCAGAATCATATCCCTTTCATTGTTAGGAGGACATAAACAACAGTTAATTTTATACTTTATTACATTGAAAGAAATGATGGTTCTGGCGACAGAAAAAAATCAGGTTGCCAAGGCTTGTTCTGGTCACCACAAAGCACCACCCATGCAAAGCGTGGCTTACTCAGCTGCCCAGCTTTTAAGGGAATGAAAGAAAGGTCCCTGAGTTTACCCGGCTTAAGTCTTCAGAAGCAGGTCTTAGGGTGCAGGGTGTAAGAATGTCCTCCCTAGGGCATTACAGAAAGAGGCAACGCTTTGAACACTTAGAACAACACAAAGATCCCCACACAGTTCTGGAGGCTGGGTTAACCTAGCTAGCACATGTTTTAGGCTCAGTGGAGAAGCTGTCTTTGCCCTGTTCTGATATGTTATAAAACTTACAGGTCTCTCTCCTTCTCCATCTCTCCTTCTCCATCTCTCTCTCTCATATCTCTCTCTCTCAATATCTCTCTCTCTCTCTCTCTCTCTCTCTCTCTCTCTCTCTCTGTGTGTGTGTGGGGCTGCCTATGTGTGTGTGTGTGTGTGTGTGTGTGTGTGTGTGTGTGTGTGTGTGTGTGTGTGTGTGTGTGTGTGTGTGTGTGTGCCTGTGTGGATGTTTTCACAGGACAATCTCCCCAGGTATTTTGTCTCTATACCTAAACATCCCTCTTCTTACGAGGACATGAGTCACAATAGATCCGGGACCTGTCCTAAACCAGTGTGACCTCATTTTAACCTTGATCGCATTCACATTTGCCAAGACTATGGTTTTAAGCAAAGTCACAAATACAAGTCTGTGAGTTTAGGTGATGGTGGGACAGAGGACAGGAACGACATTCCTCCACCCTGTAAGAGGAAAGGCAGGCAGGGTGGGAGAAAGACGGCCCCATACCCTTACACCTAACATGGGCATCTGTCTCGGAAAAACACCCCAAACTGCAGTTGCTCCAGCCCGAGATTCAGGCCACCGTCTTGAAGATGTTCCGGAAACCAAAATGACACTGGCCAAAAATAGAGCAGAGGGTACCAGCAGCTATTAAAGGAGGCGCTACTCTGGTACATGGCCTGCTTCTGTGATACTAAAGACTTTACTGGGGCAATTCTGCCAAAAAGAGCACTCAACGTTCGCTAATTGAAAGAGTACCAGATGTGTGGCGAAGTCTAACGGTTGTCAGAGAGGAAGGACAGGCAGGGGAAACAGGAAGGAGAGGAGGCTAAGATCCGCTGGTTTTCCTTCTTTCTTTCTCGGTTTTTTTGGTTTTTTTTTTTTTTGATATAACAAAAGTTTCTTGACATATTTCCCAGAATGAGTCACAGTCTCTGCCCTCCAAGTCATCTCCACTCCAAGCCTGTGCATGTTTAAAGCTCTTGCACTGACTCTCTTCTCCTTCCTTATTAATCAGAAGCAGTGTCCCAAGGAGACAACCTTCAGCAGTGGGGAAAGGAAGGCCAGGCTGATGCACTGCAAGAGCAACCGCTCAGCCCCTCATTCACCACGCCGTGAGCTTCCCAGAGTCCTGTAATGTCCACGTGCTCGCCTCATGGGCTTCTCATGCCCCCTGACTACTGAGCTCCACAGTACACAGAGCAAACCAACTAATGACCATAAAGTTAATCATGTCTGTCCCTAAAATGTCTATGCATTTAAAATTCGTATAAATGGGGGGGATACACTGTTATCATACAAAAATACTCTTCTAAGTGTTCCTCTGGCCTGTGAACCATGCAATAAAACACTAGGTTTATCTTCCCACCTTAAATAGCTAAAACTCTAACTAAAAAAAGGTATGAAGGAGGTGTTTTCTGACCTTGCTCACGGATAGCACAGGGCAGTGATCTCCGGGAGAAAAGCAATAAACAAGAAGACTCAAGAAGCGCCTCAGCTCACAAAGTTTTATACTCAGTACAGAGGCAGCAAAGCCAAACAGAGCCCAGGAGTCACTGGGTCTGAAAAGCCAGAGTTCCGAGCCAAGAAAACAGGGAGTTGACAGTGGGCAGAACGCGCGCAAGGCAGCCATGGAGCGGGAACTCTGGAGATTGCCAGAACACGGTGCCTCTCTCTGCCTGAGTAGTGTTCCCACATGCATGCGAGTAAACTACTAGGGACTGGGAACCACAGCCAGATGAGGTAAGCGGCGTAATCCTCAGAGCCCACACAGGGCCAGGAGTCTTTCCTACGCCCAGCTGCCAGAGCAGAGAAACGTCCCAACACGCACAGCGGTGAACAGCATCCTCGGCTACCTCAGGGGTGCTCCAAAGGAGACCTCATCTAAAGGCTGGTTGAGACCTGCCCCACTATATCTTAAAAACAGCCCCTGAAAGGATCAAACTGATTGGCAGGGGGAAAGGAGGAACCAGGAAACGGGCGAAGTCGGTCAACAGAGTTTTAGTCGGGCGGGGAATAATAGCTGCTGCTGCCTTGCGCAATACGGTGACTGTAACTAAAACCACACTCGCAGACCTCGGTGTGGCTAAAGGGGATTGTAAATCTTCTCACCACCACCGAGAACTGATAAGGACCCCAAGTGACGGATATGTTAATCACCCCAACCCAACTGTTACACAATGAGACTTGTACTGAACCTCGAACATAAGCACCCTACAATATAAGCACAAAACAAAACAGAAAGTTTCTAAAGGAGAGGAGAGCACAGGGAGGGAGGGAGGGACAGGGAAGCCGACTCCTAGAATCCTTACTACATTTTTTTGGAAATGGGGGATGCAGCATAAACAAACATCTAGAATCCAATAAAAAAAAAGAAATGACCAGGCATGCCCAGAAGACTGAAAACCTGACTGAAACCGTAAGAAAAGTCAGTCAACAGAAAGGGACAGAAATACACCACGGACAGTGGCATGGCAACAGCTATCGGGGTGCTCCTCAGCGGTTCCACAAAGTGGGAGAGAATAACAATGATGAACAAAAGGAAAAAAAAAAGACAAACACATGAAGTGGCTCAGGAGTTGGCCAACTGGTGAGAGTCCTTACTAAACAGGCGTGGACCCCAGCCCTGCGTGGCTGCCTGGGTCTGCAGCCTAGCACTGAGGGGACTCACTAAGCCAGAGGGGCATCAGAGCTTCCTGGGGAGGGAATCCAGCAAAGCTCCTTCCTGGTCCAGTCAGAGGCCCTATCTCAAGGGACTAAGGCAGAGAGGCAGTGCTCTCCTGTGACTAAGTTAAACTTCTAATGATTAAACAAATTAAGTATCTGAGCTATACTGCATAAGATCAACGGCTTATTTATAACTCCAGAAGGAAATCTTATAAACCTCAGGACTCGGCAACAGAAACTCAGGAGGGACACAGGGGAAGGCCGAGGAAACCACAGGCACTGGACACAGCCATGTGCTGTCCTAAATACCATTTGTATTTCGTCCAGTTTTGAGCCAGTTAAGGGCTTGGAGAACCAATTATCCTAAGAGCAACTGAATTTCACCTTCATATCTGTAATCACTGTTAATAAGAAGAACAGGGTTTAACTTACTGTGACTAGACCTGGTTTTGTGCTCTTAGTTCTTCATAGGGGACTTCTGCACACCCAGTTACTGTAAAGTCTCTGGAGTTTGAAATGCTTGCTACTTCATGGCTGCTAGAACATGAGGTTGAGTCTATGTCAAATGTCCCCAAACACTGCACCCTTCTATGTTGCCAGAAGAGATCTGTATGTCCAGAAGTACTTGCTACCTGCCGACGATACCCAGTGACCCACCCAGCAAAGCCACAGGGGCCAGATGCCAGACACTGCTGTCCTGACCAGATAACATCTTGTTAGGATGCAGAAAATGGATACAACATAAATGTTATCATCTTAGGCAGACAGTTCCAGCTCCCTTTCCTGGCAGGACTCTCGAACTACCGAGTCCACCTTCTTGTCACCTCCAGACCTTTCCTGGCTTTCTGGAGAGGCAGGAGAACCATGCCTTCCCAAGCCCTTCATAGATCAAAGCACGCCAAGGACTCCGGACCCAGAGAAGAGGAAAACGAGTAGGTCATGAGACAAATCGGAGAACAGCACACACGTGACGTCTTCCTCACTATCATGTGATACTGGAATAGAAAAAGCATTGGCTGGGAAGGTGTGGGAAGAACGGTCTCAAACAGCAGGAGACAGTACTTGGGAAGTAGAGTTGTAACAGACCAAAGTGAAGCAAACACCCAAGCAAAGCCTTAGCTAAAGGAAAGCAATCCCAGGCCGAGAAAGGTTGGTGCAAAGGGCCTGTGGCCGGAAGGAAGGGCATATGCAGAGTCAGATCCTATACAGACATATTTGTCAAGACAAGGAGTTTAGATTGTTCCCATTTTATTCTTAGTGCTAATGGTGAAATTATTCCAAAATCAAATCATTGGGTCACAAAATACCATTTCTTCCTCAACAAATAAAACTTTAGGAGAAAAAAAAAATCTATACCTTAATTACACAAAGACAAAACTCATTAAAGTGTAGCGTATTTTCTTCCAGTGTGCTTTTGATATTTATTTTTTAAGTTCACCTTTCAGTCGCACTGGAAGTACAACTGTGCAGCCCACTTCTTCCATAGAAGAATATTACGAGTCTGACGTAACAAGTGCTAAACTGCAGTTGGGAGAAGGAAGCCTGGCATCCCAGTGCACGGCAGGGTGATGACACTTAATAGTACTATTACACACGTGATATCTAAACTGAACGTTTATGCCCCCAGAGGGAGGGCAGCTGTTCGAGGCACCACATCTGGAAGCCACTCTGAACATGACAGAGCATCTACACATACTGAACCATCGCAGTGCACCCCACAAGTACGCTCAACCATGTGCTAACTGAAAACAGTCGCGCGTCATCGAGAGGTTTTCTACATGGCAGGAGACAGCTGCACACAACTGCGTATGGGTGGCTCTGGACCTTCACAGTGAGTACAAACTTCACCATTGGCGTCCTTGTGAGTAAAGCGTTCTCCCCTCATAATCTGAGGGTAAAAACAAACTTGATTGTTTTAATGTTTCTGACACACACTGCTAAGATCTTTCAAGGTCTCCCTTCCAGCTCTACCAGACTGTGTGAAAACGCCTGTTCTGTTGCCCGTGGGTGTGGCAGTTTTCTTCCTTATGATTGTTTTGTCCATCTGGAGTTTCTTATTCTTGTTAGCTTGAGGTGGAGAGCTGCACTAACATGCTGCTGTGCCTTCCCACTTCTTGCAGCTGTCAGGAGCTGTATAAGCTGTGCACTGAGCTGGAGGACCACGTGAAAAGACCCTCACTCATACCTCAACCATGTCCAACCTAGCATCACGCACATTAGTCAAGCTATGCTGGACCTTCCAAGTCTGCCCAGCTGCAGGCAGATGTCACCAGGTGACTTTAGACAGTACCACAAGTAAAGGAAGAATCCCAAGCCAGGAGAGAGACAGGAGGGATAGAGATAGAGACAGAGACAGAGACAGAGACAGTCAGTCAGTCAGTCTTTGGTTTTAGATAAAGTTCTGGGGATCCCATCCAAGCCTTAGAAGTGTTCAGCAGCCATTCTTCTGAGTTATATCCCCAGCCCCAGCAAGGTATCCCTGGCACGAGAACTATATACATTCTCTTCTAGTACTGTCTGCTCATGTGATACCTTATGCTCCCTCTTCTGCTGGGGCACTAATGCTTTATGAACGTATTCAAGCAGCACTGAAGGTGCCGATCTTTATCTGTCATTACTTCTAACACGGATCTCCATTTTTATTTTCATTACATACTGGTCATAAATACATTAAAATTTTCTAACCTTTCACTTCAAACTTTAAGAGAATCTTTTCTCCATACACCGCGGCTCACGCTGTAACCGGCCACGTGGGAGGCGGAGACAAGAAGACTACCATGAGTTTGTAAGTTTGTAAGGATACCTGGGGAGCTCCAGAGCAGCCTGAACGACAGATAGCCCACCTTTAAAGAGAGGAGAGATGGGTTGGTTATTACTGTTTTATCTATTTCCTTACAGCATTTCTCAAACGGTTCATTGAGGGCAGCTGCCACTTATCCTCACAGTGCACTTCTTACTTAGAAGAAGCTTAGAAAGAGAGCACTAGTTCAGCAGCGCGGCGGCAAGTCTCAGTCTAGCGAGAGTCACACAGGCGTGGCGGATGTCTCCGTTCGGTATACATTCGTGCACACGGTCCTGAACGGACGTAGGTAACACTGTGGGGCACCTTGGACTGATGAGCGCAGGAAAGCCATAGATGAATGCTTCCCCTTTCAGCTTGTGACAGACTGCGTTACTTCATAGTTATCTGCAGATCCTGGAACAATGAAGAGTCGGGCACCAATAGAAACACCATAGCACGTGTTCGAGCAGCTTCCCCTCCCTCTCTGCCCTGCGCCAGCGTATAAGGAGCGGTCTACACCGAGATTGTTCTTGAAATACCTCCACACCCCCGACCTTACCAGTGACACAGGCTAAAGCATTTCCTATCCTGGAAATAAATCTGTTCTGGTTTAGGTTGCATTGCCATGGCAGAAAAAAAAAAAAAAAAAACCATATAAGTAAATACTAGAAAGGAAAGATGGAATGAGTGACAGAAACAGTAGAATAATAAAATAAAATAAATGAAATAAGAAAAGTGAGTCAAATAAGACCCAGTTTAATCCAGAAACATGTAAGTGCATTAGACATCACCACCAAGGGCGCTCTATACAAAAATACCGGGACGGTTCCACCTCAGAAATCTTTGCAGAGCGCGGGGCTGCATACTTGCTAGACTAGGGCTCTACCACCACGCTAAGCTCAAGCTCTAGGGAAACTACTCATGTAGCAACAATGTAACAAATCGAAGTGGAAATCCATCACAATTACCTTGACCTCCATCAGAAAGCAGGCAACAGAACTCAACACCTGGGCCCACTGATCTTTTTCAAGCTCTTGAGAAAATTAAAAATAAATTTAATTTTTAATTAAAATTTTAAAAATACAAATTTTTAATTTCATAAAGAAAGACTCATAAAAATTATAACATAAGCCTTACTGGGAAAAGATGCTTGCTGGGAGGACAGATAGCCTGAGTATAAAATGATCCTAGAACCTACATGTTAGAAGGAGAGAACTTACTCCAGAAAACTGTCCTCTGACCTTCACACATGTACTATGGTACATGCATGCACACACACACACACACACACACGTAATTCACTAACCAAATAATGTAATAAAATGTCTACAATAAGTTGTCTGAAAAAGAGTATATAACAGACTTTAATCAAAAATGATTGATAGGCTAATCACAGACGAAATCAACCGCAAAGCATTAGTAAAACTGAAATTGATAGTGATAGATTAGTTCAGGGAATTAAATACAGAGCTTAGAAACGGACCTCTCTACTTATGGGAATTAGCATCTGCTGAGATGAGAACATAGGCTCACTCACAGAAGAACGCAGGAACCAAGCAACCAGCCTGGGCCACCCTGGTACCTAAGTAACTAACTGCACAGAGCACAGGCCCTCCACGGCACGTTCCAAATGTGCCAGTGCCCTACACACAGCAAATAAGACAGTAATGCCGAGAGCAAAATCCAAGAGATGCTTCTTCCATGAAGTTAAAAAGGAGTTCCTAATCAAAACATCAGCCCGGAAACAGAAAGTGAAACAGTGGCAGATCCACTACAAATTTAAAACTTATATGTGGAAAGAATATTATTTTCAAAGTCAAGAGAATGGAAAATGAGAAAATATTTTAGTAAACAAAAGATATGGAAGGTTATCTGATAATATATGCTGTTCTTATAAATCGATATTTTAAAAATTCCTGGTCCAGGATAAAATAAATTGCATAAATTAGACCCTCCTAAAAGAATAACCAGAACCAATAACTGTCTAAAGATGTGCTCAGCACCGGAAGTGATGAAAGGCATGAGGTAATGTAGAACTCTTATCTAAAAAGAACTGAAAGCATCAGTGATGTCCAATCTTACACAGCGCCCGAGGATGAGCGCCATTGAATATTCCTTCAGGAATCTCAGTGGATCAGCACGCTGGGTGGACACTTGCCATTACTGAGCACCCACTTCGGGTGTGGCTTGTGTTCATTACGTGCCAGGAACCAAACACACAAGAGCTCGCCCCGGCCAAGCTCACACTCTGGAGTCAGGGCGCTGCACAGGTAAGAACCACTGACTAGGAGAGCAAGCGGTGGTAAAAGGAGTACAAGCACTTAGGGTGGGGAGAGCTGTAAGCAATGACGGGGGTGAACAGAGGAGCGGGCACCCAAACAAAGGTCTGAAGGAAGGCAGGGGGTGCCATAAAACTAGTGAGGAGCACATGACCTTGGAGAGGCTCACTTTTCCACTCGGGACCTCCTTCATCCGAGAAACGGCGACATGTCTTATATAAAGGTATATAGAACGGGTGTGCCAATCAAACATTTCTTGACAATAAACCATAGAGAATATTGCTTTAGGACAATACTTTGGCAGACATTTAATTTTACTATTTATGAAAGTTGAAAGGAGTTTTGCACAAGAGAGGTGTGCTTGTTGTTTTTCCATAAAGAATTAACTCTTGGCTGGACAGTTGGTGGGGTATGTGGGAGGGCTCTGAGGGAAGAAAGAGAAGGGGAGAAACTATGTGATTATAACATAATCTCGACAATAAAACAGGTAATAAAAATGAAAGAAGGAAGGAAGGAATAGTAGTTTGGGGTGTTGGTTTTTTGTTTTTTTTTTTTTAGGTTTTGTTTTGTTTTGTTTTGTTTCACGGTTTGGTCTGGTTGGTTTGGTTTTTGAGACAGGGTCTCTCTACGTAGCTCTAGCTGTCTTGGAAATCCTCATGTAGACCAGGCTGGCCTTGAACTCACAGACATTTACCTGCCTCTGCCTCTTGATTGCTAGCATTAAAGGTGTACCCCACCATGCCCGTCACTTTTTTTAATTTAGTTTTTATTTATTATGGTGTATGAAGGGTCGCAGCCATGTCACAGCACATGTGGATGTCAGAAGACAACTGGATGGAACTGGTTCTTTTCCTTCACCTTCTCAGGGCTTCCAGAGATCAAACTCAGGTCTCGGGTGTTCACAGCGTTCACTTTACCCACCGAACCATCTCAAGGGCCCCTGCTGCTGACCCATCATCTCCTCACAGGCCCCTGCTGCTGACCCATCTCCTCACAGGCCCCTGCTACTGACCCATCTCCTCACAGGCCCCTGCTACTGACCCATCTCCTCACAGGCCCCTGCTGCTGACCCATCTCCCTCACAGGCCCCTGCTCTCCCATCATCTCCTCCTCACAGGCCCCTGCACAGGCCCATCTCCTCACAGGCCCCATGACCCATCTCCTCACAGGCCCCTGCTACTTTTCTAAAGCAACTTAAGAGTTTATTCTGAATCACAGTTGGACTGTAAGGTGTTTCACGCTGGGAAAGGCAAGACAATCACAGCAGGTCTAGCTGTGGAAACAAAAACAAGGACAGCTGCTCACTCCTCATCAACAGCCAAGAGGCAAAGAGTGGCTGACTGGTACTCAGCCGCTTTCTCTTCTCCCTCTTCACAGGCTCTAGGACCTGGGCCACGGGGTAGTAGTGCCCCCTACATTCAGAGTGGTCTTCCCTCCTCAGGCAAGCCTCCCTAGGAACACCTTCACAGGTATATGCTCAGGAGGCTGATTCCTAGGTGACTGTAAATCCACTCCAGTTGATAAGATTAGCCATCACAAGGGAGAGCCGCAGAAGGCCCCGGAAACAACTGTCAAAGCTCTGGATTTGAGGAACTGCAAAGTCATTGGAAAAACTTCCAAAACCTTACCTCAGCATCCTCCCATTTTAAATCTCACCCTTGCTACTGGTTAGAGACACTACACATTAATGACATAATTGACTGATTGTAACAATTGTAACAATCAAGTGGAAAGGGTAGAAGCCTGAGTTTAGGGGACATGATGGAGGGTAGAGAAATGGCTGGAGGTAGGAATATTTAAAGGTACAGTTATTGAGACGTATGAATGGTTAAACATGGGATATACGAGGATCAGAAAATGAAACGATACTTCAGGATCTCACCCTGAATAACTGGAAAGAAAGATTTACTGATATAAGGCATACATGGGAAAAGCAGGTGGAGGGTTGCAGAGAGAAAAATAAGTCAAATTCACAATGTCTAATAGACATTAAATGGAATGTCAATTAGGTTAATGCATACAAAATCTGAAGTTCAGAGACATAATCTTAAAAACATAAATCTAAGTGTGTTTCTGTGAGTCTGTTTGTGTGTATGAGTGAGTGTGTAGTGTATGTATGTGTGTGAGTGTATGTGTGTTTGAGTATTGTGCGGTGTGTGCATGTGTGTACTGTATGCATGTGAGGGGGTGTGTATGGGTATGTGTGTATGAGTTTGTGTATATGAGTGAGCCTGAGGGAGTGTGTGTGTGTGTATGTGAGTGTTTGTATGTTGTGTGTAGTGTGTGTGTTGTGTATGTGAGTGACTGTGAGTGTGTACGTGTGTTGTGTATGTTTAAGTGTGTGTGAGTACATGTTAGTATGTATGTGTGTGAGGGTATATGTGTGAGCGAATGAGTGTCTGTGTATGATATGTGTGGTGTGTGAGGGTGTATGACTACATGTGTGTGGTGTGTATGTGGGGTGGGGGTACATGAATGATGTGTGGTATGTCTGTATTATTAGTGTTTACAGTCAAGTAGCTGGGTGTGATTCCCTCCTGAGAGTCTAAATCCAGAAGAGAAGACCAAAGACTGAGCCAGAAGGCTTCCCACCAGTGTTGTGGCTGACAAACAGGGTGATCCAGACAGGAAGAGTCATCAGGTGGGAGGCAAGGAAGAGACCAACAGAGCAGAACCAAGCAGATCGCTTCTACGGCTTGTGTGTTCTATCGAAAGGTATTGAGACCATGCTCATCTGGCAATTCTATTCTAAACCATGCTCTCTTCAGACATAAATGTATGCATGTATATAACATTGTGTGGTGCGGATATTCACTGGCATATCATTTGAACCAACTGAAATGTCCACCAGTAGAGAAATGCTTAACTTACGTTTACTTTGAACAAGGTAACAATCAAATGTGACAATTCTAAAAGCTGACAGAGAAAAGGCACTGATCACAATGTCTTAGGAAACACTAAAGTGGTGAATGACTTCATAGAGTGGTTCCAACTGTGGGAGAAACACACACGCACACACTAGCACCAGAGTAGAGAGCATGGTGTGTGAGGAATCACTGGCCAAAGCAGACTCCCTGAAAATGCAAATGCTTCTTAATTACACTGGCTGATCTTGTCCCCTGCTTTGAAAGACGGATTCTAAAGAATACACAAATCACTTTCCAAAGGAAGAGGGAGGAAGGGAGGAAAGGGAGGGGAAAAGAGGGAGGAGAGACAGAGAGAGAGAGAGAGAGAGAGAGAGAGAGAGAGAGAGAGAGAGGAAAAAAGAAAAGAAAAGAAGAGAGGAGAGGGAGAGGAAGAGACGACAAGAGAGGAGAGAGCAGTTTTAAAAGTACCTGGGGCATAGCAATGCACTCAGTACACATCTGTGGCTCACCAGTGTGTGTTATCATCTACGACACCAGTTGACATACCTAGGAAGGGAGTTTAAAATTCACTCATAGCACCGGTGATCAGAGAAGCTTGGGCTCGGGGCCTGATAGAGACTTGAGGTTGTTACTATAATAAATACACAGGCTGACAGTGAAGCCCAGTGGTACAGGATGTGGAAGGCCAGCACTCGGTCCCCAGAACGATGATGACAAACACATTTCACTGTATTTTTGTCCCGGTGGCAGAGGTTAATCCAGGCATCGCACAGGCTAAGGTAAGTGTTTTACCATCATTACACCCAACACTTATCATCTGCTTCTGTCATTTCATTTTTAATAATACACTAATGCAAAAGTTTCACAAAAGATATGTGCGCACCGTGTAAATTTTTAGAATTAAGAAAGATTAGAAGAATTTATGGATCACAGTAGCCATCCCTGGTAATCTGTGAGTCCCTTACCTCCAAAACGATCGAAGAATTGGGGTAATATGAAGCAGGAAATGTGTTTTCTAGCCATTTCTACAAAACAAACAAACAAAGAGCCTCATACCAGCAGACATATGGTAATAAAAACAGGAGAGCCGAACAGATAAAATAATAGAGAGAATTGCACAGAGCACAGATTTGCAGTCTCTGATTTTAATCAGTGAGGCAGATCAAGACCTCCGTGGGCCACACTTGTGAGAGGCATGCACGACTTTGCACATTTCCAGCATGCATCATTACTACTCAAACACCCCTTATATCAACCAAGGGGCTCCCCTCATCGGCCCCCTACCTATCTAAAGGAACCCAGAACTGTCTTCTCTCCTCTCTTCACAGGCTGCTGGCTACACTCTGGCCCCGCTGCCTTGCCTGGGCAGGCCCGGCCCTGCCTGCTGTGGGCAGAGGTAGAACTGCAGGCAGCAGCGTGCTGCAGAAGCCCCAAGGCTCAGCCAGAACACGGCTAAGGTTCTTTCCACACAATGATGCCAACAGGTAGAGCAGTTGAAACAGTGCGGTCCTACAACCACAAGACGTCTGACTGACTAAATTCTGCCAGGGAACCGAGGTATCTGCAGGTCACACATGCTAGAGTAGGCTAGGAGCAGCTCAACTCAGCCCTTTCTGCTGAACTCAAACTCCTCCTTGTGCCAACTCTTTGTCTCCCATACAAACCCCTCACCAGCTCCTCCCGGACCTTCCCAAGGTGGGGCTCACCATGTATGGCTCTGCCTCTAATTACTATTTACTGCGTTTGCATATGTGGGTTTTTTTTTCTCATTATAATGTCATTAGCATTCGAAGGAGCCCCGTTGCCAGGGCAACCAGGATTGGTGAATGCACAGCGTAGCCTTTAATGAAAAGTTAACCCTACTTCGTTTAATTCCCAGTGCGTTCTGGCCCACTCACTTCTGTGGTCACAAGAATGGAAATACCCAACAGTTGCCCCCCTTTGTTTGGTTATGTGGTGTTTGTAAGCCATGTGTGTTCTCCTGAATTTACTGACACACAGTTTTTCCTAACCAACCGTGATGACCTCCCTCCACACAGCAAATTCTCCTCATTGACACTGCACCCTCAACACGCTATTTTACATACCTGCGACAGACTCCATGTTCTACACATTACACTGTGTCAGCCCCTTCAGCGTTAGTGATTTCCAGACCCATTGCTCAGGACTGCCCACTTCTGAAAGCATTCTAAACTGCTTGGCTAGGAGTAACTCAGTCCTGCGAGGCAGCCGGCTCACCAGAGATCATTCTTCAAGAGGAGGTCTGACACAACCTGAGGAGCACCCCTCCCACGAAGGGTCTTATCAAATCCTTATACAATCACAACGAGGGTGTGTCGAGTGAGCGGATCCAGGCTTAACAAACAGAAGTCATAAGAGGAAGATTTTTACTTAGCACAAGTAAAAATGAAACCCTAAATTTAGGCATAAGAATCCAATTAAACAGACACTAGAGCTCCTTGACATGAAAGCCCAAAGCTAGGCCACAGGAGCTCCATGCCTCCAGGAAGGACGACGTGTGCCAAGCTGCTGTTCTGGGACGCTCTAGGACTTTATCTGCAGCCATTACACTGACTAGACAAGATGAGGGGGTAACAAAAACACCTAACGTGGGTTAGCAACTATCGATCACCCCATGGCCTCCTCAGTTAACATTCTTTTCAATAGGGGAGAAGACAGAGTCCTGCGGCCAACAAATAGAAAGGTCACGGAGCAAGGGTTAAAGGCCGATGGGAACTGAGCTCTGGCTGGCCATGCAGCTGACTTGGTAGTGCAGACCTGTGAGGATGCCTTTGCCTGGGAGACATGTTTGATGATGGAACTACTTTGCACTGAGAGGTAGGTAGTCATCACGTGAAGCCATCTGATCCAACTAAGGGACCAAACTTCCTAATTTCATTTAACTTAAATTTGTATTTCAATTACCATATGTGACCAGTAGCTGCCGCATTCCCACTCCTGGCTGTTTTCACATGGTTTTAATCAACATTTTAGTAAGCACATAAAACATGTGCTTCATTCTACATTTTCAACGCCAGCCCTAACTCTCCACATCTTCCCTGAAGTCTCTTAGCTGACACTCTGGGACCTGGCATAGCTGGCACTCTTCTCTTAGCCTTCTAGATTGTCTAGTAATCAATTCACTGCTTAACCCTTTCCACATGCGTAAAAATTCACAACTGAAAGGTACAGCAGGGTGTATTGGAGAGAATTTGGTAATGCTTTCAGAGCTGTCGTGAGAAATCTTATCTTTTCCTTGTACTGTATGATTACTGCAGTTGGCCTCCATTTCTTCCCAGCCCCTGGCAATGACTCCAAAGAGAAGAGCATTTATCACTCTCTGAATGATGGGAAAGCCGTTCTCAGCATTCACCAGAATTTGGGTAATTCTAAAGTCTACTTTAAAGTGCCATCATCTGGTAAAACAAATGAGTCTTCTTTTACTTTCTCTGACTAACGTAAATAAGACATTTTTATGCCAATATTACTGAATCAGGAACAGGAAGGCCACGTGTGGTGGCGAGTGCCTGCAGTCCTTGCATGTTAGGAAGGAAAGGCAGGGGAATATAGTCAGGAATACAGTCAGTCTGAGCTACATGGGAAACCTCAGTGAACCTCAGTTGTAGTGCTTAAGATCTGCTGCTCTTCCCAATGACCAAGTTCCCAGCAGCCATATTTGTATGACTCACAACTACCTGCAACTCCACGTGACAGGATCCAGAACCTTCTTTTGGCCTCCATAGCACCTTCACACATGTGATGTACGTGTGTGAGTGCACACGTGCGTGTGCACACACACGCACACATGCACACACACAAGAGATAGATACTTTAATAAAATTTCAAAGCTTACCGTTTTTAAAAAGTGAATACAGCTAAAATAATATATTTCAATTAATACTGCAACATTTCCTCATACAGAGATGACGCCCTAGTTCTCTTGGTGGTTGTTTTCACAAGGGAGGCTGAGGCAGAAGGATTATAAGCTCGTGACCTGCCTAGTTTACAAATGAAACGCTGTGTAAAAAAAAATAAAAGAAGTTTTTCTTCGTTATTAAAATCGTGACATTTATAAAACACTATACAAATAGGTTTCTTTCCCCATTTCCGAGTGTGTGTGTGTGCTTGCAAGCACTATGTGTGAATGTGCATGTGGAGGTCCGAGTGTGACATCAGAACTGCTTCTCCGTCAGTCACTCTTGCTGCATCCACTGCACCCACTAAGCCAAGCTCTCTGCCCAAACGCGGAGCTCATCAGCCACCTTGCTCTGGGGGTGGGGGTGGGGTCCCATCTCAGCCTTTGGAGGCTGTGTCTCAGGCGGGCACCATGCCCTCCTTACATTTCTGGAGCTCTGAACTTCAATCTCCACCCTCGGATCCTCAAGCTTCCTCCAGAAGTGCTCTAACTGCTGAGCCCACGCCCAGCCTCAGCTTAACCTCCCATTCCAACCTGGCTCTTACTCCATCCAGTTTAACCAAGACATAGGAACACACTGTCAGGAGACGCTCATTCCTTTAGCGAATTTCCTTATTTTGTTCTGCTTCCCAAGCGCTGGGATTAAAGGTGCGCGTCACCCTTAATTATTTTATTGATTCTGAGTCTCACGTCATGCCATTCATCTCCTCATCCCTTCATATCTGCCCTCCACCCTTGCAGTTTCCCCACCAAAAGAAAATAAAGAAAAAAAAATAAACAAAACAAAGCATTAAAACATCCTGTTATGGAAGACGCTGCAGTGTGTCCCAGTGTGTCCCAGTGTGTCACACAGTACACCCTTTGTCCACACATGTTCACTTACACATGTTCATTGCCATGAGTCATTGGTCTGGTTTGAGCCTCTGGCTCCTGCTATGCTACCGACCCTGGATCCTCGTGGAAACTCCTCTAAAGTATCCTGTTGTTGCCCTGTGTCATTAAGACCCTGCAGCTTTGGATCTGCAGAACCTCCCCTTCCATATTTACTCCACCTTCGCCATCAGGGACAGATGCCACACAGCAGGAATGGGGCATAGCACTCCGCACACCCAGAATGCCTGGGTGCCGCTAAGATGAACAAATGGTGGAGAGACGGAAGAGAAAGAAAAGCAAAATGGCGCATGCACACCAGAGAGAGGCAGAACTGGAGACTTGAAGGTAGTGAGGAACAGCCTGACGTGAACAGCCAGCCATACAGCTGAAGGCCATGCTGAGGTCCTGACCTATGCCGCCACTACGGTTCATGTCTGAGTTCCTGGGCCTATAGCAGCGGGGTCTGTTACCAGCAAAAGCCAGTCAGATGTCCTGGGTCACCACCAAAAGCCAGCCAGATGTCCTGGTCACCACCAAAAGCCAGCCAGATGTCCTGGGTCACCACCAAAAGCCAGCCAGATGTCCTGGGTCACCACCAAAAGCCAGTCAGATGTCCTGGGTCACCACCAAAAGCCAGTCAGATGTCCTGGGTCACCACCAAAAGCCAGCCAGATGTCCTGGGTCACCACCAAAAGCCAGCCAGATGTCCTGGGTCACCACCAAAAGCCAGCCAGATGTCCTGGGTCACCACCAAAAGCCAGTCAGATGTCCTGGGTCACCACCAAAAGCCAGTCAGATGTCCTGGATCACCACCAAAAGCCAGCCGGATGTCCTGGGTCACCACCAAAAGACAGCCAGATGTCCTGGGTCACCACCAAAAGCAAAAGCCAGCCGGATGTCCTGGGTCACCACCAAAAGCCAGCCAGATGTCCTGGTCACCACCAAAAGCCAGCCAGATGTCCTAGGTCACCACCAAAAGCCAGTCAGATGCCCTGGGTCACCACCAAAAGCCAGTCAGATGTCCTGGGTCACCACCAAAAGCCAGCCAGATGTCCTGGGTCACCACCAAAAGCCAGCCAGATGTCCTGGGTCACCACCAAAAGCCAGCCAGATGTCCTGGGTCACCACCAAAAGCCAGCCAGATGTCCTGGGTCACCACCAAAAGCCAGCCAGATGTCCTGGGTCTGAGCTTCTGCCGGGGCCATGTTGATGTCTGAGCGCTGTGCAAAACTGGCTCGACCCCTCACCTGGGTATGGAGGGCGAGCTGTCCCCTTGGCTGTGGACACCTGCTACAGTTGGGAGTGCTGGCTCCTGGTTTCAAGAGTGGGAGAGCTGGCCCCAGCCCCACTACCATGCCTACCACCAACTCCAGCAGCAGTTCTCTTTCTTTCACCTTCCATCCATTCCACCTGTTCATCTTAGTGACACCTGGGGATTCTGGGTATCTGGAGTGCTATGCCCCACCCACGCTGTGTGACACCAGCCCAGGTCATTTTAGGCATGGTCTGCCCGCCCAGCCTCGGGGAGAGGCAGGTGGGGTCATCACAGGAATGGTTTGCACACCCCAAGGATACACTTCTATCAGCACATTATCAGCAGCTCCCCTTGTTTTTATACGCCCAAAATGGCTGATTTTTGACACTTCTAGCTCATAAACTTCTAAGAAAGCTCCTTAAATGTAACATGGTACTGAAAGGCTACATCCGGCCCTGCTCCTTTACACATAGGTGTTTGTGAAGGCAGTTCAGGATTCTCCTGGATTCCCCACTTGGATACATAAGACCCTGGAATTCACGGACAAACCACTGAAGCAGCTTCTCTGCGAATAAAATGCATATGGCTGGTTCCTCCTCAGTGTCTTCAGCACTCCAGATGTAAAGCCTTCCACCCTCCTGCCATCTCAGTTACCCCATCAGAACAGAACTCTGCATGTGTCCCTAACGCCTTACGTGTTCCACCTTCAATATTTCATACTCTGACATTTTTATGCTTCTTTATGCATTGATATCCGTCCCAGCATTCCCTTAAGGAAGCCTAACTTGTGATATAATTTAGAAGTTTCTAAGGTATGAATCTGTCTGAAGTGAAAAGCTTCAATGATACAAATCGTGTTGCCTTTAGGTCATCTGACATATTAATGATGTATTTACTAACACTGTTTCAGAGTGTCTCCTCCATTTCCTTTAATGTACAACTTCCGTAAGAGAGACGACATTTTCTGTCTTTAAATGAAAATTATCTAATAATGCTAAAGAGTATAGAATATATGACAAACACTTTTATTTTATTTTGTTTATTTTGAGATATGGCCTCACCATGTAACTCAAGCTGACTGTTGAATTCAGGATTTTCCTGCCTCAGCCTTTTGGGTACAGAAGTGAACCATCCACTCAGCTCAGAAATTAAATAATTTCAAACTATAGAAAACTAATGGGAACCATAAGGATTCCTTCCCTAACCCCAGTCCGGAGACTTGAACTGGAGTTGGATGCATAGGAGCACTTTACCACCAAGCTGCACCCTTAGTCTGACTTTTATAACTACGCAAAATGAATGTACAGGAATACGGACTATTTTGCAGTCGTTTAAATGTTTTAAAAACACATTTCAGCAAGATTCAAATAATGATTGGGTTTCATTTCAAGACTTAGAATTTGCAATCGTATGAAGACATAGCCCTCCATACAGGCAGCCTTGGATTGCAAACAGTCAGAAGGAAACAGTCAGAAGCACATTCCAAACATGGACATGTCGCTATTCCCTAAACAACATAGCATAAAAATTATTTATAATATCCATGCTGCTCAGGAGAAGGAGCTGTCTCTAACTTTGCTGCCTGACTCGGATCCCTTTCCCCTGGGCTGCCTTGCCCTGCCGCAAGAGAAGATTCGCCTAGTCCTGCTGAAACTTGACATGCCAAGGTGAGCTGATATCCACAGGAGCCTTCCCCTTCTTGAAGAGAAACGGGGAAGGGAGGGGAGAGGAAGGGACTGGGAGGGGAAGCTGCTATCAGGATGTAAAGTTGATAAACAAATTAACAAACAGATGCATGCTGTCCTGTGTATTGAACGTAATCTAGAGATGATCTAAAGAATACTGAGATTGCATGGGGTATAAGCAAATATGAACCGTTTGCATGAAGGACTAGGATGGTAGGCTTTGGAATCCATGGGGGTCCTGGGAACAATCTCCACAGATACCAAGGGTCAGCCAATCTGCTGCTCCTCTTGTTTGCACGTTCTTTCCACACTTTCAGCTACACAGAACCTAGTGCAGTCTGAAAACGAAGGAACTGGAAAATTCCTCAAACCACCCCTGAGTTTTAATTTGACGGCGCAGTAGGAGAAATAGAGAAAAGAATTTTTCTGGATACTAAGCTGTTGGGTACAGACTGAACTGCAGGGAGAAAAGGGGCACTGAAGTCTTCAGTCATAAAAGCATACTATTAGTTAGTTGTAATTATCTAAAGGATATCATTCTAAGAATTGGACACATCTGAAATGATACAGTCTGGGACCAAGTTGTTGCTTACAGACCTAGTGGTTAGGAACTGCTAAACCATCCTGTTTTTCAACTCAGGACAACTCCTTTTCATACTAGTAGTCTACAGAAGGATCACTACGCTGACTGGCACTGACTGGCAGCAAGCTCAGTTAATGTCCTCAAGGACTGCTTAGACATATGCAATCAACCAATGGTAGCTGGGACTGGCTGCCCTGGAGTGGCCTGATGTGGCTTAGTCCCACGTTGGGCAGGCAAGCTGAGCTGTTCTCATGATACAGTTAAGGATCTAAAGGGAGGATAAATTATAAACTCAAGTTCAGTTTCAACTTCTGTTCGAGTTTCAAATGAGGGCCAAGATGAGACAGTTAGGAAGACAACATCAAAGGATAGAGGTCCCTACCTTTTTAGGGAGGTGTGAAAAAATGACATCATGCACATTTGAGATGGCTAAGCCACTAAGAGCTCCAGCTGCACAGCCAATGGTCTGAGTTAGATTTCCAGGACCCATATAAACGGGAAAGAAAGGCACCAACTCCACAGAGATAGCCTTTGACCTCTATACACTTGCTCACACACACACACACACACACACACACACACACACACACACACACACACACTGATAAATACATACATATATTTTAATTGGTGTCAAAATAGAATCATCGTACTGCCACACTCACCAGGTGCAACAGGAAAGTACATAGAGGAGAGTCTAATAACAGGACTATCCTTGTGAACAGGTACTACAGAGACTTTCTATATCCTAAACTTAAAATCAGATGGAAGTTTATTTTCTTTTTGATAGCACCTCCTTAGATAGCCTAGTCTGGCCTCTAATTCATTGATTCTCCTACCTCAGGTTACTACAATACCATATTTTAAAGATTCTAGTTTGTAGAGTCAAAGTTACAGAAATTTGAATCTATGCATATACAATCTACGTAACTTCAATTTTTTTTCAAATCCTATTTTTAGTGATGGTTTTAAAAATGCTTTCTCCTCTCTTCTAGCTCACCACCCTCCAGAGGTAGTGGAAAAGAAAGGATACGGGGGAAATGGATTTGTTTAAAAATTGTTCTGTGGAGAGAATCCCACCTGGGTTGTCAGGAAATCAGCAGTTCAGTTCACAAGTCAGTCCAGTTCAGTAGTGTCAGGATAGCAGTGGTGGTGGCACAAAGCAGTGGGATCAGCCAGGCCTCGGCCAAATCAGTACAAGTCAGCAGGAGAAATGAGGACCATCAGGAATGCCAGGAGCTCTTGGCTGTGCCTCTCTCAGCAAAGCAAAGATCAGCAAAGACGCAAGACCAACAAGCATTGCACAGCCAGCTCTCCAAGCAAGTCCCTCTCACCATCCACTGAGTCCTATTTATATTCCCTCCAAACATCATGTGTCCCCCACAGGTCTTGCCTCACTTGTGTAAGTGAGTCTGTATGTGCTGACATCACTCTGCCCATTGGCTCAATTCTGAGGAAGCTTCGAGAAGCTGCTCGCACACCACCTGAGTCCCAACAACTGGAGCTCAACTACACGAGGTAAGGCAGATATCTTACAAGCAACACAACCGACTTTCCAAAGAGCCCTTGAGTTTCCACTTCGAGCCTACTTACCGATTTTAATAGGTAATACCCACATCATACTCAGAGAAAGCTGTGGGCATGAAATCTACAGCATGTGGAGCTGAATACTAAACAAGCAGGGAGGGTGCTCAGGTGGCACTCTGTGGAAAACTGAACGCTTACCCACCAAGGGAATGAAGATTCTGATACCCAGGACCACCAAAAAGAAATTCTCAAAAGAAGCAAGGAGAGCTGCAAGCCGTCACCTCTAGACCATCTGACCAGAGCATGTTCATATATGGTGTACATATTGGTATGCATTACTTTTTATATTAACTGCTCAAATTTAACTCCAGTGACTGATGGTCTTTTTAAAGTGACA
This sequence comes from Rattus rattus, assembly GCF_011064425.1. NCBI lineage: Eukaryota > Metazoa > Chordata > Mammalia > Rodentia > Muridae > Rattus > Rattus rattus. The sequence goes on along the minus strand of NC_046156.1, from coordinate 205,049,925 downwards.
TTCAATATTCTATCACAGGCTACTGGCAACTTAGGGGCTCTCATTTCATCTAAATCATCATAGTACTCAATGTTAGAAGTTATTATTTCTACCTTACTACATTCTCATATGCGCACATGAATATGAGTGCATCTACCCCCCACCCCATGTGTGTGTGTGTGTGTGTGTGTGTGTGTGTGTGTGTGTGTGTGTACCCACATGCTTCTATGTTTGGGAGCATCATGTTACCAGGGCACACATGTGTGGAAGCGTGAGACCAACATGAAGGATTCAGTTGTCTCCTTTAACCTGGGTCCTGGGTATCCAACTCTGGGCATCAGGTTTAAAGGCAGGCACCATTACACTCACTCTCTATGTTTAGAGCAGGATCAAGATTGGAACCAAGTAATACCTGGTTCTAAAGACTATCAGCTGGGGTGACAGTATGACTTAATGGGGAAGGGTGATTACCACCACGCAAGCCCAGTGATGAATTTGATCTACAGGACCATGTAAAGGTAGGAGACAACAGATGCCACAAAGTTGCCCTCTGACCTCCACATGCATGCCAAAGGACTGCATGCTCACACAGACTGGCCACGCATACTCGTGTAACACAAAACTGAAAAGAACGTAAGACCATCAGCCTAACTCCTAATTTATAATAGTGGAATATTCATCAACTCAGTTACAGCTCAAGTCAACCGGCCACATACCACTATAGTGTAACCAACACATGAAATGGGAACGAGGTCTTCCTCCAGCCCAAATGAACCTGAGCTCCTATTTATCTTGAAAAGGAAAAGGCAACAATTAGGAAACTCTTCAGGTGACAATGACAGATACCGAGCAGGATTAAGTTTCCCATATGAGAAAAATATGTAGTAGTTAATATTTTAAGTCTTCTATTAGATGTGGATATTGGATTATGTTAGCACACACATTTGGATTGTTTAAGTATACTTTTGTGTATGAATAATGAGAGATTTACAATTAGAAATTTGACCAAGAAGAAATTATCTACTTTCGGGAATTTTCCAAGTTGCCAACATCCAGCAGTATCATTTTACTTGAAGTGTTAAGTTTGATATAAAACTTCATATATTAATTGCCTTTAGCAGATGCTGTAGGGTATTTGTTGCAAAGTGTCATGGAAAAGACAGATTAGATATATTAGTTTAGTACACGTGGTGATTTAAAGATTAGAATACATTAAATAAACCGTGTCAGAAATTATAAATAGACTAAAATGGGTAAAATTATCCTTAAATCGCTAGACAAGCCTTCCCATGAATGTTACATTAATGAGATCTGCACAGGGCTGTGTAGAAGGAAGCCCTTTCATCAGATGCCGCACATATGCTTTCGCTGTTTGTTTTCCTTCAAAGTAAAACTTAATGAAACAGCTAATAAAACCCACTTTGCTCCCGATTCCTGAGAGAACAAGCCCTTGAAGTTCACTCACTGTTTATTCTATTACACTGGTTTCTGCTACTTTTCAGCATGTAAATTTTCCAGTAATGGAAAACAGTCAAAGCCATAAACCTTGTCTTCCCAGTCTTGTAAACCATGGTTATTTCTTAGTTGTTAAGTGACTGCACAATGGAGACTCGCTTTGCACACGCCTCAGTCCTAACGCTGGGCTCCTGCTGGCTTCACGTGGGTACACAGCATGGCATGCATCTGAATGCATCTTCACCGTGTAAATAGCCAAAATAGAAATATGGGCTGTAACTGACCTAAAAAGAGGAAGAGAAGTTTCCAAGAAGACCATACATGAGACTCCTGCAGACACAGTTACTCACACAACCCTGAAGGAATGCTGGGCTGCTAAGTAGTGCTGCAAAATGACCAGCTTTGTGACTTAGAGGTCTGTGGAGAGCAGATGTGTGTGAACCCCAGGGCTCCTCCACTGGCCAGAGCACACCCTCTCTGCCTTCCGCCTTCATCCTGGAGAGCGGTTGACTCTGGCAACAAGGTGGAGGCGGACAACCAGTTTGGGATGAGAGGTATTATGTATTTGGAACAGAAAAATGTGTACGGGAAGGAGGACAACAATTAAAACTCAGTGGCTACAAACCTTTAAGCAATATGACATAGTAATTTTATGTCTGTCAAATCTAACAAAAAACTTAGGGCTTATATTTTCTGTTTTGGACTTTTTAATTTCATTTTTCTGTCGTAATTCATTTTTAGCATTTCTTTTACAAAAGCGTGCCTATGACAGATTGGAAATAAAAATCTTGATCTTTCATCACAGATGGCTTGAAAAGCATTCAGTCGAGGATAAGATTTGCAAATGCTGTTTACCTCTTTTTGCCCCAAAATATAACATTAGGTACCAAGTTTTGGATAAAGATCATCGGGGTTTTTTTTTTTTCCCCCGTCCAATAATCACCCCCAAGAAAACAACCTGAGAACGCGAAAGGTTTAAGGAGTTAAAAGGCCGGATGGCAGAAGCTAGAATTCAGATGTGCTGTGCCCTGCTAAGGACAAATGCACATACATTCTCCTGAGCACAGACAGCCCCCACTATGGAAACCGGAACCCTAAGCAGGCCCTGTACGAACGGAGGCAGGCTATTGTTAAAATGAGATTTCAGTTGGTAGGATTTCCGGGGAAAAGAATGGGGAGAATGGAGAAGGCTGTAGCACTCTCTGTCATGCTCTTATGCTACTTCCACAAGCAGGGTAAGGCAGCGTACGCTGGAACTGTGGGTCACCGAAGGACCCAAAGGACATTCCGTAGGCCTTGACGACAAATGCGAGGCAGAAATGCAAGCACATTAATGACGGGTTTCATTTACTTCTCAGTTTTGCATAGGAAATCTCGGTGCTCCTAAAAATCATGAGGCGTGCATCTTTCATATGTATCTTATTCATTGCGGACATCCAGACAGGCAATCAGAATATAAAGCTGAGATTAATGTGTTTTATAACCTTGGATCATAAAAGTGTTCATACGCCATAGAGACAAGAGGTTTGGAGTTAGAAGGTCATATAATTCACCCTGTTCCAGACACTGCCTCTATTAAGACCGCTTATGATGCATTTCGTGGCTACTCTTTGGGTTTTACCCAGGAGGGTGGGGTGTGGAGTAAGCCGTCCTTGGGGGACAACATTAAAGCAGCAGCAGTCCCAAGCCCTGGTTGAGCTGAGCTGAGACGTGCCCAGACGATTGTTGAAGAATATATGATCATGATGGTGATGAACAGCCAGTCAGGGAGAAGCCAGGGATTAGGAAAAGCTCACTAACTGGTGTGCTTGTCACATTCACTGAGCCACGAACATTCTATAGTACTCACAGGGTTCAGGATACATTACAACGGCGAGGACTAGAGAGATGTCTCAGTTGTTAAGAACGCTAGCTGCTCTTCGAGAGGACCTCAGTTGGATTCCCAGCATCCACAGGAAGTTCGAGATCCTCTGGAATCCAGTCCCATGGGATCTGATGCTCTTCTCTGGTTCCCAGGGGCACCAGGCACACGCATTTGCAAACACACAAGCAGGTAAAACACCCACATACAAAACAACAAAAAAATTACCGGGGCTGGAGAGATTGGTACACGTTGCTCTTCAGAGGACCTGGGTTCAGTTCCCAGTGCCCACATCAGGTGGCTCACGACCTCTTGTTACCCCAGCTCCAGGGGAGCTCCATCAGGGACTTCAGACACCTGAACACAGGTGCATATGCCACACGCGTGCGCTTAATTTCAAAAGTGAATCTTTAAAGAAGAACGTGAATGGTCAGAAATCATTTACAGTAGTCTGTATAACCTTTCAGACATTTATAGTGGAGACACCCAAGCACCATTTCAAAGACTCCTTGTATAAGCTCCCCAAATCCAGTCATTATTTCAGAACCAAAGGCATTAGTCGGCCCTTTGTGTCCAACGTTTGAGTTACCCCAGTATGTCTAACCGTACATGTTGGATAAGCGTTTCACCAGGAACTCTTTTCCTCAAGTCCTGTATTATTCCCTAGCTGGCACGGATGATCCTACGTAGCACAGGCTAGCCTCACAAAGCAGAAGTCCCTCTGCTGCCTCTACGCTTTAGTGCTGGGACAGTGAACTCCCACACTTGGGTTCACCAGGAATAGTTTCCTTATTTTTTATTTTATTCTTATTTTGGGTCAAGCTCCACTGTATGTAGTCCAGGCTGACCTAAAATTCTTGATCCTCCTGCCTCAGATTCTTGAGGGTTGCGATTATAGATAGTGATCACTATGTGTGACTGATACTTTTTATTAAAAAAAAAACAAGTATGATAAAAAGAACCTAACATTAACATTGTTGAAGTATTTAAAAACAAATTATGATAGAAAAAAATGACAAAACCAGCATTCCCATATTCACTGTAATTGAAGAATTCACTGTATGGGTACACTCACACTGACTTCTAGGTATGCCGCCATCTTTCTCCAGGACATTTAATCTTCCTCCAAGGAAGCACCACACCCTCGGAACAGCTACTTCCCATTCCCTTCCCTCCAGTCCCAAGAAATAACTTTACTCTCTAAAGAAACTGAACTATCTTATAATTCATATGAGTAAAAGTCATAAAATGTTTACCCCTTGTATCTGGCTTACTTTGCCTCACATAATGTCTTGAAGGGTCATGACTGTGGTAGGAGAATATACTTCCTTTCTTTAAAAATATTTCATTTACTACCACTGCATGCATGTGTATACATGAGTGCAGGTGTATATTCCACAGCCCGTGTGGGGAGGTCAGAGGACAGCTTTCGTGGGCTGGTTCTTTCCTTCCACCACAGGACCCAAGGTCCTCAGGTCATCAGGCTTGTGCAGCAACTGTCTTTACCTCAGGATCCTATAGTATAGCTGACCTAGAAATTGTTACACAATAGCCTCAGCACAGTTATCCCCCTGCTTCAGCCTCCTGAGTGCTTAGACTGCAAGTAATGCACTACCATGTTTGGTTTTTGTATATATTTTAATGGATATTTAATACATCGTTTATTTACTCATCTGCTGGTGAGCATTGGGTAGCTTTCTTCTTTATTGTTTAAGTGGCCTCTTGATTTGTAGCCCAGGTGTCCTGGGAACTACTGCGTACCTTAGGCTGTCCTTAAAGACAGGATCTCCTGCCTCAGTCTCCCAACCTATTCTAAGCGCTACTAGCTGAACGCTATAGAGAATGGAAACACAGTTTGTCTGTCCAGTGGTAGAAAATGTTATCCTCAATATAATCTTTGTGTTGCCTGTTGTTGACCCAAATGGGTTTGTGGCACGTGATTATAGATGTGCGTTTGATTTACAATAGGGTTCTACCCTGATAAACTCATAACGGATATAAACACCCTAAGAGGGCAGAGGCCTTACTAATACTGCGCTCATTCACCCTCATAGCTCAGCTCCCTGTGTCTCCCCTGTGACCTATGGCTGAGTTCCTACCACTGGGTAGTTCTGCTACTACCCAGCAAGAAAGTATCAAGCCACCAACTCCGCCTGGAAAAATATCAAAAATTAAAATCACAGGGCATTTCTACGAAATGAATGTAGCTTTTTCACCCACTAAAAGCTGAAAAAAAAAAGATAAGTCAAACCACTGTTATTTAGGGACCACTGTATGCTTTTTTTTCATATATACATTTTGTGATAAAATTCAATTTATAAATTAGGCACAGCAAGAAATTTACAAAGATAACTAATAAACCAGAACTATAGTAGTCCAGGTTATATGACCACAGCCTCCTTTCTTTATGTACTAAACCCACGTTCATCCGTTTGTGATGAGAGATTTCCTGTCTCCACGAGGAGATAAAGTGTAGAAAGTGATACAATGTACCCTGAACCATTACCAGAACAGAAACAGCTTCTGAAAACCAAGATGGCTACTAATTACGTGAGTAGAGTAGCACCCAGTTTGGGTATGACAGACCACAACCTCTCTAACTGTATCATGTAAGTGAATGTGGGGGTATGTGGGGGTGTCATGAAAAATCTGTACATAGAGAAAGGTTTCTGAAGGCACAATGACAAAAAAACGAATTTAAAGCCCAAACCTCAATGAGCCTGTGGCTTTTCTGGCTGGGCTCCCCTGTGCCGCACGGAGCACGTTTGCTGCAAACCTCCTTCTGCCCACAGCGCACACACTTCGTGCTGCACACGGCACAGTGAATCGCCGTGCCACACTGACCAACCTCAATACGGATTCCAGGCTACGATGCGCGTGAAGAGCAAAGCGTTTACTGGACATGCCAGGCGCTCTGCTCTTCTAGGAAGAGCGTAATGATTTAACGAAAACTTTCAGAATTTTCCCATCGTCCTCCCCAACGTATCAAATTATTATATTTTGGAATAGCATTAAAAAACTCGTTTGGATGGCTGACTTGAGTTTTATTTTCAAAAACTACGAAATTAATTTTAGGCTGAGATTAAGACAGAATTTCCAATGATTCTGAAATGGTCCTAAGCACATTTTGTATAATATATTTATGGAAAGCAGAGATCTCGGCGCTGATGATTATAAAACCAAAATACTAATCAACTACAAATCAGTAGAGATGCTCTACGTCCTACAGTATCAGATGTTAAGCCAAGATTTAATTATTCAGGTAAAAATAAACAAGCACCTCCATCTCATTAACATACACGTCTGATTCGGTGTTGACTGAAAGTGCGGTGTGCCGTGGCACGCACCTTTAACCCCAGCTTGTGAGAAGCAGGCACAGGCGGGTGGCTGCCTGTGAGCTCCATGCCAATCTGGTCTGCATAGCAAGTTCCAGACTAGCCAGGGCTAAATATGAGACCTTGTGTCACGATAAATTGATAGACAGATGGCAGACAGATGATAGCTTATTAATTGATAGATGACAGAGTATATACATAAATAAATTGCAAAATTATATATTATATATGTATATATACACACATATATACTATATATCATGTATGTACATACATCAAAGCACTGCTTTGAATTCATTATACACAATATAATGCATATATAAAATTCATGATGACTTATGAGGAAATGTTTCAGTTGTACACCCATTGGATTTGCCTATATACTCATGGTCATGTGCCAGAGTCTTAGGTGAAAGGGTATCGGAAGCAATCAGATTTTAAGAAGCTGTGTGCCAACCAAAGCAATGAGTCCACCTGGACAAGCCACTAGCTTTCTTCTAAGGTGACATGAGTTTCCTCAGAGGCTCCTGCAAGATCAACCCCTGGCAAGCTTCCCTGATCTAGGCGTTTCCCACCTCTGGCTAGGGTTCCTTAACCGGCTAGCCTTACTCACTAGAACAAGAGAAAACAAATTAGGCCCAGATCCTCTCTGAAGTGACCATGTTAAACAGATCGGACAGATCCACTTCTCCTCAGGCTCAGCCCTAGCGCTGTACCCAACTCAATCCTTGTCAAAGCCTCCAGAACCGCTCAGCAAATCCCTCCCTTAGCAAATGCCCCACAGAAACAATGAAATGAGTCTTCCTCCCCTCAGCTCTCTGCACCCCTACTCTCCACGGTGGCTCTCTGACAACTGGACTGTTTGTGGAGGAGAGAGAAGTCTTTGATTATTAAGTTCACTGCACACCTTCTACTGAGACCTGTGCTCATACATGGGTGGGGCTGGGGCTTGATTCTTGTGGAATAGTTCCTTGAGTAATTGCAGACGTGGCTTCTGTCCTTGATGGCTAGTACATTATTCACAGCCATCCAAACATAGAAAAAACAGTTACTTGGGGAACCTTTGCCTCAGCTAGGGCTTCAATTCAATTCTGAAGGTAAAATGCCCCTCTCAGCAAATGGTCACGTGGTTACTTTTAAATCTAAGTGAACCAAAAAGCACATAGTCACATGGTCACTTTTAAATCTAAAGCATGCATCATGTTCTGTCATGCTACATACTACTATAGGAAAATTCCATTCCAACAGAAATACCAGTTTTATTAAAACGACTGTCTTAAAGAGATTATCTGAGTGGCTTTTTGTGTTAATGTAAGGGCATTTTCATAGATTCCAATTCACCAATTAATGAAAAGTAACATTGGCATTCTCTCAGGTTCTTTTACAAGTTCAAACAAAGTTCTTATCTAATAGAATTCTTTAGAAACACTGAAATTTCTATAACGATAACCTATTAGACAGACTAATATCTTCGAATAAAAGATAAAATCATTCAAAAAGCAGGTATGCAGTTGTGATGGTTTGTGTATGTTTGGCCTAGGGAGTGGCACTATGAGAAGGTGTGGCCTTGTTGGAGGAAGTGTGTCACTGTGGGGTGGGCTTGGAGACCCTCCTCCTAGTTGCCTGAGGAGGCTCAGTTTGTTCCTGGTTTCCTTTGGGTGAAGATGTAGAACTCAGCTCCTCGGGCACCATGCCTGCCTGGATGCTGCCCTGCTCCCGCCTTGATGATAATGGACTGAACCTCTGAACCTGTAAGCCAGCTCCAATTAAATGTTGTCCTTTATAAAACTTACATTGGTCATGGTGTCTGTTCACAACAATAAGACCCTAACTAAGATAGAAGTTGGTACCAGGGACTGGGGTATTGCTGTGATAGTCCTGACCATGCTTTTGTTTGGAAGAATGTGGATTTGGAAAGCAGTGGAATGCTTTAAATAAAGCTTAATGGGCTATCTTAGTAGGAATGCAGAAGTCTTTGTTACTGAGAGTGATTTGAATTGTGTAGGACTGGCCCAGGAGGTTTCAGAGAAGAATTTCAGTGTGTGTTGTAAAGACTGCTTTTGTGGTATTTTGGTGATGAATGTGGTTGCTTTTTGCCCTTATCTGAAGAGTCTGCCTGAGGCTAAGGCGAAAGGACTCAGACTAATTACATCAACCAAGGAAGTCTCAGAAACGCCCATCATAGACTTTGTCCTCTGGTTAAGTCTCATGAAGAACATTTTAATCGAAAAAGGGAAGTTGGGAAAGGAAAAATAGAAAATAAATGGTTCAAGTATTAAAGGGGCACCCAGAAGTGAAACGGAGCAGAAACCTGTGTTCAAGGATATTAAAAGGAATTAAGGGAATAATGGCCTTGGGGAAAGATCCCACCCAGCTAAATTAGCTCCAGGCAACTTAGTACAAACCTTTAATCCCAGGAGACAGGGACACAGATCTCTAAATTCAAGGTCAATCTACAGAGCAAGGTCCAGGACAGCCAAGCTTTCACAGTGAAGGAGTTAGAAAAGAGGAAGCTGGTGAGAATGTAATAGACCAAGGGGGCCATGTTCCAGCTCCTGCAAGCAACAGAACCCAGCAGCTTCAGCCATGTGTCTCTGGCTTTATATTCAAGAGGAGAAGGAGACAATTGATGCTGGTCAGCTGGTGCTAAGAAAGAGATCAGCATCACTGAGGTGAAATCTTCCAGGAAGTGCTTTTTGAGAGCTGTGTTCCAGAGATGCCAAGGTTGTACCTCATGCTGTGGCTGGACTTGGTAGTGTATAAGAGTCACCCAGGTGGTACTGGTTTTGAAGGCATGAAGGGGTCATGAAGAGCAGCTGAGGCTGGACACTGTGAGAGGCCACGGAAGGCCATTGGTGAAGGTGCAACCTCAGTTGCAGTTGATGGCCCAGGACTGAAGGGAACATGCAAAGGAGTTGAGGCTTGGCACCATGAAGAGAGCCTAGGAGAGGCTATTGGTGAATCCTAGCTGCAGTGGAAGACCCCAGTGTATTGGAGACACCAGTACCATGGGATGATCACCAAGAACAACAGTGACAGTGTAGTGTGGATCAACCTGAAGTTAAACTGCAAAGAGGGCAGAGCTGGAGAAGTGAGGCCAGCCCTTTGGAGGATCATGTGTGGATCCCAGATATTGAAACAAGCTGTAACATTGAAGCTGCCTTGGAGACCCAAAGATGTTAAAGATGCCAGGGCCACAGGCTATCTGCTGAGGAAAGCTGCTAACAGGGAGTGGAACCAGCTCAGGAGAAAGAAATTTGATGTAGTCAACAAGGATGAAAAAGGAGGTGGAGATCTGAAGACCACTTTGACATCAGACGTGGAGACGGCAGAGTTTGAAGTTTGCCCAGCTGGCTGCCTGTCTTAATTCCAGGATTACAGTTAAGTGATTAGATGGATCTTGGAAGAGACTTTGAACTTTGGATTGTTAACATTGTTGATACCACTATAGACTACAGGGACTTTGGAAGTTGAACTAAATATACTTTTTTATTATGCTAAGTTTAGGTATCCACAGTCTCGTGTATTTAAACAAGCCTTTGGGAGGCCAGGGAGTGGAATATGATGGTTTGCGTATGCTTGGTCCAGGGAGTGGCACTATTAGAAGGTGTGGCCTTGTTTGAGGAAGTGTGTCACTGTGGGGTGGGCTTGGAGACCCTCCTCCTAGCTGCCTGGGGATGCTCCGTCTGTTCCTGGCTTCCTTCGGGTGAAGATGTAGAACTCTCAGCTCCTCCTGTACCAGGCCTGCCTGGATGCTGCCATGCTCCCACCTTGATGATAATGGACTGAACCTCTGAACCTGTAAGCCAGCCCCAATTAAATGTTGTCCTTTATAAAACTTACATTGGTCATGGTGTCTGCTCACAGCAGTAAGACCCTAAGACAGCAGTCATTTATTTGAACTAACACTTACTTGCATGCCTTCTTTCCAGATTGTGATATTCTACTTGTTTGAGGCGCATGAGCAAAGAATATGAAGATCCAGACTGAACAGGGGAAGAAGAACGGCAGAAATAAACACAATTCTAGAACAGACCAGAAAGTGAACATACAAAGATCTGGACTGAATGGGGAGGAAGGACAGAAGAAATAAACATGGGTAAATTCTGGAACAGACCAGAAAGTGAATATGACTAAGCAAAATGGGAAAGGCAGAAGACAAAGGAACCAGGGTGTCCAGCAGCGAGGCTGCCGCACAGATGCCAGGTGGTTCAAATGTTGATGTGTAGAAAGGACAGCTCCACTGAGGTCACGCGCTAACACAGAGGCCCGTGTAGCCCAGCACTTGTAAGTCTAACCCAGAGGAATTATGAGTTTCAGGCCAACTTGAACTTCATAGCAACTTTTGGGCCATCATGGATTATACAGTAAGACTCAATCTTTTTTTTTTTTTTTTATTTTAAGTGACATTTGAGCAACAAAATGAAAGGCCTGGGAGTGACGTCTGGCATATTTGAGAAGCAGCCTTTTAAAAGGCCAACGTGCCTGGATGGTTATAACACAAAAGCCTACAGAGTGACTTCAGGAACGTAAGAAAGGTAGGAAGGAGAACATCACAGGATTTAGAGATCATCAGAACACTTTGGCTTTTAGTTATCGCATGATTGAAAAATAATGCTACATGACATCTTAAAGAATGTAAAGAATTGTGCTGCAGGGAGATAGGAGAAGAAGCAAGCAGATCATTATGAAGAAAATCCTAGCAAGAACTGACAGCAGTTTAGGACGTAGGAGGAGGGGTAGTGAGAAATCGGATTCTGACTGTAACAGGATTTCCTGGTGAACCACTCATGAGGTCTGAGAGACCAAAGGATGTGAACAGTAACTGCGGTGCAGAAACAACAAGAAAGATGGGGTAGGCCTAAACTGAGAACAGATGATCGAATTTAGAGAAATGGAGTTCAGGTAGCTCGTTCACTTTGGAATCTAAAACATCAAAACAGAAACTGAAGATTGGCTAAAATGATCTGCACGTCAGTTAGATCTGCTACCCTGCACTGCAGTATGAAAACAGAGGACAGCGAGTGTCAGACTTGGGGTGGAGAGGATGCACTGTTCCTTCTGTCCCAGACTTTGGGGTTTGGAGTAGTAATTTCCTGAACCCCAAAACAAATACAAAGTTGGCCCAGCCATCTGTAATTCAGGAGAGAAGTAGGTGCATGCTTGGTGGCAACAGAACTTAGAAGAGGTGACGTAAGGCCAGGGGGGCAAGTCTGCAGCTGAGTGGGGCTGAGGCATGTCCAAACCCAAGAAAAGCCCTGAGATGGGCAGGGATAGGCCTGCCCACCAACCCACCCCATATCCCCTACTCGTGCCCCAAACGTTTAAACAGCCTTTGTTCTCCCCAGTTAAATTAGCTGCTCAATGAAGCCTACCTCCCTCACCTCCCTCGAAGTCTGTTTCTTTTCACACTCTCCCTCACCCTCGGGATTGAGGGTGAACATGCACCACACCCAGGATGGAGATCAGTCATGCCCTTAAGGGAAGGGGAGCAGATGGGGACCGACCAGGCAGTCTCTAGGGTAATGAGAAAAGGTCAAGGCCTGAGCCTACACACTAGGGTCATGAGACTGTGGACAAGAGGCAGACAGCACAGGACACTGAAAGGGAATATAGTACGCACTGGAAGTGAACTGAGAGACTAGGGACACCAAGAGAAGGGAGAGATGACCAAGCTCGTCCAGTGCTGCTAAAATGCCAAACGTTTCCCAAATAGATTTAGCAGCCTAGAGGTCATGATAGTACACAGTAATATTAACCTGATGGCTCATTACAGTAAAAAGGAGTTTTATTACTTAATAAGTCCTTATAAAAATGAACAGGCTTTTAAACACTCGGTTCAAACAACATACAATGAAATGGAATGCAATGGGATATACCCACAGAAATAGGAACTTCTTGGTTGACGTGCTTCTGGCTTGCATGCTTTTAATGTAATTAAGCAAATTCACAAAGCCTGCTCACTGTTCTGAGGACCGAGGATGGAGAAAAGAGACCCTGATGCCAGGGAGCCCTGTGGGGAAATGGGCAGGGTACAATCACCAGGGCCAGTGATGTGGCAACTGTGGGGAAGGCAGCATGTTAGCCAAAGCTGAGGAGTCGGGATTCCGGCCTCTGTGCAGACAATGTCCAAGTTTAATCTTAGAAAATCCTACAGTGATTACTTTCAAAAGGCTCATCCACACAAATCACAAAATGTGTCAATCAACATGTGAAAACGTGTTCAGATAAACAGGATTTAAGAATAAACGCGGGAGGGAAGAACCCAGAGGAGTTTGAGGAGAGTGAGGCCATGTGAGGGACCAGGAGGATTCGCCACAAGGTCACGATGAGAGGGCAGCCATGAGGACACACATGGACCCGAGCAAGCCAGGGCAAGACCAGATGGCAAGTAACGGGCCTTTGTCTGGGTATTAGCAGCCTAGTCGGGTTAGAACAGCTCAGAACCTGCCCAGCTTAGGTTTGCAGCTTGTTAATGAATATACCAGGTGTCTGTGTCTTTATCCAGGAGCTAGAATTGGTGTAGATGCCCAGCAGTTATTTGGGAATAAGGGTGGGGGTGGGGACACATAGAAGCCCTCCAAATAATTACATTTACAGATTGAGTCTGAGACAAGAATTAGTTGATTATTTTGCATTGCTGGGGTCCCACCGAAGGCCAGACAAGCATTCTAACGCTGATCTATATTTCCAACTCTGAAAAGCCTTTTTTCCCCTTCCTCCTTGGTTTTTCAAAACAGGGTTTCTTTGTGTCCTAGAATTCATGCTGTAGACCAGGCTGGCCTTGAACTCAGAGTTCTGCCTGCCTCTTCCTCCTGAGTGCTGGGATTAAAAGTGCATGCTGCCACTACCACCCAGTCTTGCCTGCTGTTTTTTAATACAGGGTCTCACCGAGTAGCCCAGTCTGGACTCGAATGCATCGCAATCCTCTTGCCTCAACTGCCCAAGAGCTTGCCTGCCTCCAGGCTTGGTATTATTTACTTATAAAAGTTTAATTTCATTATTTAAAAAAAAAAGAATAAACGCAAATAACAGTGCCACGTAGCTTCGGGAGGTAGAACCTCAAAGTCTCTCCTAAAAGGCCCAGGAATGGAAATGACAAGGGACAGAACAGGTACAACCACTGTCTGAGGACCGACATCCACCCGGGGCACATGCTGTGCTGAGAAGCACTGCACCACGTCATGAAAACGATCCAGAGTCATCTCCAGGACACCCTGATCTCAGGTGCTCAGTGTCCTCGGGTGATATCAACAGTGACCTCACAGTCAAGGTGCTCAGCGGGGCTGAATCGGAGGTACCAGCAATACTCAAGGCAGCTATCTGAGATACTACCCTGAGCTAGCCCTCCGATACTCAAAGCAGCTACCTGAGACACTAGCCTGAGCTAACCCTCCCAGTTAAGACAAGCCATGGCTGCGGCAACATAACACAGTAGACCTAAGGAACAAGAGAGCACTCTGTCTCCCTTACACTCACACGAAAGGGGGCTCAAGTTCCCTACATACCCTGGGTAGCAGGAAAGGGACACGGGAAAAACAAGATGGCAGGGCAGTCTTGGAACCTGCCTGAGTGCTGAATGTGCTCTCTGTCCACAGCAGATCTACTGAATCTCCACAGAATCCCTTTCAGGGATCCTTGCAGCACACAGCAGTGCCTGCCTGTGAGCCTCACGCTCATGATGCTGAAGGAGAAAGAAGGCAGGTGAGACCAGCCTGGAGTATACAACAGGATACTGTCCCCAAAAGGTAGGGAGGAAGCTTTAACCTTACACATTTTAAACCAGGTGTCCTCATCCATATTATAAATCCTTATTATAAAACAAGAGATATCGTGCCATTAAATAGTTATTCATCCAACTATGTCTGAGAATTTGTACTCATTTGTGTTCCGGACAGTTGAGATTTGGTCACCTATAAAACAGGGCAAACTCTTTCCCAGCTGAGCTAGTTCTGCAGCTGTTGTGTAACAATTTCCTCCTAGATTAAAGCATCCTATCCTGCAGAAAGCTCCTGCAGGAAAGCAAACAACTCAAAATAGCTTCAGGAAGTCCCTGAAACTGACTAGATTTGCTAGGCCCCACCTTGCCAGAGTAAGCAATAAACTAGTAGAGTACCCCTCAGAAGAAATGAAGCTGAACTGCAAGGTGACCAGAACAGCTGCCTGGAAGAAGCAGAAACCAGCTGAGCTACTGTAAAAGGGTTGGAACTGAGGCACCTGGAAAAGACACTCTCCACCCTGTTGAGCTGCAGAAATGCTCTGCAGTGTGATCCACATTTCCTAGCTTTTGCGTTACCATACTGGATGGGTGTTGGCAATGAAGCTGTCTTTGAGTTATTTCTGCTCCTATAAGTAACTCCAATAAAACTCATCGGTTCACCAACTTAGATTTTGATGGTATCTGTACTTTGCTCTATCATGGGATCCCTGTCTAGGATGAATAGGTATGTGTATCGAGTCTCTGAAGGAAAACTTCTAACACACAACACTAGCCTCATGACCACTAACAAAGCAAAAATGAACTACCATACAGAGAAGAGTAGTATAGTTAGTTCATCTAATAATCTTATTATAAATTAGTAAATTGGCCTATGAATATTTATACATATGTATATATATTATATAGACAACACACATATATATGCATATGTATACATAAATACATATATGTACATATGTGTGTGTGTATATATATGAAATATCAAGTCTTTGGCTTTGTTTAATACGCCACAATCCCTAGCCTTGCCAAGCCCACTATGAGACAACCTTCCTTCAGAACTTTTGAAATGCACACTGTAACTTAGATCATCACTACAACTAAGTGTGAGCTCTTATTTGTGAAACTGGCGTAATTACTACCATTATCTAAGTTATCAGTTCCCAAAGTATTATAGCTTTCACTTCTCAAAAGTCTTGGTGATCACGGTGTTGGGAAGTACGGAATTCACAAGCGATCCAAGCAGTACTCGCAATAACTACTGAAGGCTTGTATATGCTTAGGGAACAAACGATATCACAACCCTCGATAAATCATAAATACAAAATCTAGTACAACCGACTAGGATTCCAAATTTATCACCAACCAGAGCATGCATCTCCGAGTACATTTTTCTCCTAATCTCTAAAGATAATTGTTTTTAAAAAATCCAGTCTAGTCTCGAGAGATATAAGTGCAATATACTTAACCATTATCAGTGACATTTTGAGTCAGAAATATTTCATTAACTAACAGTGAATGATTAAACAAATATATCTATGTTCACAATCCCCAGAAAGGAGGATTATTAGTAAAAGGATACATAAATCTATAAAACAAACTAGAAGAATAGAAATTAAGTATCGCAAACTAACACATGCTTTTTTTGGTTGATTATTTTGGTGTGGTCTTTGAGACAAGATCTCACGGTGTAGCCTAGGCTGCCCTCTAAGTTGTGGGCAGTGTGACAGGTCCTCTGGTCTCAGCCTCAGAAGTGTGGCCTAGATCACTACAGCCAGCCAATACATGGATTTAATCTGTTACTCAGATAAGACAGCACTGTTGTTTAAAATCCCTAGGAAGTATCTTTCAGTAGGCTTTAAATTGTCACTACGTTTCCATTTTTCTTTGCATGCTGTATACATAGTATGGTGGTCTGACTGAGAAATGTCCCTATGAGTTCATGTATTTAAACACTTAATCCTCATCATGGGAGCTATCTGGGGAGGTTATGAAACTTACAGCTGGCTGAGTCTTGAGTGTTACTGGGGGTCAGGTTTTAAGGGTTTAAAGCCTCACCACATTTCTTGCTTGCTCTCTACTTCCTGTGTGGTGGTGGCAATGTGATCAACCAGCTTCCTGCTCCTGCTACAAAGTCCTGCTTTCTCCAACATTATAGACCATCTGTAGAACTGTAAGACAAACTGCTTTTGGACATGGCTTTTTGTCACAGCAAAAGAGAAGTAACTCATACATACAGACGCTGACATTTTAGTTACTATTTCATTTTTGAAATGAAAAGAATTACTTCGGAGAGGTTGATGTATAAAGAATATAACTTTGAATGGGTTACTCTGTGCAGGTCTGGACTTGTAATCAAAACTGTTTAGGAACTGAGACAGAAGAGAGCCCCGTAGGTTGGAGATCAGTGTGGGCGACACAGCAAAGCTCCAATTCAAAAGAAACTAGGAAATAGGCAAACTACACATAACAAGAAAACCGTCTTCTTTATAATTTGAGGTTTATGTATCAATCAGGTTCATATATCAGCAAATGGGATATGTGCACATGGAAAATATTTTTATTTTAGAGATTTATTTGATTTTTAATTATGTGTATGGATGGAGTAGTTTTGAGCACCCACAGAGTCCAGAAGAGGGCGTCAGAGGCCCTGGAGCAGGAATTGCAGGCAGTTGTGAGCCACCTGACCTGGGTGCAGGGGATCGGACTCTGAGCTTGTGGAAGAATATCAAGTCCACCAGAGCCATTTCTCAAGTCCCATGGAAAACATTTCTAATTCTCTTTAATAATGCGCTTCATAAACAAAAGAATTGCAATATCTTTTTTAAAAACCCTAAATATTCAAGATGCTATGGCATAACAGAGATCTGCTCCAAGTTCTGTTTCTACCCCTTTTTTCATAAAAGTCTTGATCAAAACTCATAGAAATAAAAGATTAACCTTGAAGACATTACACAAAATGAAAGGAGCCAGTCACTAACAGAGAAATACTCTTTGATTCCACCATGGCACATAAGACACCCGTAACAATCGGACGCAGAGGGACAGATGAGCGGATGGTTAGGGAGAGCAGTGTGACCTTCAGCGGGATAAGCAAACTCAACGCCGATGAACAATGCATGGAAGTATTAAAATAGTAAGCCTCGTATTATGTGTATTTTGACACAGTTTTTAAAATAAAATAAAATTTATAAAAATAGCAGGTTTTTTTTTCCTTTGGGACTCTCTGTTGAAGTGCTTTCATTTCCTTTAATATATGACAATAAATAAATTTTCAGGGTTGGCTTGAAACACCTATCATTTGAAGACACAGGGAAACACAAAGGCAAGTTAATTAAGTTGAGATATATTACGTCATTTCATATATACCACAGATGCTTTGAAACACTGCGTTTCTGGCTGTGAGTTGATAATTGTGGGAGCCAGGTGATAGGTACAAGGAAATCCATTATACGATTCTCTCTAGTGTTGTAGGCTGGGATTTTTTTTCATAATAAGACATTAAAAATAAAGATAGCTGTGCAAATAAATGAGGTATGACCTCAGCAGGGCGGCAGGAGTGACAGGAGGACGGCGGTGGGCTTTGTACGCAGATCATACCGACAGATAAAGCATGGAGACACTTTACGATCCACCTGGAATTATGAACTGGGACATAGATAGTAAATGGCGAAGGATCTGAACAAAGGCAATGTGTATTACTCAGAGACAAAGATGACTGTGAGAGATGGACTGTCGAGCAGTTTAAGTTACAGTCAGTTAAATTTAAGTTTTCTACTCGGTTATTTTTTGAAGGAAGACTTTTTTGGTTTGGTTTGGGTTTTTTTTGTTTTTTGTTTTTTGGTTTTTTTTTTGTTTTTTTTTTTTTTTTGCCATCTTTGTTGTGTAGAGACACAGAATCACTCTACAACCCTAGCTGTCCTGGATCTTACTATATAGCCCAGGCTAACCTTGAACTCAGAGCAATTTATCTACCGTAACCTCCCAAATACTGACAGAACACCATACCTAGCCATTTTTTTTTTAACTTTATATGAATTAAGGAACAACCTTTGTGATAACTAGTTCTGAAGTTATACTGGAAATAATAAAAGTATTTCTAATGTGTTGTTATGTCTTTTAAAATATCAAGCAGGTTTAACTGAGGAGTCAGACATTAATTCCGGGGAAAGCTCTCTAACTCTTCTTTAAGAATAGCATACAAACAAAGCCAGGCATAGTAGCACGTGCCTGTAATCCCAGCACTTTAGATGTGGAGACAGAGGACCAGGAGTTCTAGGCCATGCTCCGTTACAAAGCAAGTTTGAGGCCATCCTGGATTACATGAAATTCTGCCTGAAAAACACAACAAAGATTAACAGAAAAATTAGCTAATGTTAACGATACAGAGTCTAATCTCAAGAAGTGGGAGACTTTGTTCACAATGTGTGAATGCCCTATTTCCACACTACAGCGAGAGAAAGAAACTTTCAAATGTGTGAGAGGTTACTTTAGCAATATGCTGTGAGAAACAGATTTATGGATATCAATTAAAAAAAAGTTCAGGTCCCCAAAACCCACATTAAACACTTGGGAGCAGCAGCTTATGCCTGGAATCCTGTCCCTGGGGAGGCAGCAACAGAAACCTCCCTGGGGCTTGCTTAGCGCGCATGTACACACACATACACACACACACAACACACACACACACACACACACACACACACGCACGCACGCACGCACACACCCCTCCAAACAATGTATCTATCCAATAGTATGTTAGCAACCCAGTGCCCTCATCTGCCCTGTGTTGCAAGCATACCTCACTTTCAGGATGCAAGAGGTTTCTGTTCCTCCTAAGACCCATCAGTCATACACAGTTTCTCGCCAATCATGACTCAAATATGTCTGGGTATAGATGTCAGGGACTGAACTGGCCTAGAATAGGTCTGGGTGCACGCTCATTGAGGAAGACTGTACCCCCTCAGTGACCCTTTAGGGAAACCCTCTTATTTACCATCTCCTGTGTATGCATAATTGGGCGTGCATATGATTAAACCTCAGTGCATTGTGGGAAGAGACACTCAGGGTGCAAAGGTTTACAATCAAAATGGGGAACCACCCAAACTATCCCTCGGCAACCACACTCCTGTTGAATGCCATTGGACAAAGCTCCAAGCGATGACTGCAGCTCTTGAGGAACCCCACTCATATTTCTTTCTTACCTATACTATCATGTTGCTTTAAATAAAAGTGTCTGGCTATTTTGGGATCTGTGTGAGCCTCCATTACAATAACAGGGCCAAGAAACAGGAAACACCCAACCCAGAATCTCACCATTGCTGATAAAATCAAAAATTTAGTGAACTCTATGACTAAGGAGAGACTGGATCTCAAAAATTCTGATAAAAATTCTGTTCAGTGTGATTAACACACTGAACATCAACCTGTGGCACACACAAACACACACACACACACACACACACACACACACACACACACACAGAGTGTAGAGGCCTTGCGTGTGGTAGACAGGTGTGACTTCCCTGAGCTACATCTCCAGCCCACTGTGATATTAAAAGTCTAAATACATAGCTAAGATTTCATGCATGCACGAAAACAGAGCTGAGATTCGTAGCTCTCTGTCCAGAGAAAGCTTGGCTCTATGGACGACAATCAGATCCCAGTACCCCGAGTGAAGATGCTGTAGACATGTTTTATGATTCACCATAATAAACGCCATTAACCATGCGGTACGAGGAGAACAGCGATGGCCCAGAGTGACTTCTATTGTTTTTCTTAAGGCATAAAAGGACCTAACTCTGAAAGCAGCCAAGGCTAAAGTAAGAGTGAACATTATAAACATGGCCGTGAAGACCAAGTTAAACCAATGGTCGAACACTAAGTGGTAAGGGCTTTAAAGTTTGTTAGCTTAATATTATTACATCAAAACAATTTAAAACTCAGAGAGAAATGAATCCCTAATTGGATCTGAGTGTACAATGTCTAAACTCGGAGCACTCCATGTCCCCTGTCCTCCGCTCCTTTGTGTACATACATGCAAGCACACGAATGCTGTCTATGCATATAGAGTAGATCACTCTATTGCTCTCCAACCCATCCCCCTTTTTTTGAGGTAGGATCTCCCACTGACCCTGGAAATCCACTGAGATTTAGAATCCTTTTCTGATACTTTGTTTCCTAGCACTGACAAAAATTATGTATTCTTCAGAATGGCCCTTTCTCTGCTTCTGGGCATTTAGGGAGAGAATTGAAGGAAGTGAGATGTAGAATAGACAGTGAAATTGTAGAAGTAGTTGGGGGAGACACAGTGTTAAGCAGCTTCTATGTTACTGTCTGATAAAATGGAGTTCCAACTGAATACAAGGAAAAAATCATGCAGGAAATAGTATCAAACCAAAGATACTTTGTAAATGGTTAACTATGGTTAAGTAGGACAAACAAGTTATGGGGGAGCCCAGAGGCAATTAAAATGCATCAGGTAAGAAGCTAAGCAGCCCTGAACCAGTGTAGAGGCAGCATAGGGTCCCTCATAGCTCAGATCAGCCACAGGGATGGTCAGGCAGGGCTGGCTGAGAAACCAGTCAAGTAATACAGACCGACATTAAACCCAGAACTCCTGTGCTGCCTACCCACAGACCACCCAGCACTCCCCACTAAGGTCTGGTTTGATCTCCACAGTGTTTCAGATCGTGATTTTTAACCAGCTACCAACACTTAACAACTCAGAAACTTCTCCTAAATCAGGAGTTTCTACTTTCCTCAAAATATCAAAAGATCTCAACATTTGGACAACCTGGACAGCCACTTACCATCAGCCTCGTTTTCCACATTGCTTAATCCCTGAGGGTGTGTCCCAGGACATCAACAACCAGGTCTCCACAGACATTTGTATTTAAAGGCACTATCTTCAGGCTCTCTGGGTTTTCTCTGGTGTTGGTGTTTTGTTGTGATATCTAGGGGCTGATCCCACTATGGGGAAGGGCCCTTAATTCAAGGTATAACTCTCACTCTAAAGGGTAGGGACCTTTCCTAACTCAGCAGCCAGAAGGACACTAAACATGAAACTGGACTTAACTATGCTGTTCCAGAGACTGACCAGTAACAAAGTCAAATTTTAAAAACAGGATTCTCCAGACCACAGTTCACAATTACAGTAAAGAACTTCTGGTAGAAATGGCTCCCCTCATGAAGGCTTCACTGAACCCTAGCACTACCTCACTTCACACACAATAGCATGTAGACCCCAACCCTACTCTAGTAGGTCTCTATCACCTTGCTGCCAGCTGACATAGAGAAGGGGGCAGGCAGAGATGGATACAGTGGAACCTGCCTCCGAGCCCGGCACTTCAGAGGCAGAGTCCGAGGGATCAGAAGTTCAAGGCCAGCCTCAGTTACATGATGAATTGAAAGCCAACCGAGACTATGTAAGTCTCTGTCTCAAGAAAACACAACAAAATAAAAAGAGCGAAGGGCAAAGAGAAACGTCCTGCATGGCTCCCTGGAGGTTTTAAGCCAAAAGGGGCCATGGGGGGATTGTTACCTTAAATTATGTTTTTCATGATTGGAATATTCCTGAAAGTCCTAGTTCTTTGAAAGTACCGTGAAATTTAGTATAGTTTAGTCTTTAAACATGAATTGCGGCTATCCAAACTACAGAGTGTGAAAATGGTTAGAAATGTATTTTAAAAATAATCATAATTGTGAAATTTCCAAGAATTTCCAGGAACACTGATTTACTGTCCTGATTCTCAAAAAGTAGCATAAAGGGTACTTGAGAACACCGAGAACACTGCTCTTTCTTACTATGTGTTACAATTGTAAAACGTATCGTTGCCAAATAGAAAGTACCTTTATAAGAGAGAATGAGTCAGAAACCTATATACAGAGCTTCAGTTCCTAACACCAAGAGAAAAGGAGGGAGGAAGTGAGGGATCGAAGCAAGGGAGGGAGGAACTTGAGTATTGAATATCAGAACAATTAGCATTAAATCAAGCTAAAGACGGAGAGCTGTTAGGATTATTACTCAACATGCTCCCAACTCCATTGTGAAACAACACAGGACTATCACAAAGAGTGCAGTAAGAACACAGCCAAGTTACTGGTGTAAGAGTAACATGCAGAGACAGTGATCCCTTAATATAACTCATAGAAAAGACAATACGAATGAAAATTCAAACATAATAGTAAAAGAGAAAAACTATAAACTACTCAAATAAAATTAATAAGAGTTACAAATAATGTCAACTCTCCAAACAGGGCACCAGGGAAGGTTTCTGATTATCACTGCGACTCACGCCTGTAATCACAGTTCAGGGGGAGCGGACTGCACCACCAAGCAAGTCTCGTCTCAAATTCATACACTGCTGAGTCACCAGGGAGAGAGCAGATCTCTCTAGAGCCACCAGTCAGAGCTTGCTTCAGGGAAATGGCCCCAAAGAACCCATGGCTTCAGCCCAGCGACACTCTGAGCTGGCACAGGACCTGCACCCCCCAGCTCAGTTCTAAGTCGTGGGAACCAGGTCCAAACGTTCAGGTTTCCCAGAGGCACTCAAGACGCAGATCCAGGAAGCAGGGAAGCAAGAGCCTGATCCAGTCATGAATCAACCAAAATGTCAGACTGGGGAAACCTGTTCTCTAAAATGACTTCAGGCGACTCTCGGAAAGCTTTTACAGAGAACATTATCAATTGTACGTATGGAAATACAAGAGTATGTAAGGGTTTTACATTATTTTAGAATAGAGTCAAAAGACGAAACATTCTGTATGATCTTTATGTTATTAAGGAGTTCCCGAATAACGCAGTCCTTGAGACTACGTGAGTGTTGGGCTCTGACCTGATTTCAGGATAACCATTACCATCACTTTCTAGAACAGTGGCTCTCAACCTTCCTAACTCCGGGACACTTAGCGTTCCACATGTTATGCCAACCCCCAGCCATAAAATTATTCTGTTGCTACTTCAGAACTGTAATTTTGCTACTATTGTGAATTAAAATGTAAATATCTAATACGTGACCTCCAAAGAGGTATGGACTCACAGAACTCTAGAACCATTGCTCTAGACGAAACAGTGTCCTAAGAAAATTGTAGAATAGCCAGGTGTAGGGCACTGCCCTGCAATTCCAGGACTTGGGAGGTAGATGCAGGAGAGAGGGTGTTCCATGCCATCTTTGATAAGATATAAAGCTCAATGTCGGCGCCTACCTCAAAACTGAGACAAAGAGGGATCATTTATAATGTAAACCACTAGTCTGAAGCTCCAGAGAAACATTTGTTTACATAGCAATAATTAATATTGTATGGGACCTTATCTATTAGTTCAGGAAGGTCACCTAAGGACTTTTCTAGATAATACTTTATTAGCCAAATAATTATGATTATATATAGATGGAATAATAAAATGGACATCTGTTTTAACGAATGCTTTAAAATTCATGGCTTTTGTTAAATCAGCCCCATTTTTATTCCTTACTATCAATTATCGATATTTTTATACAACAAAAATAAATAACCCTCCACTAAAAAAAAGTGTCGGTTGCAGCCAGGTGTGGTTACCAACACCTGCGACCTGCCACCCAGAAGACAGAGAAGAAGGCCTGTGAGTTTGAAGGCAGCCTGGGATACATAGAAAGTACCAGGCTAGCTACACTGTGTCCTAAGACACCATCGAAACACAAAAAACAAAGAAATGCATCTTCTGTTCTCACCTTGGCCGTTCTCCATTCCCAGCCATCGCCTATCTGTTGTGAATGTCTGATGAATTCTGCACAACAATGTTGGAAGCTTTCTTCTCCAAAGAACTCGTCCTCCATGTTAAATGGGAACTACAATAAAACAAAGAAACAAACGAACAGTATTAGTACCAGCGTGAGCTACCCAGAGTTGGGCAAGAGAATGGAAACCATCCGCAGGGTCATCTATGAAAGAGTTTCCTCTCTGCATAGTCTCACCCTGTCCTCGTTCAGTTTTAGGCAACATGAAACCTAAAAGCCTATACTTGAAACAAGAGTTCTCAGTTATGGAGTTTTCTTTGACTGATTTTTGGTAGTTTGAGGGGGATTCTGGTCTGGTTTTCTAAACATGTACCCTACAAACTAACAATTCATGTGGCCAAACACTCTGGCTGTTTGTTTTTCTAAAGATAAAAGTGATGTTGACTGTAATAGAATCCTCACATTTAATTTTATCTAATTCTGAGACAATGCTTTCAAATATGCACCTCGAAACGCTTCTGCCTTCTACCTCAGCACTTACACTGCTGAGCCCCAGTGGTTCATGGAAACCCCGCCCTTCACAGGTTATTAGGAGGGTCAACTCTCCAACAAGTGCAGCTACAAAGCTTGAAATTGCTTTCCAAGGTATAAAGTTAATTAATTACTATTAGACCAAGCTCAAATGTGACATACCAAGAAATACTCATGTATTTGTTGTAGAAAGCTGTTCAAAACATACGATATTACTTCCGGAAATATTTTAGCACATAAGAAAACTTCCAGATCATGTAGATGAGGCTTCTCAGGGAACAGACGTTAGAGGGAACAAACGCTCCATCTGATTAGCTGTGGGGATCAAAACCATTGCTTAGTAGATCAACTACTACAGAGTGAGACACTTTACCTCTCACACAATCCTCTCAAAACTCAAAGGTGCGTTATCTCCATTCCTCAGATGAAACCTCAAAAGGAATCTGTTCACACATACAAATAAAAAGGGATTCAGGGCTATGACCTGTCTATTACACAAGCTGTTTCCCAACCCGCTCTGCGGACTATTCAAATTCAGCTGAACCCATATAAGCATGTGCCTATGCACCCAGTTGAATGTATATTAAATAGGCACTGTGCATAGAGCAGAGTAAGATGTGAAGAAAGCAGACGCTCTGCCTTGTAAGACCTCACGCTCTTCAAAGAAAGGGAGGTAAACAACAAGAACGCCGCCAGCGGAAACTGCCTGACCAGCCTTTGCTCTCCACACTGTGGATTAACTAGCCCACGCAGCGCTGCAGCAGCTCACTGACTCTGCGATGTGACAACCATCAAGCGTTCTGCTCCTCAGAGGAGAGGGTGTGCTCACAAACCGTATTTGTGTATCCTAAATACGGAGTTTAACTAAACAAACCATTAAACTACAAGAAGACAACTCATTTCCGTGACTGCGTATCTTGTATGTGCCTCGATAAGGGTCAGATAAATGTGTGCCTCTAGAAGAAAAGTCCTCTGCTCCAGAGCAAGGTGGGGGCAGTGTCCCTGAAGGCCCTGGTACGAAGGGGAAGCATATAGACCCAGGACTCTGTATCCGAACAGCTAATAATGACTGGAGAGCTTCCTTTCAATCAAAACTAGAAAGTTAGAAGGTGAGGCCTAGGTTCAGTTTAACCAAGAATAAACTATGATCTGAGTGTGGAGGTAAACCTGTCATTTAGCATCTGAGAGGAGGCAAGGAGGATCAGGAGGATCAGGAGGTCACCCTCTGAGTCACAGAGGGGTGGAGCTCCATGAGACTCTCTCTTTACAAACAAGGTGGAGAGCATGAGCAATAAATTTCAATCAAGTACCTACACTCAACGGACATGAATGCCTTGGCCATACTTTCAACTTTTAAGAATAACTTTTGAGATTTTACATTATAATTAAGCTTTTGTAGCATGCACTTTTTATTTCTTTTTTCACGAAACAGTCTTGCTATATGTAGCCCAGGCTGGTCTGAAACTCACTATATAGACCAAGCTGGCCTGAAGCTCATGGTTACCCTGCCTGTTTCCCAAAGGCTGTGATTAAAGTCACATACTACCGTGCCTGGCTCTTAGTAGGGAAATACACTCTGGGTTTGCCAGGGGTTTGTTTCTGACACAGAGTTTCACCAGGTAACCCTGGCCAGCCTGAAACTCACTATGCAGCTCGAGCTAGACTCAAACTTGCAGCAATCTGATCCTCTTGCCTCTGCCTTCGAAATGCAAGGGTAACAGGCAAACACACACCACCCCCAAGTCTGGCCACATTCTTTTTTTTTTTTTTTTATTAACTTGAATATTTCTTATATACATTTCGAGTGTTATTCCCTTTCCCGGTTTCCGGGCGGCCACATTCTTAATATGGCTTCTGGATGCCCATGAAACTTGACGCACTAAACTCTATGTATATGCAGCTATCCACGTTTCTCTGGGGAATCATGCATAATGTCCCACGAGTGTTCTAAGGTCCCACAGAAACACAAAGAACTTTGAGCCAGGAACAGGAGCAAGGATGAAATGAGTCTTCAGAGCAAACATTTAAGGTGTCTACAGAGGAAGAGGAGCCAACAACGATCTAGAGGTTAAGGGAACAGCGTGTGGAGAGCCTAGTGAAGTCGGAGTCGCAGAGCTGAGGACAAGAATGACTCACTGAGAAAAGAAAATCATCTAGGAACTTACGAAGCAGTCGTTGTCACTGTATATGTGGCGGGCATGATAATACACTTCAGCCAGAGTGCAGCCAAGACTAAACGTGAGGAAAGTTTGCAGGCCGTGTCTTCAAAGTGCTGAGTGGGACACCAATCAGTAATTAAGGAGGCCCACAGGTCTCAGGGAAGACATACTCGAGCTAAGCATAGGAGGCTAAGAGACACCCCCCAAGCCCCCCCAACCCCCGTACAGAGAAAGCAACAGGGAAACAATACACTGGCCTTTTAGAATAGGACATCCTTGCCAGCACCATTGATGGTTGGACACTCACTGTGTGTCCCTTGAGGCTAAAGGAAGCATTTAAGGAAAAATACAGAACTTAGGGAGTATTTAGGAATCTCCAGGTTAAGGAAGTGGAGGTCACAAGATACTCTGATGCGCAAGATGTGAGGGCAACAATGAGGGAGAGCTCCTGAGAAAGGACTGAGATTAGAAGCTGCTAAGGGACACAAGACAGCCCTTAACGAGAAGCAGGTAGATTGAGAGTGACCCCCAGGAAGGCTGGAGACCCTGGGTTTGCAGGGCGTCCCTGTGATCTGTGACTTGCTTCAGAGTGCCCAGCGCTGGGGTTGGGGATTTAGCTCAGTGGTAGAGCGCTTGCCTAGCAAGTGCAAGGCCCTGGGTTCGGGTCCTCAGCTCCGAAAAAAAAAAAAAAAAAAGAAAAAAAAAAAAAAGAGTGCCCAGCTCCAGGAGAATGGGGAGAGCAGAGAGAGGATTTGTGATGAAAGTTGCAGACTGGCTGAGCTGTTCAGCGACAGGGTATAAGACAGGAGAAACGCTGCTGGCCACAGGTCACAAGTTCAGGTTAGGCAGGAAAGGAAAAATGGCCAAGACGTGATGGGAAAAGCAGTAAAGACAGCAACGGATGCAGGACAGCAAGAAGGTTTAAGAACTGCAGTGAATGGGGGAAAGTTTGAGAGTCATTTGATGTCTCAGTGTAAACACGGGATTGGTGGACCCAGATGACTGTAGGCCAAAATGACTGGCACTTGGATTCCCTCCCCAGATGATATTAAAGGCACCTAATGTCACTGGACAGAGACAGTCCAGTGCCATGGCTTACAAACTGAATTATAGAATCCTCAAAGAAGTAGGAATTTCATATAATGTTGACGAGGCAGTGACCTAAAATCAGTGTCACAGAAGTGGGGCACCAATAATCTCTGTACTCAAAGCTTTGTGGAGTGGAGAAAAAGCGGCCTTCCACTCAAAGACTGTTCTAAATGTCAACTTTGTCTTAAAACTACTCAGTGGCTGCACCTATGACCATGCTACTCTCATGTAAATCGTATACATGGAAACTGCTCCATGCTGCACTGGCTCCCCAAGCCCAGCCTGGAGCTCCGCCGTGTACAGCGGTAGAAACAGTGAGCTCGAGGCTGTTACCTCTTTTGATCTCAAAAGACCTTCCCTTGAGAACGCAGACTGGGGTAAAGCTCCAAAGGGCTGGACGTTTCAGGACTGTCTTTCCAGTGAGGGTGAGCTCCTGAGATCAGTATGTGTCAGCCCAGAGGGCAAGGGAGCAGGAAGCAAACAGCCTGGAGAAAATGAAGCTGCCAGTACTTCCACTGTGGCGGGGTCAGATATTCCTGATGTACGTGCCACACCTAGACTACACAGAGAATTATGGGTGAATGGTGACAAAATCCAGTATGATCCTAATGGATGAAACATACAAGACCCAAAATTAGAGTAAACCAGACAAAAAAGGGAACTGGGACCAGGATAGGCAAACAAGGGTTTGGGGATGTTGATTGGTTGGTTTGGTTTGAGACAAGGTCTTGATATATATCCCTGGCTAACCTGGTATTTACTATATAGCCCAGGATGGCTTCAAACTCCTAATCCTCTTTTCTGGACATCCTGAATGCTGAGATTGCCAACATGGACCACCACGCCCATCTACAGAACTCTTGAGTACGGGAGGAAGTGTGAGAGAGAGGAAGCAAGACCTGTGCTGAGGGTCGCAGGGCCTAGAGTAAAACTCTTGACAGAATTGTAGTTGGTTGTCAGCGGAGACAATGGTCTTGTCTTGACTGGATGAGAAGTTGTTCAGAGTGAAGACTCGGGTAGAACAAAGAGGCGGGAGGGATTCAAAGGCAGGAAAGGAAAGATCTGGGCAAGCGTGATTCCACACACTCTACCTTTAGGTGGCAGAGTATTTCAGCAGCGATCCCTGGAGCACGGGCAGGTTTAGGAGAGAGGTAGGGTCAGTTTAGCACAAAGAGTTTGTAGATCCACAAATGACTGATCAAGCAAGCATTCTGGGACGAGTGCAGAGGGAGCAAGACTCCAGGCTAGAGACAATGCTCCTGCGTCTGAATCACGCAGACGGCAAGAGTCTGTCTCAACACTTAGAGAAAAGACGGAGAACCAGGAGTGAAATGGAACCGTGCTAAAGACGGATGATCCTGACAGACACCGAGAGATAACAAATCGTCGCAAACAGAATTCAATTCACCAAGAATATAAACTTGGCATGCTGGGTGGTGGACATGCTAATCCCCGCACTCAGGAGACAGAGGCAGGCTTATCTCTGTCCGTCTGAGGTCAGCAAAGTCTCCACAGAGAGTTCCAGGTCAGCCAGGGCTACATGGTAACCCACACTCAAAAAATAAACAAAAATAAATTTAAAAAAAAAATAGAAAACACACCAAAATGGATTATACACTCAAGAGTTCTAAAATCCCAAGCCAACTCTTGGTAACAAAAACAACAAGTAAAAACACTCCTTCCTCCTGAACCCTCCAGGTACTTTGAGATTTACTAAACTATTAAAAATGCTAGTTGAAATGTAAAATTTCATTCAATAGTCATGCGTTATCTAATTAATAATCAGCGTGCTGCTAGCAAGATGACTGAACGCTAAGACACTAATTAATATTGGGCTGTATACTTTTAAAATTATCTAAGGACTGAGATTTGCTGAAGGATGTCATACACAGTAACGCAAACAGGACTTGATTAGGACACCATATTAAAAGGTTATTAATCTCACTCAAATCCTCGCAATGCAGCATAATGAAATATCAGTGGATAACTGTTTCTTTGCTCAAATAAGAATATCTCAACTTATTAAAATGAAAACGTCATGCAATCAACACTTTTAGTCACACTCTCAAGCCTGGATTCTCCCTCCCCTCTGAGTCATAGAAAGCAGAAGTCACAGTTTAGCAGTTCCTATCGGAACTGTGTGTTTCAGACAAGCTTTATTTTTGATGGGTTGCAGGAGACCCTTCCTCTGTAGCCCATACAGGCCTGGACTAATATGAAGACCAAGCTAACTTAACGACACTTGAGGAATCCCCCTGCTTCAGCCTCCAATGCTGAGATTTCAGATGTGAGACAATCACATTCCCAATCAGACTGGCTCAGTGTGAAAGTACCTCCCTCTAATTCCAGCATTAGAGGGAGGTAGAGGCAGAGGGATCAAATATTCAAGGCTATCCTCAGAAAGGTAGCAAACTGGAAACCAGCCTGGGCTAAAGGATGCCTTTTCTCAAAAAAAAAAAAAAAAAAAAATCAGGTTAAAAAAAGTGAATTTGGATTTTAGTGTTAACACCAGATGACTATGACTGAAGTGTCAGCAAAAAGATGGATTTTAGAGAGGAGTTGTGGCCCGTGCCTTTAATCCTATCACTAGAGTTTCTTCTAAGGCAGGAAGACTGGCTTCACGTTGGTGGTGAGCCTGGACTACATACTAAGACCCTGTCTCCTAAAAGAAAATAACAAATAAATTGCTCGGCAAACCTCAATTCTCCTCTCGTCTTAACCAATATGCCTGTCGTTTCTACTTCTAAGTGAAGCTGCACATGAGTCCCAGCTCCTTGTGTCATGACGTAGAAGGAACTAATACATCTGTCTGCTTAGCCGGAGTCTTCGCATGGCTGAGCAGGACTACTGTTTAGTTGCTGTGGTTTCTTTTCTTCCCTTCTTTCCTTTCTTCTTCTTCTTCTTTTTTAACCTCAATCCAAACCTTTTCCCAATCCTATCAGTAGAATTCAGAGATCGAGAAAGCAGAATCTTTCCAGGCTCAGGGCGAGACCTCGGAGGACAGCGAGGAAGAAGCTTATGCGCTGCTGGGCAGCTCCGTGAACTGTATACCGCGTATGACCACTATCCGGATGACCTCACCTAACCAGAACCGGTTCCCTCACTACCACACTACAGGCTTTTATGTGATCTTTAATGTGCTTGGAACTAAATTTATGTATGTGTGGGTTTTTGGCTTTGTTGGTGGTAGGGTCTCTTTTGCAAAGTTATTTCTTTTGATAAATCTGTAAGACAGTGTGTAACGAGTCATTATTTCACATAGAACTTTTCCCTAGTTCTAAGGTTAGTTATAAATAAATATACACACATATATAAGAGTACAGGCTATAAATATACTTAAACATTAAATATCCTTTTTCACTAATGAAAAAAAGCGTCTTCATCTCTGTTTGTCCTTTCTGGGAAGAATTCTACATTGGTGACCATGAGAAGTAGCTGTTAGATAAAGGTAATGGAATTGAAGTGACGTTAAATCAGGAGGGAAGACGGTCTGCCGCAGAAAGAGACCCAGTAAATGGGTGGCAGGGGCTGAAGGAAGTCAGTGGAGGAGAGAGGTGAATACATGTATGGAGGAAAAGATCATGATACTATCAATCATGTCAGCTGCTAACTTGGAACGTTAACTTCGAAACCGTACTAAAAGAGAATCCTATACCGTTATTACTGTAAATCCAGACTATGTCCTTTGAAAGCATGCCATTTCCAGGCCAGGCAGTACAAGCTTGTGGCATAGTCTCAGACAATTAAGCTGAAGCAGGAGGACCGCTTGAGCCTAGGAGCTTAAGATCAGTCAATAAAACAGGAGTCTGAGGACTAACGGATGGACACAGAGGGAGGAAGGCTGAGTGGGGACAAGGGAGACCTTCTTGTAAGCTGGTTATTCACGTAACTCCCAGGGTCCCCCCAAAGACAAAGCTCGAAAACGTCGATTTCATGGGAAATCCAACTCCCGGACCAAAACAATTACATGATTCCGTACACCCCCAAGTAAATATTTCTAACAATTACTGTGGAAATGATTACAAAGCAACCATGCCAGAAATTTGAGGCCAAAAGCAAATCACGTGACAGTGCTGATAGCTAAAAGCCTGGACTTCAAGGTGCACGGCAGCCTGGGCGTGGCCACCCAAAAAGCAGCTTGAAGAACCATCGGAAGGGAGGAGGGAGCGGTTCAGGCTTGCAGCTCCCTAGCAGGGCAGCCTCCCTTCCCTGCAGGCTCACAACGCATATACCGCCCATCAAGTTTAAACAGGAAGCAACATGTCCTTGCATTGGCCGGGGAACCCACTGATGAGAGCGATATTGTCCTTGGCCTCTACAGCAGGAGGTACCTCCCCAGGATGAAACAGGAAGCATTTCCCTCTCCTACAGTCTACATGTCACTCGAGGGAACCCACGAGAGAAGTCGCCATCCTCCTACTGGGTTTCAACCTCCCAAGTTCTCTCTAGCTACTTTAGTATGCAGGGCCAAAGCAGAATTGTGATGAACTGAATACCTTGCTAGGACGCTACCAGTGGGGACCTGAAGGGACAGAGGGGACAGCAGAGGAGCCTTCCAAAGAGTGAGTAGCACAACCTTGCCATCTTCCTTAAACCCTGAATTTATAAGCTGTAACTGAAACAAAAACACTGTCCAGGTTACAGGCACAGGTCAGAGAGGGGAAATACCTAGGGAACTTGCTGGAATACAGGAGAGATGGACCCTCCCTAACTATACTTGTACCCATTCACCTGTTCCTCAACTAAATACTGAGAGAAAGAATCCTTGACATCGACTTGGAGGGAGGAAGATGAAGGGGCAACACCAACCCACACAAGTCCCTCTTCTGACAGTCACTAACATGAGTGTC
Source organism: Rattus rattus (assembly GCF_011064425.1). Lineage (NCBI taxonomy): Eukaryota > Metazoa > Chordata > Mammalia > Rodentia > Muridae > Rattus > Rattus rattus. The sequence goes on along the minus strand of NC_046156.1, from coordinate 205,017,233 downwards.
AACAAGGGTCCAAGAAGCTCTTGAATAAGGAAAGAGACATGCTGAATTAGTTAGGGTTTTACTGCTGTGAACAGACACCATGACCAAGGCAACTCTTAAAAAGGACAGCATTTAATTGGGGCCGGCTTACAGGTTCAGAGGTCCAGTCCATTATCCTCAAGAGAGAAGCATGGTAGCATCCAGGCAGGCATAGCACAGGAGACGTTGAGAGGTCTACACCTTGATCTGAAGGTTGCTGAGAGCAGACTGTCCTCAGGCAGCTAGGAGGAGGGTCTCAAGGCCCACCCCCACAGTGACACACTTCCTCCAACAAGGTCATACCCCTAATAGTGCCAGTCCCTAGCCAAGCATATTCAAACTACCACATTCCACTCCCTGGCCCCCATAGGCTTGTTCAAATGCATGAGTCTATGGGGGCCATACCTATGGGGACGTAACGCAAAATACATTTAGTCCAACGTCAAAAGTCACGTTTTGACAGTCTCAACAATATTAAAAGTTCAAAGTCTCTTCCGAGACTCGTGGAATCTCTTAACTGTAATCCCTTATAAAATAAAAAGCAAAAGCAGATAACATACCCAACAATCACAGGATAAACACTACCATCCCAAATTAACACAGGGAGGAAATCCTGGACAAAACCAAGACCAAAACCCAGCTGGGCAAACTCCAATCTCTGCACTTCCGCATCTGATGCCCAGCCCTTTCTTCTTTGCTGACTACAACACAATTCTTTCTGTTGGGCTGGTTCCACTTCCTGTTAGCATCTTTCCTTGGCAGGTATCCCATGGTTCTGGTAGCTCTAACATCTTGGGGTCTCCAAGGCAACTTCAACTTTACAGCTTTTTTTTATTCCAGCGTCTGGGATCCACACATGATCTTCTGGGCTCCTCCAAAGGTCTGATGAAACTTCTCCAGCTCTGCTCTCTGTAGCACTCTGGGCTCTGGTTGACTCCATTCTACTGCTGCTGCTGTTGTTGGAGGTCATTCCATGGTACTAGCATCTCTAAGACACTGGGGTCTTCCAGCACAACAACTTCACCAATAGCCTCTCGTAGGCTTCCTCTACGGTGCCAAGCCTCAACTTCTTTGCATGCATGACCCCTTCAGTCCTGGGCCATCAACTGCAACTGAGGCTGCACCTTCATCAATAGCCTTCCACAGCCTCACACAGGGCCAAGCCTCAGCTGCTCTCCACAACACCTTCATGCCTTCAAACCAGTACAGTACCACCTGGGTGACTCTTAAACATGACCAAGTACAGCTGCAGCATGAGGTACAACCTTGGCTATCTCTGGAGTACAGCTTCTTGAGCTCTCAGAAAACACGTCCCAGAAGATTTCACCCCAGTGATGCTGGTCTCTTCTTAATCACCACTAATTTCTTAGCTCCAGCTAACCAGCTTCAATTGTCCCAGTTGTCCCTTCTATTCTGAACTCTAAAGCTATGGCCATGTGGTTAAAGCTGCCAAGTTCTGCTACTTGCTGGGACTGGAACATGCCCCGCCTCCCCCACTCCAGCCCTTGTTTTATTTTATTATCACCAGCGCTCTGTTTTCCAACTCCTTCACTGCCTGGGCTTGGCTGTCCTGGAACTTGCTCTTGAAGTCAGAGATCTGCATGGCTCTGTCTCCTGGAATTAAAGGTGTGCACCACCATGCCTGGGCCTCAGCTTTTCATAATCATTGTTCCTCAAGATCTGCCTCAAGATCTAAATCAGAGGTGTGCCCCCCTTTCTGTATTGTACTTCATTCCAGATTAAAAGTCCAAATGAAAACAATAACCGGTCCTAATAATGCTTAGATATAACTCTCCCTTCTTCAACTGCAAATGCATGAGTTTAGCAGAATAAGATCTTGCTCCAAGGTCATCACTCCCTTAGTTCCATTTAATATCCTTGAACACAGTACTTAGCTTCATCTCGCTTCCTGGTACCCTTTACCCTTTGAACCATACCTTTGTATTTCCCATTTCTATGCTTGCTCCTTTTCATTAAAATGCTCCTCCTAAGAGTGAACTTTAGGAACCATGTAACAGAATTTACGCCAGGCTGTTCTGAGACCTCCTTTGTCAAAGATATTAATCTAAATTTCTTTACTTTAGCCTCAAGCAGACTCTTTGGACAATAGCAAAAGGCAACCACATTCTTCACCAAAATATCTCAAAAAAGTCTCTAGGCCACCCACTAAAATTCTTCTCTTCTGAAGCTTCTTGGGCTAAGTTCCCACAATACAAAACACACTCAGGAACACTGTCTTACAGGTTTCTACTAATATGGCCCAAAAAGTCCCCACTTAAAGCTCCACCCCACTGCTTTACAAAGTCCCCAAATCCACATTCCTCTGAACAAAACCATGATCAGACCTATCACAGAAATACCCCAGACCCTGGTACCAACTTCTGTCTTAGTTTTCTTTTGAACAAGGAAAGAGACACGCTGAATTAGGGTTTTACTGCTGAGAACAGACACCATGACCAAGGCAACTCTCAAAAAGGATAACATTTAATTGGGGCTGGCTTACAGTTTCAGAGGTTAAGTCCATTATCATCAAGGCGAGCATGGCTGCTAAGTCTTCATCTGCCAATAGGAGCAGACTGTCCTCAGGCAGCTAAGAGGAAGGTCTCAAAGCCCACCCCCACAGTGACACACTTCCTCCAACAAGGCCACACTTCCTAACAGTGCCACTCCCTGGGTCGAGTACATTCAAACACAGTAAACCCTTATAAAGTTGAGGAGATGTACATGTGTAATTCTGGCACTTTATAAACTGAGGCATGAAGATTGCTAGTTCTAGGCCACCCAAAGTTTATCAGCAAGACCCTATCTTCTTTATAAATAAATAACAAATTGATTAATTAATTAGTTAAGTTATAAGGTTGAAGAGGGAACACATTTTTCTACAATGGCTGAAAAACCTAAAACTTAAAAATGAGCAGATTATGGCTAGCCTGGGCTACATAACAAGTACCAGGCCAACCTATGTCATAAGACCCATTCTGAGAATCAGAACAGAAGAGAGAGGGTGGAAAGGAAGGGAATTCAAATATAAAAGACCAGAAACTTCATTTTCCTTTTTGTAAACTCTGTTCAGACATAAAGTACCACCCTATTTCCACATTTTGTTTATTTTTACAGCATGTATCTTATAAATGCTGACTCTGAGGGTCCTCATGGGGAAAAAGTAAAAACCAAAATTTCCCTAAGAAAATCATGGAAGACTCCAAAACAGAAAGTTTTAAAAACACGAATTTAATTCTTCAAGAACTAAAATCTGAAATTTGAACATGACCCACCAGGTGGAAACAGAGTCATTCCACAAAGCCGGCAAAGTTCTTATAAAGTACAAGGTGTATACAAACACATACATATACATACATACATACATACATACATACATGCATATAAGCATACATGCATGCATACATACATATGTAAATGCAGGGAGCAAGGCAAACAGTATAGATTAAGCAGAACCCATTGACTACTGTTTAGGGAGGACTGTGTAAGGTATATGAAATAAGCAGAACCATACTAGGTCATCAAAAAGAAAGGTCATAGTTGGCTATTGTCATTCATTGCTAAAGGACTAGGCCTATTAAAGCATCCTACAGTGTAGAACTCTCTGTGATACTACCAGTAGAGGGGCTGGAAAAGCAGCTCAACGGTTAACACTACTTGCTGCTCTTGCAGAGTTCCCATGTTCACAGACTTCAGCTCACAAGTCCGTAACCTCGAAGGGTACACGTCCACACACGGCAGCAACTCACAAAAACACATGTATACACACAATATATATTTTCTTAAATGTAATGCTACTAGAGGGCAGGGGGTGTACCCAGAAATAAAAGGGCCTGGAGTCAATTCCTATAAGCCCCCCTCCAAATCTCTCTCTCTCTCTCTCTCTCTCTCTCTCTCACACACACACACACACACACACACACACACACACACACACACACACACACACACACAGTAATAGAAGCTGGAAGTTAGGGCAATACAGACCTGAGTCAGGAGAATGAGGAGTTAAGACCAACCTCAGCTACAATGTGAGTTCCAGTTCCACACAGATGTGTACTATGTGACATGACACTGTCTCAAAATAACCATCTCCACTATCACCATCATCGCTGCCATCATTGTCGTTGTCATCATCATCACCATTATTGCTGACATCATCATCACAGTCACAGTCATCACCATCCTCATCACCACCACCACCACCACCTGCAGTAGGGCCTCCTGGACAGTGTTAGTTACAGGTCAACAAGATGAGGAGAATGGCAGCACCTGGGTTCCCTCTGAGTCTGTGGCCATAGTTGGCACTCCATGCATTCTGTACTCAATCCTAGGGGCTAGAAGATAAACTCTATCTTTAAAGAGGCTGAGTCGCTAAGTGATTCAAGAATTGGGGGCTGGAGAGATGGCTCAATGGTTAAGAGCACTGACTGCTCTTCCAGAGGTCCTGAGTTCAATTCCCAGCAACCACATGGTGGCTCACAACCATCTGTACTGGGATCTGATGCCCGTGTCTGAAGACAGCTACAGTGTACTCACATATATAAAATAAATAAAACCTTTTAAAAAAAAAAAAAAAGGAAAAGAGGCTAGGGATTAATGGGGTGTCCCTAAAAGCAGTAAGCCACGTGATCCTCACTGGTATTTATTAGGAAAAAAAGAAGAAGAAGAAGAATTGGGAGTTCAGAACACAAGCATTCGGGGCTCTACCATAGAGGAACAAGGCAAAGGCTTTTCCAAAGAGGAAAACAAGGTGAGGTGATCTCTGAAGACTTTGAAGCAATAGACTTATGTGGGTCATTCCAGGTCGGCTGCTAGAAAGAGCCTAAGTTTTATTTTCCTTGAACATGTAGTTTCCACTGACTTGAGTTTTTGTTTGCTGATGTGGGAGCTCATAGTAATGACCTCTCAGGGAAAGATTCCCAATTCTTTTAACGCAGGAAGCCGTGTTTTTGCAGAGTATGTGGTGTGTTTCCACCTTTCCTTTCCACCTTTCCATCATGAAGTTCAGAACTCCATCTGTGGCTGCCTCAGACGCATAGAACTAGGAAACAAATATAAGATGTACTTCTGTGTGATTCATCTGAATGTCTTTTTACTCGAACTTCCTATCTTCATGGCCACGATTTATCCTTGCTTCTATATCATTTATGGGTTAAAAGTCAGCTCAAATACTCTTGAGACCGACAGGACTAGAATTTAAAATTATAAGCAAAACAGATAAAATGGCTAATATACAAGAAACCAGATAATGAGATAGGAAGAAAGATACTGAGCCCTCAATATCAACCTGAGAGACTTGACACTTTTTAAAAGAAAATGTATCAATAAGTATAAATCATGGCTTTGCTTCCTACAGCTGGTAATCAAGTTTATGTGAAAACTTCCAAGCTGAAAAGAACAGTAATAAAACACAATAAAAATCAATGATAAACAATACAATCACTGTTTTGAGGAATTAATATGGGTTGTTGATATGATAATTAAAAATAGCATTATTATGCCTTTCCTATGCAACAAAACCATGGTAACTAAAAACCGCATAGCATCTTTTTGAGTTATGACACTGTAATTTTCTCTGTAGTTGAGGAAATTGAAGTGCAGGAAAAGCAACTTGCTATAGCTGTTATAGTAGTAACAGCCAAGAACATTCCATGCCTACAGCCTATGCTTTAGAGAAGATTTCAACTAGTCCAGGAGCTATGAATTAAAAAGAACTCTGTGGCACTGAATAAGATGTAGACAGGGCAATCGTGACGTGGGAATAGGTTGAAATGACTCAGAATGGATTGAGGACTACAACAAACTCTGGGGAACAGGGTGCAAGCAGGTTACAAAGAGCCTTCCACTCAAGAGATTCCACTTATGGGCTGGAGAGATAGCTCAGCAGTTAAGATCACTGACTGCTCTTCCAGAGGTCCTGAGTTCAATTCCCAGCAACCACATGGTGACTCACAACCATCTGTAATGATATCTGATGCCTCCTTCTGGTGTGTCTGAAAATAGCTACAGTGTACTTTATATAGAATAAATAAATAAATCTTTGGGTTTTTTTTTTTTTTTAAAGATTCCACTTAAAACAATAAGCAGTAGCAAACCATTGTAGGTTCCAGAGCACAAAGTGGCGGATGAAAGCTGTTCTTGGAAAGATACTATTGGATGATCTGAATTAACCCTAACTTCGAGGGTGAACTATTAGTGCTTACTCTCCTTGGCTACTACAGACCAGTGTAATAGACGGTGACCTTCAGGTAGAGCCCACTTTTCTCTTCCCCTATTTTCCAAATGTTCTTATAGCCTGTTTGGCCCTAAAGACATCTATTGTCAAAGTACTACTACCAGATAATCTCTATAGGTCTCTCTTTTGGATGTTGATTACACTTCTGATTCAAACATAATCTCTGAGGTCCAAAGCACATCTTGCGGCTTCCAAGATCATATTCCAATCAACCCCAGTCTGAAACTATCTACTTATGTAAGCTTTACTGCTTTTTCCTAAAGGGATGCTTATGTTTCTAAGACATTTATTATGTTAAGAAGTGCTATCAAGATATAATTTGTTCTGGGCATGGGGGCAGATTGTCTATAATCTCAGTGCTCTAGACGCTGAGACAATGGGATGGTGTGTTCTACACTAGACTGGACTCAGTAAGGCCCTGTCTAAAATCTAAACATGTGGGGATGGGGTGGTACAGTTGGCAGAGTGATTACCTAGCCTACACAAAGGCCTGAGTTCAATTCCCAGCATCACATAAACTGGGCATTATGATTAATACCCACAGAACTTGGGAAGTAGAGACAGGATCAGCTTAAGGTCAGTCCTAGCTGACAGGGCTAGCCTAACGGAGAAAACACAGGGAAAGATAGAATTTCTTTTAAGCATTGTCTTAGATACCCCCATTATGTACAGTAAGATCAGCTAATATTACCCTAATCTTGAAATATTCCATATTCAAATGAATCTACCTTAGAACTATTTGCGCTAGTTTCTTCCACTAAAATATAAATAACAATTTTCCGTTTGTGTTTGCTCACTGAGACAGGATCTGGTTGTGGTAGTGCAGGCTGGCTTCAAACTGGAGGTAGTTCTGCCTCCAGCTGTGACAGGCTGGGGTGACAGGGATAGGCCATCGAGCTCAGGCATGACAGCTTCTAAAACTTCTAAAACTGCTCTGTGAGATTTTTAACTCCCTGTTGCTATTTATTTTTTTCGCTTAGGTCTTCATTCTGTGTCATTCTCTCCTGTCAACATCTGACCCTTTGGAAACAACGAGGAGCAATGGTATCTGGAATCCTAAAACAGACTTGAGTACTGCATAGAGTCTGTGTTCTCTAACCCTAACCATCATAAATGCTCACTCTCACCACCACAGTGGGGGCCACTGTCACATTATAATGACCCAAAGTAAGCCTTTGGAAAAGAACTGCTGCACTTGGAGAGAGCAAGCCAGCTGTCAAAGAGCGCTTAAAACATGAATACAGCACTGGTGAGAAGCTGATGGCTCCTGTAACCTGTGATGGAGTCTGTAGTCTCAGCTTCTCTGAGGAGAGGCTGAGGCAAGAGGCTCAAGGTTCGAGGACAGCCTGGCCCGCATAGTAGCAAACACTGTCTCAAAAACAAACCCACAACTGTTCTAGTTGGCGACTTCCCCCCTCTCCACCCCCTACAGTTGGAAACAATTTGCATCTTGCCGAAAACACGTAACTGCAGAACATGGGGCTCCATTTTGATTCTGAAAAACATGTGACCACCCTGGGTGTTACTACCAAGATTTTCATAAGTATCACTACGGATAAAAGCATGGCTTATATAAATCAGTCAACTAGTCCTTTATCTCCGACCCCCCACGTCCTGGTTTTATAGATCAATGGGGGGAAGGGGGTTGTGTTGGCTGCAAATCTGAAAGCCTGCCAGTCACTTAACTTCCTTTGTTTCAAGGTCACGTGAGCACATTCCTAGCACAAGGTGGAAAGGTCGCCCGGGCGGCTCGCGCCCACCTCCCGGGCTTTTTGTCACGGGCGGGCCGCTCTGCCGCCCTTCTCGGGTCCCGGGAGGCGGGCGAGGGCTGCTGGCGGCTGCAGAGGCGCCGCCGTGGTTAGGTGTACTCACCCCGCTCGCTCGCCCTGACCTGGAGCCGGCGGCGCGCGGCGGGGCGGGACTGGGCGGGGCCGGGCGGCGGGAGCGGACGGGCGGAGGTGGAGCTCCGCCCGCGCGGCCGTGAGCCTGCGCGGTGGGGCCGCCCGGTGACGTCGCAGCGAGACCTTTCTGCACCCAGTTCGCTCGCATCCATCACTTTCCCTGTCGGTGCTCTAGGCCAGACCAGGGCGAACCCGAGCCTGGGTACCTGCGCTCCCTTCCCACGCACAGTCATACTAGACGCCTAACTACAAACAAGCGACTTGTGACAAGTAGTGTGCGAGCAAGGGTGCGGGCCGCGAGCGTCCCCAAGAGCCTAGAGAGCCTTGTCAGCTAAATGAGGGTTCACTGCCACCCATTTAAAACAGGGCTGGGGCAAGAAGTTTGGAATTCGAGTGCTGATAACTGTACCATTTTCAGAACAAAAAATCAGAAAATACCAACCAGTAAAATGAAACCAAGGGGCAATGGGAGGACCATGGTAGGAGGAAAAGAGTCATAGGGGTCATGGGACAGATAGGATATCTCACGGAAAGCGAGTCTGGTCCTTTAAACCGGAGAACATTTCTTAGAAAAGAAAGTAAACAGGCAAAATGAAAGCGCTGTCAGTTTTCAAATGTGAAGAAGGAGGTTTGGTCTTGAGCAAGTAGTGTAAGATTACGATGTTAAGTAGCTAATAAATTCCTGAGACTCTGAGTAATGTCTTCGCAATTTCCTGTAAGTCCATATTGTTTCGAAATAAGTTGATTGTGTGTGTGCGTGTGTGACTTTCTGTTTGTTTTTTGAATGGACAGAACACAGATCTGTGGTGACCACTCACAAAAGATGGGGTAAGGGCTAATTTTAAAAGGGGCTTAGAATTTGGAAGGATGGTAGAACTCTTCTGCTTTTGATTGTTGGTTTTATTGATGATTAAACCACTATTTTGCCAAAATAAAAAACATTACATTTTGCCACACACAAAATAATTTTTAAAAAGTATTGTAAAGGGGGAAGGGGTAAAAAAAAAAGTATTGTAAAAATGAACTTCAGCTAACTTTTTTGAGTGACTATTAGTTAATTGGTAACACCTAATTTAGATTGTTTGTTTGTTTGTTTGTTTGTTAGACAGGAATGTATAGCATAGGCTAGCCTGGAACTGCAGATACTCCTACATCCACCTCTGAGTGTTAGGATTAAAGCCATCTTAATGTGCTTCAACTTGACCTGTTTGTTTGTTTGTTTTGAAGTATAAGAAGTTATTTGTAGGGCATGGTAGCTCATATTTATAACCCCAGCACCCAAGGAAGTAAAGGTGGGTGGGGGATGGCAAGAGAATTTAAGGGCAATCTGGGCTATACAGCAAATTCTAGGCCAGCCAAGGCTGCTTTATTATTTCCTGAAAGTAAAGTAAAAAGTTACCAGAAACTTTGCCATGCAAAAGTAAGAATCATTAATTTACCATATTCTTGTACTCAACATTTTAGAATAATTACCGCAAATTATGCCGTTAGTTCAAGCCTGGCATTCTGTACCAGAGCCAGTTTTAAACGACATGATTCACCTATGGAATTCAAAAAAAAAAAAAACAGGATGTAAGTCAGGTCAACACTGCGCATTTCCCTGTAGCTCTCAAGGCAGGGAATGGTTCTAGACTGTGTTTGCACTCAGCATGATAAAGTTCCTGAGGGCATGGGTTCTTAATCATAGCCTCCCTAGACTCAAGTAAAACTCCAGATGAGTAGTCATTGAAATAAACGAAGAAACAGTCACAAAAGAAGAGGAAGGCTCAAATTTATGGAACACTTACTACTACTCATCCTAATAGGCCTTTGTTACCTATTATATTTGAATGTCTTTTTTACATACATACATACATACATACAGAGAGAGAGAGAGAGAGAGAGAGAGAGAGAGAGAGAGAGAGAGAGACTGACTCATGGCAATCCTTCTGCCTCAGCCCCCTAAATACTGAGAGTACAGGTGCCTCCACTCCTGTCTGGATGAACGGAACCTCCTAGAATTGGAAACTTCAGACTGGTTTTTGAGTGGCTGGTTTTGTTTTGATTTTGGTTTCTTGAGGTATATAAAATGAAAGAAAAATGGGGTTATACAGGTCGTTCGTACATTAGAAGTCATTATCGGAGCTAGGGACATACCTAGCAGGTAAAATACCTGACTGGCCTGTGTGAAGCCCTGAATTCCACCCACAGAAGCAGAGGAGTGTGGATGAGGAGGAAGAGAAGGAAAGAAAAAGAAAGGAACATTATCCTGAAACTGCATGTGCTCAGTGCCCACCCAAATGTGCAACAGGATAAAGCAAACAAGCCTAGACAGGGGGAAGATCGCTGGCATCCAGTTTGCCAGGGCAGTCACAGAAGGAAGGCGGAGTGCAAATTCTCAGTAGAGGAAACTTGCTCCGGGAGTGAAAGCGTACTGTGGTACTCTAACCGTCGCTGCAGGATGTCCTTCGTCTAGCAAAACCCGTAAGACTGAACAACACGGAGCAGACCCGAAAGTCAAGTATGGACTGTCATGTTAATATATTGATACACCAAACTTGGTTCATCGGCTTGGGTGAAGTTCTTTCTGTGTGTGGAAAGTGGGAATTCTGTGCTCACTGTTCAGTTTTCTGTAAGCCACTTTTTTTTTTCTACAAAGAAATTAGGTCTTTAAGAAAATGATACTGCAAACGAGGTGTGGCCGCTCATACCTACTCATCATAGTGTTCAGAGAGAGCAAACCACGCTGCTGCAAGTGGGAACCCAGTCTAGTCTACACGGCAAGTTCCATAACCAACAGAAGTAACTACTGGACTGACATTTGTGGGTTTGAACTTCTTATTGTTCTTGCTACTGTCTTTTGCTATTAGTTCTTTCTTTCTATTTATTTGTTTGTTTGTTTGTTTGGCCCAGGCTGACTTGGAATTCACTACATTGTGGCCAAAACATGTGAGCAATCCTCCTGCCTCAGTCCCCAAAACCTGACATTACAGGTCGAGCCACTACGTTTGGCTCAAGGATATCGTTTTTTGAGGGTCTGGTTTTTACTAGGAAAATCATGTCATATACCAAATCCTGTTGGAGCAATTTAAATAGTGAGCCGACTGTTTAGAAGTACTGTGTATGTTCTATTTCGGGGAACATTGTTCTCTTTCAAGGATTTGAAGATATTTTAGAACTATGAATTCCCTTACATACCAGAGGAACTCAGTGTTTTGAAAGGTTCATTCTAGAAGATAAAGGACTAGTTAACTGATTTATAGAAGCCATGCTTTCATCTGTAGTGATACTTACAAAAATCTTGGTAGTAACGCCCAGGGTGGTCACATGTCTTTCAGAATCAAAATGGAACCCCATGTTCTGCAGTTACATGGTTTTGGCAAGATGCAAATTGTTTCCAACTGTAAGGGGGGAAAAAAAAGTCAACAACCAGACAGTTGTGGGTTTGTTTTTGAGACAGTGTTTGTTACTATGCGGGCCAGGCTGTCCTCGAACTTTGAGCCTCTTGCCTCAGCCTCTCCTCAGAGAAGCTGAGACTACAGACTCCATCTCAGGTTACAGGAGCCATCAGCTTCTCACCAGTGCCTTATTCAGGTTTTAAGCGCTCCTTGACAGCTGGCTTGCTCTCTCCAAGTGCAGCAGTTCTTTTCCAAAGGCTTACTTTGGGTCATTATAATGTGACAGTGGCCCCCACTGTGGTGGTGAGAGTGAACATTTATGATGGTTAGGGTTAGAGAACACAGACTCTGCAGTACTCAAGTCTGTTTTAGGATTCCAGGTACCATTGCTCCTCGTTGCTTCCAAAGGGTCAGATGTTGACAGGAGAGAATGACACAGAATGAAGACCTAAGCACTCTAGTAGGCTCTGGTTGACTCCACTCCACTCCTGTTGCTGCTTTTGGTGGTCATCCCATGGTACTGGTATCTCAAATACACTGGAGTCTTCTGCTGCAACCAGGCTCCATCAATAGGCCTCTCATAGGCTCTCTTCATGGTGCCAAGCCTCAACTTCTTTGCATGATGGCTTCAGTCCTGGGTCAAGAATATCCAACCATCACAGTCATGAATTTCTGATGAAACAGGGCTGCACAGAAAGACCCTATCTAATAACAAACTCCCCACAAAAAAATTAGAAAATTATACAATAGCTAGTGCAGGATTATCCAACTGGTTAGTTCCTAGATGTGTCGCCTCCGTCTCCGTCCCGCAGAAAGGATCGACACCACGACGTTCTTCTCAAAGCAGTTTATTCAGGAACCTTTCTTTCTGCATGCAAGCAGCAATCTCTCTTTTCTTCCCTTCCTCCTTCAGCCCCCGAGCACACTCCCTTATATCCTCCCTCAACTCCGCCTCCTCAGTCCAGACTGCGTAATCTCAGTTCATAGGTCCACGTCACATGGCCTGATCTTGCCTCATGGTGCGCCTGCGCAGCTCTCACAAGGACGTGGCTAGTTTCAGGTGTATGAGGAAGTCCGGTGCTAGTCATGAGACTTAGCTGCAGTCCTGGGCGCCATCTTGGGACTGCCGCCACACCCGCTGCCCACATCCTTTGTGACTGTATAGCTCAGAATGGCTCCCTACACAGATGCATGGTATTCTACCTTCTGGAATCAGTAACTAGCCATTAAGAATATTCCAGTTTGGTTCAGACTTCACCAAATGGATGCCATAAGATTGTCCAGTCCTATTATAATACATAGGTTGTTAGAATGCCAAAAGTGGAGTCATATGGGGCTCTGGCGCCTGGGGCTTTTCCAAGGGAGATCTCTGGCCCGTCTAGGTGATAGGGTGATGGTGAGGAGAAGCGAACTCAGGCACAGTTTTCTCCATCTCCACTGCTGATCGTACCCCCCCACCTCCCCACATTCCCCATCCCTTCCACCCCCTTCTCTCCTGCTGCCCCTTTGGTTGCTTGGCCAGGCTGAACCATCAGGAGACTGATGGGGTGCAGGGGAGCTTCTGGCAGAGATTTTGGGAGAGCAGATCTCTTCCCCAAGCAGTGGTGTTACAGCTCTTATGGCAGAAGCTCCCAGACAATGGACTAATTCCTGCACATTTTTAACCCTGAACATGATTCTTAAATACAGTTTCAGGATGGGTCAGTGTCTAACTGCAGGTACTTCCTATTGTTTTGGCCTGAGAGCTTGGGGACACCTCATCTACATATTTGGAGGCGTGGTCCTGCTTCTAAGATTGGTCTGTCTTGAGCCTAGTGACCTCATTATAGTGGTCATGTTCTCACTTGTGGAGGAGGGGCTTGGACATTGCCCTATGTAACTGATCTGTTTCAAACCTTACTATAGGACTTTGTGGGAGGCTACAGGTATGTGAGAAGGCCCTGATCTCCTGGGAGACTGGGAATGAGTCTACCAACTCTTTAAGGGTCCCCCAGGGATTCAAGCTATCTAGACCAGGAATCAGGGTACTTTACACAGCCTGCCACCCTACAAAGTAAAGCTCTCCACAGTTGAGGAGTTCTAATATGTATTACATATTATATATGTACATGTAACACATGACTTTTTTCTCCTATGAACTCTAATTACTTACACTGTTTGGTGTATGATAAAGAGAAGGCAAAGTGCTCACCATATAAACTTGTTTCTGATGCTTGCTCAATGTACAACGAGCATACCCAACTTATTGGAGTCAGATATTTAGTCTGGTCATTGAGGAAATGCTGGAGTTTAACTTGGCTGATTGCTCAGGGTATCCTAGTGCGAATGCTCCACAGGATACTATAACAGCCAGTAGGTGGAATTCAGCATTGAAAAGACCAATAAGGAACTACAATGCTTTCAAAGATATTTATCAATTCCACTTGCCTTAACAAAGCTCCTTAGCCCGAGGTTACTGGCAGAAGTGATGCTTGGTCTAAAGATTCTACCAATCTGAAGCATCCTTGGGTCCAGCCAGGCACACTGGGATGTGGTCAGCAGCGGAGGGTTAGAGGACGTCAGTCAACATGATATGAAAAAGACTATAAATGTGAATTATAACCTTGTCACATCTTTCCATCATTACAGTAAATGCTTTTGAGAAGTAGACTGTGGGTGATCTCGCTTCTTCAGCTTTCAAAAATATAATTAAAACCATTTGGACCAAAATATCCTTAAGAAGGCATTCAATAGGCACTTTGGCATCTAGAGCCCATGAAAGAAGTCAGGCTAAAAATATATACAGTGGACTGGTGTTATCTTTTATGCTTATTTAACTTATATTAACTATACGATATGCATTTGGCAAGACAAAAAGCCCAATAACATATTTTTCTTGTAGCATGGTTCCCATATGCAAGCCAACAACTTCATCTGGCATTCAACTAGAGCAGCAACCTTCTGTTCCAATAGCAAAGGAAGACTGGTTGTGCAGGGCTTCTTGATTGATGGTGTATATATTCAAGATGGTGTACGGTGACTTGCAGGGAATGTTAAAGATTTTAAGGGATAATTTTAACTTGTTCTATTTTTGCCTTTCATGCCGACTTTAAATCCTAACCCCCCTCAGAACAAGTTGAGGCTATATTTGAGTGTCATTGATATATAGATGGCTGCAGTTATGGTCACAGAAGACACTATTTAAGGGAGAGTACATCTAGTAATACATAAAGAGATCTAAGATGGAATCCTAAAAAATATATATGTGCAAAAGAATCAGGGAGACAAATTCTGAAAAGTGAGTGTTGGCTTTGGAAATTAAAAAACAAAAACAAAAACAATGGTTATCAGAAGCAGTTTGAGTGTTAAGGTGGTGATCTGGGTAGTTTATAAGAGCCAAAGAAAGTTTTAATTACTGTGCCTGATACATCCATGAAACAAAAATGTCTTTTAACCTATAAGCCCCTTGCCCAAGGAGAGATATACTTCCTGCAATGCTATGGCCTATTGTCTATGGGCGATTACAAGCCGCATGTTTCATTCCCCTAAACAACTTTGTTTGACTCAACTGTACTGGATGAGCCTGATCACATATTGGCAGGAGATATGCGTGCAGGAAAAATGCCAGGATGTATGCGTGCTGTGGTGGTTTAAAGATGCTTGGCCCAGGAACTGGCACTGTTAGAAGGTGTGGCCTTGTTGGAGTAGGTGTGGCTTTGTTAGAGGAAGTGTGTCACTGTGAGGGTGGAATTTGAGACCCTCCTCCTACCTGCCTGAGGATGCTGAGTCTTCTCCCATCTGCCTTTGGATTGTGATGTAGAATTCTCCAGTGCCATGTCTGCAGGGACATTGCATGCTTCTGGCCATGATAATAATGGACTGAACCTCTGAACCTGTAAGCCAGCCCCAATTAAATGCCATCCCTTATAAGAGAGCTGCCTTGGTCATGGTGTCTCCTCATAGGAATGGAAACCCTAACCAAGACACATGCCCCTGATTGGATGTAAGGGAAAGGTAAACTACATCAGGATATATGTTTGCCCTTGGCTGGATCTGACAAGGAATATGGTACCCTTATGGGTCTGCCTCTATAAGCCTCTATAAATGTGAGTCTTCCACATTTTCTGGTAACCCAAGAATGAACCTGTCTAGAGCCCAAGTATTTAATTAATGACTGCTTCAAATTTGGCTCAAATTTTCAGTACTGGTCTTATTCTCACTTGGTGGGATTAACGGTTAAGTGGCTAGGTCTTTTAAAAATTAAGGAAAGTTGGGGTTTAGAGGTGTAGAGTGCTTCAGAACATACATGAAGCCTTGGGCTCAATCTACAAGAACAAACTGTGCTGTGGTTCACTCCGATAACCCTAACCCTAGCCCTAGCCGTCTTTAGCTCCACAATAGTCTGAAGTCCATCCTGGGATACACAAGACCCTGTTTCTAAAAATTCATTCATTCACTCACAAAACACAAGCCATGGGGAACTATTACAGTGACTTCAAGCTCACTTCTGAAGAAAAGGAAGGGGATAAAAAGGCAGATGGGGCAGAGTGAAGGCCAAAAAGAGCATTTTGGCATTTCCCATTTTTAAGTGGGTATCTCTGGATCTAGTCGTAGGCCAAGCACAGGAACCAAAAACAGAGAGGAAATCTTTCAGAAGACACAGACCTGAAGAGACAGAAGTTGAGTTGCAACTTCTGGATCACATAAACTTCAATGAAGACAACGGAGAAAGGCATGGATGGTTGTGGAAGCAGAGACCTGTATGGAGAGAGAAAGAGCAGTTGAGCACGGTCCCTTTCTCATAGCCCTCCTTTTCTCTGTGAAAAAGGAACAAACCATCATTTTCTAAAAGTGAGGGCAGGGGCTTAAAATTTTGTGATGGTGTAGACGTTCCCACAGAACGTGCTAAGGCTGGATCCCCATATTTACAGAGGCACCAACTTCTGTGTGTTATGTAATCGTGTGGTTGTATGTTCTACTGGATGGTTTGTATGCCAGATTAAAACAGGCTACAGTCATCAGAGAGGAAGGAGCCTCCGTTGAGGAAATATCTCAGTAAGATCCAGCTCTAAGGCATTGTCTCAATTAATAACCAATGCAGGATGTCCCAGCCCTGGGCTGGTTGGGTTCTATAAGAAAGCAGACTGACCAAGCCAAGTGAAGCAAGCCAGTGAGTAGCATGCCCGCTATGACCTCTGCAGCAACTCTTCCCTCCAGGTTCCAGTCCTGTTTGAGTCCCTTTGCCCTGTCCTCCAATGGTGGACTGCGATCTGGACGTATCAGCCAAATAAACTCTTTCCTTCCCAACTTGTTTTTGTTTTTGTTGTTGTTTTGTTTTTGTTTTTGTTTTTTGATCATGGTGTTTTGTCATAGTAGTAGAACCCCTAATGCTTTTTGCTATTGTTGTTCAACCAATACAGTTCATGGTGGGGTTGAATGAAGGAGAGTAAAGGTTGGGTGAATGGATAACTCCAGAATTGTAACTACAGGAGTGTGGAGAAGCATTGAAAAAGATGGGGTATATAGAAGTCATTGGTAGGAAAGTAAGAGAAGTGAGAGACTAATGGGTCTTTTGATGCTAAAGATGTCTAAAAGAGAGTCTGCACTCATTCATGAAAGAGAGGAGGGTCAGGGACAGAGGGTGACCAGTAGAAGTAGAAAGGAGAGAACTGCAGGCCCAGAGGACGAGAGCCAAGTGGAGGAGACAGATACAGTCAGCTCAGTCCTATGCCTCAATTACACCAAGACTTCCCTACCAGTAACTGCCAGTAAAGTTAAGACTTCTCCTAGCCATTTAGCCAGTCATACTCATGTAAGCCCTGAGGGAGAATCCAGACCATTTCCAAGAACAGAGCTGCAGCAAATGAGACGAGATTTTATACAAAGAGGAGATAAGCCTATAAAGCCTAATGGGAAAAGAAACCTGACAGAGTAATGGTAACCTCAGAAGAAATGAAGGGAGTCAAAGGGATTCTGGGAAATTCCCACATATTTGAAGGACTGGAATGAATTTTAGATATAGCTAGAAGGGAAACAACTTGGGTAACAAGTCAGCTTTATTTTATTGACTTGGGTAACAACTATGTGGAAGCAGCCGTTTCCCATCAACTCAAGGTCGAAGGACAATGGGAAAAGGGGAAAGAAGCAATTGAACTGGCTAGGAAGTCATATATACTTTACTTAATTTACCAAACAGTCCAACAGGATAGGTGTCATCACTGCTCCCGGACATGAGGAAAATTCTAATTAAGGGAGCCCTCTATGTTTGAGAATGACATTGACATCAACTCTGACCAATTGCCAAACTGTTGGAAATGCTATCAACTTCTTCAAGCAGACTAAGGAATTGGAGACAGATAAGATAGTATCCCTCTAGTCTAATGTACAGAATCAAACCAAACCACCGCCAAGAAAGAAGTCAAGTAAAAGGTTATCTTTTAAAGATAGAGACGGGACAAGAACACTACTGGGATCCAACCCTCCTTTTTTTTTTTCCCCCAGAAAATCAGAGATATAAGACCATTTGGAAGACAAGATCAAATATCAGTAAGACAACCTCAAAGAGGTGGATTTAGAAACAGATTCCTAGGAAGACCAAAGAACAAATTGAATTGACAACCCTGGAATCAAGGAAGGACCTCAAATGCTTCACACAGATCCCAGCAAAGATCATGGTCCAGCATGTAAATTAGCTGATAAATACAGGTAGTGAGGTAACAATTTGCAATCTCTACCCACCCCTACCAAACACCCCCAAATTATGTAATTATTGTATTATTCCTGAGTGGCAGGAAAACCATTTAAATCATGGATAGAATTATTAGTCTATAATTTACCTCTAAATATTTCCATAATATTTACACCAGCACCTAATTGTGAACTGGGAATGGATGCCAAACCTATATTATTTTCCCAATGGCAATACATTAGGAAACTTAAACCTTTGGGCTATAACATCATCCTAGGAAAATGAAGGGATCTTTTACCAAGCAATACTGAAAGCATTACTGACACTGTAAGTAAATTATTGAAGAAAGATACTGTTGAACCCACACAATCCTTTAACGATAGTCCTGTTTGGCTAGGAAAGAAGCCAAACAGACAAAGGAGATTCACACTAGACTAGGAACATTAACCAGCTTTCTCCACTAATGCCAAGAAAATTACTTACTGTAGAAGATATATTCTTAAAGATTAGGAATTACAACCCAACATTCTTTGGCACCATTGACTTTTTCAGACATATTCTTTAGCATACCACTCCATGTGAACTCTACAGAAATTACTACTTTTACCTGGAATATTAAACAATACAGATTCAGAAGAGTGCCTCACAGCTGTGAGAATAGCCAGACCGTTGCTCATGTAACACCAAGATGTTCCCAGGAAAAGGTACATATACTGAATTGTCTACTTTTAGCTATGTAGATGATATTTTGATTGCAGGGTACAATAAGGATACTGTTGAAAACTATAGGGAGACAGTCACTGATACCCTGGTTGTCTTAGGGTTTCCACTGCTGTGAAGAGACACCATGACCAAGGCAACTTGTATACCAGACAACATTTAACTTGGGATAGCCTACAGGTTCAGAGGTCCAATCCATTATCAAGGTGAGAGACATGATGCTGGAGAAGCTGAGAGTTCTATATCTTGATCCAACTGCAGACAGGAGAGGGACTCACATGGATGACTCACCAACTACTGATAGAACCAAAACTAACTGGAAAGTAGTAGCCTATAGATGGGAGTGGGGGATGGGATACCTATTACTGAAGAAGCAATCTCCCAAATCAGTACAGCACACTGAAGTAATAGCAACACTATTGACTATAATACAAACAGCTAATGAAGGCAAAAGAAAAATCTATATCTTCTCCAATTCATAGTGTGTATGCAATGGTATATCTATATGGCCATTAGAGCAGAAAAACATTAACTGGCAGATCAAAGTGGCATCTCTCCAGATGTTCACAGGAAAGCATTGTTCTTGGTCTCTGTTAATATACTGTCCAATGGGTGTCATGGGTGTTCTAGGACTATGCCTGGTTATCTTGAGTAAGTGGTATCACTGGGTTTTGGTCATCAGGCCCAGCCTTAGGATTCCTGACTAAGCTAGTTTAACTTGTCCTGACAACATTTTTCTCTGTTCATTGCAGGTAGGTACCCCATGAGATCAATCCAAGAGGATTGCTGAATACGGAGTAGCGATGAAGGCCATGAGAGTGTATAAACACAGAACTAAGGCTGTAGTAGCTGATTCGAAATTCAGAAATGCCTTGAAATTTCTGCCAGAGACAGGGCGCAAAGATATTAAGCCTGGTGAGTGTGGAGATTCACTGGAGAGGTGGAAACAAGGAGATACAAAGTGGGACCGGTGGTGGGTTGGGAATGACCTCCTGATCAATTGCTTCGTAAGCAAATAGAATGATGGAGTTTGCATGTTGGAGCTGGGAGAGTGCTAGGGGTATGTCTAGGCTATGAGGAAGGTGAAAATCTCAAGGGGCTGTGTTTCAAGTAGGTGTGTCATGTAGCTCCCTTTGGAAAATGGAAAGTGTCAAACTGGTTAATACTCATCCATTCTTTTCACCAACTCACCAAGAATCTAGCATTTGTCAGGGAAACTGTGCTAAGTACTAGAAATACCAACAAACAGACAGGCAGGCATTGCCTTGCTTTCATGGGGGTTAGAGCCCATAGTCAGTAAGACCGTCAACAAAGAACCATAAAGGAATTAAATAGGGCTAGTGATCAGGCTCAGTGAGCAAAAGGCACTTGCTGCCAAGCCTAACAACCTGAGTTCAATCCCTTGCTCTCATTTGGTGGAATAGCAGTTCCTCTGACTGCTATATGCATGCCATGACAAACGCATGCTCCTATCCCGAATAACTGAATGAATCTAATTTTAAAAATAAAGAAATTAATAGCCCCATCCCTTTCTTCTCCATATTGGGAGTTGAACCCAGGGTCACACACACAAAGACCATTGAGCCCCCCCACCCCCTCACCCCCCGCTCAAACACACATGCACCCTTTAAGTTTTTATCTTCAGACTGGGCCTGGCTGCCGTTTCACAGCTGGCATTGAATTTTTAATTCTTATGTCTCAGCCTCTAGAGGTGGTGCCACCATGTGTATTAGAAAGAAAAAGGAAGGAAGGAAGGAAGGAAGGAAGGAAGGAAGGAAGGAAGGAAGGAAGGGAAAGGAAAAAGTTTAAAGTTGCCCCCTAGACAAAAGTTGAAACCAAAAGTGGGCCCTGGAACTGCCTGTTCCAGAAACGAGCTGATCACAGAAAGAGTAATTGCACTGGCTGGTTCAGTCACTTTGTTCCAGAAACTGGCTAACCATAATACCAGCTGACCATAGTAGCAGGAACTGGTTAACCATAAAATTAGATTAAAATCTTAAAGAACAATCATGAGAAACAGGAGGTTCTTCCTTGTGATTTGGTATGGTTTTTCCTTTAAATACCCCTTCTTCCAGCCATTCGAGGTCAAACTCCTCTACCCCTTCGTGGGATACGAGTCTCGCCCCCAGTGCACTGGTTTCTGTCATCCCTATCAATAAACCTTCTGTGATTGCAGCAAGATCGCTCTCTCATGAGTTCTTGGGGGGGGGGAGGGTCATGTCATCCCGAGACTTGAGTGAGGGTCTCCCTGCTCCAGGGGTCTTTCAGAAGGAAGGAAGGAAGGAAGGAAGGAAGGAAGGAAGGAAGGAAGGAAGGAAAAAAAAAATGATTGAGCTTAAGTATGTTGTGAGCCTCTGTAGACCTAGTTGTTGGAGGAATATTAAAGGCTAAATCAAGCAAAGGAAACTATACATATGAACACAATCTAGCAGGCATCTAGATAATGCCACATTGATAATGCAGATAAGCTGTCCGGTGCCTCTGGAAAAGTCAGGGAGAGAGCTGTTTCCTAAGAGAGTACAAACACCGGAGTATTGTATCCTTAGAAGTTATTTACATTATAGCAAGGCACAGCATCTATTGATATGGAAATCAGTTAAAAAGGCTTTAATGGCAAAACAACCACAGAGCTGTAGCCTGACTTACTCTAAAGCATAATATCTAAGAACCACATGAAAGGTAAATGTAAAGGAACAGGATACCTATGCAGCATGGAAACTTTAAAGGATACACTCAGAAGAATTTATAGACCACGACTCCTTCCGGCAGGTGCATGCCACAGTGTGTGGAGGTCACAGGACTAACTTAGACATCAGTCTTTCCTTTTTACCTTGTTTTGCCCTGGCTGGCCAGTGAACTTCCAGGAAATTCTGCCTCCACCTTCCTCACTATGAGAACACTGGCTCTCATAGACGCACACTTTCACATCTGGTTTACTATACAGGTGCTGGAGATTTGAACCCAGCTCTTCATGCTTGCCCTAACCCACTGAACTATCTCCTCAGTCCCCAGAATGAGAAGAAAGACCAAGTGATAAGAACAGCTAAAGGAATGACAGATGAATTGTGGGTAGCTAGTAATGTAACAATCACATGTAATTACATGGGAGATCTTCAGTCCTTTGACATTATGAAAATTTCATCCAATAACTATATTTTCAGTCACAATTCATCCTATAAAGAAACATTTGAACATTGAGATTTGCTTTGAATGTCTTCTTTACATCGCCCTATCATCAAATACAATTACGTCAATATGTTTCTATTAAAAATCCAATTATAAGCTGGTAAGCTAGATGGTTCAGTGGCTATAGATGCTTGCTGTCAAGACTGATCATCTGGTTTTGATTTCTTGAACACACATGGTAGAAAAAGAGAACCAACTCCCGAAAGTTATCCTCTGACCTCTACATTCAAGCCATGGTGTGTATACTGCAACTCTCTCACCTAAAAATACACAAATGTAATTATAAAAGTAAGTTGGGCATAGTGGCACATACCTTTATTTCGGCATTCAGGTAGGTAGATCTCCGTGAGTTCAAGACCAGCCTGGTCTACATAGAGTCCAGGCTAGCCAAGGCTATGTAGTGAGACCCTGTTTTAAACAAACAGAACAACCACAAGAATGTACAAAATTATATCTTGAAGCTAAATTTGAACTAATAATATTATCAAAGACAAATCTTTTCATAAGTAATATAATAAAATGATGATGTATAGAATGGGGGAAAACAATTTTTGTTGTCATTTGCTTTTGTGAGAAAAGGTCTCATGCAATTGGGCTAATCAATTACTGGTCTTCCTGCCTCTACCTCCCAAGTGTGAGATTACAAGGGTGTACTTCACGCCCAGCAAAACTTTTAAACATGTAATTCTAACATGCTATAGAAAAGGAAGGAAAATAAAAGTTAAAAAAAAATCACACAAGCAAAGAAAAAACTGAAGAGAAAGAACACAAATTACTAGAAACCATGTGTGTTATACTCTAGTCTAGGGCATAGGCACGTTCCAGCCTCAAATCCTGTGCCAACAGTACCTGTTAGCCTTCTTAGCACAGCCTCACCCGAGGCTTCAGCCTAAGCCGCTGTGGGTCTGGAAAGCCTTTGGGAGGCTTGCCACCTGAGTTTCACTGTGGATAAGACTCAGCGAACAAACAGTAGGCTGAACCAGAGGCCGACCTTCCCTTAGAAAGGATTTGGCTTAGGGATTTTACTTCTGTGTTTGCTTCCCTAAGAAGGTCGTGATCCTGCATAAGCACCTACCCCCAACCATCCAATCCCAGCTCCTGCCACTGGCTTCCTGATGCTTTGCAATGTTTTATTGTTATCATTTTCTTCTATGATATATATATTCCCAAATTTTTTAATTAAAATTTCATAAAGTAAATTGTCTTGTCCTGCCTTATATGTAAAAAAAAATAAGAATATGTTGTTCCTATAGAAAAATACATTTGTGCAAAATACAAAACATGATGGCCACGGAGTCATCCAACAATTTCCTTCCTAAGTAGGTACTAAGAGCACTTTGAACCAAGCAACACAAAGACACACCATTCTTGATCACAAGAAGTAGACTTAGCACTAAAGGGTTATATTGACAGGATATCAGGTAGCTCCCAGAATCAACAAGGAAACTGAAAAACCAGGGCAACTAAGCAGTAGGAGTCACTAGAAGGTCACACCAGGCTTGGTGAGGATGCTGCTGCTGATCCTGGTACAAGGACTACAGACATTGTGCTCACACACAAGCTCATAGGAAGAGTCTTAATCACCCTTTCCTGTTTGCAGGGTTCAATTAAGATTCAAGGCCAACAGAAGGGCACCTGTGGCATGGTATGTGTTCACATATAAGTCGACATTAGCCATAGAGTAGAGGACAACGATGCTACAATCAACAGAGCCAAAGAAACTGGGTAAGAAGGAAGTCCCAAGGGTGGATGTGTAAATTTCACTCAAAAAGGGAAACTAAATAGTCATCGGAGGTGGATAGAGAGAAGGAACCAGGTAGGAGAAGGGGTGAGGAGGAAACAGGGATGGAGACCAGGTGTGAGGAATGGGAGCGGAGAGAGGGCTGGGAATGAGAATGGAAGCTGGTGGGGGCAGGGTATCTCTGGTGATTTGCTGGAGACCTGAGACTGGAGAGGATATGGGGGGGTCTATGTGGGTGACCCTAGCTTAGATTCCTATCTGAGGGGCATATGGAGATTGAAGTGACCACCTCCTGTAGACAGGCAGGATTTCCAGAGGAGGGAGGGGGACATCAATACACCCAAAGAACATTCAACCCAAAGTCTGCCTTGCCTACAAGATGCACAGGGACAAAGATGGAGCTGAGACTAGGGAACAACCAACCAATGACCGCCCCAACCTGAGACCCACCCCATGGGAAAGAACCAACCCCTGACACTATTACTAATGTTTTGCCTTGCTTGCAGACAGGAACCTAGAATAACTGTCTTCTGAGAGGCTTCATCCAGCAGTGAATGAAAACAGGTGCAGAGACCCACAGCCAAATAACAAGTAAAACCTGGGGAGTCTTGTAGAAGAGTTGGGGACAGAAGTGAGCATGTTGGACAAGGACAGCACAAGAAGACCCACAGAGTTAATTAACCTGGGGCCATGGGGGCTCACAGAGCCTGGGCACCAATCAGGGAGCTTACCAGAGCTAGACCTAGACCCCCTACACACTTATAACAATAGGGATTCCCTAATAAGTGGAGTGGGGGCTGTCTTAGTCTCTGTTCCCTGACATTGGATCCTCTTCCCCTTCCTTGCATTGCCTGGTTGGGCCTCAGTGGGAGATGTTGTTCCTAGACATGCTGGAACTACATGCTCCAAGGTGATACCTATAGGGGAGGGGGCAGTGGAGGGAGAGATTTGTAAGGATGGCGCTGGGAAGAAAGGAGGGAGGGGACTGTAATTGGGTCATAATAAAGTGAATATCTTAGGGTTTTACTACTGTAAACAGACACTTTGACCAAGTGCATCAGACATGCATAGGGTTGATAGAAAGAAAGACAGACAGGCAGGCAGGGAACACCCCCCACCCATCCCCAACTCATCCCTACCTCCTCCCCAACACACACACACACACACACACACACACACACACACACACACACACACAAATAAAATCAGGCAAATCAGGTCATCAGGCATCTTGACCAGCACGGGGGTCCAGAACTGCATATGGCCCAGGACTTATCAATCAGGGTCACAATTCAGGTTACGGAGCTGAACTGTGACATCGAGTGAAGATCCTATAGGGTTTTTATGCCTAAAATCCACAAACATCTGTCCCAAGTTATTCCCCTAATCTGGATTTAGGGATAGGGGAATTCCTTAGGAACACGTCTTTGTTGTACAGTTCTCCTGTTCCCATTAGTTGGGGTATTCGACTGTGGCAGGGGACTTGCCTTGTGTAGCACTCTTGTCTCAATCAGGAATTTGGTTGCCCACATACACATCTCTTTCTGCCAAGTAGAAACATCAGTTCCCAGGGAGATCTTGGGAACTTACACTTTACTCACACCCTACTCAAAATGGAAATCTGGTTCCAAATAATCGGTGCAGGTGTCTCTCTTATGTTGGAAGTGCATGAGGGAGAGGGGAGCAGCTTATAAAGGTGAATACCATAAAAGCTTATACATGGGTGGATGCAGGAAATGCTACTGCTTGTTCGGTTCAGGTCCAAGATTATTGCAGGTGACTATAGAACAAAGAAAGCAGTTTGACTGGCTTCTACAGTGTTTGGTTTCTGAGCACACACAGAACCTAACAGAATATATAATCAGCTCAGGCAGTAACAGCAGAAACAACATGTGAGAAAGTGTCCTTAGGGCTGGTTTACAGGTTCAGAGGTTTAGTCCAGTATCATCAAGATAGGAACATGGCAGCATCCAGGCAGGCACAGTGCAGGAAGAGCTGAGAATTCTACATCTTCATCTGAAGGCTGCTACTGGAATACTGACTTCTGGGCAGCTAGGACAAGTGTTGGCCTTCATACTGGAGTGGAGGCTTTCCATGGAGATCTCTGTCCTGATCAGGTGTAAGGATTCAGGTGAAGGGGAGAGAACTTGAGCAGGAAGGGGGACTCACCTCGACTGCCGCAGCTGCCCCACCTCCATCTCCACCGCTGGTGCTTAGGTTGCTCCAAGACAGTGGCTGGGCTGAGCCAGCAGGAGGCTGGCTGGCCAGCAAGGGATGCAGAGGAACTTCTGGCAACAATTTCAGGAAAACAGATCTCTTCCCCAAGTGGCAGTGTTACAGCTCTTATTATAGAAGCCCTCAGGTGACAGAGTAGTTCTCAGGTACCTTTAATCCTATACCTTCTGTATAGGATTCTTATATACTGTTTTGGGGTGGGTCAGGGTCTGACAGCAGGAACTTCCTATTGGCTTGTTCTGAGAACTTGGGAAGACCTTATCTACATTTGGGAGGGCATGGTCCTGCTTCTATGTGACTGATGGTCTCTACAGGGAACTGTGGGGGGCTATAGCTATGTGAGAGGGGCCTGGCCTCCTAGGAGTTTAGGGAAATGCCTACTGTCCATTTGAGGGTCACCAGGGTTTCAACCTTATCTCGACTGGGAACCAGGATACCTTTCACAGCCCACCACCCCACAGACAAGGGTGTTAAATCCACACCCACAGTGACATACCTACTTCAACAAGGCCACACTTCCAAATAGTGCCACTCCCTGGGTCAAGTATATTCAAACCATGAGAGTGAATTTAAAAAAACAAAACAAAACAAAACATTTTTAAAGATTCAAAGCCAAATCTGATTGTCTGAGCCTAGATGTCATGCTCAAGCCATAGTTCTGAGGTTTGGAAAAGATAGTCTCTGACCACTGTGGCACCCAGAAAAGCATTCAGTACCCTAAGACCCACCAAGACTCAAGCAATGAGAAATTTGCCCTTAAAGTGAGAAAATATAGAGGTTTAATGGACAAAGAACTTTCCAATGTCTACTTCAAGACATAGTTGGGCCATTTAACATAGTCTTTTGTGCTCACTCTTTTTGAGAGAAGCTATGGTCATCACTGTTAAACAGTTGGTATACATTTGTTTTACTTGAAACAGATCTTGCTATATCATCTAGAGTGTCTTTAAACTAGACATCCTCCTGTCTCATTTCTTCAAATGCTGGCATTACAGACCTGTGCTACATTATTAAACATTCCTCATCTTTTAAACCCTAATATCTAGAAAGAACAGAAGCCAGCATTGTATAAAAATGATGTTAGACGGTGTGGTGGTTTGAATAATGGTCCCTGTAGACTCCTCGATTTGAATGCTCAGGGACTAGAGCTTTGGAAAGGATTAGATGATGTGGCCTTGTTGGAGAAAGTGTGGCACTGGAGGTTGGGCTTGAGTGGCCCAAGCCAGGCCCAGTAGCCCTCTCTTCATGCTGCCTGTAGATCTAGATGTAGAACTCTCAGCTTTTTCTCCAGCACTGTGTCTGCCTGCATGCTACCATGCTTCCCAACTTGTTGATATTAGGCTAATGCTCTGAAACTCTAAGCAAGTGCCAGTTAAATGCTTATCTTTATAAGAGTCATGGTGTCTCTCCACAGCAACAGAACACTGACTAAGTCAGACGTTGGCACCAGGCAGAAGGATATTGCTATGGGATGCCTGACCATGTTGTTTGTTGATGGAATATGAATTTTGGATTTGGAACACAGCTGAATGCTTTAATCAGTGCTTAATGGGCCACGCTAGTAGGAAGACAGTGGCGCTGAGAGGAATATAGATTATGATAGCCCTGCTTAAGAGATTTCAGAGGAGAAGACTATAGTGAGTGGTCTACAGAGTATTCATATAGTATTTTGGTGATGAATGTACCTATTTTCTGTCCTTGTGCCTGAGGCTAAATTGAAGAGTTTTGAATTAATGGTATTGGCAGAGGAAATTTCAAGACAACCTAGTATTGAATGTATTGTGTGGTTATTAGTGGTCACTCTTATGAAAATATATAATGAAAAGGAGCAAGCTAACCAGGGATGGCGCTGGGAAAAGAGGAGTTTGAGGAGGTAAAGAACACCAGGGAGTGTAATGGAGCTGAATCTAGGACTTGGGAAGATAAAAGGTTTAAAGAAAAGCCCAATGATAAATGAAATAAAGTGAATGGCAACCTCAGGGCAAGACCTCAGCCAGCTGAGCTTCTAACTTGTGAAAAGGAATTTTTAAAAGCTTGAACAGTAAAGGAAGCCAATCAAGACCAGAAAATTGATGCAGATGTAATTGAACAAGGGGACCATGTTCCAGGCCCAGGAAGAAGCAGAATTTGGCAGCTTCAGCCACTTGATTCTGGCTTTTGAGTCAAGGATATAAGAAAGGGGTTATAGAATCTCCCTCCATGACTAAGAAAAGTCATTGAGGCCAAGTGTGTGAAGCCATTGTGTAAAGCTTGGGTTTCATTGGAGACCTGAAGATATTAACTAGAGATGTCAAAGTCGTGACATACCTGCCAAGGAGAGCTGGTAACAGGGTGTGGAATCAACTGAAGAGAAAGAAGTTATGTTGCAGTTAAAAAAGCTGAAAGGAGTTGGAAAGCTTTGACATCAGACATGGAGATGCGGAGTTCAGAGTTTTCCCCGACTGGCTTTTCGTCTTGCTTTGGTTCAATATTTCCTCACTATGCTCCCTTTTCTCCCCTTTTGGAATAGTAATGTATGTTTTGCACCATTGTGTGTTGGAAGCATGTGATCTGCTTTTCTATTTTGATTTTACAGGGGTTACAGTTAAAAGATTGCCACGAATCTCAGAAGAGACTTTGGACTTTGGATTTTTAAACAGTGTTGAGACTGTGATAGACTATGAGGACTTTTGAAATTGTACTGAATGCATTTTTTTGCATTAAGATATGGCTAGAAGCCTATGAGAATAATGCAATAGAATGTTTGAATAAGAATGGTCCCTATAGGCTCATATATATGAAAGGATTAGTAGGCATGACCTATTTGGAGGAAATGTGTCACAGGTGGTGGGTGTTAAGGTTTCAAAAGTCCAAGCCAGGCCCAGTGGCTCTTTCTTACTGCTGTCTATGCATACAAATGTAGAACTCTCAGATCCCTTTACAGCACCATTTCTGCCTGCATTCTGCCACACTTTCCACTATGGTAATAATGGACTTTCCCTCTGAAACTGTAAGCAAGTCCCAATTAAATGCTTCCCTTATAAGACTTGCTGTGGTCATGGTGCCTCTTCACAGCAATAGAACATTGACTAAGACAGATGGCATTGGGAGGCGTTTGATGACTATTTTTAAACCTCATTATGGTTTGAAAACCATAATGGTTCATTTATAGGAAAACATCACATGTAGTTACTGTTCCACAACATACAACAATAAGCCAACCTTATCAGGTTTTGTTTGCTGCCAATTGATGGATATATCATAAGAAAAATAAATTCTACCAGTGTTAGTACATTTATTTACTCCCTATAATATGAGTTCTCTCCTCTGTAGCAAATCAGAATCTATAGCAATTTATGACATTCACCAAGTCTACAATTATAATTGTAGGCATGGTTAACGAAAAAGCAAATTCACAATAGGTATCTTTTTAAATACCAACGCTTCCTGCATGACAGAAATCCAGTGTAGTCAACTTACTGCCAAATGGCCTACTGGTCCCCAACTCCCATCACTACACCATCATTATGATGCATATTAAGAAATCTCAGAGTGTAAGCAACTACAGATAAACAGAATGCTCACTGGACATCATTAGATCACCCTCGATGGGAATAATGCTGTTGAGCAAAAGCTTCACTTTCACTTCTGTTACCAAGGTACTTATTTAGCCAGCACTGCAGTGGCTGGGTGGGTTGTTTTAATAGGTATGCGCGCCCCCGCCCTACAATACTCATGTATGTGAATGCTTGGCCAATAGGCAGTGGCACTACTAGAAGGTGTGACCTTGTTGGAGTTTATACAGCCTTATTGAAGAAAGTATGTCATTGTAGGTTTCCTATGCACAAGTGTAGCAGAGTCCCCTCTTTTCAGCACTATGTCTGACTGCACTCTGACATGCTTCCTATCATGATGATAATGGACTAAACTTTTGACACTGTAAGCCAGCCCCCAATTAAATGCTTTCCTTTGTAAGAGTTACCTTGGTCATGGTATCTTGTCACAGCAATAAAACCTAAGCTAAGACACTGGGAATGGAGATTATCTGTTATTCTTTGAGTAAGCCTTTTCCACATCTTCTCCAGTAACAACTTCTTAAAGACCATTCCTCTACAATACAAATAACATATTCTGAGCCCATTCCAGGAGATAACAGCATTTGTAAATCCCAAACCTGTTTCTGACGATTCCCTAACCAAGCAAAGTTAGAAGAACCAATGTAGATAGTTACTACAAGTCATGAGTCATGGTCTGTAAAGGTTGTGTGAGGTCAGCAATGCCATGGGAGTGTTGCCATGGGACCAATTCATCAAACTTAGTTATGCTCTTCTCACTTAATTTTACAGGGCTGCTGGATACCTTTTGGCTTGTCATATCAGATATACCTCCTTTTTTGCAATAAAGTTCCATGATTGCCTAGTTTCCTAATGACATGACTTTCTGCTTCTATCAAGACAATTAGTAAGAAACCATTTCTTAAAAGGACACAGTAATTCTAACTTGGCAAAAAGCACATGGCTTTACTCCAAATCCTAGGGGTCTTTGTTATTATTGCTATTGTGATTTTCCTCAGAAGAGCTTTGTGCTTTCTCTCTGCTTCTATTAGTCAGAGTTCTCTAGAAGGAAGAGAAATTCTCTCTCTCTCTCTTTCTCTCTCTCTCTCTCTCTCTCTCTCTCTCTCTGTGTGTGTGTGTGTGTGTATGTGTATGTGTATGTGTATGTGTATGTATGTGTGTGTGTATGGTTTATTAAAATGGCTTAAAGTCTGTGGTCTGACTATTACAACAATGGTTGTCTCCCATTGAAAAGTTCAAGAATTCAATAGTTGCTCACTCCATGAAACCTCATGATGTCTCAGCTAGTCTTCAGCATACATCAGAATCCTGAAGAAGCAGGCTGTAATCCTAGTAAAGGAATGAACTTGCCAGAGAGAGTGAGGGAAAGCAGGCAAAGACCAAAAGCTTCCTTCTTCCTTGTCCTTTCTATAGTCTGCCACCAGAAGGTGTGACCCAGATTTAAGGAGGCTATCTCCCTTCAAATGGTCCAATTAAGAAAAATCCCTCACTGTGTTCGGCAGCTTAGGTTTTAGGTAATTCCAGGTAGAGTCAACTAGATATTGACAACCAAGAATAGTCAACCACATTTTTCTCAGTTACTAGTTCATCTATAGAAATTCCCCTGTTCTGAGTGTGATAAATTTGCCAACCTTTCAAAGTCCAAGGCAGATTGTTTACAAACCATTATAAGCAGCTTACTGAAATGTATCCCAAGTTGTCTCTCAGATCTAGAGCCCCACCAAGCTTTCTGCCTCTTTTTCTCAGAGACTGAATGTAGAAATTACAGTATCTTTATTTGGTTTTAGAGTGGGGTGGCAGGTTGTAGTCTCCCCAGTAACTATGAAAAGATGTTCCACCTTACAGTCTTAAAATTATGAATAGATTCCCCTTCCATTGAGAAGTGTGGTTGGTGATCCTCCTTTCCTATGAATCTGAATTATGGGAGAAGCAAAACCATGTGACTTGGGTGAATGGTCACAGAAGGCCATACAGATTCTACCTGGAGACATTCATCTATAGAATCTTGACCCTGAGCTTTATAAAAAATCAAGGCTACCAGTGATGTCCGATTTAGACATTCTAGACAAAACATCAACCTTGAAAGTCTAAAATGACTGAAGACAGGAGACAATCTCTGTGATGACCTTGAGTTAGGCAATATTCTTTTAAAAATACAACACATACTAAGTAGAAGACATCTTTGAAAAAATCAAAAAAACTGTATTCTATAAAAATGGAAACATCTTCTTGAATAAGAAATTGGAAAGCAAAATACACAGAAATTGATGGGGAAGAGAAGACATTTGCTTCTGTAGTGTGGCCACTGCTGAGTTGCCAATGCTACTGCAAATAACCCTCATTAAACTCTCTGGCTCGTAAAGCAAAACATAGATACAGACAAACATGGAAATAGAGGACCAGCTGGAAACAGGAATATCAGCAGGAATATGGGGAGAGCAAGAAAGGACAGTATGTATTGCATAAAATCAGAATACACTGTATGAACATACAAGCCCACTGTTGTATATTATTAATATACATAACAAAAACTAAACATTGAAATTTATGGCTGCTAATTATATCTGTGGAGGCTAGGGGATAGGTTGGGGAGAGCTTGTGCACTCTGGAATTATGCTACTCAACACTTGCATGAAACCATTACCAGACAAGCATCTGCTGTCAGCCAGACCCATGCTCACTTAAGGATCTTCTTTGTGTATGTACTAGGGACTTTTGGGGCCAGTTGGTTTTGCAGTCTGTGGGATGGGCAGGTTCTCTCATCTTTTCAAAACACCCCAGGCAGTAGTACCTCCTGAACTAACAAACCATATGGATAGGGTGTCTTTCACATGTTTCAGGAGTTTGGGGAGCAACCACACACTGAAAACTGAACAGTGAACCTATCTTTGAAGATGGTCTAAGAATTAGCCACCTTGCTGGAGGGATGCAGCCCTGGGTGTCAAATACTCACTAGAACTTCAAGGTCATTGGATAAAACAGCATCTAATGGTAGATAAATAGTTCCTAAGGTTTAACCTCCTTTCTGGCCCCTGGTTCAAAGCTATCAAATTCCAGAGTTATTCTGTCAAGGAGATCAGCTCCAGGCACTCAGGGTAGAGTCACTTTCTCTAGGCTGTGTCTGTCTGAGCCAAGCTTGTCACTCTTACCCTTTGGCTTGTCAACTTCTGGGTCTCTTGCTCCCAGGACCCTCTCTCACCCTCTGACAGGTTAGATTCACCCTCTCTGACTTACGGTTGCTTCTCAGCCATCAGGCCTCAGTGTAGGTCAGTTCTAAACACAAAGTTCACTTACAAGATCAAGCCTCAATATAGCCAAGTTCTAAACACTACATCATATGATGGTGGAGCCCAGCCACAGTACTCCTGATCATACAGACTAATGCAGTGGGATTGTTCTCCATCTGCCAAAGAAATGCTGCTTTGCTGAACCCCACAGAAGATGAGAGACTTGGGAGGACTTTAGGGGTATCTTGAGATAGGATCACTGGTCTGTGTTCACTAGGTCTTGCCTTCAAGATGGAGCTCCTAATTCTTCTCCCGTTCCAAATTAATTCTGAGGTTAGGATATGAAAGCACCCACAGATGAGGAAACAAAGTAGAGGGGCTTTATTCCAGTCTTAATTTACTTAAAAAACAAACAAAAGGGAACCTGTTCTGGCTAGTTGACTATAGCTCTCTGTATTGGTCAGGGCTCTCTAGGGTCATAGAGCTTATGGAATACTTCTGTATATGAAGGGAATTTTTTGTAATGGTTTACAGTCTGTAGTCCAACTAACCCAACAATGGGAAGCTATGAACAGGAAGTCCAAGAATCTAGAAGTTGCTCAGCTCCACGAGGCTAGTTGTTTCAGCTGGTCTTCTGTATAAGCTGGAATCTTGAAGAAGTGGGTTCCAACAGATGTGCTGGCAAGTAAGTGCAAGCAGGAGAAGAATGAGTCTTCTTTCTTCATTCATCCTTATGCAGGCCTCCAGCAGAATGTGTGGCCGAGATTAAAGGTGTGTACCATGCCTGAATTTGGAACTTGCTCTGTCCCAGGCTGGCCTTGAACTCAGAAATCTGCTTGCCTCAGTCTCCTGGGATCAAAAGAATGTGTTACGTTGCCTGGGCCTAAGCTTTTCATGGCCACAATGCCTCAAAAGTGAGTGTCATCCCATGTGAAGATCTATGTCAGAAGTCTGTCTTCCAGCCTCAAGATCTGGTTTCAGGGTGTGTCCTCCATTTTTGTAGTTCATTGCAGATGTAGTCAAGTCGACAACCAGGAATAACCATCACACTCACCAACTCCAAGTTTAGAGTGTGCATTTGTGAGAGAGAGAGAGAGAGAGAGAGAGAGAGAGAGAGAGAGAGAGAGAGAGAGAGAGAGAGAGAGTGTGGGGAGACTTAGTCTCTTCCCAACACAGCAGCCAAATTCTGTTTTGTGTCAGTTGAGGGACATGGTGACAGAAGCAGAATGTTCACCCTCTCAAGGAAATTCATTCAAATGTGTCTCACAATCTGTCTTTCTTTTGAGATCCTGGATCTCACTCCTGAGTAACATCTGGACAGGTGATACAAAAATCCTCTCATAAGTGGATTTGCCAGTGATTCAAATTTTTGAAAGTGAAGTTTGCCATAGAAGGTCCTGGTGTGACAGCTCTGCAATCCCAGATACAAGGCTAAACCATGAGGGTGACAGTTCAAACCCAGATTTTACCCTATCATGAGGTCAGAACAAGCTGGAGCCACTTAGCAAGCTCCTGCCCCTGTCTCAAAATTAAAATGAGACAAGAAGAGCTATAGTCAAGAAGGCTCACTGTAGAGCTCTTGCCTAGTATTTGCAAGACGAGTTTCAAGTCCCAGTATTGGGGGCCAGAAAATTGGCTATACTCTTTCTGTTTCCTCATGATCCCTTTTATGATCTACCTATCTCTCTTTCTTGTTTCTGCCAGAGTTACCACAGTGTGTGTCTCATCTCTCATCAGAACCACTTATCACTTAATTAAATTTAACCAGCTGCCTGGAAACTTTGGGTTACTTATAGCTTCAAACAGATTTATAGACCAGGTATGGTGGTGCAGTCCTGTAATCTCAGAATTTGAGTTCAATGTTATTCTGACTTTACAGAGAGACCCTATAGTAACTGAGTGAAAATGAGGACAGGACCATTCCTAGTTACGCTTGAGGAGAAGGTTTTGTTGTAGATATAAAAGGCATAGAACAGTCTGGAAGGATCCAGATTGAACATAGGCAACAGACTCACAGACGGGGTCATGAGAGGAGGGAGGAAGTAAAAGAGGAAGAAAGGAGAGAGGGAGACAAAAGAAGACAGGAGATGATCAGTAGAGCAAAAGGTCATAACAGAATCAGGAGACCAAGAGAGCAAGAGGTCAAATATGGCAGGATTATGTAGGAAGAGAGACTGAGCAAAGAAAGCCCAAGCCCTAGGAGGGACAGGTTTAGAGTAGGGCCCCAATTGTTGAGAGGAACCACAGATACTGAGTAAGAGTTGTTTCTTTGGGATCTGACATTAATACAACAGTAAAATTATCTGTGATTTTACAAATTGTCTAACCTTTTCTTACTGTTAGATTGGGAGTGACATTCTCATTAGCCTAGCCCTCCTGCACAAAAGTTTGTAATTGAATAGAAAAGACAGACTAGAAATGTCAAGGAGTGTCAACCTATTGTAAGGGTTTGAAGATAAATAAATAAAGATAAATAAATATTTTGGAATATATTTATACACATATAACCAAGCGTTTGTTCGCATGTGTAAAATGAACCATTATATAAAATGTATCCTTTTTTTACTGTGTCAAGTCAAAAGCTTTACACTTCATTTACTCTTCATTTGGTGACTAAGTCTTCCCTACTTTTTACATCTAAGAAACCAGCCTGGATGAGGCAGCACGTTAGGTACTGCAACACCGTTGCATAACTTAGATTTAAT
This sequence comes from Rattus rattus, assembly GCF_011064425.1. Classification (NCBI taxonomy): domain Eukaryota; kingdom Metazoa; phylum Chordata; class Mammalia; order Rodentia; family Muridae; genus Rattus; species Rattus rattus. The sequence continues at coordinate 204,981,664 of NC_046156.1, read as the reverse complement.
CACATTTACATTTTAGGTTCTGTCTTAGTCAGGGTTCTCTAGAGTCAGAACTTATGGATAGTCTCTATATAGTAAGGGAATTTGATGTGATGACTTATAGTCTGCAGTTCAACTACCCCATCAGTGGTCAGCTGTGAATGGGAAGTCTAAGGCTCTAGTAGTTGCTCAGTCCCACAAGACTAGTACATTTCAACAGATGTGCTGGCAAGTAAATGCAAGCAGGTGAAGAAGAACAAATCTTCCCTCTTCCAAAGTCCTTATGTACATCTCTAGATGTTCCCAGATTAAAGGTGTATACCATCACACCTGGATATGTGACTTGTTTTGTCCTAAGATGACCTTGAACTCAGAGATCTTGCCTTAGTCTCTTGGGACTCATAACCACTATGTCTCAAGATCTCCATGCCAAGATCCAGGTCAGAAACTTGTGTCTTCCAGCCTCAAGATCTGGATCACAGGTGAGGCCTCCAATTCTGGGTCATTGTTCTTTTCAGATATAATCAAGTTGACAACCAGGAATAGCCACAGTCACTACAGGCTTGTTTTCATTCCCTGGAAGGGCAGGTTTCACCTGGAACAAGAGAGAAATGGAGAAACACTAGCCAGGTCAACAAATCATGAAGGGAGGTGGTGATGGTATGCAGAAAGCATTCATATAGAAATTACCTTCTCCGCTAATCCTAACTGTGGGTAATATTAAGGTGCATGTTCCATGTAAATCTGACTAGAAGAATGCTTATAATGAGTTCATGTTCCCAGCAGTAAAAAGTTCAAGAGAAAAGCCCATTCTCCCCCGAAGGGGATAAAGCGTATAGCGGTGATTCATAGCGGAGAGGCAAGCCTAAATCATGCAATAAAAGAATATGAGAGAGTATTGATGTTAGCTTTATACTAAAAATCACAAAGACAAATAATATAGAGTCCTTGCCCTCCAAGAGCTGAGAGTATATCAGAGTGATAGACATTTGAACAGACCATTGGAATGCAGTGTGAGCAAGGCTGTAATAGAAACACAGCATTTGATGGATGCCCATGGAAAGGACTCTAATCTCAAGTGGCGGGGGTAGGGTGGTGGGGGACAAGACTCACTGGAAGGTGTGAGGACATGACAACTGGAGCTGCCTCCTGAAGGATGAGTAGGAGTGAGCTTCTATCTTGCAAGCATATTTTATAATCAAGAGCAATAAATCACTCAGACAGCAGTTACGTTGCATTTTTATTGAGAAGAGTTCCAGTGGCACCCTTTATTTCACCTATCATAACACTTATCATGCTGTTTTGTAATTACCTAGGCTCTTGTCTATCTCTACCAACCTCCAAGGTCCGTGTTGACAGGGACTGAGTCTTTGCCGTATCCTCAGCATCTAGCACAGGGCCCAGCAAAGGATGATCAAGAGATGTTTTGCAGGACGACAGGACATCATGAAAACGTTTTACATATAGGCATAGAAATAATAGAAATATTGTTTAAACAATAGCAATGTTTGATTAAAATATGGTTAAACTGTAGAAGCAGCTTACATGTTACCTGTTTTTAGTCAATACTTATGATAGTAAAGTCATACGACTTGGACTATGTCTTTGAGTTGCTCTAAAAGATTCAGGCACCTGATCACTGCTTACTGCGTAGAAATGCAGAAAGGAGAGGGAGAGAGAGAGAGAGAGACTAGCATCAGCATCTAGTCTTCATGCTTTTTACATAAAAAGGAAGATTACTTCCCAAGCTCTTTACTTTCCTGATAAATTTAGTGACAAGGGTCCCATGTTTTATAAGGGGGGTGTGTGTGAAACCTATATAGACGTTTCTATTGTGTGCTATAACCTAACAGGAACCTAAGTTGAAAGGGGGAGCTAACCTCCTTGCTTTCAGTGGAGAAGCAGTAAATGTCAGCTTGAGGCTTAGTGGTTTATGATGCATGGAGACTTACCGTGGTCCTATGAAAAACATCCCACTCCATAAAGGACATGGGTATTTGCAATAAATTAAATCCTAAATAGGTGCTAGCAGTGGATCTCAAATAGTAGGGTGCATCAGAATTACTTAAAGAGATTCTTATAGATCGGTGACTCCACCCACAGGGCTTTGGATCAGTAGTTTGGGCTGAGGCTATGCACTTTATCTCTAAGTCCTTAGCCCTGTTGGTTTTGCCCTTTGGGACCTTCCACGAGAATGACTAGGCCACACGAATGCCTTACCTTATATTAAACCTTCACGAACCTCCCACTTCTTTTCACTCCTCACGTTAGAAATGTCCACATTTGTGTTTTTGAACTCTTGTCTTTGAGAGTGACTTAGAAATGTGGCACAGTGATCATGGACTGTTGTCATAAACATACAGTCTTACTGTGTTTCTTTTTAAGATTAAAAAAAGATTCTAAAATCATGTGTCTGCATGTGCACATAAATGCAGGTGCCCGTAGAGCTCAGAGGAGGACGTTAGTTCCACAGAGGCCCCTAACACAGGTATGAAGAACCAAGCTCTGGTCTTCTATGACATCGGCAAATTCTGTTAACTGCTGAGTCATCTCTCCGGTCTTTTTATTGCCTTTTTTTTCAGTAATGGGTAAATCGAAAGATCAGAGATATTAGATTGTAGTGTGTAGTAATGGTAATATCCCAGCTTGGCTTTTCCTTTTCTGGCAATCCAATCAGTGGATTAGCCTGATCACTGTTGAGGATGGGTGATGCTGGGCAGACAAGGTGCCTCACTGGATAACGGCGTGCTGCTAGGCCTGATGACTTGACTTGATTCTCCAACATCTGGAAGAGAGAACCAACTCCTGCAAGTTGTTCTCTGACTTCCATACCTGCAATGGCCTGCATTTGACTTCCCACCTCTCCAAGCAGACAAATGAGTCTAGAATGTTTTAGTTTGGACAAATATTACTTTTAACTCATCATTGAAGTAGGTAAGATGACTCAGGGCTGTAATCCCAGGACTCTGGGAGCTGAAGCAGGAAAATTTATGAATTAAAGGGCTGCCTAGGCTATTTAGGGATATCTCGTGTTAATTTTTTGAGAGGCAGTAGACAATGCTTTTCTTTCTTACTGTCTTTCTTTGGAATGGTATCTCACTGTATCTCCTAGGCTGGCCTGCAACTCAAGGTCTTACCTAAATCTCAAATGTCAGGGTTTCATGTAGGCACCACCTAGCCTGGATAGAGTCCATATTATTGATGATTAAAACACAGATCCTGAGGTGACAGCACCTGTATCTGAATCCCTAGTCTGTCATTAATAGTTGTGCAACTTTGTGTCTGTCAATTAATTTTGTCTATGGCTCAGTTTCTGTATCTGTAAAGTTGGAAACATCTCAGGCTTCTTTTTCTTATGTAGAGTCTCAGGTAGCCTTCAGCAGGTTCAGGTTTGGATTGGGCATGTCTGGGCCACAACAAGGTTCCCTCCTTTTTAGCAATAATGTGAGAATGAATAGGTTTGTATCACAGCGTGGGGGTTGGGAGGGGCTCTGCTTTACCTTGCCAATACTACGTGTGTTTCAGCTGTTTATGTAGCTCTTAAATCATCAGTGTATCAACCTCAGAATGATATTTGCATTATCTTTGGTCCCTTTGTGTTTTAATCCTTAGTAGCTATCTGTTTCCTTACTGTACTGAATGACAAGGACAGCATGACAACAGGCAGGCCTGGCTGCAGGAGCACAGGGCTGTGAGCTCAGACATCTCTCCACAGGCAGAAAGCAGAGGAAGCAGGCAAGAATCGGGGCACGCTGTATACTCTCAAAGCCCATCCCTGGTGACATACATCCTCCAACAACGCTTCTCATACTAAATGTCCCATAGCCTCTTCAAACAGTGCCACCAACTGTGAGCGAGGTACTCAAAAATAGGAGCATTTGAGGAACATTTCTTATTCAAATCACCATACATATTGTGTAGGGAATTATATATTTTTATATTTATATATTTACTAAGTATAAAATCTTTAGAAATATATTTAGTGCATTGTGCATATTCTATTTAACCATTAGTTGCTTATTATTATCATGATTGTTGTTGCTGTTATCATCATCATCATCATCATCATCATCACTGGTGGTGGTGATGGTGGTGGTGGTAGTGGTATTGCAGTACTGAGCATAAAACTCAGAGACACAAGCTTGCTGAAGAAGTGCTCTAGCACAAATCTATAGCCCAGCCCAGCTCTTGTTCTTATTTTATTTTCAGTCTATTTACCCACCTGTAGATTGTGGACTGCAGTAGCCATGACATGAACTACATCGATAGCCTTTGTGCTGAGGATGCCTACGATTCTTTTTTCTCGTCATAATTCCCTTAAAAAACACAGTATACCAACTACTTGAACAGTTTTTATGTTGTATTAGGTATATATCTAGAGATGGCTAAAAATCTATAGGAAAATGATGTATTTGTGTGTATGTGTATGTTTGTATGTATGTATGTATGTATGTATGTATGTATGTATGTATGTATGTCTGGGTTCAGAAATGAATCTCCCACGGATGCTGAAGGATGACTAAATTTTAATATATGGAAATATGGGAAATATTCAGGTTCTCAAACTAAAACTGAACAGGAAACCAAAAAGATACTGTGGTTTTCTGACCTCAGCAATTTAAGGACTTAAGTTTTTAGGCCCATGCAAAGAAGATCTTCCTAAAAACGTATCCTACAAGACTCTGCCAAGTTTCCACTCACCTGATAAGAATGTTAGTTTACTTTAGACTGAATTGTAATTAGAAAGCCTTTTTCATATAAAACCATATGCCTTTAGCTCTCATGATAGAGTACACATTTATACTATTGAAGTCTTTTAGATGGAGAAATTAACATACTAATTAATCTGGGCTAATGAAATTCTTATGACACATCAAAGAAGAAAATGTAAAACCCTTTTAGAGTTACCCCTAAACCAGGCTGTCCAAGGTAAAAATCTCTAGATCAAATCTCTTTGAAAATAAGCCCTAGAAAGAAAAAATTAGAAAACATTTTTTGTAAATAATCTACTATGTGTTACATTGAACAAATCCAATAAGTAATAATATTTATCAGTAAAAACTTTATAGGACAGAGCAGTTTAATAGAGAATAGCACATGAAAATATAGTCCTATTAAAGATATCTAAGATGCAAATTTTATTTTAGAGATTAAGAACAAATAGGACTCTTGACTACAAAACAAAATTTCAAAATTACCCTCGCTACAATCACAACTAATTGTGGTTAAAGGGGAGCCAATGTGGTGAGGTCAACAGCAGCAACAGTGATTACCAAAGGTGCAACTTGCTGAGGGAGAGGCTTGAAACTTGGGTCAACCAAACTTGTTTTGGGAAGTGGAACCGGGAGTGCTTGCTGTCTTAGAGAACAATAGCGTCCAGCCTCTTAGGAAGTGTCTGTCCCTAGGCAAGGGGCTCACAGGCTAGAGGCTCTTTTGTTTGATGGATCTCTTAGGCACAGTAATTAAAACTTAAAACCTGACTTTGGCTCTCACAGGGTCACACCTGGGAGACTCTCTGGTCCTAGAGAAATGTAACCGGTGTGTCACTCTATTCTAAGACAGTAATGGGATGACAGGCTAGAAGGAAAAGATCCAACCTAGGAATTCCATTATTTTCATTAGGAAAGTAAAGAACTGGAGAGAGATAACATTGAACCTCCTAGAGCTGATGATTGTGAGTTCTAAAAATAATTAAGAATAAAAATAAAAATCTGAAGAATAATATTCCTAAGATTCAGGAATCATCGCTATTAAGATTGAGTGAGGCCCATGTAATAGGGCAGGCCCATAATCCCAGTACTTGAGAAATGGGAGATGAGTTTGAGGCTAGAGTGGACTATATAACAAGATTTTTGTCTCAGAGAACAAGAAGATATCAAGAAAAATAGCTAAAAAGAAATTTATCTATAAACATCAAAGACAAAAGGTTCAAAGTTACCATAGTATGGTAGTTTGAATAATGCCCAGGGAATGGCATTATTAGGAAGTGTGGCCTTGATGAAGAAAGTGTGTCAGTGTCACTGTGGAGTTGGGCAATGAAACCTTCTCCTAACCACCTGAGAGCCAGTCTTCTCATAGTGGCCTTTAGATGAAGAAGTAGAACTCTCTGCTCCTGCACCATGCCTGCCTGGACACTGCCATGTTCCCACTTTAATGATAATGGACTGAACCTCTGAACCTGTAAACCAGCCCCAATTGTCCTTGTAAGAATTGTCCTTATAAGAGTTGCCTTGGTCATGGTGTCTGTTCACAGCAGTAAAACCCTAAGACAAATGGTAAGGAAACAGATTAGTTACTAAGGAATAAAACACAAAGGGACCAAAGATAATGCAAATATCATTCTGAGGTTGATACACTGATGACTTAAGAGCTACATAAACAGCTGAAACACACGTAGTATTTACAAGGTAAAGCAGAGCCCCTCCCAACCCCCACGCTGTGATACAAACCTATTCATTCTCACATTACTGCTAAAAAGGAGGGAACCTTGCCTGTGGCCCAGACATGCCCAACTGAAACCTGAACCCGCTGAAGGCTACCTGAAACTCTACATAAGAAAGAGAAGCCTGAGAAGCCTATCTTTCTAAAGTAATCTTGATCTGCTTTTACTACTAATGGTAGCCAAATGAAAAAAAACAAATAAAAACAAAACAAACAAACATCACCACAGATTAATCTGCAGGATCTTCCAGTAGTAAGTTAGAGCTTTGTGACTGACTGACTGACTGAATGGATGTCTGAATGAATGAATGAATGAATGAATGAATGAAGTGGAGAGTCAGAATTGAGACTTTTAAAAATATCAAACCAAATTCTAGAAGTGCTATGGTAAAAAAAGAAGAGAAAGGGAGAACAAAACCTGGATAAAAGAACCATTTAAGGAAAGGTTGACTTGTAGAGACATTGGCTTGATGAAAAAAAAAAATACCGGGTGAATTCCTAAGTGCAAGACCATCCGTTGGGAAGTTTGGTATTCATGTTAATTTGCACGGTTTAGGAGATTCTTGCCAAATGCTTCTGCCTCAATAGTGCCCCAGGACATCCGTGAAGCAAAGCAAAGGTTATTTAGAAAAAAAGGCTTTCCCAGGCTTTACCATACTCAGCTTTACTACAAAAAATATAAATGCACCTGCATGCGTTTGCATGTGTTTAGATTTGGATGTGTTTTACTGGTACCCATTCACCATTCTTCTGATGGGTCTTTGTATTCAAGCAGCTCATATACCATTAGTAATAAAACTACATTTCTTTCAGAATCAGTAATTGCAAACCTGCTTGTTCAGGTACACATGGCTGAAATTTCTGCTCGACATTATAAAAGGCATTATATGATGTTCAATGGACTCCTTTATTGTGGCAATCAATGTTTGACATTCTAAAGGTTTAAATTATTTAGTCTAGAGTCAGATTTTAATAAAATTATAAACTCCCTGGATCTTTAATTACGTATTTACCACGCCGTATCAAGCCAATGCTTCCAGAGGCTTCTTTTGTTCAGAAACAAAAACCTTCTTTTTAGTGTTTTCTCAACAACTACTGGCCTCCAATAAAGGTGGCCATATTCATTGGCATTTTCTAAAAAAGAAAACAATTCTAGTACTTTCCTTAATATTAGCACAGTGTGAACTGTACAATGAATAAGTTAATGCATATGTGATCAGAGAGAGAAGATAGAAAAAACCCACGTGTGTGGGAGGAAGTAGAAAGGAGTTCATATTCTAGGGCTAAAGCATTTGCTTAGACCCTAAAATGTTCTGAACTGTAACTGACAATCCCCAGGCCTTCCTTTGTGGTCTGAGTGTGCCATCAACTCTCAGGACCACCGGCTCACGTAGCCTACCCTTGAGCCATGGGTGGAGGGAGGAGTCTGAAGGACTCTAGTAGGTCCCAGCTTGGCAGACACGGCTGTGGCAAGCCTTACCCTTGCCCATTCCCTCTTCATTACTAAACCAGACACTACATTCCTAAAGATAACCACTGAGGTCTATTACCTTATTTGGCTACTTCCTCTTTTTGCTGCTGACCACCAAGGTCCAGCTATCAAAATATTGAAATCCAACAATCAAAAGCCCCCCTTTTTGCTCACCTAATTAACATGACAATTAAAATTAAACAAGGAGTTTCCCCTTTTCCCTTTATAAATCATTTGGCTACAGGCCACACCTATCTTCTCTCTATCCAGAGGCAGTCCTTTGTCCCCTTTTCTCTTTCCCTTGTCCCCTTCCTCTTCTCTACTTCTTGTCTTTATCTCTTATTCCCTACTCTCTGCCCCTCCAGGGGAAAATAATAAGTCTTTGTTCTGAGAACATGGTCTTGGTGTGCCCTGTGCTGACTCTGGTCCTTTCAGTGTTTCCTACACATCAGGAACTCTAACAACTTCTGTCACGTACACTGACTTTCCACACAGCCACAGAGTCTGCAAACTTCTGGGCCTCGCAGTGCTTCTGTATCTCTTCTGGAACAAAGCTGCAGGGTTCTAGCTCTTGTCACAATGCTTGGAACTAAGACCGTGTGTGTGTGTGTGTGTGTGTGTGTGTGTGTGTGTGTGTGTGTGTGTGTGTGTGTGTGGCACATGGCAACAGAGGATATCAGAGGTCTTCCCCTATGACACTCTTTCTAATTCTCTTTGAGACAACTTCTCTCAGTGAACCTGAATCTCATTTCAGCTCAGATGACTGTGCAGTTAGCTCCCTGGATCCACCTCTCCATTCCCCAACACTGGAATCACCAACACTTGTGACATGCCCAGCTTTTTATCTGGTACTGTGTACTTGAGCTCAGGCCCTCATGCTTACAGATCAAGAGCGCTAACCCACTGAGTCCTCATCCCAGGCTGAACCGTGATCTTTAGGTGTAGACATAGGGACAGTCACTTTTCTAAGGGATTAAGTCCTGGCACCTGAACATGTCATCTTGTTCCTTCTGTTTCAACCTCACCTCAGACCAAGGGCCACCTCTTTTTTCTACTGATACCTTAATCCAGTTTAGTCCAGCTACAAAGCTTTCTAATTTTCTGGAAAGTGGTTACAGAGTACTTCCTGTTTGCAGAATGCTTTCTCTCCACACAGTGCAGAGAACAGAGTCTGTGAAGACACAGCCAGGAAGGAGGGTACTTTGCCTGACAAATGGAACCTTCTAGTACATTGATCATGGACTTTTAGCTCCAAGATTGTGAGAGAAAAAAAATGTATTTGCTTAAATTGCTCAAGCTGGCCTCTTTGATATAGCAGGCCAGAGCAGGCTAACACAACGCTTTCCCTCCTCTCTCTCTTCCTCCTCTTCCAGGCAGAGGACCTGTGGAGTTGCCTAAGCTGGCCTTGAATTCTAATGCTGAAGATGTCTTCTTGCCTCTCCCTTTCAAGTAGCTGAGACTCTAGGCTCTGCTCTGGTTAAATTCTTACAGGGGATTCCATAGAAAGAAATTGCAAAACTGCTGTAATGGGTCTATAACTGCCTTCCTTGGCTCCAAGTGAAGCCATACATACACAGAATGTATTATCTGCCTTGAATTCTTTTTCCCCTCTTTTCTTTCCTATCTTTCTTCTTTCCAACCTTCCTGCCTTCCTTTATTTCTTTAGACACACAGTATTTTTATATAACCCAAGTTGGCCTTATGCTCTTTGTAATCCAAGGGATAGCCTTGAACTCTTCATCTTTCCTATTTCTGCCGGGAGTACCACTATGTCTAAATTGATGTTACAAGTGCATGTGTGTGCGCCTGTATGCATGTGTGTGCATGTGTGTGCTGCAGGCAGTGTGTGGGTATGCTGGGCTGCATAGAATATTGTGTTCTTCCTCTATCACTTTCTTTTTTTAAAGATTTATTTTTTATTTTATGTATGTGAGTACACCACAGCTGTCCTCAGACACACACCAGAAGAGGGCACCAGATCTCATTACAGATGGTTGTGAGTCACCATGTGGATGCTGGGAATTGAACTCAGGACCTGTGGAAGAGCAGTCAGTGCTCTTAATGACTGAGATTGAGACAGGTCTCTCACCAAATCAGAAGCTCACTGTTTAAGTTAGACTGGCTGGCCAGAAATCTTTCAAATCAGCAGTCTCTGCTGGGTGTTGTAGCCATGCCCAGTATTTTATATGGATATTGAAGATTCAAACTCAGGTCCTCCCACTTGCAGAGCAAGCATTCTTACCTACTAAGCTATCTGCCTGGCCTTCTGGCTTTGTGTCTTATCATTGTTATAATACTACTCAAGAAGTAAGCAAGTAGTCTCAAGAATGGTAAATACCTGCTCTGATAGAGTTTGTTTTGAAATATTCCAATTTCTGCTGAACTGTAAGAACTCAACATATTTTTTTTCTTGCTGAGAATATAACTTAGAAATTTCAAGAGAAGTATAAAACCTTAGGAGATGTCATTCTAATGAATACCAAAAAGATTCTTATTTTGTTCTTTTCTCTTATGTTCCAGAGAGTTCTTAATTTAATACATTTTTTCACCCAGGTACTTTACTAATAAAAGAATAGCTAAAATCAGGCCATTATCTATATTAATTTAATGTGGTGAACTATTTATTTTGATTCTAGGCAGATGACTAACTTCACCACCTTTAAGAATAATGTGTAAGCCAAACAGTGGATGGAGCTTGGGATCTCTTGTGAGAAAAATAAGCGGAAGGATTTTGAGTTCCAGAGGGGATGGGAACTGCACAGGAAGACTAACAGAATCAACTCACCTGGACCCTTGGGGCTCTCAGGGTCTGAACCACCAACCAAAGAGCAAACATGGGCTGGACCTCAGGCTCCCTGAAGACATGTAACAGATGTTCAGCTTGGTGTTATTGTGGGTCCTGAAAAACTGGAATGGGGGTTTTGCAAAAGCCTATACGTGGGAGAGGCTGAGCTGCCTCGTCTTCCAGATGGACTGCCTTGTCTGGCCTCAGTGGGAGAGGAAGCACCCTAGCCTCACAGAGACTCGAAGTACCAGGGTGGGAGAGATACCCTACCTCCTCAGAGAAGAAGGGGGATTATGGGGAAGGATTGTGGCAGGGGGTGACCGGGAGTGGGACAGTGAACAGGATGTAAAGTGAATAAGTAAAACATTAAATTAAATTTAAAAAGAATACTGTGTAAAGGGACTAGCAAGACACTTGAGTGGAAAGTTACTTGCTGTCAGACTCGATAACCCCAGTTGGCTCCCAGAGGCCCACACGATGGGAGGAGAGAACCAGCTCTTGTAGATTGTCCTCGGATCTCCATGTGGCAGCACTGGCAATGCTCACTGACCCCAAAAGAAACAAATACATGTGATAAAAAATTAAAATCCATTTACACAAAAGAATCATGTGTGGAGCATGTTAAAAATCCAGACTCTGGGGCCCTGCTTCTACTAGGGAGACGTCTAGGACAAAATTCAGTGTCTGTTTTTAAAGTATCAGCCTCTACACTCATGACTCTCAACCCCCACAGGGATCACATATCAGATATCCTGCATATCCAACATTTACATTATGATTCATAACAAAACAAATTTACTATTACGAAGTAGCAACAAAACAATTTTATGGTCGAGGGGTCAGCACAACATGAACTGTACTGAAGGGTCGCAGCACCATTAGGACGGTCGAGAACCACTGCTTTAGAACACGTTTTAAGAAACATTACTCTACGTTGCAAGTAAATTTGATGGACAATTTGCTTTATATTCAAAGAAACTATATTCAATGTTAGCGATATGCTTACGGTGAGAATAATTATACCATGGACGATATGGGTGCCCAGTTTTGCCCTCTCAGTGATATCTTCATGGATGACAATCCTCAGGAAAACATATTTGCGTTTATCTCATTTACTGCTGCACACACACAGCATGTGCTAAGAACCATGTCAGCACTCTCTCTGAAGGCGCGTTTGTTAAAGGTATGAAGAACATTTGCCCTTCACGGTGAGGTCTGAACTAAACCGGACAATGGAAGGAAAGGAGAGTTGTGCCCGGTCGTTCAGGGAGGTAGAGTGGGTAACAGTGGTAAGAGTAAGCACCATGTGCTCACCTCCTGGATTACAGTGATGCTGTGGGAGAGGATGGCACAGAGGGGGTCTGTCCTCAGATCCGGCAATGAGGATTATGACAAGAGACCTGCCACAGGTGACTGACACAAGAGAGGAGACAACAGGGGAGGTAGGCAAGGGCTAGCTCACTGGGAGCTTTCTGTGCTCAGCCAAGGGTGTTGATGTACCTCTTAAAGCCACGGGGAGCCATGGGCAGATTTAAAGCAAGGAAACCATTCCCGAGTGAAGCAGTATTACAGAGCAATAGTGATAACAACTGCATGGTATCGGTACAGAGACAGGCAGGTAGATCAATGGAATAGAATTGAAGACACAGAAATGAACCCACACACCCAGGGTCACTTGATCTTTGACAAAGGAGATAAAACCATCCAGTGGAAAAAAGATAGCATTTTCAACAAATGGTGCTGGTTCAACTGGAGATCAGCATGTAGAATGCAGATCGATCCTTGCTTATCACCCTGTACAAAACTAAGTCCAAGTGGATCAAGGACCTCCACATCAAACCATATACACTCAAACTAATAGAAGAAAAGTGGGGAAAAGACTTGAATACATAAAAACTGGGGGAAATTTTCAATGGCTTATGCTTTAAGATCAAGAATCGACAAGGGGGACCTCACAAAACTGCAAAGCTTCTGTAAGGCAAAGGACACTGTGGTTAGGACAAAATGGCAACCAACAAATTGGAAAAAAATCTTTACCAATCGTACAACTGATAGAGAGCTAATAACCAAAATATACAAAGAACTCATGAAGTTAGACTCCAGAAAATCAAATAATTCTATTAAAAAATGGGGTACAGAGCTAAACAAAGGATTCTCAGCTGAGGAATATCGAATGGCTGAGAAGCACCTAAAGAAATGTTCAACATCTTTAGTCATAAAGGAAATGCAAATCAAAACAACCCTGAGATTTCACCTCACACCAGTGAGAATGGCTAAGATCAAAAACTCAGGTGACAGAAGATGCTGGCAAGGATGTGGAGAAAGAGGAACTCTCCTCCATTGCTGGTGGGATTGCAGACTGGTACAATCACTGTGGAAATCAGTCTAGAGGTTCCTCAGAAAATTGGACATTGCACTACCTGAGGACCCAGCTATACCTCTCCTGGGCATATACCCAAAAGATGCTCCAACATATAACAAAGACACATGCTCCACTATGTTCATAGCAGCCTTATTTATAATAGCCAGAAGCTGAAAAGAACCCAGATGCCCTTCAACAGAGGAATGGATACAGAAAACGTGGTACATCTACACAATGGAATATTACTCAGCTATCAAAAACAATGACTTCATGAAATTTATAGGCAAATGGATGGAATTAAAAATATCCTGAGTGAGGTAACCCAATCACAAAAGAACATACATGATGTGCACTCACTGATAAGTGGACATTAGCCCATAAGCTTGGATTACCTAAGATGCAATCCATAGACCACATGAAACTCAAGAAGGACGACCAAAGTGACGATGCTTTAGTCCTTCTTAGAAAGGGGGACAAAAATATTCATAGGAGGAAATATGGAGGCAAAGTTTGGAGCAGAGACTGAAGGAATGACCATTCAGAGCCTGCCCCAACTGGAGATCCAGCTCATATACATACAGCAACCAAAACTAGACAGTAGTGATGAAGCCAAGAAGTGCAGGCTGACAGGAGCCTGATAATAGCTGTCTCCTGAGAGGCTTTGCCAGAGCCTGACAAATACAGAGGCAAATAATAGCAGCAAATCATTGAACTGAAAACGGGGTCCCCGTTGGAGGAGTTAGAGAAAGGATTGAAGGAGCTGAAGGGGTCTGCAACCCCATAAGAACAACAATGTCAACCAACCAGAGCTCCCAGGGACTAAACCACTACCCAAAGACTACATATGGACAGACCCATGGCTCCAGCTGCATATGTAGCAGAGGATGGTCTTGCTGGGCACCAACAAGAAGCCCTTGGTCCTGCCAAGGCTGGACCCCCCCATTGTAGGAGAGTGTCAGGGCAGAGAGGCAGGAAGGGGTTGGTGGTTGGGGAGGGGGAACATCCTTAGAGAAAAAGGGGGGAGGGATAGGATGGGGGCTTATGGATGGAAAACCGGGAAAGGGAATAACATTTGATATGTAAATAAAAAAATCCAATAAAAGAAATAGAATAATGTTTTTACCAAGTTTAAAAAAATAAAGGAAATGGCTTATGTTAATTCCTTTGGGAATTACTGAACCCCACTGCCTACCTGGCCTTGGGTGGAGGTATATATCAGCATCACCTAGAGACTTGATGGCTCTGTGCTAGCGTCATTCGTGGAAGTACAACTTTGTCTCTTTATCCAATGGATCTTTATAGAGGTATGAAAGTGAATGAACCATTTGCATGACTGAATGTCATAAGCACATATAATTAATGCAATATAATTGAATTTATATAAAATTCAAAAGCAAACCAAAACTAATTTGTGGTATTGGGATCAGGATTTGGGCTACCTTGAGATAGGATGATGAGTTTGAACTAAAGAGGACCTTGTAGAATGCTGAATTACATCATTTCCTCCTTTTCCTCTCTTCCCCTCACTACCCCTCTTTGCCCCATACCTTACCTCTTGCTCTCTCTCAAAGGCATGGCCTCTGGTCTCTTTTACTTTAAAGTCTGCTACTAGAAATCTAGCCAAGTATCTGGGCCCTCACTAAAGGTCATGAACCTTGGAAGAGAATTTACAACTGCCATTTTACTATACCAGAACAAAACAAACCCTATCTGCATTCTAAATATTTGTCCCTATACCCACAGAGAAGTATAGTTCTCATCCCTCAATGAAGAAGTCACCCCTTGCAATAGGTGGAGACCGTTGCAGAAAACAATGACCAACCCAAAGGTGGAGAGCAAGAGATTGTGTGATTCCCAGCCCTAGCAGGATTGCCTTAAAAAATTATCTCCTAAGTTCTGATGTACAGACAAGCTAGCGGATCGCTACTGCTGAAGGGTATGCCTAGAATATACACAGATAAAAACCCTACGTGTCTTTACAGGGAGAACCATTTGAACAAAAGGGCAGAATTAGTACGAAAGTCACCTGGGCAGCGGAGGCTGCTTAGAGACAACCAGGTTGTTGTTGAATGGTAGGGTAGTGCCAGTTTATTGCTCGGCTTTTTTGTTTGTTTGTTTGTTTTTTGTTTTTTTTTTTTAAATCAGATTGCTTGTGTGTGTGTGTGTGTGTGTGTGTGTGTGTGTGTGTGTGTGTGTGTGTAAACCATCTGTTATAGGTGACACACAGGTGATTTACCACTGAGCTGTATCTCCAGACTCCAGACCTGATTTACTCTTGAACAAGAAAACATCACTTTAGGGGAAGGTTAAACACACGCACGCACGCACGCACGCACGCACGCACGCACGCACGCACGCACACACACACACAATTTTTTTTTTCAAATTGCTTTTGTCTGTGGTGCCCAGGACAGCCTAGAAGGAGCTGAACACATCAGGAAGAGCTGAGCACGGTATCGGAGCCGAGGATGCTGGCAGATGGCTGGAGAGAGGACCGAGGGATGCCGAAGAGTGGGAAGAATGTTTTGAAACCGCCACATGGCTTATGATGGGCGTCACTAGGAAGATGAAAAACACTAAAAGAGCAAGAAAGGAGACGTGGATTCGACTGCTAGGATGGAATGTACACTTCCAAATACGAGCTGCCGCTAACTGACAGGGAGACGTCTGTCAGGTACCTGAACTGCACTGGAAGTTGCCATTTCATCGATGGAAAACACAACAAGGAAACAGCAATATTCTAAAATGTCAAGTCACGCCAGCAACTTCCAGTGGGATTCCTTTACTGGTGTTACTTTAAAAATAATTGTGTTTCATTAAAAACTGGAGACTTCCTCTCTGTCCCCACACCCGTTCTCTCATGCCCTGGCATTTGCCAAAAGTCAACACCATAACGATGGTGAAAGGGGGTAAGGAGCCCCTCCTCTTGCCAGGGCCTCTTGCCAGGGACAGCAGTGCTCCTTCTCTGGCACCTCTTGTGTACGACGGACTCTCCAGCTTTGAACAGGAAGTCTGAGACAAGACGGAGCTGCGAACACGAGCATGCGGGCTGTGCACTGCAAGCTCTGGACGCGGTTCCTGTCTGTAAACTTTGTTTGTTTGTTTTTTCCTGACCAATGAAAATCCAGCGCCCGACAAAGGGATGTTCTTTCCTCGCACTGATGCTCAAGTGCTGGACAAGCTAGCAAACGGCTTCAGGAAGTCTTTTCCGATGGTTTTCTCTTTTTGTGTTTTTAAATTTAGGATACAGAGTAATAAGTTTCCTTAGGATGTTTCCAAACCTTCTTTGCTTTTTCCCCTCCTGGCCCTGGCCCTGGCCATCTAATGCCCTCATCCCTACACAGCTTTCTGCCTCCTCCCAGCGCTTCTCAAGCTTTGGTGTGGGGACAGTTGTGGCTACATTAGAGTTCTTTGAGAACTCTAATCTAGAACTACAGACTTCCAAATCACACCTCTGACTATGGAGTTTGGCCTTAGCAGCTGCGGTTTGAGCCAGGCACACCTTTACTCTCAGCATTCAGAAGGCACAGGCAGACGGATCTCTATGAGTTTTGGTTAGCCTGATCTACATAGTGAGTTCCAGAACAGCCAGGCCTACGTAGTGAGACCTCCCTCTTGAACACCCCCCTCCCCAAAGAATCTGTATTTTAAACTTCTAATTGGGTAATTTTCACATTCCACATAAGTAGAACTTTTTAATGACTTGGAAGGTGACCTCATTCAAGCATAAAGTCTTAGAAGAAGTATGACTATTGGACTGAGTGTGGCAGTAGTCACCTGTGGTCCCAGCTATTCCAGATGCTGAAGGAGGCAATCAATGGAGCTCAGGAGTTTGTAGTCAGCCTGGGTGGCACAGTGAGACTTTGTCTCTAAACAAAACACAAACCAGGATGAATCAAACTAAAATATAAAGGTGTATACATTTTAGAGCATTTACTATAAAATAAAATAGACATCACGCCAATTCTCCGATGACTTATTTTAGAATAAACAATTGTGACCGTAAAGCTATAATAGGGGTGGACATAGAAATGGAGTTATAGCTTAATGCCAGGAAGAGAGACGGAAGTAGCCACTCATCCCTGTAAATTCAGGAACTGGGAGGTTGATGGAGAAGGACTGTCATGAGTTTGAGGCTAGCCTAGGCTAGTAAGTAAAACTGTATCTCAAAGAATAAATAAATAAATAAATAAATAAATAACATACATACATACATACATACATACATACATACATACACATTAGTGCTACAAGGAGCTACCTCATGATAAGGTCACACGTTTGTTGTGTCCAGCCCAGAATGTCACATTTATCCCTTCTCGTGACTTTACACCGTCTGCTCTTCAGGAGTATTGGCACCTGTTTACAGACTATTAAGCATGTCTGTTTTCAGTTTACATAGTCCATGAAAGAACACGGAGGCTCAAATGTAAATTGTTGGTGCTTCCCTGTATCCTGACAGGAGATTTGTGGCACTTTAAGTGACCCTCAGCAGCGCACTGTTGGCCCTGATGGACAAGGTGTTTACTTGAGGCTTCTGCTTACTTCTTGAGCCACAGCTTTTCAGTCTCTTCTCATAATGAAAATGGCTGTGGTGTTTTGTTATCCTTGAGAACTTCTTTTGATCCGTGTTCTCTTTAAGGTTTGGTGACTGGCAATACACACAGTTGTGTGTCTACACACAGTCAACAGTGTTCTCTCAGAGATCCAGCTCTTGGATGTGTTGCTGTCTTATTACTGACTGGGACAGCTTTCTCAGCCTTTTGAAATCCCAAAAGCAATCATGGACGATATTACAATTTTAATTAATGAAATTTGATAAAGCTGAAAAACCACGATTTATTTTCTTTTTGGCTTGGGTTTTTGTTTTGTGTGTTTATTTGTGTGTTTGTTTTAGATAGAAAAGTCAACCTGAGTCAAAACAACAGCAGCAACAACAACAACAGTAACAGCAATAACAACAGCAACAACAACAGCAACAGCAACAACAACAGTAACAGCAACAGCAACAACAGTAACAGCAACAACAACAGTAACAACAACAACAGTAACAGCAACAGCAACAACAACAGTAACAACAACAACAACAGCAACAGCAACAGCAACAAACAACAACAGTAACAACAGCAACAACAGTAACAGCAACAACAACAACAACAGCAACAACAACAACAACAGCAACAACAACAGCAACAGCAACAAACAACAACAGTAACAGCAACAGCAACAACAGTAACAGCAACAACAGTAACAGCAACAACAGTAACAGCAGCAACAACAGTAACAGCAACAGCAACAACAACAGCAGTAACAGCAATAACAACAACAGTAACAGCAACAACAACAGTAACAGCAGCAACAACAGTAACAGCAACAGCAACAGCAATAACAACAACAACAACAACAACAACAGTAACAGCAATAACAACAACAGTAACAGCAACAACAACAGTAACAGCACAACAACAACAGCAACAACAACAACAACAACAACAACAACAACAACAGTAACAGCAACAACAACAGTAACAGCAACAACAGTAAGAGCAACAACAACAGTAACAGCAACAACAACAACAGTAACAGCAACAACAATAACAGTAACAGCTACAACAGCAACAGCAAAAAAAAGAACAAAGCTTTAGCTAGCTGTTTTCCTTGGATCAATATTACCTTCCTTCTTACCTAGATTCCCTCAGCTACCTGCTTCCCTCTGGGCCTCCAGTCTGATCAGGACCTGTCCCAGACAGGAAGCTGCACCTCAGGGATTTGCAGAGAAGGAAGGAATAGCAATCATTGCCTGCACAATGGTGCTGCCTCTTCCAGATGCCTCAGGCCTGCTTAAGAAGAGGCTAACCTACCCTCTAAGCATCGGGCAGGGCCTGGGCTGCACTAAGTGCTGCTGTTGAAAAAAGAAGGAAAAGCAACAAATGGTGGATGGGGAGAGGAAACAGGCTCGTTGTATACTGAGGACTGACTCACACAAAGCTAAGAAAGCCCACGACCTGCCACATTCAAGCTGGGAACACAGGGAAGCCTGTGGTAGAATTCAGTCTGAGAACTAGAAGCAAGCATGTGAGGGCAGAAGAAGCCCTAACGAGGGAGCAACCAACCTTCCTCTGGGTCTGGTTGTATAAGATCCCCCAGCAGATTGCATGGACACCCACGTTGGTAAAGTTGAAGCTTTTGTACTCTGGCTTCTGATTCAAAGACAAATTTCCAGAAACATAAGCACATACACGTTAGAAAAAAATACCTTGCCTATTATCTGAGTAACCCTGAGATCGATTAAATTGAAGTGTAGAGCTAACCATCATGGTGACCTTAGTGACCATTCATGAGCAGCAGAGGCGGGGCAAGCAGGACTTCTGCAGAAGCAGGCTAGCGTCAAAAGTGCTTTGGGATAAGTGCGAGAGGCAGAAGAAACACTTCATTTTCAAAAATGTAGAATGACACAGTATCGTGAACTAGCTGGGAAATAACCAAGACTTTCAAGTGTCCCAGTGTTCTGTGACTTTCTCTACCAAGATATGAACAAATGTGACTAAAGCATAGAATAAAACCCCAAAAAGCATGCCACTAAAGTGCAGCTCAGTGAGCTGGTCAGTGCGTCTGTACAGGCCGTGGAAAGAGGGGTCCTCATAGGGGCAAGAGTATCTCAAAGGCAACTTCATCCCTGGAAAAGTCATCTCGAACATCAGTGAAGACTCTAGAAGGTGCATCCCTGGAGTCACCTGCACCACTTGCAGAAGGCCAGAGAGCCTTGTCTCCCTAGAGACTGTTACTGCACTCGTAACAATCTTGGGAGGGGCTTTGTGTCCAACTGGGAGGGAATAGCTACAGGACACCTAGGGAGAAACGTAAAGGGGATGGGGTGCAGAGTGGATTGAGCTGGAAACGTGGAGCTGGTTTTTCTGTCTTGGTCCGATCACTTTTAGGGCAAGGCACCTTCTATTATTGAGGAGATTTGTCATGCAGTATTAATAAAGACTCTGAATATAACACTCACATTTTATTGATCACATTCACCGTACACTGTTGTGAGCATTTAGTGCAATAACTCATGTATTCACCAGTATGATCCCAGTACTGTCCCTGTTTGGCTATTAAGGAAATAGAAGCTTGGAGGTCTGTCTGCCTCGGGTAACACAGCCAGTGAATGACAATACTAGAATAGTGACAACACCAGAACAGTGAGGTGGCTTGCTGGGGCAGGAGAGTCACTAACTCGGCCATTTTAATGAATATGAACCAGAAGGTTGATAGTGACCTTCTGGATGTGTTTCAGGTAGAAAGTGAAAAAGAAACTCTCTCAGCTCCCTACCCCACCCCCCCCACTCCCCACCTCCCACCCCCATCCCCGATGATGGAAGGAAAAGCTGGCAGTGAAAATGACAGAAAAAGGACCGAGAGCAATAAAAGCAACAGGATCTCCTAATGACTGTATCGAGAGAGATGAGGCCCATGCACAGTGTTGCTGGAGGGGAAGAAGCTGATGAGGACCAAGAGACTGAGATGCTGGAGACTCGGGGAGATTGACTGCAAAGCGTTCCTGAGGAAGCATGCTGGACTCAGCTGGGAGAGAAAATGGAAGACGTCACACAGACAGGCACGGAGAGGCAGAAAGTAACAAAAGCAAAGTTCCTGCCTTTAGGAAATAAGAATTTAAAAAGCAGGAAATTGCAAGCCGACGCAGACCCCACTGGTTTTTTTTTTCTCATATTCTATTCTATTATAGAAATTCTAGGAAAATTTCACACGCACGAGTGCACACACACACACACACACACACACACACACACACACACATATCCCGGCACACACAATAGAAACAATCTGAATTCCAGGAACAGAGACAGCGTATCTCCTCCTGGAAAGCCGGTGGGTACATTCCCTCCGCAGACTAACGGCACCAACTGCAGCTACTGTCTGACCTTCACGAGGTTCCTATCTAAAGTGCATTTATACTCTGCCATGGCTGTGACATCATATGTGTGACCATGACCCACATTGGAGCTACTTCCATTTTTAATTAATCTATAAATAAACTGCAGAGAACATCTCTGCCCATAAAATTACTCCATACTTTGAATCACTTCAATAGACAACCTCTAAAACTATAGATGCGTATTCCGTTATAAGAACAATTGCTGAGCACTGCTTTTGTTTTGATTGTCGTTGCCTTCAGATGGAGCCTTACCGTGCAGTCTGGGCTGGCCTTGACATTACAGTCCTCATGCCTTCGCCTCCTGAATTCTAGGATTATTGCCAGGAGACACTGCATCTGACTGTTGTTGAACATTTTTAATGCTTTTTAGCCTTACCATTTTATATCTATACATATGAGCAAGCATGTGTGTGTGTGTGCATGTGTGTGTATGTGTGCATGTATATGTGCATGCATGTATGTGTAATAGCATTTTTTGCCTGTAGCATTTTTAAGATGGATGACTTACAATTAAAGAAAAGTTGTTAATTTAACAAAGAAAAGCCTAGTGTCTTTGCGTGTGGTATTTCTTTACCAATACCAAAGCTAAATAGGGTTTTGTATATTTGTCAATTATTTTATTTTTTACCTTATATGTTTATTTTTCTTTTGTGCATTTATATTTTGACACCACATGCTTTGCAATGTTTTCATGTTATTTTAATATTTATATAGTAAAGGGTTTCATATTCTCATTTAAAATGTTCTATTATGGGGCTGGAGAGATGGTTCAGCTGTTAAGAGCACCCGACTACTCTTCCAGAGGTCCTGAGTTCAATTCCCAGCAACCACATGGTGGCTCACAACCATCTGTAAAGAGATCTGATGCCCTCTTCTGGTGTGTCTGAAGACAGCTACAGTGTACTTATGAATAATAAATAAATAATAAATAAATAAATAAATAAATAAAATGTTCTATTTGGAACTTTGGAAATTTTATAAAATTTATTAATGAAACTTATTGTGAACTAGTCTTTTTTTGGTAACATTTCCTTAATCACACAGCTATAGTTTAAATATGAGGGATGGTAATATATCTAGTACTTAGGAGGCAGGATGCAGTCCATCCTTGGCTATAGTGAGATCAAGGCCAGTCTAGGCTGTATGAGACTGTTTGAAAGAACCATAGTAACAAAATAAAACAATAAATCTGAACTGCTGGGTTTGGGTATAGAGTGTTGCCCAAAGACTGATATATTAAATACCCAGCAGCACCCTGAGGATATAGGAGGTAGTTGCAGAACCTTAGGAAGTTAGGCATGGTGGTAGGAAGTTAGGTCATTTGCAACATAGCCTAGAAGGAAATCATAGGACCCTGTTCCTTTTTCCTTCTCCCTTTACTTCCTGGTTGCCACTGGTTGAAGATGCCTCTTCTACCATATGTAGCTCCTACCATGATATATTGCTAACAGAAGCCCAAAATAATGGATTCATCATCTAGACTTAGACATGACTGCCTTCCTCTCATAAAATGATTGGCTTGGGTATTTTGTGCCTGAATGAGAAACTTAATGAATCCACAAACACCCTTTTTGCTTTTGGTCTACTCTGGCTTGTGTTGATTGGGGTCAGTATGTAGAAGTTACAAACAGAACTCTGGCAAATCCAGTACCATCAATTAAAGATGCAAGAAAAAGGTGATATATTTATTAGCAACCAGAACCATAAAGTATCTAGGAATAAACTCATCAGCAAGTGAGTTAGACCCAGAGGAAGGAAATACAAGTCGTTGCTGAGCACAGGGGAAAAGAATATGAATGGAAGCGATGAAGACTCGTTTCTTGTGGTATGGTAATGTCAATATCTCCCCCAAATGATGATGTAAGTTCAAGGCCAATCTAATACAGCTTTGTTCCATCTCTTGACCATGGAAAGCCCTCTCGGGTGCCATACTTATGCTGAGATCATGATGATAACTATATAGATGTATGAAAAGCTTAAAGAGCGTCCTAAGTCGAAAGAACATAAGCAAAGTCTCTGAAGTAACCAGTACAGCATTCCATCAGCAGAACTAAGTCAGTTAGAAGGGGATGACCTGAGAAGGAGTTTGTCACCAGTAGAGGTCAGAGACTGGGTAGGAACAACCCATAAGGGACTTCTGCTTATTCTGAAGAAAGAGAAGATCCTGGGTATGGGGCACACATCTGCAGTCCCAGCAGTCAAGAGACAGCTATATCGTCAGCACCAGTAAGAGAGACAATGGAAGTTACTAAGCGAGAGAACATCAGATCTAAGATATCCAAAAAAGGTCTGCTTGACAATATAGTGGAAAGGGAAGTGAACCTAGGAATATCCAGGGATATTGAGAAAATTGGACAAATCTGAGATATATTTTGGAGAATACCAGCATCCACTAAACATACAACATGTATCAATTTCAGTTCTGCTCTCTTAACAACTCACTAGTTGCCACGGTGAGCCTGTATTCATTTCCCTTCTATCGCCATAACAAAATACATGAGTCTACACACTTCGAAAATTAATTTAGTTTCCATAAATGGAAATGTCTGTATGCGATCCTTTCAGGGATCAGGGAACCCTGTGGAGGAGGAGGCAGAAGCAGTGTAAGAGACACCAAGAGAACAGAGCTTTCGATATGGACGACAGGATTGATGCATAGGTGAACTCACAGAGACTGAGGCAGCACGCCCGGGGCCTGCACCAGGTCTCCTAGAGCTGAAGGAGAAGTGGACACATGTCCCATTCTTAACCCAGAAACCAGCTCCAACAGATAACCATTACAAACAAAAATTTAACTTTCTTCAAGGGCGTCCATTGGGGAAACAAAATGCTCTCAAGAGGAGGCCACGTGCTCAGCACTACACGGCCAACAGAACACAAAGTCAATGGCGTCGTTGAACATTCCTTGTCTCATAATGCTGTGTCAGGGCTCTTTCTTTAATTATCTTGTTTTTTTAGTTTGTTTATATATTTTCATCTCTTTTGACCCTACATGTACTTTGGATGTATATTATGGCTTCCAGTTTAGTGCTTTTTATGGACTTTTGAGATTCCTGAGTGTGTGAATGAGTTGGTCACTCTATTTACGCCTGCTTCATGTGCCTTCTCTTGGGATCTTTCACTCGTTTGTTTTGTGTGTTGGTTTTTATGTTATTATCTTTAGAAGCTTGTTGTTCTGAGAGGCAGAAAGGGGGTGGATCTGGATAAGAGGGGATCAGGGGAGGCCTGGGAGGGCTAGAGAGAGGGGAAACTATAATCAGTATATATTATATGAGGGAAAATATCCATTTACAGTTTTTAAAAGAAGGAGGTAGGTGTACTCTGTCACTTAGCCATACCTTCAGCCTATTTACTTGTTTATGAACTGTCTGCTCCATATAAGTGTTGTAAAAACAGGGTCTAGTCTATTTCCAGTCATTTTTTTTTAAAAAAGATTTATTTATTTTATGCATATAAGTATACTTGCTGTCTTCAGACACACCAGAAGGGGGCATCAGATCCCATTACAGATAGTTGTGAGCCACCATGTGGTTGCTAGGAATTGCACTCAGGACCTCTGGAAGAGCAGTCAGTGTTCTTAAACGCTGAGCCATCTCTTCAACCCCTTCGGTCATTCTTATAATACTCTAGAAAGTGTTGAATACCTCTCACCTCCACCCTGACTCCAGCAATGAGCAGAGAGACACCTTCTTGGTAGCGTTCTTATGTTTGTTAGGGGCAGAGCAGATGGCAGTCCTTAGTTCATTTTAACTCAATGTTTGGCTTGGTGGCCAAGTCTGTCTTTTGCTTAGGATTCATAAAAATCCATTCAAACCAAATTAAATCAAATCCAGGCAGCACAGTGTGGGGGGAGGAAGACAGACAGACACCTTTGGACCACCATGCTACCCACAGACTTGCCCTCCAGCTCACAGTACATATGGGCCATAGACACCCTCTTTCTGCTACGCTGTGCAGCACAGCTCGGATAGAGGATGTCCTGCAGGGACCACCAGCCACATGGTCAGCCTGTAGCAGGAGCCATTACAATGTGTGAGTTTGTGGTGATCAGATGGGAGAAAGAAGTGAGCAGCTTGGGCATTGTAAAGAGAGATGGAGACTCAAGGGTAGAGAGGAGAAGCCTGTGTGAGTGGTGAGACCTGAGCCATGCTGAGGTCCTAGCAGGAGCTGTCACTGAGGGCCATGTCTGAGTTCATGGGTATGCAGCAGCTGGGGATTTCCCTGGTTGGGGCAGCTGCCAGGAACCATGTTGGTGTCTAGGAGCTATGCATAACTGGTCCTACCCCTCACTGGAGGCTGCTCTCTGGAGAGCTTGCTCCATCTTTGACCAGTGACAGCCCCTGGGAGAGAGCACCTCACCTGGGCAACACACTGGACTGGCTCTGATGACCAAGGCACAGGTGGGCCACCCTGAGGGTGTGAGAGCAGGAGAGCTGGCCCAGCCCATCACAGGCAGCAGAACTTGAGAGAGTAGGTTACCATCTTGTCTAGGCAGCAAAGTGGAGCTGGCTCAGGAGATGTGGGTGCAGATAAGTTGGCTCCAACGGCATGAGAGCAGGAGCTGACCCTGCCTCCTGCTGATGGCACCATCGGGCAGCCTAGTCAGAGCAGGGCTGGAGAGCTCACCCTGGAGGCCGATAAGGGAGACCTGCAGACAGTTCATCCAAGCTACCACTCAGACCAGATCCAGGGCTCTGAGTTGGCCTATTCCAAAATCAGTATCGTCTGTGAACCGTTGGGATGCATGAAAGGGCCAACCCTGTTGATCCAAGGCTGAAGGATCTCCATGATGCAGAACAACAATAGGGTAACTAGGAGGAATCCTGGTAAAGATTCAATACTGATGGTGTCATAGAAGCCAGAGATCTTGAGTCAGACCAGTGACTCATTGCAATGAACATTTGCCAGTGAAGATGTGTGGACAGAGGGATAGACTGTGGGACACACAGAACTACAGCTTCCACGATGAGATGTTTTCTGTGCTTTGTTTGTGTTGTTGTGGTTTGTTTGTTTGTTTGTGAGTGTTTTATGTTGTGAGGGGAGGTTGCAAGGTGGAAGGGCAGATATGAGAAGAGAGAGAGATGAGAGGGACTGGGATGCATGATGTGAAACTCACAAAGAATCAATAAAAAGTTTTTTTTGAAGGCTGAATATAGGTTTTGACCAAACCTATTTTATTAAATGAATTTTAATCCGGTAAATGTGCCCCTAATTTAAAGGAAAAGAATTTAGTCTTTAACTTATAAGCAGATCAAACAAACTTTTATTTTTGTTGTGGTTGCTCTGAGGCACAGTCTTGCTCCGTAGCTCAAGCCTGAGACTTTCGGGAATCTCCTGGCCTTAGTGTCTCAGTGGCAGGGGTCACAAACCTCTACGACCACACCTGGATTCTAATTAATTTCCTAAATCCATGTAAAAAGAAATGAAATAAAACGACGACAGTATAAAGAATGTAGGTGGTGAGTGAGGTAACCCAATCACAGAAAAACACACATGGTATGCACTCATTGATAAGTATCTATTAGCCCAAATGCTTGAATTACCCTAGATGCACAGAACACATGAAACTCAAGACGGATGATCAAAATGTGAATGCTTCACTCCTTCTTTAAAAGGGGAACAAGAATACCCTTGGCAGGCAATAGAGAGGCAAAGATTAAAACAGAGACAGAAGGAACACCCATTCAGAGCCTGCCCCACATGTGGCCCATACATATACAGCCACCCAATTAGACAAGATGGATGAAGCAAAGAAGTGCAGAAGTGTAGATCGTTCCTGAGAGACACAGCCAGAATACAGCAAATACAGAGGCGAATGCCAGAGCAAACCACTGAACTGAGAACAGGACCCCCGTTGAAGGAATCAGAGAAAGAACTGGAAGAGCTTGAAGGAGCTCAAGACCCCATATGTACAACAATGCCAAGCAACCAGAGCTTCCAGGGACTAAGCCACTACCAAAGACTATACATGGACTGACCCTGGGCTCCAACCTCATAGGTAGCAATGAATATTCTAGTAAGATCACCAGTGGAAGGGGAAGCCCTTGGTCCTGCTAAGACTGAACCCCCAGTGAACGTGATTGTTGGGGGGAGGGCGGCAATGGGGAGAGGATGGGGAGGGGAACACCCATAAAGAAGGTGAGGTGGGAGGGGGATGTTTGCCCGAAACCGGAAAGGGAATAACACTCGAAATGTATATAAAAAATACTAGTTAATAAAAAAAAAAAAAAAAAAAGAATGTAGGTGGGTAGTGGTATGATCTTAGGGGAGAAATGACCTTTCTGAGCAAGGGGAAAAGACTGTGAAAATACCAGTTGCTTACCTAGAAGCCGGGAAATGTTAAACAGCTAAAGATACAGTGGGTGCGTCTTCGCAGAGGCAGCAAAAGACGGTGTCTAGAAGGTAAGAGCCCGTATACATGTAATGCATTGGAAGTCACCCAGGAGCGCACAAGAGGGCAACGTATACCCCATGGCCCGTAGTAACTCACTCCAGTGCGAAGGTGGGCTTAACGCATCACATTAGTAAGCAAAAAGCTAACCACATACCGAACTCCATAGAAAAACCCCGGGGTACGACTGAGGGTCAGTGTCTGGAACAGGTGTTTTCGGGTTCTCGGCCTCTTCCTCAAGAAACTGAAATGGAGGAGGCACACAAGCAGTGCAAAGTACCAGCGACACTGTTCAAAGGCAAAGGAGAAGATGGCTAAATAGATCCGGAGGGGGGGGGGAAGGAACACACAGGGGCTTGTGGGCGTGGCCCATGCCTTCACTCCTGGCACTCAGGTGGCAGGTAGATCTCTGTGAGGTTAAGACCCGCATGGTTTACATAGCAAGTGCCAGGCCATTCTGGACTAGTGAGTGCCTCAAACACAAAACAAACAAAACAAACGAACAATCCGAAAATCCAGCTGCAGCCTGCTACACTAGAAGGTACTCAATGGCCCCAATTATTGCTTCTTTTATGGGATTAAGCAATAGAGAACTTGTTTGCTAATAGTCACAGCATAGTGGTTAGAGATCACTAGATGGATACCTTGTTGGAGAGAAGTGTGACTGTACACAGTAATGCAGTGACAATCACATCTTGCTAGGTCGTGTTAGCAGGGTGTATGTTGGCCCAGATGAAGCAGACTTGAAGGTTGCCAGGACGTTCTGTTTGCCTGCCTCGCTAGCACTGTAATCCCAGCACCCAGGGGGCTTTTTATTGAAGGAAGGTTAGGAATTTGAGGACAACATGGGCTACAAAGTGAGATCCTGTCTCAAAAGCCAAAGCAAACAAACAAAAGCTGGAAACAAAAACCACACAAACAAAACACGAAATTGGAAATACAAGAACACTCCCTTAATTTGACGAAGGACAGGTGCAGAGACCACTCGGAAAATGTCAGAGTTTCTGGTGAAAGACAACATCTCTCCAAGGATACAGATAAAGGTGAAGATGTCTGCTCTTCTCTCTGTCCCAGAACCGGTGCTTCAAGACAGACAAGCCAGAGAAGTCAAAGGCATTCAGGCTGAAAGGAAAGCTGTCAGTACTTATAGACGAAATGATCTTATATGGGGAAAATTGTAAGCTATGCGCTAAAAGACTGATAAACAAATTCAGCAGAGTTGTAGCATATAAGATCAATATATAAAAATCAATGGCATCTTTATACACTATCCATGAACAGTGAAAAGACACGATGGTCCTAGGAAGTCAATTACCTGCTTTCTACCTCTACCAATTTGCTTATTCTAACATTGAATGATTCTATGTTTTATTTCAATTTTTTTTTGGAGTGAGATCTCACAATATAGCCCAGGATGACCTCAAAGTCACAATCATGGGTCCCTCTATGTGTACTCATTGGTTGGTGGTTTAGTCCCTGGGATCTCTGGTAGAGTCTGATAGGATGATATTGTTGTTCTTCCTATGGGGTTGCAAACCCCTTCATTTCCTTCAGTCCTTTCTCTAACTCCTCCACTGGGGTCCCCATGTTCAGTCCAATGGTTGGCTGCAAGCATCCTCATCTGTATCAATAAGTCTCTGGCAGAGCCTCTCAGGAGACATCCATATTAGGTTTCTGTCAGCAAGCACTTCTTGGCGTCAGCAATAGTGACTGGGATTGGTGGCTGCATATGGGATGGATCCCAAAGTGGGGCAGTCTCTGGTTGACCTTTTCTTCAGTCCCTGCTCCACTCTTTGTCCCTGTATTTGCTCTGATGAGTATTTTGTTCTCCATTCTAAGAAGGAATGAAGCATCCACATTTAGGTCTTCCTTCTTCTTGAGCTTCATATGATCTGTGAATTTTTTCTTAAGTATTCCAAGCTTTTGGGCTAATATTCACTTATCAGTGAGTGCATACCATGTGTGTTCTTTTATGACTTGGTTATCTTACTCAGGATAATATTTTCTAGTTCCATCCATTTGCCTAAGAATTTCATGAAGTCATTGTTTTTAATAGCTGAGTAGTACTCCATTGTGTAAATGTACCACATTTTCTGTATCCATTCCTCTTTAATTTCTTTCTTCCTTGATCAAATTATCATTGAGTAGAGTATTGTTCAACTTCCATGTATATGTGGGCTTTCTGTCATTATTGTTGCTATTGAAGACCAGCCTTAGTGTGTGGTGATCTGATAGAATGCGTGGGATTATTTCAATCTTCTTGTATCTGTTGAGGCCTGTTTTGTGACTGATTATTTGGTCAATTTTGGAGAAGGTACCAGGAGGTGATGAGATGTTTTATGATGAAATGTTCTATAGATATCTGTTAAATCCATTTGGTTCATAACTTCTGTTAGTTTCACTGTGTCTCTGTTTAGTTTCTGTTTCCATGATCTGTCCATTGACAAGAGTGGGGTGTTGATGTCTCCCATTATTATTGTGTGACGTACAATGTATGCTTTGAGCTTTAGTAAAGTTTCTTTTATTAATGTGGGTGCCATTGCATTTGGAGCATAGATGTATAGAAAGGAGAGTTCATCTTGGTAGATTTTTTTCTTTTCATAAGTATGAGGTGTTCTTCCTTTCTTTTTTGATAACTTTTGTTTGAACATAGATTTTATTCAATATTAGAATGGTTATCTCACTTGTTTCTTGAAACCATTTGCTTGATACATTTTTTTTTACAGCCTTTTAACTCTTAGGTAGTGTTTGTGTTTGTCACTGAGGTGTGTTTCCTATATGCAGCCAAATGCTGGGTCTTCTTTTTGTATCCAGTCTGTTAGTCTATGTCTTTTTATTGGGGAATTGAGTCCATTGATGTTAAGAGATATTAAGGAATAGTGATTACTGTTTCCTGTTATTTTTGTTGTTAGAGGTAGAATTGTTTATGTGTTTCTCTTCTTTTGGGTTTGTTGCAAGAAGATAACTTTCTTGCTTTTTCTAGGGTGTATTTTCCCCCTTTGTATTGGAGTTTTCCATCTATTATCCTTTGTAGGGCTGGATTTGCAGAAAGATAGTATGTAAATTTGATTTTATCATAGAATATCTTGGTTTCTACATTTATGATAATTGAGAGTTTTGCTGGATATAGTAGCCTGTGCTGGCATTTGTGTTTTCTTAGGGTCTGTATGACATCTGCCCAGAATCTTCTAGCTTTCGTAGTTTCTGTTGAGAAACTAATTCTGATAGATCTGCCTTTATATGTTATTTGACTTTTTTCTTATTTCTTTTAATATTCTTTCTTTGTTTTATGTATTTGGTGATTTGACTATTATGTGACAGAAGGAATTTCTTTTCTGGTCTAATCTATTTGGAGTTCGGTAGGCTTCTTATATGTTTATGGCATTTCTTCCTTTAAGTTAGGGAAGTTTTCTTCTATAATTTTGTTGAAGATATTTACTGGCCCTTTAAGTTGGGGATCTTCATTCTCTTCTATACCTATTATCCTTAGGTTTGGTCTTCTCATTGTGTCTTAGATTTCCTGGATGTTTTGGGTTAGGAGCTGTTTGTTTTTTGTATTTTTTTTTTTTTACTATTGTATTGATGTTTTCTATGGTATCTTCTGCCCATGAGATTCTCTCTTCAATCTCTGGTATTCTGTTGGTTATGTTTGTGTCTATTGCTCCTGATCTCTTTCCTAGGTTTTCTATCTCCAGTGTTCTCTCCCTTTGTGATATCTTTATTCTTTCTATTTCCATTTTTTGATGCTGGATGGTTTTGTTCAATTTCTTCACCTGTTTGTTTGTATTTTCTTGCAAATCTTTAAGGAATTTTTCTGTTTCTTCTTTTTGGGATTCTACTTGTTTATCTGTGTTGTCTTGTATTTCTTTAAGGGAGTTATTTATGTCCTTCTTAAAATCCTCTATCATCTTCATGAGATGTGATTTTAAATCCAAATCTTGCTTTTCAGGTGAATTGGGATATTCAGTATTTGCTGTGGTGGGAGAATTGTGTTCTGATGATGCCAAGTATTCTTGGTTTCTTTTGCTTAGGTTCTTGTGCTTGCCTCTCATCATCTGATTATCTCTGATGTTAGTTGGCCTTGCTGTCTCTGACTGGAACTTGTGCCTCCCATGGGCCAGTGAGCTTGCGAGCCAGTGATCTTAGCAGTAAGAGTGTTTCTGGGAGACCTGCTCTTTTGGGGCAGGTTTTGGTTCTGAAAGACTGTGGGACATCCTTAGCTCTGGGGGTATCTACTTTAATAACAGTGTTTTCAATGTCCTGTTCATTTATATGAATCAGTTTATTTCCCTTTCTTGATCAAATAATATTTTGTTTATCAATCCATTACTTGATAGAAAGTTGGGTGGTTTCCATTTAGAGCTCTTATAAAGATACTGATGTGACTATCCAAGTACAATATTTCTTTAGACTTTTTTAATTGATATATACAAATGGAATTTCTAGGTCATATGATTTCCATATGTTTAATTTTGTGAACAAGTATCAAATTGTCTTATAAAGTGGGTGTATCATTTTAAGTTTTTACATGCTATATGTTGTTCTACATCCTAAGACAGTACTTATTTGATATTTTTTCCATTGATAAGATATAATTGCCCACCTAAACATACAAAGCCCAGTATACATCCATCCCTTAAGAACATTCATAACAACATGTAAAGGTACAGTGTGGAATCTTAACATCAGCCTCCATGTTCTCTCGGCAGCTTCTCTGCAGTCTCCTCCAGTCTACCTCGCTTATTTGATATTATGGTCTGAATATAAAATATGTCTTGGGAGTTGAAGAGATTTTGTGGTTAAGAGTACTGGATGCTTTTCCAAGGGACTTGGGCTTGTTTTCCAGCAGCCACTTGACTGTCCACAACTATCTGTGATTCCAGTCCCAGCAATGACTTACTTCCTGCTATGAGACCCACCTTCCTTCCTTCAGCTGCCATCATATTATGAATCCACCAAGAGATGGACCCCTTGATTGAGTTATAGCAAGAGGATGCAATTGCTTTTCCATCAGTAGGGTACCAAGACCTCAATACATGAGCTGGTAGGGGAAATTTCCTAGTCAATCTGTAAAAGACTTCCGTCTATCTACTCAGTTTGGTTGCTTGTGGTTTATGTTACAAATCTAAAACAAACCTTTCTAATATAAGGATTCAAAGATCTGTTCTTTGTTTCTCTAGTATGTTTATAGTCTTAGCTTCAGGGTCACAAGAACAGATCTTTGTATCCTTATATTTTAGATGGTATGAGGTAAGGTCATGTTTGCAAGTGGATTTCTACTTGTTTAACCTTTGCTGAAAGACTATTCCCCAGTTGAAATGCTGGCACAGTGATTTTTTTAAAGAATCCTCTTTTACCCCACTTTGATGAGAAGGATTCTTTGTGTCTAAAGCCTGGCCTTATACTTGCTATATAGCTAAAGTGACCTTGAACTTCTGAGCGTTGGGATTATAGATGTATACCACCATGCTTGTTTTAATGTTGTTCTGACATTATACCAGGGCATGTGTATGCTAGGCAATCACTTTACCTGAACTTTACTGAATATATACCCAGTCACTGTTTAAAAAACTATAAGAAGTAATATTTTGCTCTAGGAATGCCAAGGGTGTCTGCCTCTTGGCAATCTTCTAAATTTCCATGAGGCATTGTCACAGGAGGCATGGCATCTGCAGATGGTTTCATGTGACAAAACTACTAATCTTTCAATTTACCTAACTGAAATGGAATTTTATAGTATTTTAAAATTTTGTATGCATGGGTTCTGTTACATGTACTTGTTCATTTGGGTGTATGCAACATATGTGTGGTAAGCACATGTATGTGGAAGGCCAGAGGCTAATCTCTAATGTCTTTCCTAGACAGTTCATGATGCCTTCTTAAAAACAAAACCCTTCTTCCTTCTTCCTTCTTCCTTCCTTCCTTCCTTCCTTCCTTCCTTCCTTCCTTCCTTCCTTTCTTTTTAAGTCACGGTCTCTCCCTGCATCTGAAGCTCATCCACTCAGCTAGTGTAGGTGGTCAATGGGCTTTAGGAACTGTCTTTCTCTGATCCCCCCGTAAGAAATAACAGTCTTTACTTCCTACTAAGAGTCCTGGAGATTCCAAGTGCGAAAGTAAAGCAGTATATTTTATGATCTTGCAAAGTCCGGGTTGAAGGAAAAGCAGAAATACCTGGCATAACATGTGGCTCAGAACAGTGGTTTTTACATCTCGGAATTATAATCTATAATCTCCTTCTTCCATGATGGCTGAGTCCTTCAGGAAAGTGCCATCTTCCTGCCCCACATTTCCCATCTTTCTGGGGCTTGAGATCCTTGCTCCATCCTCACCCTATCCCCATTTCCTGATTTGTGGGATCAAGTACACACACAACTGGTTGTTTTTAACTTGTTTTAACCCTAAGATAAATTAATAAGTGTTCAGGCAGGCCAGTGACAGCTGGGAGCTAGAGAAGCCAGGGTTCTAATAACTGCTGTTTGTCTGTGTTTCCTTGATGAGCTGTAAACATATCACATAGCGAAAATGGACCATAATAGATTATTTCTTACCTCCAGGCTTGGAGTTCCAGGTGCATATTGCCACACTGAGCTTTCGACATGAATACTAGGGATCTGCACCAAGGTCATTGTGCTCATACAATGCACATCTGACTAACCAACCCACCAGCCCCTGAATGAGATTTTTAAAAATTCTTCGACAGTTTCATACATTTATACTTTTCTATTTAAAAATGTTTTTGTTCATATACACATGTGTAACAACACTCATGTGAAAGTTACAACACGACTTTTGGAAACTGACTTTCTCTTTCCCCCTTCCAGTATGTTAGTCCCAGGGGTCAAATTCAGGTTGTCAGGCCTGATGGGAAGTGCCATAAGTCATCTCATTTACCTTCGTTTTCTATTTTAAGTGACGTTATATCTTGGTTTCAACCCATGCTTCAAGGCCTTTGTAGAACGTAACTAAACTGCACTGTCTCTAAGCAAACGGACGTGTATTTTCCTCATCTTCTCTTCATCTCCTACTTCTGGGAATGCTGGCATTGGTCTGTACTCTCAGCAAATTAGAGGCAGAGACAGACTGATCTCCGAGAGTTTGATGCCTGCCTAGTGGACATAGCCAGTAGCTTTGTAAGAGTGAATAAAAACTACCAAACTCTACATGAAATCAAACCAGAGACTGTAAAGACATCAAAGAGAGATATCCCTTTTAGAGAATTATACTGAGAATCTGGTATCCTGGAGAGATTAGGGCAGTGGTTCTCAACCCTACTAATGCTGCAACCTTTTAACACAGTTCCTCATGTGGTGGTGACCCCCAAACATAACATTATTTTCTTCCTACTTTATAACTACAATTTTGTTAATGCTAT
This sequence comes from Rattus rattus, assembly GCF_011064425.1. Taxonomy (NCBI): domain Eukaryota; kingdom Metazoa; phylum Chordata; class Mammalia; order Rodentia; family Muridae; genus Rattus; species Rattus rattus. Next base: position 204,946,918 of record NC_046156.1, on the reverse strand, counting down.
TAATTGCAAAGTAAATATCTGATATTCAGGATATCTGGTATGCTACCCGAAAGGGATCTTGATAGGTTTAGGGTCTTCTGTGTCTCTAATGTGAGGGTCTTTTATGGGACTGTCAGAAAGCACCTTCTGCAGTATCTATAAGGTAGGGGCTTCACTGTGACACAGGCCAGAAAATTATGGCTCAAGCAAAGATTAGTCATAGAGTGGAGTAACCATCACCATCTCGGTGTTTTGTGGCCCACACAGAAGCCAGGGTCTAGTAAGTCAGGTTGGAATTGTCTAAGACTGGACAGCTTGGAGTAATGAGGCTTAAGTTTTCTCTCTTCTGCAGAGGCTAAGGAAAGAATCAGAACAGATTGACTAGGGAATCTTTCATGTCAGAGATCCTCAATGACGCAGACACACATGGATGTACTTGAGCACACACGTGCATGCACGAATGTACCCCAAATGCCAAAGAGAGAAAAAGGTTGGGCTTCAACTTCAAGATACCTGAGGAATATAAACAGTTTAGGAGTATGCCTGGCAGTCAAGTAAAACCTATTTTGTTGTTGTTGTGGTTGTTGTTGTAATATTATCTCTTCTTCCTCTCTCTTCTCCTGGAAGTGATGTCGCATATCCTTAATTCCAGAACTTTGAAGCCAGAGACAGACTTTCTATGAGTTTGAGCCCAGCCTAGTCTACATAGCAGGTTCCAAGCAGCCAAGGCTGCACAATGAGACCCTGTTACAAAAAAGAAAGAAAGAAAGGATATTATTAAAGAAAGAAGCAAAAGGGAAGAAGCTCTTGTTATTGCTACCTGAGTTGGCTGGCCCTGATGCCTGGAACTTCAGTGACCTCACTGAATGGGACAGGGATGATAGATCTGAAAAGATTCTGACAAAATAGATGGAAGGGTGGTGTTTCAAGCTGAAAACTCAGGCTTGCCGATGGAGTTACTCATTCCAAGTCAAGAGCCTCAGAGCCAGAGAAGCCAGTGGCATAGCTTTTCATTTGTGTGTAGCCAGAGGCCCCATAACCCTAAGGTTGCTAGGGGAAGTCGAAGAGTTGAGGCTGAGTGGGCAGAGGCCCTGAGTGGGTAACCTCCAGTGGGTTTAACAATGAGCTTGCTTTGTCTTTACCTTATCCTGCCCAGTCCCTGAGTCAGCTAATCAAGTGGCCCTGGTCTATTTTCAGAGGAGATCTTCTGTACTTACCCCACTGGCTCAGTCCCAGAAGTAATACATGATTGACTCTTTAGATGTCCCTTAATCCAAAAAGATGATACCAATAACTAAATATAACAGACTGGCTTCCTGTGGTCTTTTATTCTGTGAGTCACTGCCTTCCAATTCTGAATCTGAGTGGGTCTTTGATCCAGTGCAAGCCGTACGCATCCTACACTGTGAGTGAGCAAGTATAGAAAGGCTCATGGTTTCCTGCCCTCCACAATGGAGGGGGCCCTTCACTGTACAGGAAGAATCACATGGTGGGAACTTTACCCAAACTTAGGAAGGTTGAGCAGCCAACCCCATATAATATTTGCCACAAGCTCACAAAGCTTTATACAGCTCTGCACCCTGCTTTCCCCTCCTATATTAAAATCATAACTGCTTTCCTAAAGTGTGAGCTATGTTTCAGCATTTAAAATTTCAATAACTGTGTCACAGTGGTCTCATTTTAATCAGGAAAAAAGCAAATGCCACATTGATTGTTCCTAGTAAGCCTTTAAAAGCACTGGAACTAAAGGTGAAAGCTTCCTTGTCTCGCAGAGTATCCAGAGTCTTTAACAAGCTTGAGTTGGCTGTCAGGAGGGAGAAGGCAACCTCCAGTTAAGCCTTCGTGGCTCGAGGTATTGCCAGACATAGCCTGCTGAACTGGAGTTAGGCAAAATGACATGGAAAAGGGCAGGCATGGGAGCTGCCTCTGCCTGGAAACAGGGGGGACAAAACCCTGACTGCAGGACCTGGATGGGAGTTCTGTCCAACAGAAAGGAACCCTCAACTGACCTAGTCACCTCTAGTCAGGAGATTTCAGCCTTGAGGTATAGTGCTTACAAAAGGTATAGGTTTAGATTTTTTTTAAAACAGGCTCTCAAATGCTTTGACCCCTTACCCCTAGTCCACTGTCCAAAGGTAAGGGAGAGAAGATGGCTAATATGACAAGGGGATATGGACCTGTTTAGGAGTAGTTCTTTGGGGTAATTCCAGTCTCTGCTTGTCAGGATACCAGTAGTTCAGTTCAGTAGTGTCAGGATAGCAAACAAAAATCTGCAGCAGTGGCATGATCCAGCAGAAACTGCCAGGCCTCTGCCAAATAGGCACAAGTCAGCAGAAGTGACCAGGACTAGCTGGAATGTCAGGAGTTCTCTGTTGTGCCTCTCTCAACGAAGTGACGATCATTGAAGACATGAGACCACTGAAGAGCTGCACAGCTAGCTATGCAAGCAACCCATCACTGTCCATTGAGTCCTATTTATACCCTCTCCAAACATCACCTTTCCTCCCATGGGTCTTGATTTAGCAAAACATCATGTGAATCTGCCTCAATAAAACACCATGTGAGCTATATCACATGACACAACCAGAAACATCCACTTCAGGAAAATTCCCAGGTTCTGCTGACATCCCAGGCCTGAAAGTCTAGCCTTTGATCTCAGGTTCAAGGCCAACCCTGGAACTGAAATAGAATAAGGTAAGCTTCAGTCTCAAAAGAACACCTAGGTGAAATAGCAATGAAGTCACATTTAATGATGCACATTTATCTATAATCCCAGCACTGAGGAGGCTGAGGCAAGGACAGTCGAGGGTCTAGACCAAGCTACAGAGAAAGAACGGTCAAAAAAAGAAGAAAGGGAATTGGGAGGTGACTCAGTGGTTCAATCCTCAGACCCCACATCAGAAAGCCACATATGGGGGCATGAGTTTGTAAGAGTCAGGAAGATTTCTAGAGCCTTATTAGCCAACCAGTCTAGCCTATGAAGAATCTGTCTCAAACAAACAAGCAAACAAAAACAAAAGCATAAAACTAACCAATCAACTAATCAACCAAACAAACAAAAGAACACCAATCAACCAACCTAATAAACAAACAAACAAAATATCGCTACCTGAGGTACAATACTTGAGAGTAACCTCTGTCCTCTATATGTACCACCCTACCCTCTACTGTTCATATATACTGCAGACACCACGGACACACATATACGTGTACACATTCACAAGAAAAAAGGAAGGAAGGAAGGAAGGAAGGAAGGAAGGAAGGAAGGAAGGAAGAAGGAAGGAAGGAAGAAGGAAGGAAGGTAGGTCCAAAAACAGGTCACAAAACAAACAACAGAGCTGTCCGTGAGGGGCCAGTGAAGAGTGAAGCAAGATTTACAGGCCAAGTATCAGGACTGTCACAGGACTGTCACAGCATTGGCTAGCTGACCAGGCACATGAGATTAGATTCCAGGATCTTCCCCTAAGTTGTTCTTGACTAAGGTTAAGCTCAGTTTCAGTGCAAAGATGGCTTGAGATGGAGTCTTCAGCAAGGACCACTTCAGGGATGAAGGTATGACAAGATATGTCAGCTAAAGTTGTGACTTTTTGTGCCAGGAATCACAGGAAAGGACACCTGGCTCCCAGGTACACTAGCTATGCAGGAGAGCTCAGGAACTTCCTTTGTGAAACAGTGGTTTCTCTGCTTCTACCCACAATGCCTTTGTCAGGTCATCTTCCCTTCGGGTCTGGCTTGCAGTGTTCTAAGCACCTTTATTTTCTCAACATAAAGGATTCGGTGATTCTAGCCACACTTTTTCAATAAGTGGCTCACCTCTTTCTCCAGGGAGAATTGTCTGTTAAGAGTCTGCAACTTGTTCAGCGTTGAAGGATCCAGTGAAGGATCCAAAATCACAGAAGACAGGAGAGCCCAGCAGCACCAGGCAGGGACCAAGATCCTGCACCATCTACTGCATGACACTGAGTTCCATGGGATTTTGGTGGTGAGAGCAGCATCCACAGAACATGTCCTTGGCCTCTTTTATCTCCATTGAGTAACCTGAGAGAAAGCCGCATTGATCACAGAGGAATCACACTTGTCCTTCCTTCTGCACAAACATGGCCATGTCTGTCTGTGCTGCTGAACCTGCAGAGGGCTGTTTCTGAAGCCAGCAGAAATGCCAGATGATAAGCTTCATCCCCGTCCCTTCAGGGACATGCCACATCTGCCCACAACCGCTGGATAAGTCTTTAAAAATAGACACTTTTGCACCCTTGAAACTACTGATTTTCTTGCAGTGGCAGTCAGTCCAGTTTGAGCTGATGGTAAAAGCAGGTTTCAGAGGTTTTTCCACCACAAGGTTATTTAAAGTTCTTTGAGCAGCCGCCAGACCTTCATTCAGCATTTAAATAAACTTCCTGGGCCAAGGAGTAATTTTCCTGTATCCTCTTTGTCCTCGGCATGAAGTAATAGCACAAAAGAGGGTCATCATTTTTAGGCCAGTCATCTGCATCAATTATAAAATTATCCTTATGAATAATCAGATATAAGGCCTGGTATATAGAAAAAGGAAGCATGCCTCCCCATCCCCCTGTGATTAAGAAGGGAGGGCACAGACACATCAAGGATTTAAGAAACATTTTTTATAAAGATAGTTAGACAGGGCATTTAAAAGACTGCAATACAGTCAAGTTATAGCAAGATAACTAGAATTGCATGGCTAAACATTGGCTTGCTTCCTGGTGTCCTTACCAGGGCCTCTCTAAAGGCAGAAGTATGTGGGGCCACACGGTGACAGGGAAATTGGTCCCCAAGACAGTTAGTGGTATGGGTCCCCAGAGAATTTTTTTTAGAACCTGCATCTCTGGGTGCAGTGTGATGTCACTTCTCAGTGTTTCCAGGCAGCGGGCCAAAACTCAGTTTCAGGAAAATAATTACGAAAATGTTTAAATAATTTGCATGAGGTTTGTGAAAGCAAAAGGCTGCCTGCTCCATCCCCCAAGGAGATTCAAGACACAATCAATGTTAGGCCGCAAAACAGTGTTTAGACAGAATAATTATCAGTCTTTCCCTCCTCTTTCATTATTAAACTGAGGCCTATTCCCTCTGCGGGTTTCACCTGGCATATGGAAAGGCTGTTGTCGTTGCTAAGTCGGCTTTGTGGATGCTCAAGTAAGCTAAGGAAATTCACAGTTTGCTGAATTGGCTCATTCAGGGACGTTATCTGACATGAAGTGTCTTCTATGTCATGATTGGCTTTTTTGTTGTTGTTGCTTCTCTTTGTGTCACAACCAAGAAGGGTGGATTATATAAAATGGCTTAAACGACACGAAGAAGTTTCTGAAAAGCTATTCAAGTGCTGGGGTGTCATAAGTTATTGATGCTAGCATTGAGCTCAAAGGACTCGAAGTGACAGGACCATTAGAAACACACACAGAAGGATGCACTGACTGGGAATAAGATTAAGACAAAAAGAGTAAAGCCACTTAAATAATATTAGGGTTTTCAATGCCTAAATCACAGTGCAATTGTCTCTTTAGAGGACCGTTCAAAATATCATTTGAATTGAGCAAATATAATTCTTATAGAGATTCTTGAAATGGCTTTATCTGATTTTAAGAGACAAGGCAACCTATCTAACATCTGGTGTTTCGTTGATTTTGATACATCAGGAATAGATTCATTGAATAAATGGCACTGTGAGATCTCCCTTCTTCTCTACCTCCCACTTGGAACACACACCACAAACTCAGTGCACCATTTTACCACTGCCTTTTAGTCCAGGTTATCAAGTATTCGCAAAGACATCTATGCACCCTCACAGTGATATAGGTACTCGGTACTAGCTAGGAAAATGCCTTTGGTCACTTAATCATAATACGTTTAGATTAGTAACTAATGTCTAGTCTTCAGCTTTGCTCTAGTGGGATTTCTCTGTCCTGTGACCAATATGTGCTGTCCTTAGCAACCGGGGCTTATCATCAAATTCTCGTAAAAACCAAAACCACAGCTTACATGGTTTAGGGAATCTCCCTGGGTGACAGGGGTTACCCCACACCTGGTACCAGGATTTTCTCTTAATTATGTTGGCTTCTGGGAGAAGCATTATCTATCCATCAAGGGGAGATATTTTCAATTTTTAATACACATTATATTTTTAATAAATTTATAATATAGTAGGTTTCATGTGGCTTTTTCATGCATCCTGAGTCTGGGCTACGCCTCCTTCTGTCCTCACCTCTTCTCGATCTTCTTTCCCCTTTTCCAGGCTTAGATGTTTCCACCCCCAGTATTTCCCCTACCTCTACTTTCATGTCCAACAGTGTTCTACTCTCCCCCCTCTTAAAGATTCTTTCTCTTTTTTCCCCTTTAATGGCCTCTTTCTGGCTTTTACCAACATTCTAATTTAAACAGACCACATTCTACGTTTGTGTTTAGGATCCTCACATAACAGAATATGCAATGTTTGTCTCTCTAAGCCTGGGTTAACTTCACTCAGTATAATATTTTTAGATTCATCCATTTTTTTCTGCAAATTTCATTTTTCTTCATCACTGAATAAAATTTTATTATGTATATGTAGCACATTTTTGTTATCCATTTATCCGCTGATGGTTATCTAGCTGATTAAACATCTTGCCTCTTGTGAACAGAGTTTCGATGAACATGGGAATGCAATAACTCTTTTATAGGGTGCAGAGTCTTTTGGATATATGTCAACAGGAGTGGTATAGATGTGTCATATGGCATTCTATTTTTGTTTCAGGGGTTTTGTTTGTTTGTGATTTTGTTTTATTTGTTTGTTTTGTGTTTTGAGGAACCCCTGGGATTCCCACAGTGGCTTCAGTAGTACCTGAAGGTGCAGTGACAGCTGCTGGAGAAGTCAATAGTCTTACCCAACTGGGAATCCTGTGAACTATATTAATGACCTGACCGTCAGACAAGGTATGCCCATTAGTGTAGTAATGGCATAACAGATATGAGACAACCAACCGATTTCTGATGAATTTAAGGCCTGTTACACCAACTTAACCCTGGTTAAGAACCTGGGCCTAAGGAGACTGTAGGCCCTAAATGGGAATCTGTTACTATTGTTTTGTTAAATGACCAGATTGTCAAATTGCCGTCTAAATATTCATGTCCATGTCCAGAGGTTAGTGCTGTGCCTAGTCTTCACTAGAGAAGCTTTTTACTGTGGAGGTCCTTTGGGGAAGTGCTTGACCATAAATGGGAGGGCTACATCATTCTAAGACAAAGGCAATGCCTTAGGTAAGGGCATGGAAAGAACATAAGGTCAGATTGGGAAAGTATGCACCCAGAGTAATGTCTTCCAGGTACCAGAAAGCCAGTGCACTCATGAACTCACTTTACTTAGCTTCTCTGCACAAGACTTAGACCCCTCAACATTTCACCACAGATGAGGAGAGACCATGAGGCTCCTCCAATACCTAAGGGACCATGGGCAAGTTCATGGTTGTTAGGGGGAAGGGTGTGATTTTTCTCAGTGGTGTAGTCTCTGATAGGTTGTGCTCACCTCAGTAAGTAACCTCCTACCCATGTTCAGTCAGGAACTCAAATTAAACTCAGCGGGTGGCACATAAAAAGAAGGCATCTCAATAGGAGCAGGGCTTGTTAGAAGAAGGGGTACAGTGAGAGAGGAAGAGGGAGAGGCCATAACAGACAATTGATGAAATTCAGTATGCAAATGTAAGAAACTGTTACGTAGTCTTTACCAATGCCTTGTATTAGCTGAGTCCAATCCAGCTACTCCGGAACTGAGTCAGGAGGATGACAAGTTCTAGGACAGCCTAGGGTACATAAGAAGCCTCCATTCAATAAAGATAAAAAAGAGAAAAGGAAGAAAAATGTCCAGTCATGTGCAATGGTTAAAATATGAATACCAACTTGAAGTGGGATTTTCTGTTTTGAACTTTCCATGGGAAATGAAGGAAGATGGCTGGCTGGCTGATTCTTTTTCCTCTGCCTTCACTGTCTCTTCACCTGTGAAATCTAACCTCTTAAGAGTTGCAAGGTCGAACCTCCCTGATCCCCGCCCGAAGCTCACTGCTCCCAAACCCCATGGGAGAGAGAGCTCACCGCCCAGACAGGTGGGCACTCCTGAGACTGCAGAGCAGAAGAGACCACCAACACTGCCCAGCACTGGCCCAAGAAGAAACTGTATACGGCCTCTGGGGTCCGGTAGATAAGGGCACTGGAGACACCGATGGAACCTGAAGGGACCGACCAGATAAACAGTTCTCTGCACCCAAATCCTGTGGGAGGGAGAGCTAAACCTTCAGAGAGGCAGACACGTCTGGGAAGCCAGAAGAGACTACACTCTGCCCACATTTCTGACTCCACAGGAAAACACCAAACGCCATCTGGGACCCTGGTGCACGGGGACTTCCAGAAAGGGCGGTGCAGGTCCTCCTGGTTGCTGCCCTCTCGGAGAGCTCATAAGCAATACGCCACGAGCAAACTTTAGCCTCAGGACCACAGGTAAGACCAACTTTTCTGCTCCAAGTGACCTGCCTGGTGAACTCAGGACACAGGCCCACAGGAACAGCTGAAGACCTGTAGATAGGAAAAACTACACGCCTGAAAGCAGAACACTCTGTTCCCATAACTGGCTGACAAAAAAACAGGAAAACAGGTCTACAGCACTCCTGACACACAGGCTTATAAGACACTCTAGCCACTGTCAGAAATAGCAGAACAAAGTAACACCAGAGATAATCTGATGGCAAGAGGCAAGCCCAGGAACCCAAGCAACAGAAACCAAGACTACATGGCATCATCGGAGCCCAATTCTCCCACCAAAGCAAAGACTGAATATACAAACACACCAGAAAAGCAAGATCTAGTTTCAAAATCATATTTAATCATGATGCTGGAGGACTTCAAGAAAGACACGAAGAACTCCCTTAGAGAAACACAGGAAACATAAATAAACAAGTAGAAGCCTATAGAGAGGAATCACAAAAATCCCTGAAAGAATTCCAGGAAAACACAATCAAACAGTTGAAGGAATTAAAAATGGAAATAGAAGCAATCAAGAAAGAACACAAGGAAACAACCCTGGATATAGAAAACCAAAGGAAGAGACAGGGAGCCGTAGATACAAGCATCACCAACAGAATACAAGAGATAGAAGAGAGAATCTCAGGAGCAGAAGATTCCATAGAAATTATCAACACAACTGTCAAAGATAATGTAAAGCAGAAAAAGCTACTGGTCCAAAACATACAGGAAATCCGGGACTCAATGAGAAGATCAAACCTAAGGATAATAGGTATAGAAGAGAGTGAAGACTCCCAGCTCAAAGGACCAGTAAATATCTTCAACAAAATCATAGAAGAAAACTTCCCTAACCTAAAATAGAGATACCCATAGGCATACAAGAAGCCTACAGAACTCCAAATAGATTGGACCAGAAAAGAAACACCTCCCGACACATAATACACAAATGCACAAAATAAAGAAAGAATATTAAAAGCAGTAAGGGAAAAAGGTCAAGTAACATATAAAGGCAGACCTATCAGAATCACACCAGACTTTTCGCCAGAGACTATGAAAGCCAGAAGATCCTGGACAGATGTCATACAGATCCTAAGAGAACACAAATGCCAGCCCAGGTTACTGTACCCTGCAAAATTCTCAGTTAACATAGATGGAGAAACCAAGATATTCCATGACAAAACCAAATTTACACAATATCTTTCTACAAATCCAGTGCTACAAAGGATAATAAATGGTAAAGCCCAACATAAGGAGGCAAGCTACAGCCTAGAAAAAGCAAGAAACTAATTGTCTTGGCAACAAAATAAAGAGAATAAAAGCACACAAACATAACCTCACATCCAAATATGAATATAACAGGAAGCAATAATCACTATTCCTTAATATCTCTCAACATCAATGGTCTCGACTCCCCAATAAAAAGACATAGATTAACAAACTGGATACGCAATGAGGTCCCTGCATTCTACTGCCTACAGGAAACACACCTCAGAGACAAAGACAGACACTACCTCAGAGTGAAAGGCTGGAAAACAACTTTCCAAGCAAATGGTCAGAAGAAGCAAGCTGGAGTAGCCATTCTAATATCAAAAAATCAATTTTCAACTAAAAGTCATCAAAAAAGATAAGGAAGGACACTTCATATTCATCACAGGAAAAATCCACCAAGATGAACTCTCAATCCTAAATATCTATGCTCCAAATACAAGGGCACCTACATACATAAAAGAAACCTTACTAAAGCTCAAAACACACAGCACCTCACACAATAATAGTAGGAGATTTCAACACTCAACTCTCATCAATGGACAGATCATGGAAACAGAAATTAAACAGAGACGTAGACAAACTAAGAGAAGTCATGAACCAAATGGACTTAACAGATATTTATAGAACATTCTATCCTAAAGCAAAAGGATATACATTCTTCTCAGCTCCTCATGGTACTTTCTCCAAAATTGACCATATAATTGGTCAAAAAACAGGTCTCAACAGGTACAGAAAGATAGAAATAATCCCATGTGTGCTATCAGACCACCACGGCCTAAAGCTGGTCTTCAATAACAATAAGGGAAGAATGCCCACATATATGTGGAAGTTGAACAATGCTCTACTCAACGATAACCTGGTCAAGGAAGAAATAAAGAAAAAAATTAAAGACTTCTTAGAATTTAATGAAAATGAAGGTACAACATACCCAAACTTATGGGACACAATGAAAGCTGTGCTAAGAGGAAAACTCATAGCTCTGAGTGCCTGCAGAAAGAAACAGGAGAGAGCATATGTCAGCAGCTTGACAGCACACCTAAAAGCTCTAGAACAAAAAGAAGCAAATACACCCAGGAGGAGTAGAAGACAGGAAATAATCAAACTCAGAGGTGAAATCAATCAAGTAGAAACAAAAAGGGTTATACAAAGAATCAACAGAACCAAATGTTTTTCTTTGAGAAAATCAACAAGATAGATTAAACCCTTAGCCAGACTAACAAGAGGACACAGAGACTGTGTCCAAATTAACAAAATCAGAAATGAAAAGGGAGACATAACTACAGATTCAGAGGAAATTCAAAAAATCATCAGATCTTACTACAAAAGCCTATATTCAACAAAACTTGAAAATCTGCAGGAAATGGACAATTTCTTAGACAGATACCAGGTACTGAAGGTAAATCAGGAACAGATAAACCATTTAAACAACCCCATAACTCCTAACGAAATAGAAGTAGTCATGAAAGGTCTCCCAATCAAAAAATGCCCAGGTCCAGACAGGTTTAGTGCAGAATTCTATCAGACCTTCATAGAAGACCTCGTACCAATATTATCCAAACTATTCCACAAAATTGAAACAGATGGAGCACTACCGAATTCCTTCTATGAAGCCACAATTACTCTTATACCTAAACCACACAAAGACCCAACAAAGAAACAGAACTTCAGACGAATTTCCCTTATGAATATCGATAATAAAAATACTCAATAAAATTCTCTGCAAACTGAATCCAAGAGCACATCAAAACAATCATCCACCATGATCAAGTAGGCTTCATCCCAGGCATGCAGGGATGGTTTAATATACGGAAAACCATCAACGTGATCCATTATATAAACAAACTGAAAGAACAAACCACAAGATCATTTCATTAGATGCTGAGAAAGCATTTGACAAAATTCAACATCCCTTCATGATAAAAGTCCTGGAAAGAATAGGAATTCAAGGCTCATACCTAAACATAGTAAAAGCCATATACAGCAAACCAGTGGCTAACATTAAACTAAATGTAGAGAAACTTGAGCCTTATGGGGTTGGGCGTCACAAATGCCCTGCTTACAGCTAAACTCCCCACCATCACTTACTCTTGGCATCTTGAGTTACTGTAAGTCTCTGCATTCAGTGCTGTTCATTGTCTGGTCCAGGTGCTGCTGGGGCCACTTTTAGAATCCTTTATTAGTTTCCCTTATCTTTGCATCCTCAACACTTTGTAAGTACTAAAAATAATTGTCTTCCGTGCTAGATGTCAAACCTATTCATAATCCATGAGGTTGGCCTGAGTGTTATACATAACAGCGTATGCAGCTTAGAAGCAGACAGAGAATGGGGTTCTTCTTTCTAGCCAAAGCCCAGTTGTGACTTAAAAGCAAAGCCTACTGCTGCCATGAAACACTAGATAGTTTTTATCTATCTATAAACCCCCCAGAGGTTCAGGTATCCTCATCCCAAATGATAAAACTGTCTGACCAAGAATATCAGAGCCAGTCTCCTCAGGGAATGACAGTCTTCTACTAGTCCAAGAAGGCAAGGGTTCTCTGTGGCTCTGAAGCCATGGGTTCACAGGGCTCTGCAGTCCTCAGTGGGCAGAGATGACACTGATTATGCCATGAAATCAACAAGGCTGGGTGAAGTGGAAGGAAAATGGAGTTTGATGTTAGATCCTCGGTATAGCTGATTACCTAAGTTACTTGACCTCTCTAAGCCTTGGGTCACCACCTAACTGAGATTAGATAACTGAGGATAAATAAAATATATGCCTGATGGATAGAATATACATTATATAGTATAATATCACATATATGATATTTTATTATATAAATGTTATATAACATTATATAACATATGTAATAATATATTATATATGTGTGACTCCTGGTGGGGACTCTAGTTTGTCATGAGTATTCAATAAAAGGAAATGCTTTCCCATCTATGGCTCTTTCCTTCCTTGTTTCCTTAGGAAATCCTCTTTCACAATGCCTAACTTTAGCTATACTTTTATAATTTGTTTTATATTAAAATCTGTCAAGTCTGGTAAAATACCAGTCACTATCTATTCCCTGGAATGAGATGCCTTGCCACAACCATAATAATATCCCTAAAAGAAAGCATTCTCAATAACACAAGCAAATGGTTTATGCCAGTTTATCATTTGACAAACGAGTCATCATTTAACCTGTGGCAATTAGTGTTAAAATTCAGTTCAACGGGTTGAATAGATCAACAACAACAAAAGAGTGACATGTGTCTGGTGAACATGCCAAACTTCAATAGATAATCAACACGTTCTTCTGTTTGGTGAATAAGAGCACACGGAGCAAAATGCCTTAGTAAATTGTGTGTGCATGGGTGATTAGCATTGGCATTGAGATGTGCCTTCCCTTATCCTTCCATTAGCATTTATTTGCTCACCAACGCAAATGAAACTTTAGTCTCTGGGAACGTAACACTAAACAGAAGTTCGGGGAAAAAAAGGAAAATCAAACTGAGAAGAAGCTCTGTCAAAAAGGATCAATAATTTTGTTGCTGAGAAATTGCTACCATCCTTATCTAAGAAGGGGTGGAAAGGTCATATCACACTAACTTGTGTGATAAATGAGTTTATAAAGTAGCCTGTGTCAGGAGACTAACTTAATTGACTGCTCTAAGTGTGATAATGCACCACACTTCCTACATATTTTTCTTTTATTAAATTCTTAAAATTAAGCTGAGTATAATGTGCGTTATGTCTACCTCAATGCTACAAACAGTGCCAATGGCTGCCAGGACGTTCAAACACTCATTATTATTATTACCAACAGCTACCCAAAATATTAAAAACAAAATGAGATGTTTTCTCTTCTTGACAGTTTGGACTATTTCAAGTCATACAAGGATAAAGAGATGATTTTTTGTTCTACTACCCTCCATCCTAAAATATTTGCACCCTCTTCCACACTAAATCCCCCTGCTGTTGATCCCAAATTGCAAGTAGAATAATCAAGCTGAGGTTTAAATTAAAGACTTTATGTTACCCATATTTATAACCACCCAGATGTAGTTTAAACTCAGTATTCCTCATCTCTGCCACTTGTATGTTATCAATGTCCTAGGTCCATTATTTTCATAGTAAAAGAAAGAGATCATTTTTAACAAAATTTGTATAAGTACCTGACATCTTTTATAAAAATAATGGTGGAATTGAACAACTCTGGAACACACATTTTAGAATAATATACAATGTGCAATCCAGATTGGGTTGTTTCTAGACAATTAGGGGACAAAACCCACTACAATACTAAATCCTCAAGAGGTACTCATAAAGAAAAGGTGATGATATAAAAAAGTACTTGACCCTAAGCTTCCTACATGGAAGGATAATTTCTGGATGTAAGGAAAATATTGGGAAACATGAACAAAGTCCAACTCAGTCAATACCACACTTTCTAGTGAGGACCATGAGGGATGAAGTGAAGGTTATACCAAACTAACATCAGATAAAAGTCAGAGACCCCCTGTTGATTAAGGCTAGCAAACTTCTACAAAGAGGAGACATATTGTTCTATGCTATTTTGTTTTCTTAATCTTCAACAACCCTCAAAGGCTCTAAGGCAAGGTGCTTAGAACTGTTCAAAAGGATAGCAGCAATATTACTGCTCATTTTTGTTCAAGGACAAACTGGCTTTGCATATCACCAGGTAGCCTGTTTCCCCAGAATTTCATCAGAGAAACAGAAAGCCTTCTTCCTACTCTCATGCTTACATTAAGTCCTATCAGGTATGTCCAATCTTTCAACACTGGGACTTTATATTCTCACCTACAAAGTCCCCACTTGAAAATCATAGAACCAAGTTACAAAAAAAGGAAAAGGCTGAAAAAATTCTCCCATAATTTTTTTTTTCTTTTCTTTTTTTCGGAGCTGGGAACCAAACCCAGGGCCTTGCGCTTGCTAGGCAAGCGTTCTACCACTGAGCTAAATCCCCAACCCCATAATTTTTAAAGTAAGTTTATGGTTTAATGTTGGGTCACACTCATCACTATCTATGGCATTTGACCCATACGTCACAGACTAGACACCCACATGTGTTCTGTATGTCCAAAGGACATCTGAATCTAACCCCGTCTTGGTAGCTCCCCAGATCATAACCACCCCTCATCCAGGCACCATCTTCACACCTCCAGCCTAAAGCATACCCTGTAAGAAAGAGGTCGCTCAGTCGCCATTCTTGCCTCTCTAGGATGTTTGGACAATTTAGACAGCTGGAAGAATCTTGCTTAAGTGTAGTCATGTTATATACTTTTTTCTTGAAACCATCCAAAACCTTTCCTGCCCTAGAAGATTCCTGTCTGTGTCACAGCTCTACCAAAGGTTATATCACCCACCTTTCTTATCACAAAGCCCACCTTTCTCCCCAGCTCTGTGTACTTTGGTCATGGTAGTTTTTTTGAGATTCTACTCAAACCAAGACCAGTTCACATTCAGGGCCTTCACTCTCACAATGACTCCTGCTAAGACTCTTGTCTGGACTTCTTACTCAGTCTCATTTTTATCATGTGGATTTCTGTAGCATGTGAAAGGCTACATTGAGTTAAGCTCTGGGTGGACCTCTCTACCAACCCCACCCAGGTTACCTCAGATCCTCAGATGAAAGACACACGTGCACATGTCAGCTTATTTTTTGTATGCTTTAGCTCAATAGTTGGGTACTTCCAAGCCTTCCTCAAAGATCTCACCCTTCTTTTCACTCCCAGCTCAGCACCCTAAATCTGCCCCCAGCTCAGTTGGTCTCTGATTTCCAGCTTGCTACCCCAGGCCCAGTTGGGGAAGCCAACAATGGACACCCCACCCTAGATCTCACATAGCTGGTGGCTATTTCTCCCTCAGAAGCATGGTGAATCCTTCTCTCCTCTCTTGTTTCTGCTAGCCTGCCTGTGGGAAAACTGAAGTCCAGCCTATTCCACTCAGCTTGTTGGCTGCTAGCATCTTTATTGACCAAACAAGAACCAATTGGGGAATAGGACCTTCAGAGTTCACATGAAGATTCCTGATCAAAGCATCAAAACGACTCCCTATAGATTTCAACTACAGATAACTTTCTCAGTGAGGTTTTTCTTGAGCAGAGGGACAGCAGCTGTCATCTATTTCATATTATCTATCAAGACTTGGTGTAGTTGGGAACGATCATGGGAATCTCCCAACATGCTCCCCTCAGGAAATAGGGCCAAGGATGGGGGTGGGGGGTGTCCCATTAGTGAGAGGCGACAGAGTCACAAACCCAGAGAAATCTGACTCCAGACACCAGCATCAGGGTGAAGGTCCGAATTTATTACCTAACCCACATTATATGCGGTGTTTGAGCCAATCCCAAGCCCCTAAATCCTTGGCAATCATATCTCGTCACACGTTACCATGCTCCAATGAAAGTTGCCTAATGAGGTATCTTGGAAGGAGGGGGGGGCAGGAGAATCATCACTTGTGAGGACTTCCTTGAAGATGGGAAGCAGCCTCCACCCTGGCCTTGGTTCGTTTTTGCTGTCTCACTAGTGTGCTGGGAGCCATCTTAGATCTAATGCTGTGTACAGCAGATCAGGACTCTCCAAGGAGTCACAAGAGACTGTGGTACCTCACTCTCCTCCCACCTTTTCTTTTGCAAGGCTGACTTTCATATTCCCCACAGTCCCCTTCATTAGGGGTATATAATCTTGATAAGTCCTTTTACTTTGCTCACAACAAAGAAAAAAAAAATCGTAGGTCCTTGTTGTAGTAGAACCCAATTAATTCTACTCAAATTGACCTGGCTTCATACTTGAACACCACAAACAGTACTGAGATAAACATGAGGATGTAATTTGATAAACTAATTTCAACTCTTTTGTTCAAATACTCACAAATAGTAACATATTTTTAGTTTTTTCGTGCTTCCCTACAGTTTTTTTTAAAAATAATGTCTATGTTAATTTATCCCATTAAGGAAGGGTAATTTTTATAAGTACTTCATATAGCATGTGCTGAAAATATGATGATCTTCATAGAGTTGTCAGCCATGCATTGGCCTAATTTCACATAAAGGGAAGCTAAGACTAACACACATTGAATAATTTGCCCAATGTCTGCCGCCTGGTTGCTTCCTGTATATTACACTAAGTAATTATCTGGAGAAGAATTGTCTCCATCAAAAGTTTATATTTGTAACATCCCCAAACCTTAGCAACTCCCCAACTCCTAGTGACAACTGCTTTCTCTCAGCCTACAGTTTTTCTCTTTCTTGTTAATCCAAAACACATTGACATTTCTTTTATCAGGTACTTGACTGTTCAAAATAAGTGTTTTTTCTTCCCCTAGATAACTAAAGCTTACCAGTTAAATGTCAGTTTTTTCATTTGTTTATATCATGTTTGGTAAGATAGTTCTAAAATGTATTCAAATTTCTCAGTCTGCGTCAATGGAGACTACTTAGTATAATTTAATGTTTTTTGAATAACATCCTAACTGATTTTTTAGGAACATCAGTTATTCTCAGCTAAAAGAATTGTCTGTCTTTTGTAACAGGATGTGTTTTGCCGGTGCAGAATGAAAATGTTGAGCCTCCACTGAGTCACAGGATGGTGATGGCAGAATTCCATACGATCAGAGGGCAGCTTGCCATGCAGCTGACCTATGCAGTGTCTTAGTATTGTCTCATAGATAACAGACATCCACATATGTTTACTGAATAATACTTAGAGGGCAACTGAGTGGTATAGAGTTCATTTCTTTACATAAATTCAAATTAAACAGTGGTGGCTTTAATTGAATTGCATATTGAGTTCTCTGTGCATCATCTTAACTGATCCTCTGAAAACCCTATGAGTTTGACTTTCCCGCTACGTGTAACAAATGCAACCAGAGTGACTTAACCAAGCGTGGATTTTATTTTCATGGAATTGATAAGAGCCTGCTATCCAGAATATAAACACACAAAGAATGTTTACATCTTGCAAGAGCCATGTTTCTCCAGATGTTGTAAAGCTGCTTCCTCTCGGTTGGAAGTTTTTCTTTCTATCTCACGAGGCTCAGGCCACCCATACAGCCCCTCCTGAGGAGACTACATAAGTAATAAACAACTATGGGAGAGGAGGAGGCATGTCAGTGGTATCACTGCCTGCACGCTGCACAGAGGACTCAGCCATGCCTGTCTCCTGGATTGTCTTTCCTACTATGCCAGGGTTTCTGGTGAGTCAGCTGCTTGAGTCACTTGTACTCCTGTGAATAGCATCAGGAAACTCACTGGGGGCAACTGTTTCTTCATTCTGCCAGTGCTTCCACTCTCTGGGATAAATAGAAACAGACTCACCAGGAAAAGAGTTGAAGTGGCAGAGAGCAACAACCAAGCTCACATAGGGCATGTGGCCAGCACACAGGCAGAAACCGTGGCGGGATAGCTATGTCAGAGCTCGGAGTGGACTCCTTTTCCTTTTCGCCGTTTGCTCTTTTGTCCTTCATTGGATGAAGAGATCCGAATTATCACACACGATCTCCTTAACTTAAAGTAAATGCTATTGACGTTTACAAAACATAGTGACAACAACATGTAGTTGACCAAAGAGCCAGGCATCACCATCTAACCAGGCTGACACACAAATTCACAATATGCAACTCAGCGATGAAAGATAAACAGAGCCCGGTGACAGTAACAAACTTTTTGTTAAAACTTTTTTTTTTAAATAATTTTGTGAATTTCACACCATGCACCCCAATCCCACTCATTTCCCGGTCTCTTTGTATCCATCCTTCTCCCCTTTCAGTCTTTGCAACTTCAGATAAGTGATGGACAAGAGGCGGGGCCAGCTCTCCAGAGCTCATGTCCTTTGGGTCATACTCACTCCTGCACCAGGAGGCAGAGGCAGGTGGATCTCTGTAAGTTCAAGGCCAGCCTGATCTACAGATGGAGTTTCAGGACAGCCAGGGTTACACAGTGAAACCCTTTCCAAACAAACAAACAAAACAAAACAAAAAAACCCACATAAACTAAAAGATAAACAAAACAATTTAAAATAGGCAAAGAACGCAAACAGACTTCTCTCCAATGGAGAGATACAAATAGACAAGGAGCACACGAAAAGTGTTCAACATTGTAATTCATCTGTGAATTACCAGGCAGAATCATGTTAAAGGGGAAGGTGTCTCGGTGTCAGAGTACTTCTTTAGTATGTTCAAGGGACCCTGGTTTTGATGACCAGAATTGCAAAAGAAACACACACAGAGACACACACGGACACCATACACGTACAATATCACGTTCAGTGGGGTTAGACATGACAGTAATTGTGCTTCCATACGTGTGAATGTGATGTATATGTCTGTATGTATGCTCACATGTGTGTGTCTCTGTGCATGTGTGTTCCTGTGTGGATGCATGTGTGTGCATACACCCTTTTTTCTGAGATAGAGTCTCTCTTTTGGATCTGGGGCTTGCAGAT
This sequence comes from Rattus rattus, assembly GCF_011064425.1. NCBI lineage: Eukaryota > Metazoa > Chordata > Mammalia > Rodentia > Muridae > Rattus > Rattus rattus. The sequence continues at coordinate 204,927,735 of NC_046156.1, read as the reverse complement.
TAATCTTGACTGGCTGTCCAGTGAGCCCCAGGGATCCACTTGTCTGCCCATCAGTGTGGGATTATAATATATACTAGCATAGCTGGCATCATCTGTGGGTCCTGGGAATCAAATTCAGGTCCTCACGCTTGCACAACAAGCACTTTACCAAATGAATTAACTTCCCAGTCCCAACGACATGATTTTTTTTAAAAAGAAAAACAAGTATCAGAAAGGGTAAGTAGAAATTTGAGGCCTCAAATATACAGGCATTTTGGCTATTATAACTCACTATTATAAAGAGTGATTTAAAAACCACAGAATGCATTTCTTGCAGTGCTAGTGGCTAGAATTCTGGGATCTAGGAACAGCATGAGATTCTTGGGTGGCCCTTCCTGGCATGCAGATGCCCCCAGTTCTTATTGTGTTCTCACATGGTGAAGAGAAGAATTTCTGACACCTTTTATACTTTTTATAAGGGCATTACTCATGCTGTCTCCACCCTCATGACTTCATCTAAATCTAATTACCACCCAAAGCTATCTTAATATCAGGACAGAAGTTCAACATAGGAACTTTTAGGGGATAAAGAAATCTAGTCCCTAACAGTGACGCAATACGGGGGGGGGCATGTAAAATGCAGTCTCTACAGAGAGCAGTTTGGTAATCTCTCAGTAAACTCTACAAAGAATTGCCACAAGACCAAACACTTCCATTTCTAGGCTTATACTTAAAGGAACAGAAAACAAGTGAAAATTTAAATATACGTGTTCATAACAGCTCTGTTCGCAATAGCTAAAGACAGAAAACAGCCCAAATGTCTATTAACAGATGAATAGCTAAACAAAATGTGATGTATGGATGCCACACAATATCATGGCATCTATAACACACATACACACACACACACACACACACACACACACACACACTACTGAACAGGTCAATTTTGAAAGCATACCAAATGAATCACACCGGGTGATAGCGTACACCCTGTGCAGTCCTATTTCTGGCAACTGCTTAGAATATACAAATCAATAAAAACAGAAAGATTTGTGGTTGCTTAGGACTGAGAACAGGGGATTACGGGAGTATCTGTGAGCGTCTTTGAAGCATCTTTTTAGATGATGAAAATTTTCTGGAATTACATGACAGTGGTGATAATACCATGATACAGGACATTTACTAAAAGACAAATGTTGTGCTATGTGAACCATGTTCCAGTTACATTGTCATAAAACAAAGAAAAATGATCCTAAACACCATGAGTAACATCTTGACAAGTTCAGGAATTGTAGAAGCCTCTTTTCCCCTCAATTTCTTCCTGCTACAAAATAGGCAGGTTGATTGTTACAACTGTGAAAGGAGTCTCAGATAAACAAAAGGATTCAGACAGAAGGGACTTCAAGGGAGAGAACAGTTCCATAGGCAGGGGCCTGTATGATGCCCTTGGGACTCCATGTTGACCTTCCTAAGTCCCAGAATTCAACATGAGAAACATTGGCTCAGTATATCTGGTAGGGAGGCATGGTAGTGTATGTCAGAACTTCACACTTGATCTAAGGGGCTATCACATGTCATCTGAGGTATTACAAAGTGTCTAGTGCTATTCGATACTCTTACCAGAGACCTAGTGACAAAGAGAGACACACTGGAAAAACCTAATTCCCTAGAGATGTTAAGTGCTTTTGTAAATAAATGCTTTGATTCTGTCCTCTTTTAAAACAAAACAAAACGAAAAAGCCCACCAGATCTGCAAATGTAGTCACATGACTCACATTGAGGAACTCAGACATGCCAAAGTCTAGTGATGGGATCTAGAGACCGGTACCATGAAGAAGGAGAGGTGCTCAAAGAACTCAGAACAACCAACGTGTGGAGTAGTCACGGCTTCTATCCAAAGCCCAGACTTTGAATGAGTAAGACGACACAGCTGGCCAGATCAGGAGGACGAAGTCCTGGTATGGAGATAACGTGAAAGCCTTGAAGTCACGTGGAATAAGTAACTTATTAGCAGTTATCATGTGCAAAGAGGAAAGACTCTAAACTCTGAGGTTGGTTTTCAGTTGTCCCGGAGGACGATTTCAAAGCCAGCACGTTAGGAACATGTGAGCTAGCTTGATGCTTTGGCTGAAAGATACCACTTGCAGCTAGTTAGAGAAACCTGTTCTTCTCTCTTCTGGTCATGGATAGGCTGCAATGAATTGAGTTTTGAATTTCACAATGTCATTTGAAGTTTCTCCTCCACGACGTGCCACTAAACTGTACCTTCAGGAAGAAACCCAAGCATGGTAATTCTTAATTCCATGGGTCTCAGCAGAAGAGTCACAAGGGGGGTTTACACAGAGCCCTTCTTATGCGATTAAGCAGGCTATGTAGTTATTTGGTTAATAGAAGATATTGGTTAGAGAGGCCCATACACTCACCACAGCTATGTAATATTAAACTGTTACTCTAAGTTAAATAGCTGTTCATTCTGTTGTGAAGCTTTGATACACAGCCTGTGCTTATTATCTGAACGCTGGTGAAGAAGGCGCGTATCTTTCTTACACCAATCACACCCTTCATATAGTCTGTGAGCTTCCCGAGTACAATTTATTTGAGGAGAGACAAAAACTTGAGGCAAACAGCACAGAATCTTTCCAGCTTTGTACAGTTGCCCTCCAATTTTAACCACAGCCCAGGAACTTAGGTCCACTGGAGCGTCTACAAACCAAGCTTTCATAGAACAAGCTTCTGCTTCTATGTTTACATTGTGCACGTTTACAATGTTTAACCCAGTGGCCTGATAACAGTGACAAGTTTAACAGTCAGGAAACAAGAATGGGGACAGAGAGTCCCATTGAGGTAAAAATGGGGCTCAGTCATGGGAGGTGGTAGGGCATGGAGAGCAGCCTGCTGGATTGAGGGCTCTCAGTACCGTGGGTATGAGTCAGTGCGTTTTCCAGAAATGTTAGGAACACCCTTAACAGTGCCTCTCAGGCCAACCATTGCTGCTCATAGTTACTCCCCTTGGGGTTCCAGTAAAGAGCTTGGATGCGTCCTTGTGGAAGCCTGGAAAATGACATCATCTCACAGTTAGTCGACACCTTTGTCATTTAAAAGTTCAATAGGGGAAAGTCGGTCACCATGTTTCCTGCCAGAGTGTAGAGCTTCAACCATCCCGAAACGATGCTGAGTATCTGGTTCAGAGTACCAACTGCCTTCCTTTCCTTTTCAAATCATCTTCCCAGTTAAATGCCTGAGGTTTGGAGAAGTGCAGTGTGCCATTTAGATGTACAAATTATTGAAGGTTTAATGTGATAAGAAAAGAGAATCCCAAACTGTGCTGGGCTGGAAAAAAATCTCAAGGATCATCAGTATTAACAATGGGGTATAAATAGAATACATGTGTAACAGAAAAGAGGTTACATTTTTCAAATTTTCTGAGGAGAAACAACAGGCTTTGAGAAAATAGTGACTGGGAAAAACAACGTATGTGTATAACTTTACAATCTAGAGGCTGCTGGGCACGTGCTAACCATGGCTCTGAGGACCCTCGACTATAACAACAGGAAGAGAACCACTTCCAGATACCAGTTGTTTCAGGGTTTCTGGTCCACTCTCGATCTTTCCCTCTGCCATTTTTATCAATTCATTTTAAATGAGAACATGATTTCCACGTTGTTCCAAGGGTTATAACTCTGGATTGGCCACATGCGTACACATGCACCTGTTGTGTTACCAGAGAATGCTTCTCACAAAAGCTTAAATATCTTCCCTTCTTCATTTATTTCTCTACATCTGTTCTCTTCTCAGAATTTTTCTATGTAGCCAAGTTGTCCTCAAATTCAAAATTTGGGTTTACAAGTGTGTACCACCAGCCCAGCCTCTCACACCATTTTGATCATAAGGAACTACAAACTCCCTAGCCCCATTGCTCTAGGCAGCAAGCCAGTCTCCACTGTTAACCCTGACTGAATTCTTTCCAAACTTGTTTCCTCACAGAATACTCCTCTCCTGGCACAGTACCAGGTCCCTTGGGTCCCCTTTGCTGTCCTGGGGACTGTCATAAACCTACACCATCCCACCTCTTTGACCTGCTTGACTGAAGACAATATCCAGGCTCTCTCTAGGTCCCTAATCAGGTTCATAGACTTACAACGTTTCCATTAACTGCTATGCTCCCCTGGCAAACCTTCCTCTGTACACACAGCAGATACAGCATCGATGCAGCCCGCAACCCCGTCCTTGTCCATGAATCTTGTCTCCTGAATCCTTCTGGATATGTACTTTTGGAAGAAATGGGCATGTCACAATACCAGCACCTTGCTGACCGTAATGGGTACCACCTGAGAACTTCCTCCTTCTACACTGAGTAGCCTTGGGCCATCTCCAGCTATGTCTGTTTCTCAGGCAGTGGTGTCTTCTCCACCTTAAAGCCAGTTCCTGAGGCTTCTTTCCACCCTGGTTTCACATCCATCTTCCCAACTTTGTCGCTAGCTACACTGAAATTTCTTCCCAGCTGGAATGAAAACGGGAAACTTTCTCTTCCTTAGTTCCTCGTTTCTCTGATTTGCCCTGGCTAACCCGTGGCACTCTTCTTCAAATTATATTATTCTTTAATATGGTAACCTGCAAGCATAAAGTTACACATGTTTTTATACTTTTCTCCTTAAAAAGTACATTTCTGTGAAATGGAATAGTTTAAGAGCACAGACCTCCGATTAGGCTGGCTGGGCTCAGAAAGTCAGCCTACTTATAAGAGAATGAGGAAATTTCTCAAGAGCAATATCAAACAGGTCTGAATCTTGACAGCCTTTATGACAATCCCATGGTCCTATTTATTAATTAACAGGCTTCTCCTCCTGTTAGGTCCTAATGCCTCTGTAACTGAGCTGCTGAGTTTTAGCAGCCATGAGTCTACCTACAGAGACCTGCTTTCATTTCAGCCCTGTTCCCATACTACTGTACACTCTCTGACAAAATGTCTGCAGTCTAAAAGCCATCCACTCAAAAAGGCAGTGCAGTTCTCTCAGGGAGTCATTCTCGGCACCATGGGATCTGGAAATGGCTTTTCTTTTCTAATAACTGGCTTTCCCCTGTCCCATTGTCCTCCAAGTTGCCTTGGATGCTCTCCTCAGCCCCTTTCTGGGGTGGTCTGGTACAGTTCTGAATTCTACCCCAACCATTGTGCTAAGTTCTGTAATTATATCAGACTCAATTTGGAATCTTAGGCTACTACACTTCCTCTTAGGGAATCTGTAATGTGATTACTCTTAAACTTTGGGCTGCGTGAGTCTCTCCTGGAGAATCTATTTCAAAGGCAGTCTTTTCCCCATGATTCTTATTCAGTGGATCAGGAGTGTGGCCCAGGGATCTGTTTCCCCACTGGTAAGCCCAGGTGGTTCTAACAGACAAAGGGGGCTTCTATCCTGTCCCAAAATGGGTCACTCATACAGTGCTGACCCAAGAGATTGTAACAGTTTAATGTGTTTGCTTCGTTATACTTTGAGGAGCCTATAGAGAAGCAAAAGAACCACTTCGTAAATGTTACTTAGGAGATTAAGTAAAAATAGTTAATTTAAGTAATTTTCAATTAACGATAGCATTGATGGAATTACATGGCCCCAAACTGTGAAGATGGACGCTCATGGTGGTGTTTGACGAACACATGGACTAGGATGACTTACTGCAAAGATTTAAAAGGCTTACCTTTTAAGCTTCCAGAATATTTACTTTATAACAACACATACCTTTTTAATAGAACTGCTGCCTGCTGGGGATTGACCCCAGGGTCTTATGCATGTCTGGTCTGTCTCTACCACTCTCTTACCCCTAGTTGTTGTTGTTTAATAAAAGCTACGCTTTGATTATAGTGTGTTTGAAATGTTCATGAAAGAGGAGGAACCACGTTAAAATGGTACTCTAGCTTTATCCACAGGTTTCCATTGTTGACTTTGTACACATTTCTGCATGCCTTCTCCCCCTCCCTCTTCCAGGGTGCTCATTCTCCTTTTTAAAATACCTTTAAATTGGAAACACATTTCCCATATGGATTTGCCACTGTTTTAAATTTTAAAATACCTCATCATGCCATTAAGTAGCTTCCAAAAATTCGGTGCTAAAACCTTAATGGCGTTCCAGCATAAAGGAATAGTTAAGAGCATGTACAAACTAGGCTTCACACCCTGGCTTTGCCTTGTATAGACTATTCTACGACTCTGCGCCTCCATTTTCCTATGGGTGATCTGAGAACAGAGGTACCCAATTCATAGAGTTGGAGAGCAAGTGGGATAATATACCTGGCCCGGAACAAGTACCGGAAAACCTCAAAGGCACTCCCCCTTTTTTGTGTTTTATATTCTTGATTTCTGAGAAACCTGGTTCTAGAAACAACAAACTTGAGTATAGCAAAGCAAGTGAATTTAGGTGCTCACTGACTCCTGTGGGCCATCCATGTTGGGTTTTCTGGTGTTCTTGTTTCTCTGAACACTAACTCTTCTCTTGTACAAACTATCGTCTCATTCTCAGGAAATAAAATCTGGCTTAAACAAACGTGAGCGTTTCTTCACACCAGACTCAGCTAGCTCTGTAGCGGTCACACACAACTACTGTCGGTTTGATCTGATGGCAACAGGACACACCCCATGTAGGCGGGAGTTACTCTTTCGAGTGCAACTTGCCAGTTTCCTCTTTTAACTACCACTAAAGTAAGGGTATTCCTCAACCCTGGAAAAGAAGGCAATGACTAAATCGAACCCAACCAAAGTCTTAAGGACTAGACATGTCTGAGGCAGCTCCAGAGGCACAAAGCCAGCCTTGAACATGTCTGAGGCATCTCCAGAGGCAGAAAGTCAGCCTTGAGGATTCCGGTGCAGCTCCTGCCTGTGCAGACTTGCCCTGCTTGCGATTTGAACTTTACCCCAATCTCAAATACTAGGATTCTCTCCCTCTACCCCTTCCTCTCTCCCTACTTTCCTTGCCTTATTTTAACTTTAAAGTCATTTTATTTATTATTTAATTTTGACAATTTTACACAATTTTTTTTAATCTTATTCACTCCCCAACTCCTCTGAGATCCAACTCCCTTCCTACTCCCCAGCTTTGTGTCCTCATTTAAAGACAAAACACTCTGGTGCCGTGTTGCCCACATAGTCTTGGGTGTATATCCATTCCCTGGAGTGTGGTTCAGCTAGCAGGGGTCACATTCTTTGACAAGTTGACTCCCAACAAGGATCATCTGTAAATAACATCATTTAGGGCTAGAGCTTCATGCCCAACTCTCCTGTCATGTTGGCAATTTGTCTGGCTGAGCTCTCGCAGGTCTTGTGTATGACAAACTGATTCCCTTTCTTACATTTGGGTCTTGCTGATCCCTCCTTTTCTACCATGTAGAATGCTGCTACTCACAGCATTTACATCTTTGTACTTTATTGATACAGAGAAACCTTCCTGTTCTTGCTCACTGGAATCTCCATTGGAAAGCTTCAGGTTGTCCAAGGTCTTTCTCCATTTCCCCCTCTGCCCTGTTTCCTCAGGTACTTCAACATTGAAGTCAATGAGTTGGGATAGCACGTATCTTTCTGTTTGCCACTGACACTACATTTTGGTAATCTTCATGTCTGCTTGTCAATCTGTTTATTTTTCTTAATCTTTTCAACCATGTATAAATCAGGTCGAGATTTTTGTATAGGGAACCCTGATAACTAGCTTAATCTTCCATGCTGTTAGGATTCTGGAAGCAGCCCAAAGTGTTGCCAGAAGGCCAGTTCTCACTGTTTTCTGCCATTAGCATGTTCCCTAGAATTTGCATATAATCTACTTAAAGATGTTAGGGCTGCTCCTGCTTTATTCTGCAAAGGAGAATCTTTGATTTGGGGAGTTCTGCTGCAGGTAGTGGCTACAGCAGGGATTGCACCCCATAAAGCAACCCTTTTCTGGGTAATAGGCAGAGCAGAATTTTGCAGATTTTGTACTGTGTGGTTCAACATTGCACAGAACTGTGTGGTTGTAACCTAGGAAAGCAATACTCAAAACGACAGACATAGCTTTTATTATGAAAAATCAATCTTTCTCTAGATTCCTCAGTTGTGAGCAAAATGGCACATCTACTTTTTTCCTCTCTGAGAAGACAGGAATATTTACTTGTGTATGTATATACATACATACATGCATCATATACATACGTGATTTAATGACAGCTTATATCTAAGAATAATGACATTCTCTGACATAACCGTAAGACTGAAAATTTAACATTGATGTGATATTCTAAATTATACAGACCACATACAGTCTTCAATAATTGTCTCTTTAATCTCTTTTGCCTGCTATTTTTCTTTCTTTTGCAGCTGAGATACATATTTTGTTATTAACTGATCTATTTAAATATTTTAAATTTTTAATTAGTATATTACCTCTGTAGTGAGAATTTGGGGTTCTTTGAAAAACACAGAAGTTATGAGAATATGTTTTTGTTTTAATCCCAGGTGGGGGGTCATGGGGCTGCTTCAGATCATCCACAGCAACTGACTATGATTTGCCTCATGCTCTAGCAAGGGTATGATTTTGTAAGCCGCAGATAGTTTCTGCAATTGTGTGATGTTTGGAATTCTGGGAACTTTTAGAGGGCAAATAAATGCGAGGGCCCTCAAGTGGGTTGCTGTTTGTTGATTAGTCATGCACAAAGAAGAAACAACAACAAAAAGAAATTGAGTATTCTGACAGCCAGCATCAAACTTGCCCCAAGAAACTCCGCCACTAAGCAGCAGGAAGTAGTCTAACAATACCATCACTCCTTTCCCCTCTACCCTTTACTTCTCTAGTATTTGGGGGATGACAGGGTAGAAAAGGGGCAGAGAAGAATGGAATAAAGACATAGAAAAAAACAAAATAGCCAAAGAACAACTTTCTAACAATTAAATTGAGGCCACAATGGGATTGGAGGAGACCTTAATGACTTGATGTACACAAAATTAGGGGCCTCCTGATGTCAGGCTGTTTCTCAGTGGAATGCTAAGTGTGATCTCTTGATAAAGGTGGTAGTTTCCAGGTTTCTCCCTGTGAAAGGTGTGTTGACCTCTACACTCCTTTTTTGTTAACTGGGTATTTTATGCATTTACATTTCAAATGTTATCCCCTTTCCCAGTTTCCCCTCTGGACTCTTCCATTACCTCTCACTCAGCTTCTATGAGGGTGCTTCCCCTCCCACCTCAACACCCTGGCATTCCCCTACACTGGGGCACAGGATCAAGGGCTTCTCTTCCTCTTGACACCAGACAAGGCCATCCTCTGCTACGTATGCAGCCGAAGCCAAGAATCTCTCCATGCATACTCGTTGGTGGGTGGTTTAGTCCCTGGGAACTCGGGGGTGTCTGGTTGGCTGGTATTGTTGTTCTTCCTATGGGGCTGCAAACCCCTTTAGCTCCTTCAGTCCTTTCTCTAAGTCCTCCATTGGGGACCCCTTGTTCAGTCAGATGGTTGGTAGTGAGCATCCACATCTGTATCCCTAAGGCCTCTCAGGAGACAGCTATAACGGGCTGCTGTCAGCAAACACTGTTTGCATCAAAACAATAGTGACTGGGTTTGGTGTCTGTCTATGGGATGGATCCCCAGGTGTGGCAGTCTCTGGCTGGCTTTTCCTCCAGTCTCTGCTCCTACTTTGTCCCCTTATTTCCTTTAGACAGGAGCCATTCTGGGTTAAGAGTTTGGAGATGAGTGGATGGTTCCATCTCCCAATGGGGGCCTTCCCTAACCACTGGATCCGGTCTCTACAGGTTCTCCCTCCCCTTTGTTGGGCATTTCAGCTCATCTCACTCCTGTTGGGTCCTGGGAGCCTCTTGATTTCCTGGGATCTGGGACTTGCTGGTGGCTACCCCCAGTTCCCCATCCCCCATTGCTAAACGCCTCTGTTTAAATTCTATATATGGTCCCTGTCCTGCCATATCCGATCCTGCCCCCTCTTTTCCCCCTCCCTGACTGACTTCTAAACATTCTCACTTTCTTATTAATGTTTTGCTAGCAAATAAATGGTTTTTATTGTGAGATTTTACACACACACACACACACACACACACACACACACACACACACACACACACACACACACAGACACCTTGACCCCCTCAGTGCCTTCCACATTCCTCATTCTTCATCCCCTTCTTGATGGTACCCTTCCTCTCATATAAACCTATGCATGTATATGTGAAGGATATATGTAATATATACACATGTTTATATATACATATAAATATGTATATTAATATATATATACATATATATATATATATCTCCTCCTCACATATATTAAATTACACTTGTTCATGTTCTGGTGTGTCTTTTGCCTGTGTGGATTTTCTAATCATACAATTTGAACTTCACCACAAATCCCAAGTATTAGAATTCTCTCTCAAACTTCCAAGTCTTTTCATTTTTTTTATCCTCTGAGAGCTTACACAATGAACTTTGGTCATATTCACCCCTTCTCCCCGGATGCTCTGTTGTGTGATGCTTTGAGGGTTGCTTGTTTTGTTTTAAGATGTCCTCATGTAGCTCAGACCGGCCTTCAACTCACTGTGGAGCTGAGGGTGACCTTGAACTAGGAACTATTTTGCTTTTATTTCCTAAGTGCTAGAATCATGGGGGAAATATGCCAAGATACACCCTGGCACTGGCTTTTAATGTTTTTTAAATGTTTTAAGGATACATTTTTAATGATGACTGTATTCAATGGACGAACCTTGGGCAACCATTTTCCAAAGCAAAATGAATAAAGCCTAACATTTGTTAACTTTGTGATAAAATCTTCCACATGCCTTGCTTCACTCCATCTTAGAAAATCATGTAAAGAAAGTACTGTTTGTATTTTTAAAGTACTTTTAATACCTGTAATGAACATGAAAGTCCTGATACATAGGCATTATATCACAAGCAAACATTTAAGGCAGAACAGTTAATAATAATAACAAGGAAGAACTAAAATTTCCTTTACTCACACCAGATAAAAACATTGGTGCTTTTGAGGAAGGTGTGTCTATGTGTACTTGTTTAGTAATATTAATTAGCAATTTTACAGCACATTACAGATATCTAAACACACATAAACTAGCTGCATAGCTAACTACACTGCAGAAAGTTTTTAGTGACTTACGTTTACCTAACTTGCCAGATTTGCAGATCCACGGCATCCTTCACAGTTTCGTGTCCACAGAAGCACAGCATGCAGAGACCTCGAGGCCAGGAGCCAGCAAACCCTTTGCTGATGTTCACGGACTGAAAGTCAGTTCTATTTATTCCTAAACATGTTTGGAATAATTAGACATGTAATATTTTAATGAATTAAATTAAGCATATTTTAATTAAAAGCATGAAGATGATCAAATTAGGAGAGAAGATTCGTAGTTCTGAAACTAAGGGTTTGAACGCTTTGGAAAGTCTCAGTTTAGCAAAATTATCATTGCAGTAGATGAGAGCAAGACAAGTTTAAGAGACTGAACTTGGAGTGGTAAAAGAGCCATCCAGCTCTGGATTCAGTCAGCTCCCAATTATCTCCTTCACTTGAGAGAGTTTGATGCTGGAATTGTATGCACTATGGATAGGATATATGCAAAAAAGAGTCACAGACAGATCTACACTGGAGGGGGAGGAAACATCAAAAATATTGTCAAATCGGTATGCATGAGTTATCGTATTTTGGCTTTTAGAATTTTTTGATTTCAACAAGTGTTCGATTAATTGGCTCATTTGTTGGGTTGGTTTCTTAAAATAAGAAATTGTGATGAATTTCAATTTTTTTACTTTAAAATGTTATATTAATTGTTTGAGAATTCCATACAGTGTATTTTGATCACATTCCGTTCCAGCTCCTCCCTTCAACTCTTCCTAGATGGAGAACTTTCCTCCTAGCACCCCCAGCTTCCAATCATAGATACTGCCAACTCCAGTCTGTGTTGTCTCTTCATGCCTAGGTATAGAGCCCTCTACCGGAGCGTGCTTGACCTACCAGACACTACACCCTTAAACAGTAGGTACTGACCAGACATTCCCTCACTGATGACTAGCATGGCAAAGTCGGCTTAAGGGCACAATTGTTGCATGAATGTTATGGGGTCACCAACTGCTTTCTGATTAGATTATAAGTCCAGTCTACAAGAAGAAACTCCAAGATCTGTGGTAGAGGAGCTCTGAGCCCCAGGGTGAACCTATTGCAATTATTTTGCTATATAGACACAACATTAAATTTCCCTCTAAAGGTATATCTCTCTACACATAGTTTAAGGGAAGTTCTGTGACCACATCAAAGAAGTTTCTTCGTCCTGCGGACAGTAGTGATTGCTAGTCATCAGTGAGGGAATGTCTGGTCAGTACCTACTTGACTTCTCTATGTCCGGTGGCCAATGGACAAGGCTCTTTAGCAATAAGCTCCTCCCACCTACTTCTGTTGGCACAAGAGCAGGGGCAATAGTGTGTATTGTTTGTGGGTACTCGGGGTGTTCATGACTAACAACTCAAGGTGAGGCATAGTACATATATTGGACTTTTTTTTCATTTTTTATTGGATATTTTCTTTATCTACATTTGAAATATTATCCCCCTTCCTGGTTTCCCCTCTGGAAACCCCCTATCCCATCCTCCCAACCCCTGCCTCCAAGATGGTGCTCCTCCAACCACCCACCCACTCCCTCCCACCTTCCTGCCCTGTATCTTGGGTATTCTGAGCTTTTGGGTTAATATGCAATTATCAAAGAGTGCATACCATGTGTGTTCTCTTGCTATTGGGTTACTTAACTCAGGATGATATTTTCTGGTTCCATCCATTTGTCTAAGAATTACACAAAGTCATTGTTTTTACTAGTTGAGCAGTACTTCACTGTGTAAAGGTATGTTTTCTGTATCCATAACTCTGTTGAAGGACAACTGGGGTTTTTCCAGGTTCTGGCTATTATAAATAAGGCTGCGAAGAAAATAGTGGAGCATGTGTCACTGTTATATGTTGGAGCATCTTTTAGGTGTATGCCCAGGACTGGTATAGCTGGGTTCTCAAGTAGTACTATATCTAATGTTCTAAGGAGCCGCCAGACTGATTTCCAGAGTGGTTGTACCAGCTTGCATTCCCCCCAACAATGGAGGAGTGTTCCTCTTTCTCCACATTCTCACCAGCATCTGCTGTCACCTGAGTTTTTGATCTTAGCCATCCTTACTGGTGTGAGGTGGAATCTCAGGGTTGTTTTGATTTGCATTTTCCTGATGACTAACTGTGTTGAACATTTCTTTTTTCTTTTTCATTTTTAGATTTATTCATTTATTCATGTATGAGTACACTATAGCTATCTTCAGACACACCAGATTTCTTTAGGTGCTTCTCAGTCATTCAATATTCCTCAGTTGAGAATTCTTTGTTTAGTTCTGTACCCCATTTTTTAATAGGATTATTTGATTCTCTGGAGTCTAACTTTTTGAGTTTTTGTATATTTTGGATATTAGTCCTCTATCAGATGTAGGGTTGGAAAAGATTTTTCTTTTTTCTTTTTTTTTTTTTTTTCCGGAGCTGGGGACCGAACCCAGGGCCTTGCGCTCGCTAGGCAAGCGCTCTTCCGCTGAGCTAAATCCCCAACCCCGGAAAAGATTTTTCTAATCTATGGGTTGCCATTTTGTTATATTGACAAAATTTTGTCCTTTGCCTTATAGAAGCTTTGCAATTTTATAAGGTATCATTTGTAAATTGTTGATCTTAGAGAATGAGCCACTGCTCATTCAGGAAAATTTCCCATTTCTATATGTTTGAAGTTCTTTTCTAATTTCTCTTCTATTAGATTCAGTATTTTGATTGTAAGTGGAGGTCCTTCATCTACTTGGACTTGATCTTTGTACATGGAAATAAGAATGGATCGATTTGCATTCTTCTACATGCTGACCTCTAGTTGAACCAGCACCATTTGCTGAAAATGCTATCTTTTTTCCATTGGATGGTTTTGGCTCCTTTGTCAAAACTCAAGTGCCCAATAGAGTGTGGGTTCATTTCTGGGTCTTAAATTCTATTCCATTGATCTTCCTACCTGTCTCTGTAGCAATACCTTGCAGTTTTTATCACTATTGCTCTGTAATATAATTTGAGGTCAGGACTGGTGATTCCCCCAAAAGTTCTTTTATCGTGAAGGATAGTTTTTGCTATCCTGGGTTTTTTGTTATTCCAGATGAATTTGCAAATTGTTCTTTCTAACTCTGTGAAGATTGGGTTGGAATTTTGCTGGGGATTGAATTGAATCTGTAGATTGCTTTTGGCAAAATGGCCATTTTTACTATATTAATCCTGCCTATCGAGCTGAAGGGGCTTGCAACCCCATAAGAACAACAATACCAACCAACCAGATCTCCCAGGGACTAAACCAAAATCTAAAGAGTACACATAGACAGACCCATGGTTCCAGCTGCGTATGTAGCAGAGGATGGCCTTGTTGGGCACCAATGGGAGGAGAAGCCTTTGGTCCTGCCAAGGCTGGACCCCCCCATTGTAGAGGAATGTCAGGGCAGGGAGGTGGGAAGGAGTGTGTTTGGGAAGGGGACCACCCTTATGGAAGAAGGCAGAGGGGGATAGGAGGCTTATGGATGGGAAACTGGGAAAGGGAATAACATTTGAAATGTAAATAAAAAATATCCTATAAAAAAAAGGAAAAATCCTGCCTATCCATGAGCATGGGAGATCTTTCCATTTTCTGAGATCATCTTGGATTTCTTTCTTCAGAGACTTGAAGTTCTTGTAATACAGATCTTTCACTTGCTTGGTTAAAGTCACACCGAGGTATTTTATATTATTTGGGACAATTGTGAAGGGTGTCCTAATATCTTTCTCAGACTGTTTATCCTTTGAGTAGAGAAAGTCTACTGATTTGTTTGAGTTAATTTTATATTCAGCCACTTTGCTGAGGTTATTTATCAGCTGTAGGAGTTCTCTGGTGAAATTTTGGAGGTCACTTAAGTACACTATCATATCATCTGCAAATAGTGATATTTTGACTTCTTCCTTTCCAATTTGTATCCCTTTGACCTCTTTTTGTTGTCTAATTGCTCTGGCTAGGATTTGAGTACTATAAGGAAAACAAACAGAGAGAGTGAGCAGCCTTGTCTATTCCCTGATCTTAGTGGGATTGCTTCAAGATTATCTCCCTTTAGCTTGATGTTGGCTACTGGTTTGCTTTATATGGCTTTTACTACATTTATGTATGGGCCTTAAATTCCTAATCTTTCCAAAACTTTTATCATGAAGGGTTTTGAATTTTGTCAAATGCTTTCTTTGCATCTAATGAGATGATCATGTGGTTATTTTTCCTTGAGTTGTTTATATATTGGTTTATGTTGATGGATTTCCATATATTGAACCATCCCTGCATCCCTGGGATGAAGCCTACTAAATCATGATGCATGATTGTTTTAATTTGTTTTTGGATTCAGTTTGTGAGAATTTTATTGAGTATTTTTGGATTACTATTCATGAGCAAAATTGGTCTGAAGTTCTCTTCCTTTGTGTGGAATGATCTTGAAAAAAAAAAAAGCATCAAATACACCCAAGAGGAGTTGACGGCAGGAAATAATCAAACTCAGGGCTAAAATCAACCAAGTGGAAACAAAAAGAACTATCCAAAGAATCAACAAAACCAGGAGATGGTTCATTGAGAAAATCAACAAGATAGATAAGCCCTTAACCATACTAACCAGAGAGCACAGAGACAGTATCCAAATTAATAAAATCAGGAATGAAAAGGGAGACATAACAACAGAAATTGAGGAAATTCAAAAAATTATCAGATCCAACAAAAGCCTATACTCAACACAACTGGAAAATCTGGATGAAATGGACAAATTTCTAGACAGATACTAAGTACCAAAGTTAAATCAGTACCACATAAACCACCTAAATAGTCCCATAACCCCTAAAGAAATAGAAGCACTCATTAAAAGTCTCCCAACCAATAAAAGTACAGGACTAGATGGGTTTAGTGCAGAATTCTATCAGACCTTCAAAGAAGACCTAATACCAATACTCTTCAAACTATTCCACAAAATAGAAACAGAGGAAACACTACCCAATTCATTCTTTGAAGCCACAATTACACTTATACCTAAACCAGCTAATTTTTTTAAAGTTCTAATTTAAGAAGAACAGGAACATCTCTGGATAACTGTGGAGAATGGGAAAGTTCCAGATACTTCTGAAATAAAAGTTCAATACACCTTTTTACTCTAAATGATGTCAGCACTTAACAGAGGTAGCTACAAAGTCCTGTGTTTCCTCCAGATCTCCTAGGGACTAAACCACCAACCAAATAGTAGACATAGGGTAACCCATGCCTCCAGCAGCATATGTAGCAGAGGATGGCATTGTCTGGCATCAATAAGAGGAGAAGCCCTTGGTCCTGTCAAGGCTCTTTCCCCCAGTGTAGGGGAATGCCAGGAGTTGGGAGTGGGTGGGTGGGAGGGGGAGCATCCTCAGAGAAACAGGGGAGGAAGAATGGGAGAGAGGGGAATCAGGAAAGGGTACAACATTTGAAATGTAAATACATAAACTATCCAATAAACCAAAATACAAAGCAAAACAAAACAGAACAAAAATTAGCTGGACATACAATATCATGGAATGCTTTTGCAAAGGACAAGCTTCCACAGCCTATGTTCAGTCAGAGTGTGTCATACCCTCACAGCCCTGTCCTCCCTAATATGAATTCTAGCTTTTATTTGACTTCTAGATGTGATTGCTCCTAGACAATTCACCACAAGAGGATGCCACTGTTCATCAGGCAGGCACTTAAAGGATTTGTAGATGATAATTCCTTTTACATCTAAAAATTATTCAACAGCTCAAATGTTACCTAAATAACTGGGGCACAGAGGCCATAGTCAGAAGTGGACAGTCCCTTGTATGTGATGGGCCCACATGATGACCCTCCCCTGCCCTTGCCACTATTGTGCTCCTACCTAATGTCACCCTGTGGTACAAAGCCCTCTCTCCCCTGGGGGATAGGGAGTCACCCTCACTTTGCAGGCAGGCGAATGCAGCTGAATATAAAATCCTGAGCATCAGAGCATACACAGAGCCATGTCATGTCACATCATGTCATGCTGGCTTGGACGCAGTTCCACTGCAGACTGTATTTGCTTTAGACTCCTCAGGCAGACATCTGAGTCCAGAGAACCCTTACCAGCACTTGGTAGTCTTAATTGTCTTCTATGACTCCCATGACCCATGACGAGAACCTTTCCTGTCACCAGAATCCGTGTTCTCATCCCACTCTGTCCCCATTTCTGTCCATTGACATTTTCTCTACCCACCAACACTGAGGCCAACAGTTGCTTTTCCTTAACCCTGACCTAGACGTCTCTAACCCATAGGCATCTCTCCCTCAAGCCCCTCGTGTCACCTGGCATAGTCTCACCCTTTGTACTTCCATTTGCCATTCTTTCTGCTCACTGGGCAACTTCACCCACTTTGTGTTCCTGCAATACGGTGGTCAACAGCACATTGTACACAGAAGGTATTAACCTTTAGATGTTTAATAATTGCCAGAGGAATTGTTTAATTCCTTGACTAGAGTCAAGGAGTGCTATGGTACAAGAGTCTAGAAAGTATTTTTAGTAATTAAAAAGTTATGTAGATTTGGGATGAAAATATACTGCTCTAAACCATGACATTCTCTGAGAATATTTAGAATTTAGATAGAATGCTTGATTTTCAGAGCTGTTCTTTATACATGATAAAAATAGATTGTTTATTCCAAGGTCATTTTTATCTTTTGAGGAATAGAAAAAAAATTACTTCTCTCCTAACTGGGACCCTTTAAACATTATTTTCTCCAATACTTTTTTATTCATATTGCTAATTTAATTGTTTTAATAAAGTAATTTTTAAGCAAATAATTTAAAATTATATTTACTTTAAAATTTTCTTTTTGATATCCAATGGTCAAGTGTGTAATCATAAATATTGATAATTCACATAAATTCAGGGCACTATTCCATATACAGAAGGTATCTCTATAATGTATTATTGATATAATCCATAATGATATGGCTATTTTCTCCTTGTTCGTTTTCCACAGGGTTAGGTGGCAGGCAGCCGAACCAGCAGGACAGAACTTTCCCTATTACTTTTCTTCTTCTGTTCAGTACAGAGTGTGACACTGACAGCATTATGACCACTTGGCATCTTTCCATCCTCCTGTTTTGGCCTGGTTCTTTGTTCTCTTGGGGCCGAGGGGCATCTTGAAGTGGGCTCGGTGCATTAAACATGCTTGTAGTCTGAGTACGGGACCAGGATGGCCACACTAATGATCTCATTGCAAATTCTGACTTGGGTCTATCCCCTGCGCGTGATGCACTCAGCGAGATCCTGATGAGCCGATGTGTTCCCAGTTCTGCTCATCTCTCCCTTGCTTGAAGGGTTTCTATACACACCATCCCAGCCAATGCGCTTTTTACATTTTGAGAAAAAATTTCCCTTAAATGTAATCATTGAGTGCAAATTCTGAGCATCTAAAAGGGAAATGAATGGCTTAAACTACACGAGAGACCAAAACCAAGTGAGCAAAATAAAGCAAAGCAAAAGGAACCCATTGTTGGTCTGAGAGCATAATCAGGCTTCACCGCGTAAATGCAAAGCTGCTGATCTTGAATGACAGCAGAACATAGCTTAGTTACCTCTCTCTAAAATCATGGTCTGGAGATTATTTATAAAAGAAGATCCTGTTCTAGCCTGTCAAGCATGAATATATTAAACAACCGACTCCGTGTTCCCAGTGCTCTTCAAAAGGTGGTCAGCGTTTCTTTAGCCCCATTCCCATTTTAGAAACAGAAATGGAAGCCTCTCTTTTGTTGTCTTTGGTTTGCAGAGCCCTTCTAATACACCTGTCCACACATGCAATCCTCCTGCCTAAGTCCTCTTCCCACAGGTAAGCCCTTGGCTTGCTCTGCTATGGCTGAAGGTTTCTTACTCAAGTGTTCCATTGCCACTCAGTGTATGCTGGTGTGGTCACTCAACGGCAAAAACCTCCCTGTTCTCCAAAAGACTCTTTACTATTTGATGATTATGTGCATTTTTATATCCAATCAGTTTTCCCTTTACCACTTAAAGCTGCACAAGAAAGGAAGTCAACAGGTTCCCATGATGCTTTGTACTCAGCTGCTAGAATGAGGTAGGTGTGCGAACAATATACTCTACATAAACACATCCAAATTTAGCTCCTCCATTTTCTTATTTTCCCCAGTCATCTTTCTAAAGCACAATTATGATTATTATGTTATTATGTATGTCTTAAACTTTCAAGAAACTCCCCAGTAGTTTCTACAGAATCAAAGTCAAGCATGCAGAACCCTCACTAGTCTTTCCAACCTTCCTTCTCAGCACTACTTCATGTGCCTCAAAAGTCTGCCGAACAGAAACACTGGGCACTTGACACATTTCTCACCTCTCTGCACGCTGGATCGCAATGTTTTTTACCCCGCTGCCTTTATGTGCAACTCCTGATTACCTATCAGGACCACGTTGAAATGTGAGCTCCACTGGGAAGACATCATCCCCAAACACACAGACACACACACAGACACAGACACAGACACACACACACACACACACACAAAATCAATCAATCAATCAATCAATCAATCAATCAGCCGGTTCATTTCCAAAGCTCCTGATTTCATTCTAACACCCAAAACACAGAGTTACAGTTATTTCTCCATTTGTTTTTCTCTTCTTCTTCTAACCTTTTTTTTTGTGCCTATATTAGTTACTTTTGTTGCCATGATAAAATATAATGGTAAAAACTGACAGGGAAGACTTTATTTTGGCTTATGGTTCCAGAGAAGGAGTCCCCACTGGCTGTGGAGGGATGGCAGCAGGCAGCTGGAACAGGGAGAGACAAGATCACATTTGCGAACACAATGCGAGTGAACTGGAAGTGGGCAAAGCTAAAAATTCTCAAGACCCATCCCCTGGGAGCTTCCTCTAACAAGGATCTACCTCCTAACCTTCCTGTAACCTCTTGGAACAGCACACCAGCCAGGGACCAACTGTTGAGACACATGAGCCTTTAGGGTCTATTTCTCCTTCAAATCACCACACTAGCCTTTTCCTTTCTCAGTCCAAATAATAAAATGAGAGTATGTTTACAAAGCTTTGCATAATGACCCTCCCCTTCTCTGGGTATAGACCTGACTCAAATATTCCAATTTTGACACATGAGCTACCGTATAATCTTTCAGTCCTAGTACCATAGAAATTGGCGTTTTTTTCACAATGTTTTAATGGAATAATTAACAGATAGTGAGTACATACATATAAATACATGTATTACCAGAGCCACAGATTCAGGCTTTTTCCTAAGCAACTCTCCCTTCAAAAAATGTCCTATTTTTCTACATAACTGCTTCATTACCATTCTTTCTGCCATGTAAAATTATCTCCTTATGTGTCCAATTAGATAATTCCACATGGTTTGGAGGGTATACATGATTAACTGAAGATCCATGTGATTAACCTTGGGGACCCAAATTCTTTGATGTACAAAAGGAAAGAGAAGGTTCATCTGAGGCCAGGTCGAAATGTAGACAGAAAAAAAATGTTCTATGTACAGAGCAACATCTTGAAATCTTTGAATTTTGAAATGCATTAATTCAGTCTTGGGGGGATAAACAATGAACAAAGAAAGCTAGAGTTGAATACACTGTAAATGGTTTCATACTTGATTTAAAAAAAAAAAACTCACAAAGACCCGACATGGAATATTGTGATTTTTATCAAGGCAGAAGACAGTGCACAGGGAGGTCATAGAACATAGACGGATTCAGAGCGGCTGCCATAAATCACCTTCACCATCAACGCACTGTGCATCCCAGCCCACCAGAAGTGGCCTGCATTGCAAGAAAGGTATAAATTCCCCACTGTATACTAAGTTTTGTAACTCTGTGCTGGTAAAGCCCCTTTTTTCTAAGTCCATTCAGGGATCAGAAAATGACCCCTGAAGAATAGCTCTGTTTTACCCTACTTATTGAATACTCAAAGATAAGAAAAAGAAATGTACTCAGGGTTCAAGATCAGGCGACAACATTCCTTTGAAAGTGCCTGTGGCTTCAATGTCCGATATTTGTAGCCCATGGGCCCTGATAACCTTTGCTCTCATTCCTAATCACCTGACTCAGCTCCCTGACTCTGTCTCCCCTCCAACCACAGCGTTCTCATCTACCATTCTCCCAGAAGGCCCTATACCCTCACAATCTCAGGGCTTTGTCTTAAGATGATAATTTATTTATGGAGACCCTTTTCCTGGGTTTCTTGAGGGTGCCCTCCTGTCTAGACTACAGGCTCCCTCAAAGTGTGGTCTAATGATGAATTTTTGGCTAGAAGGACGGTATCCTTAACATCACATACAACATCTAGGCTTGTTTCATAAAAGGCAGGAGTGTCCTTATGTCAACTAAAATGTGAACCTAGTAGTGAATCGTTCTAACTTTGTTGGTAAGGGTAAAGTATCCACGTAAAACAAAACAAAGCTACCATTAACATCTTAGAGCAGAGGCACTAGCTAGCTCAGTCTGTAATCTAAACAAAAAGTAATTTACTTCAATAAGTGTGATTTGGCCCTCTGTCACGGCCACTGAACTTAGACTCCAGGTTGTACGGTCATTTCATGAAGTGACCTGCCCACAAAACACGTTTTTCCATCTTCATTTTGCAACTCCATTCCTCTACACCCAACTCTCCAAGCTTGGAACATCCTGCCTTTCTTCCAGCTTGGCACTCCCATTCCTGACCTTGTCTGTACATGTCTTTCCCCTAGCATCAGTATCGCACCCTGTCAAGATACCAACATCATCTCCAATTCACACTCTCACTCTTTGATTGTGGTTGCCTACTTCACCTGTCTACCCTGTGTGCTCTCTTTCTGGATTTCTGAACCCACTCTTTGCCCTTCTCTGCCCTGATCATCACAAGCCTAGTTGACCCGACTTACACTTTTTCTCATTACTCTTCGCAGAGTTAAAAAGCACACTGTCCCCTCAGTGATCTTAGAAAACTTGCCAAACAAATATGTTTACTTTTGGCTTACAGTTTACCTTGTATAACCTAGATTGTCAATTTAACTCCTCGCTTTCATGTGAATGTGAAATTACTTTATTCTTCCTTATATCATCAAGTAATAACTAATTTTAACTCCAAATACTTCATTCATTTTTTTCAAATTTCTTTCATTTGTTAATCTTATATCTTATGTTAATACCTTATAGTCATTTATAACTTTATTTAGATATTGTTACATTCCAGTCAGGGTCTCACTATGTTCATGCTAACCTTGAACCTGCAAACCTTTTAGCTCTGCCTCCTAAGTACTGGGATTGCAAACATGCCAAGCTTATGCCCATCTTGTGTCCTAGAACATGAGCTCCTTTATCAGTTCTAACAACAGTCTGTGTGTATGCCTGTAGGGGTGGGAGTGCATACATATTAATTAGAATTTTCTATAGTTTCCTCCATACTTGGAAAATACCTTCCATGATCCTGGGTCGATACCTGATAACACAGATTGTTCTGATTCCTGAATGTTTCAGGAACCACTCAATATGTTTCTAGTTTTATTTTTTATTTTTTGCTTTTTATTCTCTCTTCAAGAATTTTATACAGTTCCATTCCCCATTCCTTACACCCAGCTTTGTGGAATTTCTTTTTAAACCCATCACGTACAGTTGGTGCTACCCATACAGTCTTGGACATGTGACTTTCCCTGGAAGGAGGCCAACCCATCAGGGGCTACAAGTTTAAACACAATTGACTCTCTTGCAGCAGTTACTAACTGATAATAGGTCTTTAGGTGTTGGGGGGCAGGGGGACTTAACTTATCTCCACTCCTCATGCTGGAATTTTAATTGGCCTGATTCTAGAATGGTCTTGAGCATACTGACTCAACTAGTATAATTCACATGTATGACTGCCCAGCTAAGTACAGAAAGCACTGATTCTTTAGAGTCACTCATGGCCATAGCCTTTACAACCTTTCCACACCCTTTTTCACCATGAGCCCTGAGCCTCTAGGAGGAGGGCATGAAATGGATGCCCCATTTAGGGCTGAACATTTTACAGTCTTTTATTCTTTATTCTCTGCAACATGATCAGTTATTGGCCTCTGTATTAATCACCTTTATTGCAAAAAAGAAGCTTTTCTTATGAGAGTTGACCAATGCCCCAATGCACTAATCTACGGGTAGTAAATAAGTGACCAGGAGTCAGTTTAATCTGTTTAGCAGAGTAATACTAATAAGTTCCCCTCTGGGGCCTAATATCTCATTTTTTTCTCCCATTTGCAGATAATAACCTTGAATTTTCAGATATGTATGTTACATTCGGAATAGCCCTAGAGGTCAAGAAATTAGGAACAGGCCCTGTAGGGGGTGGGGTGATGTTAAGAAAGGAGAGATAGAACACAGTGGTATAAAGAGTTAAAGAGAATAATGATAAAAGAAGGGTTTAATGGGAAGGGGACAGGAGAGCAAGGTAGATAGAAAAGGGATAACTAACATGAGAAATGCTTTGAAAAAGTCCACGGGAAGACCTACTCCTGTAGACACTTTCTAAAATGTACACATACACACATATAAAGAGTTTGAATAGTGTTACCCTACAACAGCAGTATTATATCCCTACTAACTACCACAGGATAGCGAAAAGCCCAGCACTAGGATGGGTTACCACCTTTGAGTTACTGTCTACTAGAGTCCCATAGACCTCCAAACGTTACAGGACATTGCTAATGCTTTTGACTACCCTCTAGAACTTAATGTAGAGACCCTGGTGCTGAAGACATCATTCACTGGAATCATAGAACATAAGAAATCAGACTGGTGCTGACCTGGAGGCTTCCTCCCTCCTCAGTATTTTCATAGGGCTGAAAGGTGCGATGTATGCTACCAGAGAGCAAGGGAATCACCATAACTAACTGTGGACCTTGGAAGCTCTGACAAAGACCGGCCTGGCAAGACATGCCAACCCGTGCAGTAGTGCCATGGACACCATAGTAAAAACCAATTAATCTCTTATTGGATTTAGGCCCATTCCACAAATTAAACCTCATACTCTCATAATCATTTATTAGAGCCAAGGCACTGTGGTTAGATAGGCCCTAGGCCCTAGGGGAGAACCTATGAGTACTGCTCTGCTAAGTGAATAGAGTATTAAACTCACTCTGAATACTAATGATCTCAATTTCTAAATCGAAAGGCACAAACTGGTATATTGGATCAAAAATCAGGACCCATTGATTTTCAGTCTCCAGGAAACACACCTTACCACAAAAGGCACATACTACCTTTGGATGTAAGCAAACAAAGCAAATGCTGTTGTTCTAATATCTAACAAAATAGGCATCAAATCAAAACTAGTGAGAAACAATGATAAGAATTACTTCGTACTGACTGAGGAAATAAGCCATTAAAAGGACATCATGATTCTGAACATATAAAGCCTAGACTAGTTGTACCCAGTTTCATAGAGCAAGCAGTGTTAGATTCAGAGCCACAGATTAACTCGTGCACCATAGCAGTGGGTAGCTTCAATACCCCACTCTCTGCAAATAACAGATCTTTAAAAAAAAAAAACAAAGAAAGAAAATCCCAAACAACAACAGACAAAAATGAATCAATATGCAAACTAAATGATACCATAGAGCAAATGGACTTAGCCAACATCTACAAAACATTCCATTCAACCACTGCAAAGTCCACTCTTCTCAGCAGCCCTTGGAATTCTCTCCAAAGTCCTATGAGGGGAGGGGATCCTATAACTCTAACTGTCTATGTTAGGAAAGCAGAGTGATTTTAAATTTATGATTTAAAAATAAACTTTAGAGATCTAGAAAATAAGTCAAATCCAAGATTAGAGTAGAAATGAGTGGAATGGAAACAAAATTATGAAGAATCAGAGTCAGCCAAACTAACTAATAGAAAGACCTTTAAAACACCTAAAATTAAAAGTCCTTAAATTAGAGATTAATTAGAGATGATTACAATACAATTAGAGATAAAAATAGAGTTAGCACAACAGATGCCGATGGAACCCATAAAATCATTATGGCTTACCTGGAAAACGTATAGTCCACTGTGGAAAAAAAATATGTGAATTCGTAGATTTGTATAACCAATAAAAATTAAAACAGGATAAGATAAACAATTTTAATAGATGTATAACAAGTCATATAAAATTGAGGTTGTTATTAAGAATCTTTCCACTAAAGAAGTTCAGGCCCAGAGGGATTCAATGGTGAACTTCCCAGCCCTTCAGAAACCAGTGTTTCTGAAACTATTAAAAAATAGAAAAGAATGTGACTAAACTCTTTTATGAAGTTAGTATTACCATCCATATTAAACACACACACACATACACACACACACACACACACACACACACACACAGACACACACGAAAAAGAAGGGAAGGAAAAGAAAAACTATAGATTGATTTTCAGGATGAGCTTATATGCAAAAATTATCAACAAAATACTTGTAAACTATATTTGCAAGTATCAGGAGCACATCAAAAAGATCATCTGCTGTCATCAAGGGTGTGGGGGAGGGGAACTAGGGGTGGATATGGTATATAACCACATGCTAGCCAATAAAAGCCTAGTACCAGGACTAAATTGCCTTTTTTGGAGTTGGTGGACGATGTGGTTCCATACACCGCTAACCATTACGGGCTATCGCCATTGCTTCCGGTTCCCCTCTAGAACCTGACGGCAAGACCCTATTGCTGAGATCACCACATGCTCATAAAACAAGCTGGTACTAACATGGAAGCTTCGTTTCTACTAGCTAGTTTTCACAGTTCTGGGAGGTGCTATATACACTACAAGAAAATTAATCGTCAGTTTTGCTCTCCAGCAAACCAACTGAACTACATTAGCAACTGTCCCGGCAATGCTTCCACAGGGTGAAACCCATACCTGGCCTCATTACTGAGACCAAGAACTTGTGCTTAGATAGATCATAGGAGAGAACGAATCACTCACTATTCCTATGACAGACAAACACAGTGTTAAAACGACCCTAGTAACTTATCACTATGCCCATAGAATTTCCCAGTCCTTATCAAAGAAGTTTCTTCCTGAAGGGTATGGCGGCTAACATAAAGACTCACAGCACAGAGATTAAGAGATTATAAAAATAAAATAAAATAAATAGAATAAAAGCTGGCCACCGTAGTGCATGCCTGTAGAGAGCTGCGACGTGCCGCGCCTCAAAGATGGCGCTGGTTTCCGCCTTCCACCCTCCCAACGGTGAGCGCTCCTTGCAGTAAACAAGTCCTTATTTGGCTATGTCTGCCTGGCCCGCTAGCTTCTGCATAGTGACAGCCTATCTACATGACCCACGTGGCTTGCTAGGGCTGGCCAGTGCTAGCTATTTAAGTGTGGTGCAGGGCGTTCCCTGGGGAGAGAGAGAGTCAGAAGAGCTAGAGGTCAGAAGATTGTATCAAGGTTCCTGAGGAAAACTGCTTGAAGAAGATCTCCTGTGGTCGTGTCTTCCTTGCTGGTCGAGGTTGGGCGCGGCACATGCCTTTAGTCCCAGCACTCAGGAGGCAGAGGCATGGATCTCTTTGAGATTGAGGTCAGCCTGGTCTACAGAAGGAGTTCTAGGACATCCAGGTCTACACAGTGAAACTCTGTCTCAATGAAACCAGAGAGAGAAATAGACGAAAACACACACACAAACACACACACACACACACACACACACACACACACACACACACACACACACACACACCATGGGGTGGGGGAGGAAGAGGGAGAGTGAGAGGGAGAGGGGGAGGAGGAAGGAGAGAGGGAGGGAGAGAAACTATAAAGTGACCAGCCCTAAATTAGATGACCATGTCGATTTCCCCTCTAAGGCATAGAGATCATTGTATAAAGTGGGTAAAAGACTGTAACAGTCCAAGGTGGCAAATGACCAAGGAAGTTGCACATAATAAACTCAGAGACTGGGACAGCATACAGAAGACAAAACCAGAAGACAAAAAAAAAAGTCCCTGCATAGAGTAAAGGGACAAGCATTAAGCCCCGCCCCTGGTTGAAGAGAGATTGGTGTTTGATAGTACTGGGAGGGGGAGAGTCCGTTTTCTTTAACAGTATGACCCCAGTAGATATGTCACACCCCACGACACACACCCCACACCCCACATCCAAGAGTATTTAGGCAGCACGGATTAGACTCAGCATATTTATAAACAGAAGGAGCATGGGTGAGGAAGGAAGTGCACGGATTAGACTCAGCATATTTATAAACAGAAGGAGCATGGGTGAGGAAGGAAGTGAGGAAGGCTCTGGGAGGGGCTGGGGAAGGGCCGCCTAGGATCAAAATGCATCCTATGAAATTCTCAAAAACTAATTAAGATATTATTTTTATAAAGATACACTATATACGTGTCTTCCAGTTACTCTTCTGTTGCTGTGATAAAATACTCACCCAAACCAACGTGGAGGAGAAAGGGTTTCTTTGGCTTAAGCTCCCAGGTCACAGGCCGCCGTCGTGGAGTGAAGCCAAGGCAAGAACTTAAGCAGGAACCTCAGCCATGGTGGAGATGCCGCTTCCTGGCTTGATCACTGCCTTATGCCTAGCTGGTTTTTGTACACAGTCCAAACCTGCTTGCCTATTGATGGTGCCACCCACAGAGGGCTGGGTCCTCTCCCATCAAGCCTTAGTCAAGACAATCTTTCATAGACCTAGTCATGGGCCAATATAATCGTGACAATTTCTTCAACTGAAGTTCTCTCTTTGGGTGACATTAGTTTGTATCCACTTGATGATAAAAGGTGACCAGGACATTCCAACACCCTTCCTCTTCACATACAAAGAGTCACTTTAAGCCAGTGGCTCTCAACCCTACTGATGCGCCAGTCTAATCCGGTTCCTCATGCCGGGGTGACCCCCAAGCATAAGATTATTTTCATTGCTACTCCATAACTGTAGTTTTGCTAATGTTATAAATTGTATGTAAATATCTGACATCAGGGTATCTGACATGTGACCCCTACAAAAGGGTCCCTTGACCCCCAAGGGGGTCATGAAAATACAGGTTGAGAACTGCTTTACGCTCTATTCTTTCATTTCTGGTTCCTGAAATTTCAGGTTAACATCACAATCTAAAACAGTTAAACTTTTAAAAGTCCCCCAGTCTTTAAATTTTTCAATACTTTAAAAGTCCAAGGTCTGATTTAAAAATCCAATGTCTCTTAACTTTGGTCTTTTGTAAAGACAAAGATAAGTTACATTTTTCTTATTTAAAAAGGGAAGAACCAGAGCGAAGGAACTCTCAAATTAAAGCCAAACCCCAAATTTAGCAATGTCAGTCAAACTCTGCCACTCATCTGTGATCTTTGGGACTTAAAAGGCTCAGGCCTCCCCATTTCTTCAGCTCTGTCATCCACGTGGTACACAGTCCGGTATGCCCAGCGGGGCTCTACTCCACTCCAGATGCTGTACAATGTCACAGGGTCCTGGCATCTCCAAGAGCCTGGGGTCTCTACTGCAACTGAGGCTGCACCTTAACCAATGGCCTCTCAAGCCACACAGTGCCAAGCCTCATCCATTCTCTATGAGCCCTCAGTCTTGTATTTATTCATTTATTTAATGCTTTCAAAACCAGTATCACGTGGTGAGTCTTACACATAGCTATGTTCGACTACCAGTGTGAGATGCAGACTTCCCCCAGTCCCCACCCTTGACCACAGCCTGTGTGTGCTGACCCAAGGAAAGACTTCAGGGAAGATTTCACCTCATTTGCTAATTACAGCAGATTTTTCAACTTCAGCTGCCCAATATCCACAGTCCCAGTAAAGCACAGGTTTCACCTCACTGGTGCTTGTTAATTACAGCTGGTTCTTAAACCTCAGTTGAACAACAGTTGCGGATTCTTAATCAAAGGGATATGAACAGATAGTCTTTGCTTCCCTCAGAGACTTGATAATCCAGACTTCCATTGACAGCATTTCTCTCTACATTCCTATGTTCTACGATCTCACAGGATAGCCCATTAAGCTCTGAGAACTCCACGCTTTTCTAGCTCCAAGTTCTAAACCCTTCCACAGTCCTCCCCCTAAACAATATGGTCAAATCCACGTCGGGAACAACTCTGCTCTTTGGGTACCAATTCTGTTCTAGTTTCTTTTCTGTTGCTGTGATGAAACACTCTGACACAAAGCAACTTAAGGATGAATGGGTTTATTTTTATCTTATAAGTTACCATCCATCATTAAGAGAGGGGCAGGGACTCAAGAAGAAACTCAGAACCAGGGACAAGGAGAGCACTGCTTCCTGGCTGGCTCACTGCCTCCTGCTCAGCAGCTTTCTTACACAGCCCAGGCTTATCTGCCTAGGGAATGGTGCTTCCCACAGTGACATGGACCCTTCCAGCTCAACCTTTAGTCAAGACAACCTCTCACTTACATGACCTCAGGCCAATCTGACAGAGCAATTCTTCCACTGAGGGTGTCTTTTCCATGTTACTCTAGGCTGTCTCAACTTAATAATAAACTCTAGGTAGAACAACATGCATGAAATTGTAAAAAAAAATAAAATAAAATAAAATAAAAAAGTGGTCACTTGAACAAGAGCGCTGCAACAAAACTGATACAAAGTTACTAAGAATGAGGCAGTAAATACAGCATAAATATTGGGGTCGAAGAAATGAGTCCTGTCCTACGTGGGTGGAGTAGGGTGGCACAAGAGTTTATCATTCTTGCGATGGTACACACTTTGAAACTTACGAGTAGTCTATTTAGAAACTATGAGTTTCTATGGCTGTGATAAGGCACCGCTGACTAAAATCAACTTAAGGAGGTGTGGTGGTTTGAATGGAAATGGCCCTCACAGGCTCATAAGGCATGTCACACTTAGGTGTGGCTTTGTTGTGGGAAGTGTGTCACTGGAGGTGGGCTTCGAGAACTCAGATGCCAAGCCAAGCCCAGTGTCTCACTCTCTTCTTGCTGCCCTGCTTCCTGCCCTGACGACAGTGGACTAAACCTCTGAACTGAAAGCCAGCCCAAATAAACAGTTTCCTTTAAGAGAGTTGCCGTGGACATGGTGTCTCTGCAAGGCAGCTTAAACTCTAGCTAATCTAGGAAAGGGTCTATTTTACTTAAACTTTCTCATCTCAGTACATCACTGAGCAATTCAATCAGGGAAGGAACCTGGGAGTGCTGCTTACTGACTTGCTCAGCTTGTTTTCTTAGAGCGCCCAGGATGACCAACCCAGTGCTGACACGACCCACCGTGAGCTGGGCCATTCAGCATCAATCATCAATCAAGAAAATGCACTCCAGACTTTCCTGGAGACAAATCTCATAAAGCATTTTCTCAATTGAGAGTTCCTCTTCCCAGATGACTCCAGCTTCTGCCAGGTTGACATAAAAATGACCAGCACAATTGACTTCTTGTCAAGTTGATATACCAATACATCACTTATTACCCATACCCTCTCCTGTCTTGGCCATCCCTGAGATCTCATATTAATATCAACATCACAATGTAAGGCATTTCAACTTTTGAAAGTATCTGTCTTTAAAAGTTGAAACTTTAAAGGTTCAGTCTCTTTAAATATCCAAAGTCTTTTTTTGTCAGAGTTCAAAACTTCTCTAACATATCCATTTTCTAAAACATCAGTAGTTTCTATAAAATAGTCAAATCACCTTAAAATTTCAAAATCCTTGTAAAAGTCCAAAATCTCTTAACTGTGGGTTCTTATAAAATACAAAAATAAGTCACATACTTTCATATCCAAGAGGGAATGTCCAGGGAACAGTCACAATCATATCAAAGGAAAACCAAAACACAACACTATAAAGGCCAGTCTCAGATTTCTAGGACTCATGATCGTCTAGGCTCTAAAGGTCCCCATAGCACATTCAGCTTGTCCCCTGGGTTCAGGCTTGCTCTACTCCACAGCTGTTGCTGTTCTTGACAATTTTTCCATGGTTCTGGCATCTCAAAACTGCTAGGGTCTTCTGCTGCAACTGGGCTGAACTTTCACCAACAGCCTTTCTTGGTTTGTCTTCAAGGTATCAAGACTCAATGTCTAGACATTCACAATCCCTTCAGTCCTGACTTCAACTGTAACTAGAGATAAGCCTTCCTGAATGGCCTCTGCTGGCCTCTCCTCAGGAACTCTAGCCTTGATACACAGTTCTGTGCCTCAGCTTCTCTTCAGGACCCCTTCATGACTTAAAAACCAGTACCACCTGGGAAAATGTTGAAGTACAACCTTGGCAGCCTCTGGAACGCAGCTTCTCTATGCTCCTCATAGCTTTCCCATAACCCTTAGGTCCACCAGCCAGGAATGGCATCATCAACAATGATGAACCTTTCTACATCTGTCATTATACAGGCAAATCTTTTTTTGTTCTTTTTTTTTTTTTTTCGGAGCTGGGGACCGAACCCAGGGCCTTGCGCTTCCTAGGCAAGCGCTCTACCACTGAGCTAAATCCCCAACCCATACAGGAAAATCTTAAGGAGGCATTTTCCCAGTTGAGAGCTTCTTTCTCCAAATGATTAACACTTGCCAGCACAGTGAGTTTTTTTCTGGAATTTTCCATTTAATAGTTTTGGATCATGGTTGATGATAGGTAACTAGAACTAAGAAAAACAAAACTGGATATGTGGGGATGCTTTATACTAATACAGATAATTTCTCTTTATACTTCGGATTCCTTGTTCCATCTCTTTGATTCTGTCAAGTAACTGGTATTACTTAAAAAATGAACAAGAGTGAGAGAGTTGCTAAAAACAAGTCCAGGAATCTTACTACATCGGCCTCCCCAGTGCTGGGATCACAGGTGTGTTCCACTACAGCTAGATTTTTATATGGGTGGTAGGGGTCAAATTACCAACTGAGTCATCTCTCTAACCACTTGCTTATGATGTCACTCCAGAAGGCAGGGAATCACTGACTAACCGATGTATTACAATCTTAGGGTTTGCTGCTGTGAACAGACACCATGACCAAGGCAACTCTAAGAAAGACAACATTTGATTGGGGCTGGCTTACAAGAGGTCTGCTTTGATGCATAAAATATGCACCTCAGTCCCAGGGTCTGAAACCAAACATCCTAGCCTTTTGTTGATTATAAATGACTAAGTGACCCCATAATAGTCCATAACACATTCTGCTGACATTGGGGTGCAGTTTTGGAGTGTGAGCAAAAAGCTGGAATGTTGGCCAAGTCCAGGAAGAGCTGCTTGTTTCACTGCTGTCCAGCCTGTGGGACCATTTTGAGGTAAGAGTGTGCAGGACTTGTTGAAGCAGTGGGTGAGACTGGGCCACAGCACCTGTTGGTAACTGTGTTGGAGATTTTCTGGTTGCAAGTACTGAGAAAACACCTGGATGTTAGGGACAGAGGATAGGAATTTAGGCAGAAAAAGGGGTTTGGTGTACATTTGAAATTTAGGCTCACCCTCTTGGGAATTGAGAAGGGGTGGAGGGTCCCAGGACCAGAGTAAGAGAAATAGATACCACCCTTAGGAATAGGTAGGTGAGGTCAGGGTGGGGGGGCAGGCTGTTAATTGACAGTACTTATCTTGAGTCCCTTTGACTTGTAAGAGGCAGAGTCAAGTAGATTCCCTGAAGCTTAGAAGGATCTTTTTAAATTCACAAAAAGACAAATCTTTTATACCTTGTATTTACCAACCCCAAAACACCTCCCTAGATCTTCAAACACTTTCTTAAAAGTCTTCATGTCCTCAGAACTTACATAAACTTTTCCTATCAAATTATTTAGCATGAGACACAGGTGGCTTTATCTAGGTTAACCCTCCCCACAGAGACCCAGGAAGGATATATCTAAATGTCCTATGTGTCAATTAAAATGATAGACTTACCCATTACCTAGACAGTTGCCCCACTAGGTTCCTGCGATGTTAATATCTTTGTTAGGGACACAGGTCCCAGGGCAGGATCAATCTGCAAATTTGAGAGTCCTTCCTGTAGAGGAGGAACTTAGGAGACTGACCTGCTTTGTCTTAAGCAACGCTAGTTAGGAGTGTCTGGTGTCCCTGTTTGTCCATAGTTTAGGCCTGGCCTCACCAGTAGGCAAGGCAATGGAGCAGTCTTTCTCAGTGGTTATTGTACCCCAATCCAAGATACAATTCATAGACCATATGAAGCTCAAGAAGAAGGACAACCAAAGCGTAGATGCTTCAGTACTTCTTAGAAGGGGAAACAAAACACTCACAGGAGGAAATACAAGGAACAAAGGGACTGAAGGAAAGGCCATCTAGATACTGCCCCATCTGGGGATCCATCCCATATGCAGCCACCAAACCCAGTTACTTTTGCTGATGCCAAGAAGTCCTTGCTGACAGGAGCCAGACATGGATGCCTCCTGAGATGCTATGCTAGAGCCTTATTGTTACAGATGAGGATGCTTGCAGCTAACCATTGGGCTGAGCACGGGGACCCCAATGGAGAAGTTAGAGAAAGGACTGAAGGAGCTGAAGGGGTTTGCAATCCCATAAGAAGAACAACAATATCAACCAACCAGACACCCCAGAGCTCCCAGAGACTAACTCACCAACCAAAGAGTACACATGGAAGAACCCATGACCACATACGTAGCAGAGAATGGCACTGTCTGCCATCAATAGGAGGAGAAGTCCTTGGTCCTGTGAAGGTTCTTTTCCCCAATGCAGGGGAATGCCAGGGTGTTGAGGTGGGAATGAGTAGGTGGGAAGGGGTAGCATCCTCATAGAAGCAGGGGGAGAGGGGAACGAGAGATGGCAGAATCAGGAAAGGGGATAACATAACATTTGAAATGTAAATACATAAAATATCCAATTAAAAAAAAGCAAAATAAATCTTAAACTTAAGATGCTGAAAATGACAGAGACTCCCAAATCTCAGCAATGACACCCCTAAGGTCTC
This sequence comes from Rattus rattus, assembly GCF_011064425.1. NCBI lineage: Eukaryota > Metazoa > Chordata > Mammalia > Rodentia > Muridae > Rattus > Rattus rattus. The sequence continues at coordinate 204,893,831 of NC_046156.1, read as the reverse complement.
TAAGAAGATACGAACAGCACAAGAAAGGGCCAAGGCAATTCTTATAAGGACGATATTTAACTGGGGCTGACTTACAGGTTCAGCAGTTCCGTCCATTATCATCAAGGTGAGAACACGGCAGTGCCCAGGCAGGCATGGTGCAGGAGGAGCTGAGAGTTCTACATCTTCATCTGAAGGCTAACAGAATACTGATTTCAGGGCAGCTAGGATGAGGGTCTTAAAGCCCACACCCACAGTGACACACCTACGCCCAACAGGGCCACACCTCCTAATAGTGCCACTCCCTGGGCCAACATATACAAACCATCACAGGCAGCTATGAATAGGAAACCCAAGAATCTAGTAGTTGCTCAGTTCCACAAGGCTAGTTGTTTCAGCTGGTCTTCTGTATAAGCTGGAATTCTGAAGACGTGGGTTCCAACAGATGTGCTGGCAAGTAAGTGCAAGCAGGAGAAGAGTGAGTCTGCCTTCTTCATTCATCCTTATTCAGGCCTCCAGCAGAATGTGTGGCCCAGATTTAAGGTGCATACCACCATGCCTGGATTTGGAACTTGCTCTGTCCCAGGCTGGCCTTAAACTCAGATATCTGCTTGCCTCTTGTCTCCTTGAATTAAAAGAATGCACTATCTTGCCTGGGTTTAAGCTTTTCACGGCCACTGTGCCTCAAGATCTGGATCAAAAGTATGTGTCATCCCGTCAAAATTATGGTCAGAAGTCTGTATCTTCCAGACCCTCCATTTCTAGATTGTCATTCATTCCAGATGTTGTCAAGTTGAGAACCAGGAATAGTCATCATAGTCTACATGTCAGTTTTTGTGTCACTGCCACGCTGTTTTGTTACTATAACTTTGTAGTATAGTTTGAGATCAGGTGTTGTGATATTGCCAGGATTGCTTTGGTTACTTGGAGGGTCTGTTGTGTTTCCACATGGGCCCTGGAATTTATTATGAATCATTTGAAAACAAAATACACACTGATTTAAGTCTGAATATGCATGTGTGCAGATGCTCACAGAATCCAGAAGTCTCAGAAAGCCCTGACGCTTGAGTTACAGATAGTTGTGAAATGACCAGCCTGAGTGCTGAGAATCAAATTTGGATCCTCAGAAAGAACAGTCAGGGTCCTAAGGGCTGAGTCACCTCTCTAGTCCCCAGGATTAATTTTTGCAATTCTGCAAAAACTGAAAAAAAGATTGGGATTTTGACATGGATCGTCAATCTCTAGAGTTCTCTTAATACAGCATCTTCACAATATGAATTCTACCAATCTAAAAGCATGAGAGGTTTTGCCCATCTTCTGCTCTTTTTTCTTTCATTTCTTTCTTCAGTATTTGAAAGTATCTTTTCTTCCTTTCTCTTTATTTCTCTTTCTTTTCTTTCTTACCCTTTCTTCTTCCTCCTTCTCCTCTCCTCCTCTTCTGCTCACTCTTCTCTCAATCCTCTTGCTCCCTTCCCCCAACCCCATCATCATTCCCTACCCCACTCCTTCCTCCTCTCCTCTTCATACAGAATCTCAGGTAGTTCAAACTGGTTTTGAATTTGCTTTGTAGCCAAGGATGGTCTTGAACTCCCTGTCCTCCAGCCTTTCCCTCCAAGTGTTAGGATGACAGACACATGGTGATTGTATCACCATGCCTGTGGTCTATCTTTTTTAATCCGGACTTTTTACCATATTCCATGGAATCGGCTTCTATTCTGTCTTCACTGACCTCTGGCTTTTAATTATCGACCAAAACCATGGTATTTAGTTGAGTATTACGTTGGTCTGATGGTTAATTTTAGGTGTCAACTGGACTTGGCATGAAGATGCTCCCACATTTTGACCAACATGGTTTTAGGTGTATTTGTGAGGATGGTTTTAGGCGATATTGTCATTTGAAATCAGTAGTTCAGTAAGATGGATTGTTTCTCTTAATGTTAATATATCTGATCAACTGAAGCTTGAATAGGACAAAGGGCTGGCCTTCCTATAAGGAAGAAGGAACACTGGCTTCTAAGCTGATGAGTCCTTGATAGAACCCTGGCTTTCAAACCAAGGCCCACACCACCAGTCTTCCTGGCTCTCCCCCTTTTTACAAACTTTGTGACCCCCTAAGGCTTCATAATCATAGATCCAATTCTTTCTAAGTATGTATATTTTACAAATGTAAGTGTTACATTGTATATGTTCAATAGATTAGATGACCGATGTTCTTTGTGGTCTGTGACTACTGCAATTAGTAAAGACGGACTACTCATTTTGGTCCAACAGAAGCTCCCCAAAAGTATTAAAGCAAAACAATAATGCCTCAGAAAATTATATGTTCTGTGACTTCTTGTCAGTAAAGACTGAAAAATGTTAAAGCAGACCAATAGTTATCCGTTAAAATTGGTGTGGAAACCACATGGGCTGTCTACAGGGCATCTTGGTGGCCAGGGTTTACCAGCTGACAATCTAGCAGGAGAAACTCAAGCATCGTCATATTTTTAGCTTTCCGGGGTGATTCCAGTGCACAGCCTGAGCTTGCTCTCTGGTATTCTGACAGGATAGAATTCACTCCTACCTGGATGGAGGGAAATTGTCAACAGAGAGGAGCAAAGCAGGTGTCTATGGCACTCAAGGTCCTGCTCTAGTACTTGTGTAAGGTGTTGGCTCTCTGTTTATCATAATTGGATATCTGCAAAAAGACATTCAATAGTTTTGATGACTTTATTTATTAATATCAAATTGTCCACAATTCTGACTTCTTTCATGAATACTATAGGATTAAATCATATAATTAACTATTCTAGGATACCTACTTGATTTTTTTTAAATACCAAAAACAAGTGACTGTCTAAATGACTGAAAAGAACCAGACTTCTGACAGTAAGACTAAGTTCTTAAGGAGAACCTGCATTTGGCATTTAAAACACACAGACAACCTCTCAGTCTATGGGTTCCCATCAGGCAACAGTTTGCCAGGCCTGAGACACTTAGAGAGAGAGAGCAGGAAAGCAAGGCCTGGTGGCTCATGCTTCTAATATCGGCAGCCAGGAGGCTGAGACAAGAGCATTGCTGTGAGTCTGAGGTCAGCCTGAATCCTTACACAGTGAGCTCAGGCCATGCTGAGCTACAGGGCATAACTCAAAACAAATGCGCACACACACACACACACACACACACACACGCACACACACACACACTCATGCACGCATACATGTGCACACACACTCATGCAGCATGCATACATATGTACACACATAGGTGCACATTCATGCACATACACACACACATACACGGACAAGCACACAAACACATATGCACATACATATGTATGCATGCATGCACATACATGCATACGTGCTCGAGTACACACATACACTCGCACACACACATGCATACATGCACACACATGCATACATGCAACACACATGCACTCACATGCACATACACACACACACACACACACACACACACACACACACGCGCGCGCGCACACACACAGGCTAGATCGCCGGGAGATGGAGGGTTATTGCTCTTGAGTGGCCATTAAAGTTCAATTCCCCTGCCACATGCCTCTCCCCCCACTCAGTCAGCTCCTCGAAATGACTTTTCTGATTTACAGGGCAGAGGAGGGGGTATTCATTTCCTGTGTATTATTCCATTAGTTACTAATATCTGAAATCAGACTGGAAGGGGGCATGTGCTGAAGGAAAGGGCAGGGAAGAAGCCGTAATTGCATGCATTTGCTCTGTTGGCCGCATGCTAGCTTGTTCTGCCAGGGGACTCAGTTCATCGGGTGTCTTAGGTGACAGATCCTACCGAAGTCACGTGTCTCAACTGTGAGAGAGAAGAGTCCCTTTATATGTTTTCATTTTATGTGCCAGCAGAGGTAAGTCCTAGGACTGGTCACTTTTTAAAAGTGTACTAGGAATCCAGAATGTGAATTAGCGTGCACCGCTATATCCTTCCTCGACGAACATTCCCACTGAGACGAGGGTTTCTTCAGGAAGTGGTGTGTCTCTAGTTAGATCCAGCAGGGCTAAAGGGATGGCATTTATTAAAAAGCACGCTAACACAGGCCACGGCTAGCTTTTAGAAAAAATCAGGAAATGATGTAAACTCCACTTCTGGAGAGGTATACCCTGACTAGAGGACAAGCCACACCCTCCCATGCTGGCAGAGAGGGTACCTCTGACTTATTGGTACTTGGATTAGCAAAACCCGAGCCAGGGCAGGAAGCAGATTTTAAAATGGCTAAAGAGAAAAGGCTTACGGTTGATAGGAGCTGTGTGTCTTGTAAGTAATCATAGACCTGAATGGATAAAAATTGTTGGGTAAAATGTTAAGACGGCCATTTCAAATGACCCATATTTCACAAAACAAAAAGCAACCCCGGTTGTGTAGTCCATTAGCCATGCTTCAGAGAGAGAAGGGGAACTGGCTTTTGGTCAGAAGCATTTCACTATCTTGTGTGTTTTATTTGTTGTCCTGTCTCTGAAATTTACATATACTGTTTAAAACCTCTCTTCTCTAGGGCAAAACGATGTTTCCTGTGTGCAGAGTATAAGTTATTATATTTGTACACATACAAGGAATCTTAGATACCCATTAGCCAGGTATATAACAGATTTTCTCCGTTCTCCTTTATCCTGAGGACTGAAGCTGGTTTTCTTAATCATTGTATGCTTGGGCCCAGAAAACGAATCCTCGTGAGTCGTAGGACCTTTAGTATAACTATATCCCCTTGCACTGAATTTATTTCCCCCAATTTCCTTGCAGTTGGCTGAGTGTATTTGACCTGGCTTTGACCAATCAGAATAAGAGAATTGTCAGGGTCGCCCTGGATACTATTTTGCTTTCTGACAAAGGTTAGATATTTCAGGAGACTTTCTGAAGGTGTTCCTTGTCTGTCTGTGGTATTGATGTTAGTGCTTGCAGCTGAGACCACTTTGTGGTCGTTGCCCATGAGATGACAAGGGTGATGGAAAATGGGAGGACGAAGAGAGCATCCAAAATGCTGACTAAGTGCTGAGAGCATCTAAATTGCTGACTAAGTGCTGACATGGTTGAGTCCCTCAACCAGCCTTCAACTGCCCACCACTACACTGTTATTCAGTGAAAAACAAAGACCATTTTAATCCAGCGTTTCTAGATCTTCTGATGTTTGCCACGTCTTAATCAATATGATCGCTGACCTAAGTTTTTATTATCATCATTCTGCAGTAGATAGGATTTCCCTTCAGCCTGCCTTGTTCGCCTTTTTATTTAGTTTGATAATCATTTTAAATGGGTATTAGTCTCTTTAGGAAAAGAAACAGAATTTTCCTCCCATAAATTCTAATAATACCTGAAAGAGTTAACTAGTTCTATGTCAACATTAACCTTGAACCGGTTATAACGGTCATTTTTAGTGAGTGAGTCTGGCAAGTACTTTGCATCTGAAAGGTTGGAAAAGTATTGTTTCCACATTGATGAATGGACAGTGCTGTCTATTTTTTTCTAACGATAATTTTTTATTTGACTTCAAATTTTACAAAGTGCTTTCGCGTATGAGTTAAATTGATTCTCCCAACATCACAAGGTGTGTGTTACTTTTAGCTTTGGCTTACAGATAAGGACATGGAGACCGGGGAAAACTAAATGTCTTCCTCCTATAATTCAATTAATAACTCTAAAATCTTGGATTTATATCAAAGCCTATATTTTTTCCATAATAGCTTGTCATGAAGAGCAGTCACTTGGAGGGATCTGAGTTTCTTGCTTTTAATCTTCAGTCCAAACATCCCACAATGTGTTTTTAATATGTCATAATAAATATCCTTAAATGAAAAAAAAACCATGTGATTTATTTGTCAAGTTAATAACAAGTCACTGGCCTAAAGGGAAAAAATAATATACGTTTGAGTATAACTGGTCAGAAAAAAAGAATTTAAGCCCGAAAAGATGACCAAGATATGACTCGCAATGGTGATTTCTCTTAATGTGTTGTTGCCTAAGTCATAAACAGGAATTAATCACCCAGGTCATAGACGCTTTAACAAACCGGTTACTGATCTAACAGATCTAGAAACATTGTCATCCTCTCTCTCTCTCTCTCTCTCTCTCTCTCTCTCTCTCTCTCTCTCTGTGATGTATTGTGCAACCCTATAGAAAGAGTATGTTTGAGTGGAGGCCAGAGGTCAACATCTAGTGTCAACTTTGATCTCTCTCTACTTTGCTTATTTGAGAGAAGATCTTTCACTCACTCAGCGTTGAGCACTTAGCTAGACAGCCTTGTCAGGAAGCCCCAGGATTCCTCCTGTCAGTGCTGGGAAATAAGCATGAGGAGCAGTGACTGGCTGGGCACTTACTCCAGGGCCTCAGGTTTGCACAGCAAGCTTAGTAAAGCCATCTCTCCGGCCTGACTTTTCTCTTCAGCACATCAGCAGTGTATCTTCTCAGAAGGTTGCTTTGGGTGTCCAGGGTTCTCTATAGTTTCGAGGAAAAAACACTCTAAGTAGACTACATGAAGAATGTTCTCCTTCAAGAGCTGAAGGAATTTTGGTTTTTAGGAGAGAGAAAAGCAATTAGTTTTTTTCATCAGTAATGGAAATTTCTAAGTGTAGCTTATCCATCTTTCGAAAGGAATTGTCTCTTTTCCCAGCACTTTTCTCCTCGTGCTGGGTTGGCTGAGAAACACTCCTGCCAGTGTTTACTGCACGTTCTTGGAGCTTACCGTCCATCCTCATCCCCACAGGCAGTAAAGGAAAACTCGTGCACCAAGGACAGCTGGACACCTGTCACACGGCCAGAACGGTAAAGTTATGGCCCCGAGAATCCTAATTTTCTGTATGAATGTTAATAAAATTTTTAAGATGGAAATTCTTCTTCCCTGTGCAGAGAGCAGGGCTATGGACGGTAAGATGCTCAGCAATTAGGACGCCCACACAAGATTTGTCTTTCGAATACGCTCCGTTTCTTCACACAAACATTCTCTGTGACATTGTGTGCTAAAATAGAAGCTCAACAAACGTTTCACCACGCAGGGAACGGTTGTTTGGGCAGAAAATGCTCATCTAGACATACAAAGTCCTGTACACATCCACCACTTAAGAATATTCATAACAACTTGTACAGGTGCAGAGAGGAATCTTAACAACCGCCTCCATGTTCTCTCTGCTGCTTCTCTCTTCTCCCTTTCGCTCCCGTCTCCTCCCCCTCTCTCAGACTTTTCTCGCGCCCATCCTTTCTTCTCGTCCAATGGCAGGCCTCGTTCTATCTTGTACCTGCCTTCACCTGTATAATGAGGTTCCACTGGGGAATCTCCATCAAAGACGCTTCAGAAGCTTGCAGGTTCGACCCAAGTCCGCTGTGACTTCTCTTCAGCTGTAGCAAGCAGGAAGATAGTACTAGGAAGTCTGAGAGAGCATAGGCCAAGGGCTAGTGTAGACTCAGCGACGGTTCTGTGGTCACTGAGGCCAGGGTCCCTGCACATAGTCTCAAGTCCTCTTGCTGATGCGTAACAGAGGATAAAGAAGCAGAGTTGGGGGAGGACTAGCAGTGCGATCTCAGAGATCCAAAGTTACAACTTTTGTATCATTTCATTAGCCGGTCGGTAGCTTTGTACTCACAGGGCTCCCAGTTTGGGGCTGGTTCACCAGTACATTAGCACCATGTCTGGGTAGCTCACTAACATATCAAGGCCTATCCTGGACTAAACACTCCTGAGCTGCCCAGGGACCTGCCAGGGGCTTGCTTCCAAGGCCTTGCTCTTACCAGAGTTGCCCAATGGCAAGCTCAGACAACACAGTATTTCATGTATGCCACACAAAATGGCCTTTAAATTGCAAAAAGTGGTTTTTAAGTCATGTTCCTAACACCTGTGTTTTTAAATTCATTTTCATTTTAATGAATTTAATTACTCTAATAAAGGAAAGAGTTCATAACTAAAACATTTGTGGATTTTGATTATGAAAACAGGTTTATCAATGGAGAACACAGCCTAAGACATCCATCCACAGATTTTATTTGTTTATTGATGTTTTTTTTAAAGAATTATTTTATTTTATGTAGACAAGTATATGTCTTCAGACACACCAGAAGAGGGAAGCAGATTCCATTACAGATGGTTGTGAGCCACCATGTGGTTGCTAGGAATTAAAGTCAGGACCTCTGGAAGAACAGTAACTACCGCTAACCACTGAGCCATCGCTCCAGTCCCTGATAGTTGTTTTTTAACGACAGGGTTTCTCTGTGTAGTCCTGGCTGTCCTGGAGCTCACTCTGTATACCAGGATAGGCTCAAACTCACAGAGGTCTGTAGGATGATGTTATTACACAGGTGAAGGCAGGTATAGGATAGAACAAGGCCTGTCATTGGACGAGAAGAAAGGATGGGCGGGAGAAAAATTTTAGAGAGGGGGAGGAGACAGGAGTCAAAGGGAGAAGAGAGAAGCAGCAGAGAGAACATGGTGGTGGAAGTTAAGATTCCTCTATGCACATTTACAAGTTGTTATGAATATTCTTAAGAGATGGATGTGTACAGGGCTTTGTGTGTCTAGATGAGCAAATTATATCTCATCATTGGATCAGAGGTTATTGTGTTGTGTGTTCTTTCATGTGGCGATTTAAGTTCAAGAGAGTCTGTGGTGGCTGGCGACATGTGTATGTCTGGCATCATGGCAACCTGCCTTGGGAACTGGATGGGTAGAGAGATTGTTGCCAGGCTCAGAGAGAGGCCATCAGCAGTTTGATATGGAATGGAGCAGAGCTGGTGAGAAGTTTTGCTGACTGAGATGAAGATATCTTGGGGCACTATGGTACCGGATCTAGTGCGGGGCAAAATTAAATTTTACAGCAACAGAGGTCCACCTATCTTTGCCTCCCAGGTGCTGGGATTAAAGGTGTGAGGCACCACCACCAAGCCTCAGATTTTATTTTCAATATTCTACTAGAATCTATTTGGTTGATAAAGCCCCCTTTTAGAATCAAGAGAAGACAAACAACCAGGTGTAATTTAAGGCACTGAGTGAACTTCACAATCACTCACTAACCAAAAAGCCAGAAAGCCCAGGAAACCAAAATTCAGGCTATTCAGGAACCTTAAGCAACAAACTGGGTAACTGTCATTAATGTCAGGAATGGGAATCTGATATGAATGGAGATGTGGCAAATGTGCTTTATGAATCTGCTCTCCACCACAGTTTCATTTCTGTGAAGAAACATTTGAAAAGGAACAGAGCTGCGGAGATGAGCGTTCCTACAATGTGATCCCAAGCTTCCAGGCAACAGCACTCCTCCCACGAGGTGAGGGCTGGGTAAGTTTACTGAAACCTAAACTTGCTTGGATTTTTACTTCTTCCCCTGGCCTCTACCATATTTTATTTCTCTTCATCTGAAATAACTAAACAATGTGGGGGCCTAGCCAAGGGAAGATTGTGAAGCTAGCAAGACAGGGTTTTATCCAGTTTTCTCATGGGTATCTTTATCTGTGGGAAACCTTTATGAAGCATTTAAGTAAAAATATATGAAAGTCAAATAATTTTGAACCTTATACTATTATTGACTAATTGCTATAGGGGGAAAAAATCCATGACTAAACAGATCAGACATGGATACAAATATTTAAATACACATGAGCATTTTAATACTGGAACCCTTTTATCTAATTTATATCCTTATGTGGAGCCACAGTCTGTAACATACCGGAAGACAGTCTGTTTCTAGCTGAGGGAAGTAAGCAGTCATCCTGGTAGGCAGGCCCTACACCACCCGAGGCCCTAAGATGCCTGAATGACAGCTTGGAAACCTTGAGAAGTTACCTTAACCTTGAAAGCAGTCATTCCCTCTGGCTCTATCCCCAGAGAGCTGTGTCTCTGGAGAAATGATTTTGCCCTTTTGAGGCCTCATAACATAAATAATTTTTAAAGGCCTGATAATAATATTTAATTCTGATTTCTAAATATAACTGCTCATATTTACAACCATCCATATCTTCATAGTCACGTCTTTGTCTACGATTGTTAAGGTCTGCCTTCAACTTAAACTGTGTGCATTACCCACACACTAGAACCAATATTTGCTACTCCCTGTGTCTACAATCAACAATAGTTACATAGAAAGCATTGTCGGTTTCATATGAACAAGTTGGCAAACGTCTTTTTTTCCCTCTGAAAATATTGCTATTCTTCTACATGACTAGCATATGATGTAGTCAGTGGCATTTGCTTGGTCAAGATACAACATAAGAAAATAAACATTTTTATTCTAAAGTTACCCTCACCTTAGACCATTCTTAATTAATATTTTGTTTCCCTGCACAACTGTTTTACGTCATGCAACTTTTTACTTGTTGTTTGGCATATAAATAAGTGGCCGAGTATATCTGGTGTAATTAGGAGTGCTGATGTGACTGTCCAAGCTGAGCAGACAACAGCCACACTCACGGGGAGATGATGACCAGATAGTGAGAGCCAAGTGCCAAGGGATTTCCTTTTCATCACGGTGCAGGTCACAAACAATGAGAGAGGAGCTGGGTAGAAAAGAGCCGGACTGTGTGTGCAGAGACACTCAAGTACAGTGTCACACTGTTGGAGAATGGTAAGGGGAGCTGAGGTGGAGGACGTCATAGATTGTCATGGACAACCAAAACTAGTCAGGCAAAACTCCAGAAAAATTACAACTTGATCATATTCTCCAGGACATCCAGTGGTGTCACCTCAAGTACTCAAGTCCAGGCAGGTAGCCACCGATCAGTTGAGGTTCTGCTTCATGTGAAAGCTGGTGGAATGGTTTCCATGGGGTCTATTTACTTTTCTATTATTTCTTGGGGTAAAAAAATAGCATAGCTAATTTGATCTTGCACAGGGCATAAATACTTAAAATGATGAGTAAGAATGACTCTAAAAAAATGTTTAGCAATTAACTGTAGACAAAATGAACCTTTTAAATGATGGGATTTGGGTTTAGGAAGGCGACTCAGTGATAAAGCATTTACCTATCATGGGCTGTGTCTAGAGTCAATCCCTAACACCACTAGCACAAAACAACAAAACAAAACAACAAAACCAATGAATTAAAAATCCAGTCCAAAATACAGAATTCTAAAGATTCCAAAGTTCTCATTCTATATTATGTATAAGAGGCAAGTCCAGGAAGGACATATAATTTTCTTAAGGTCCTGGGACAAACGAGGTTTCTGGACTCTGGATTAATCTCTTCCTTATATTATATGATGCTACTTTTAACTGTCAATCTACAAGTTTGAGATATTAGACATCAGTAAGCTTGTCAGATCTGCATAAACAAAGACTATTATGGATTTGAGACAATCTTACAGAAAATTATTTTTCCCAACATGTTAAGAATGTTTTTAATAAAATTTAACAAATAATTTTGAACTTTTTAAAAAATGTAACTGCCAAGTGTAATTGTCTCTTTTATTCCCAAGTGTTCAGTACATGAAGATGGTGGTCTTACTTTTGGGAAGCTACTACAATAAATAATTCAGTTGCTAAATATAACTAAATGGGGGAGGTGAAGGGGAGGTCCAAACTACAGTACCGATTATAACTGCACTAGTTAATTTGTCAGTGCTGTGACCAAATACAATAATCAACTTAAGGAAGGTTCACCATGAGTACAGTGTATCCTGGCAGGGTAGGTTTAACTGTGGGTGTGGCTACAGGCACAGCATCAGGAGTGTGAGGCAACCAGCCGGTGTGCCTAATGAGTGATGCCCAGCTTCCTTTTTCCTTTCCCCCTTTTTATTCAGCCTGGGACCTCAGGCCCATGGGATGGTACCACCTGCAGTTAAGGTGGCTCTTCCCTCATCGGTTAACTGCTCTGCGATAGCTGTCATCACAGGCATGCCCAGGAGTATGTCTAGTGTCTAATCTGGTAGAGATGACAAGATGACCCTTCACCATGTCTCCTCAAAAATGTACTAAGAAGGAAATTGGTTTTTTTTTGTTTTGTTTTGTTTTGTTTTTTTAGACAGTATCTCACTATGTAGGTTGGCCTACATAGGTAGGCTTAGAACTCTCTATGTAAACTAGGCTGGCCTTTGGTTTATAGAGCTCCACCTACCTGTCTTTGCCTCCCAAGTTCTGGGATTAAAGGCACAATGTCTGTAGAAAAAAAGGATTTGTTTTAAACATGAAATTCTTACCAAAACCATTTGACCTGAATCCAGCACTGAGATAAAGAATGTAGAGCGATCTACAGAAGTTTAATCCTTTACAAGTATTAATGTTGTGACAGTTGTAGAGGCGTCATTATACACAATAAAAGAAATAAAGAAAACCAACAGCAGCTAAATAGAATGAACAATTCTTAGCAACATGAAGCTAATGGGGAAAAGTTAAAAGATCAGAATCAGAACAGTTATTTTATTCAGAAAAGAAATTTGAGTGTAACTTATGTGTTAGGTAAACTGTTGTATTGGTGTTACATGTCCAGACATACCAATGACTATGTAGAAAAGAAGCCTTGCTATTAGGAGATATATGGTAAAGGATGAGATAATCAAACCATGACATCAGCAATTGATTGTAGACTATTTACCAAAATATATATAACATGTACATATATATATTTATAATAAATAATAATATAATATAAATATTATATATTTATATATATATTTACATGTTGTGTTTTTACATGTTGTGAGACATATAAAAATGTTAATAATTAGTAATTCTGGGCAAAGGGTATAAGTATTCTTTATACTTGAAAAATTTCAAACTAAGAGGCTAGAGGAATTGTTGAAAGCGCTGTGGAAGCTCAGTTTTCATATGAAGTATTCAGTGGGAGATGAATCAAATGAGACCTTTATACTCTTTCTGTAAAGTATCACTGGCCCTTGGTGTGCATCAATAGCAAGGCTGTTAGGAATTTTATATGCATGGTACTTAAATGCTAAATTGGTGACAGATTTAGTTGGGTGTGTCATAAGGGAGTGTTTCTCTGGTTATTTTAGACTGCAAAATCAGTAACCACACGTGTTAGAGTTGAAGTGTTGGAAAGAAAACATCCAGCCTCTACAGTTGCAGAACATGGAGGTTCCCGAACCTTTTTGCATCGGTGCCTCCCAGACATTATGTCACACTGTGCTCTTCTCTACTGATGTAGGTTGTATTAGCATGTAGCACATGTCCACTTCCTCAACAAGAGGCTCCTCCTCTCCTTAGAATATCTAGAATATTAGAGTAATTAATTAGAGGCATGGACGATCTGGCATACTGTGTGTGTGTGTGTGTTCAGGGATGGTCTAGGAAGTCTTCCTAGACTAGTTAAATTAGTAGAAGGTAGAGAAAGCAACAGACTTGGCAAAAGTGACAGAAGAGTGAAAACAGCAGCTGCTGGCTAATCGGTTTATGAGGAATATGAAACAAGACTTAGTCTGCCCAGAATGCCACCAGGACTCTTTCCTTCTCCCAGCTTCCTTCATAACCTATGAGTTTGCTCTCGTTCGTCACCAACACTTTTCTTCATATAGTCCCCAGATATTCATTAGCAAAGAGCTAATGAAACATTTCTGAGTTGTTCTTTAATAGGAATCATCAATGATTGGCTTGATAAAGGTAGACCAAGACTTCTCCATGGAAGCTGGAGCTGAGACTGACGCCAGATTTTCCTCAAGCATGTAACATTTGAGAATCGTGTGGATGCCCGAACAAAATGGGGGGAAGGTTCTATTCTATTCTATTTTGTTTGTTTTGTTTTATTTCCCAGTCAAGGGTTGGGGGAGGCAGTTTTGTGGGCAGGTAGACATTAGTGTCTGCTACAAGGAAGACAGTCAAGTACCTAAATATTTTGGACCATCAGCAGTGTGGTTAGATGGGTAGTCAGAGGACAAAGGTGATTCTCACAATATTGTGTGCATGGCTAGGCATCTGTGTATTACAAACTGATTCTGAAAACAGACTCGAGAGTATGACAATCAGTTGTCTTCATTATGTTGAATTTGAAGCATCCTTGGAACACCAAGGTATAATATTTAGCAAATATTTGAAGTTCTAGGTAGAGAACTGTATTGGCTGCATAGAGTTCTGAGTATCATCAATATATAGTTAAAAGTTAAAACCATGGAGTAGTTGATCACCCCAGGATGGGGTAGAACATTATAAAGAAGGGCAGGAACATTATAAGAGGCAGAGAGAGAGAGTACCTAGGAAGATCTGTGGGGGGTGGAGCAGTGGGACCAGAACCTTGGTACAAGATAAATGATGGACACTGTCCAGTGTAAAGGAGACATCCTGCTAGCCTCACTATAAAGATGTCCTTAGACTTTCCACTGTGGCCTAGGAACACTGAAAGTGAAAGCAGTTAACAGAGAATAGAATAGAAGGTGAAAAAAAAATACGAGATGAAGTGTGTAAACTGGCACTGTGAGTAGTTTAGTTAAAAAGAGAAACGTTTAGGCTGGAGGTAAAGGACCAGTCAAAGAAGAAGTTGAAGGTGGAAGACAGAATGAATCACGACAGGAAGTCTGCAAGATAGCAGTGCAAAGAAGCAGAGGTTTGAATGACAGGATGAGGAATCCCAGGTCAGATGGTAAATTAGAAGCAGTGGGTGGATGAGGAATATGGTTAAAGAGACGGACGGACAAAGCTTTCATGCCCCTGTGTCTACCCTCTTGCTGACTCTCCAACTCCACTTCTGTTCAAGCCTTACTTGAGAAGCCATTGCTGTCGCTGTACGGCCACCGTGGCTGGATCTATCACAGCCTCCTACAAACCTGAGTTAACTGTCACAAGTCAACTGCTCACTGGAGTGCCAAAGTCTGGGCTACCGAAAAGTACATACGGAGAGCGGACGTGAGCAGTACAAGCAGAAGAGTGCTTACCAGAAGTGTGGTCAGGGAACTCCAACCTGAGACGGCCAGAAAAGGAAAACGACTCCTCCTCCCCACTATTGCCAGGGATCAAGGATACTGTGGAAGCCTGCGCAGTTCTCTGCCAGCGCACGAACCTCCGTCCTCCGCGGGGGCTGAGCCACAGGAAACTCTGCCTGAAGAAACTTTGAAACCTAATCCACTAAAGACAAGACGTGACTTTCTGGAGGGTGGAGCAGGGGGATTCTGGCCGTGGAATTCTGCCAGGAAGTAGTATATTCCCACCGGAACCCAATCTAGAAGGACACACTAACATGTCAGAGTTATTGAAACAAGCCATCCTCCCACATATATAAAGACTTATAGGAATAAAGATCCAGGAGAGTGGGAACCATGTCACCCCCCCACCCCCTGTGAGGAAAAATACTGAAAGTGTAAGTCCCTCGGTTTCTTTTTATTCCCAGAAAGGTGGGACGTTGTGGCTGGAGACTAGGACACTGGAATGTGACACTGGAAGAATTTCAGATTTATTCCTGCCTAATTCTCATGCCTATGTCTAATATCCAAAAAGATAACACCAGTGTCATCCAGACCAAGGTCTCTGGTTGCATTCCAAGTGAATAATCGTGAATAAGAAATTTAATGCCTCCGAGGGTTCCTTTCTTCAGCTTTAAAACTAGAGGTGATAAAATGCCATCCATCGGTTGGTGGTCCTGTGAAAATCAATGGAACTGGTAAGTGTGTGACACCAATAAAATTAAAGAATATATAACATGTAGTATAACATAGCTTGGTCCACTATATACTCGCTATGTTTACGTTATTATTGTATGGAGACAGCTACCATTGGCTTGTACATAATAAAGGGAAGTTTTTTTTTTTTTTTTTTTTTTTTTTTTCAGAGCTGGGGACCAACCCAGGGCCTTGTGGTTGCTAAGCAAGCGCTCTACCACTGAGCTAAATCCCCAACCCCATAAAGGGAAGTCTTAATGGAAGCCTGAGAGCAAGCCTCAATGTGTCATTCATAGTGTATCCTTAAGATTGATCTGGGAACCTGGCACATGAGAGAGAGTCAAAGAAAGAATGCCGTCTATTTAATGGTTCTCCAACCTCAGTATATTTGGGGAAAGAATTTCTCCCGAACACATACTTCGGATTTAGTCTTATGTGTATGCAAGCCTGCTTCTGTGCCCGACCTCATTCTATCAAGGCACACTCTCTTTTCAGCACTATGCTAGAAACTTGAGATACATTGTTGCAAAAATGGGCAAACTCAGCCATGGGCTGGAGCGATGGCTCAGTGGTTAAGAGCACTGACTGTTCTTCCAAAGGTCCTGAGTTCAAATCCCAGCAGCTACATGATGGCTCTCAACCATCTGTAATGAGATCTGATGCCCTCTTCTGGTGTGTCTGAAGACAGCTACAGTGTACTCATATATAATAAGTCTTTTTAAAAAATGGGCAAAGTCTCTGCTCTCGGAGTTTACATAAATAGGAGAACATAAATTGGAAAATATGATTTAATAAATATAAATAAACCTTCAAGGAGAGCCCTCAAACTTTGGAACTGTTTTGCAGAAACCTTTTTTTTTTTTTTTTTTTTTTTTAAGACAAGGACTCTCAGTTGGACCAGAGACTCACAACTCAGCTAGGCTGACTGGACAATAAGCTACAGACATCCTCCGTCTCTGCTTCCTCAGCACCGGGATTCTAAGTAGGCACCATCATGCCCAGACTTTTTTTTTTTTTCGGAGCTGGGGATCGAACCCAGGGCCTTGCGCTTCCTAGGCAAGCGCTCAACCACTGAGCTAAATCCCCAACCCCATGCCCAGACTTTTATATGGGTTTTGGGGACTGAAACTCTGCTCCTTATGCAAGAGCAAAGATGATGACAAGGTACCTGGTGCTTGCTGTGGGTGTCCATGCTTGCTGGTAACCCTGGCATCTGGGAGGCTGAGGCAGAGGGTCACAAGTTCAAGACCACTCTGAGACAAACTGTGAGACCCTGACTCTAAGAATAAACAAAACAAAACAATGGGGTGAGAGAGAAGGATTTGAGGAGAGAGAGGGGAAGGGAAGGAGTGAGAAAGACTAGACCAGAGAAGTTAAGGAAATTACTCCTACTGTGGGAAGACTGAGCTTAGTTAACATAATAAAAGGACAGAGGAAGCCTAGTGGGCAGGGAGAAGAGCACAGAAAAGGGTCTGTAGGGAGCAGCCAATCACGGATGGCTGTATGGTCAGAGGGGAGAAATGCAGCATTCCTTGTTCTGGATAAAGCTGGAAAGAAAGACTGTTCAGAGCCTGCAGAGCCTGGCGCTTCCACTCCTTCGAGCACAGGTGACCATGTGGAACTATGGGTAACATTTTTCATGATAAAGGTTCTGGTCTTAGGAGAAGTGCAGATAGGACCTCCCTCATTTTGCTCACTCTGCTTCTCTGTGTTATTAGTATAGGATGGCTATGGGGAGCAGGGTTTCCCTAATCTTTGGAGAAATGGAGGGGAAAGACAGCACAGTTCCTAAGCACAGAAAAGCACTGAATGAACAGCGAGCGCTGTTGTTCTTCAAGTCTTTCAGCCGGAACCCAGCTCAGCCAGTAAACCAAACTGAGCTCTGCTCGCAGCCACGCCGATTCGGTAACTGCTCTTTGTCAGGATTTTAGTTGTTTTTTTCCTAACCTATCCCAAGGTGTGTACTGTGAAATTAAAAATATTATTTGTGTGAGTGGGTGCACACGTGGACGATGGGGAAGCCAGAGACAACTTTCTGTTTATCCCTCCTCCCTGAGGATTAAATCCGGACTCCAGGCTTGCACCGGAAGTACTTTTACCCACCGAGTAATCTCATCAGATCATGTTCTTCAGCAGTGTTTATCCTACTTCAGCGAAAGTAGGAAGTTTATGCGCACAAGAGCACGCATGTCCAGTTCTTCAAGATCATGTCTTTCATCACAGTGACCGACCGAGAATTCTAGGTTGGCTGACTGAAAACCGGTGAGATCCCCTTGAACAGCCCACCTCACTTTAATAAAAAAAAAAAAAAAAAAAAACCCACACCACTTAAACCTTTTCATTCATTTAACAAGTGTTATACAGCACTTAAAATACGCTGTAGACTTTGCTGGTTCGTGACATACATAAAGATAAGTAAATCACAGTGTTTGGCCTGGAAGTGCTCCTGAGACAAACCATTGCAGCCTCTTGTCTTGTAGCAGCGCTGGAACCCGGAGGAAGAGTTTTGTGGGAGCCCAGAGGAGAGTAAGTTTCCCTGGGGAAGTGGGATGAGGGGGCTTCCCACAGAAGGCACCGTCGGCAGTGTGGCTTTGAGGACTGAACTGCAGCACTCCCAACCAAAAGGTGTGTTGTCAGCTTGGGAACAGCGGAAGCAAAGCTGTGCTAGAGCGCGTTGGAAATCCTGTCTAGGGAGATGAGCCAGGAAGAGTAGACAGGCTTTATGGCCTTCATAAAGCAAGGATGGAACCGAATCAATTTCTTAAAACCAGCTTCAAAGCTCTAGAGAGGCCGTGTAGTATTGCAGCTGGTTATTGCCTTTCTTTTAAGAAATCGTCTTTGGATTTTCATGTGCATTCCTTTAGAGATAGTCTATCGGCTGGTTTGAGTGTTTAGAAATGATCTTCAAATATCATCCATTCCAACGCTAGACAAACCCAGCAATAGAGCCTGGCTTGTGATTTCACCTGTTCACCGAGGTCTCAAGCAAGAACACTATGTAGAAACCACGGAATGGCTTCCTAATACAATCTACAAATTAGATCAATGATGCCACCCAACTAAGTAGAGATTAAGCGACTTGATCAGCACACACTGCTTGGGGCATCATGTCCCGCTTTGAAATCGAATTTTCCCCCCTCGGTCTGACTTGGCATGAGGTCTCACTTCTCTTGGCTCATTTTTCTATCTGTAAAATGGAGTTACCACATTTTAAGCACTTAGAAAGTTGAATTTTGTAATCTTTCGTTAGTGGACAAACTAAGACATATCTGTCACCCTCTCCTGCCAGCTATACCAACATGAAATACATCTTATCTGAAGGTAAACAGAAAGAAAGGCATCCCACAAAGGGACTATAAAGCTTCCAAAAATAGCAGAAGAAAGGGAAGGCTCTTTTCCTCATGAGTTAAGAAAAAGGAAGAAGATATTTTTCTTAAACCATGTGTCTGTAGCTCTCAAAATCCAGCACATATAAAAAGCTCTTGTGAGATCTCTTAAAACAAACCCCTGAACGGAGTCCTCTCTACCACAGTCAGGATCCGATTTTAGATCTGACTTGGCTTGCTTGGTAACACAGGGTCTCACCACATACCCAAACTGGTCTTATCTCCTGTCTCGGCTTAGTAATTCTGAGTTGACAGACTTGTGCCACCATGACTGTCTGGTAGCTGCTTATATTCATTCCTCCAGGTCCAAGAATTTCTGAAACTGCCTGTTTTATCTTCCTTTAGGAGTGAGGAAGAATGGCCTTCCGTCTTTTCATCCTTACAGAAGAGACACAGTGGCTCATAGCCATACCAGGGATGTGTTATAGTGCGTGGGGTGGGGGAGGTGGCTCCCCAACCTTTCTTGGTTATTTTGCTGCTGTCCTGAGGCCTTTCTGTGCCTGGGGGTGGGGTGTGTGTGTGTGTATGTGTCTGTGTGTGTGTGTGTGTGTGTGTGTGTGTGTGTGCCTGTGTGTATATGTCTGTATGTGGGTGTGTATGTGTCTCTGCGTGTATATATCTGTATGTGTGTGTCTATGTGTGTATTTGTGTCTGTGGGTGTGTGCTCATGTGTATATATCTGTGTGTGTCTGTGTGTGTGTATATGTGCCTGTGTATTCTGTATGTGGGTGTCTATATGTGGATCTGTGTGTGTGCGTGTGCGTGTGCGTGTGTGTGTGCGCGCGTGTGTGTATCTGTGTGTGTGTGTCTGTGTGTGCGTGTGTCTGTGTGTGCGTGTGTATGTGTGTGTGTATCTGTGTGTGCGTGTCTATCCTTGTCTGTTCCCTTATAAAATTAGTGTAAGAACTGAAAAGGAGAAATGAACTAATAGGATCGAAAGATTTTCATTCCTCTCTCAAAGAAGCCTCTCAGTTGGGTGTCCCAACATTTTTGACATTATAAAGCAGAGGGACGCTCGGGAACCCTGGCCTTTAGATCCACTCGCTCTCGGGGGTACATGGAGCTGATACATTAAGCTAGACTGAGACATCCTACTTCACAGAAGGATACCTCACCAAAGTTTTCTCTCCAGCACAGTGATGCTTTGTCCTTCTCCTGCTTCCCTGAGGCCGGGGCCACTGGTCTTTCCATTCCCTGGACTGGACCCTACTGCCAGCACCCACCTCCCATAGCTGTACTTCCAGGCAGTAGGAGACCCGAGGCTCCATCCCCATGGCTGGTAGGCTGATCAGACCTAGTGAGACAGCATCCTGGCCTGCCTGGTTTTGCTCTTTCCCAATCTGTTCAACTCACTTTCCTGCTGCCAAGACTGCTCTTTTCTGCCGGCTCTGAACCAGTGAGTGCCCTGGGCAGGGGCCCAGCCTCTGGACCCATGCCCAGTGCTTGGCCCAGTACTTGGCCTACTGCCCAGGAATCATCAAGAGTCTGGCCTGGATGTGTGTCCTTTCAGCTGCTTGTCCTATAGTCCTCTCCTTGGAGTGGTAGGATGGAAGACATCCGTCCTTGTCATTTTTAGCCTACCCCAAAGCTTCTTCTTGCCCTTCCAATAGAAATGGGCCTGATGTAGTTACAAGCACTGGCTAATTGGGGTTCTGGGACTTTTAAAGGCATTGGGGGATTCATTGTGAGCCCTCTAGTGTTCATAAAATGTTTGAGAGGGCTTTGGGGCCCTGAGTAGTAGATTCTCCAGGAGCCACAGCAGGAGTGTGGCCTCAGTTTACATGCCTATTCTAGAAAATCTCCGCCTTTGGGATCCTCTGATAAAAATAACCTTTCTGAGATGAGATATTAGGGAAATAAAGGCTAACCTGGGCCTTAACAATCATGCGAGTGGCCACCAAACCTGTCATCCTGCGTCCCTAGGGTGGTATCTGGCACTCCACAGCTGTGTACCGGAGCTCGAGAGGAGGTCTGAGGGGACAAACTCTGGGGTGGGACGGGTGGATGCTCTAATGATGACAGAGAGAAGAGACAAGTACATGGTCATGAGAGGGAGCCAGACCAGGAGAAGATTTACGAGGCCTCTGAGCACAGAGACTTGCGAGATCTATTCTCACTGGAGTTGGAAGAACTCAGGAAACGACAGGAAGTAAACACACTATGTAGCCACTAGGTGGGTGGCCATCGCATAAGCTGTAGACCTCAGAAATGAAGTCAGAGCGGGCCTAAGCCTCCCCGTATCTAATTCCCTGAGGCAACCTTGAACTGAGTTAGCATTGTCTATTAACAAAGCCAAAGCCTTTTTTCTTATTCCTAAAAGAGGTAGTTGGCTTCCACACATACATCTACATGGGAAAAAAATATTACTTTTCCCCAAAATCATAAGCAAGAGAGCCAGATTTGAACCCTAATTTGGGACCCTTTGTTTCTAGCTGTGAACAGAGCAGAATGCCCAGTCTGGGCTTTTAGAAAACAGGTCTAGCTTGCAGAAAAGACAATTAGAAAAAAAAAAAAAAGAAATCTCATTTTACCATATATCCAGCAAATTTGGAAAGAAAGTACTACAGGACCCCAAAACACATCCAGTGCTCAGAAATAATTGCCACAATGAACCTGAGGGTGACCACAGGGAGGGGACGGTGCAAACCCTGAAAAGCACTGACTTCTGCGCGCGCCCGCCCGCCCGCCCGCCCTCCTGACAGAGTAGCGTGCCTCACAGTTATCGCAGTGACAAGTCCTGCGCAAAGAGTCCTGCGGAGCATCATGGACCCAATCCCCACTTTTGCTCTGACCAGAGACACTTCCCACATTCCACTTCCCAAACGTCAGTACACATTCTCTAGGTCACAGGAGTGAAATTAAACATCCTGCCACCGGGTAAGGGGAAGAGAAACTTACGGCCGCTCGTCCCCAGTACAAAGGCTTAGCTTCATTCCAGACAGTTCCAGATGAAAGAAGTCCAAGCTGTAAACTTTCGGGCAAGGAAAGTTCACGACAACTTTAGGGGGGAAATGGCTACTCCATGTGGTGCTAAGACATCAAACTATAATTGTTATCAAGGGTTTGCTACTCTCTTTAGTATCAACACAGGTTTGGGGTTTTTGTTTGTTTGTTTTCTTTTGCTTTTGTTTGTTTTGTTTGTTTGTTTGATTGTTTTGGTGTTTTGTTTTTTTTAACTGCAGCAGCAAGCCCTGGACATGTAAAAGCATGTTACAGGATCGACTTCAAGAGCAACCGGAATAATCACAGATTAAAACTGGCATCAAGTCTCAAACAAGCACCTTCACCTAGTAGGGTAGCACTAAGGACTGACCTGCTTATGGGAAAGAACAAACAGGAATCACACAGTAGAATCCAGCACACAGAGCAGGGTGAATCAGTGTCTAAAACACAGAGATATGGATTCAATAAGTCCCAAACAGAAGCAGGACTCTGTCTCCGGTCCTTCCAGCCCCTCCCTCTCTCCCTCTCTCCCTCCCTCCCTCCCTCATATCCCACCCTGCTCCCAACACCTTTCATTTTGACCTAAATTTGCTAGCTTACTGAAAATGATTCTACTTTTCTCATTACAAACTCATTTGAAGTAAAACTGTAGGATTTTGAATTTAGAGTCTCAAAAATGATCTTACAAGAATGGATTTTCAATCATTTAGATTCACATGGTATTTCTTTCCCTTTGTCTATCTGGTGTTCAGTGATTAAAAAAAAAAAAAAATCTAGCCTAATGCTAACCAGTGATCTGCCTGGGAAACTTGTCTTAGCAAGCTAGGGGAAAAAAATAAATAAACAAACAAACAAACAAACAAAAACGAAACAAGATTTAAAAAAAAAAAAAACACAATAGCCTCGTCTCTGTTACTGAAGAAATATACACAAGCATTAACTTCACACAAGCAAGGTTGAAACGGGTGGGGTCCTTTGATTGACATCCAGTTGTCACTGTCATTGGAAATTTTTATGGGCAGCTTCCAATCCGTTTAGACAAATTAGGATGAATGGAAGTGCTGAGTAAGGGGGCTACTCTCTGTGCACCAGCTATAAACAGAGGCCTGAAAGCCCTGAGTGCTGTACTTGGACTGCTAAAACAATGGGGGAGGGGAGCCCAGAAAACTGAGAGAGAAACGTGTTGAGATGGGAAATTAATGAACAGAAATGGCATTCAGGCATGTCAAAAGATAAGACAGATTTGGTTTTTTGGAAAGAGACCTAAATCTAGTAAACAGGGCCAAGTCTCATGAATTGCAAAAATTACATCATGTACAATGGTTTTAGCGATAAATTTATTTTAACCATCGATAGCCAAAGGTGGTTATTTTGGGAGAACGCAGTGGATACATTTGTTTTCCTGAAGCAGGCAGGGGCAGTATTGTGTTACTCATCAACTTCATTAATATTCATTAATTTTTAAAGCACTCTGGTTAGGTTTGGCTATTATCTATACAGATTATTTTGCCCTTAAATAAAAATAATTACAATAATTTCATTATTTAAAATGTAATTAGCAAAAAGTAAAAAGAAACTCTACGTTTTCATTAGGAAAGTATACATTCATTAGAAAGTACATATTTTTTTTCCAAAGGATTCTGTTCTAATTGAATTCCTGGGGTAAAATTCTAATAGTCATACTGACTAAAATATCCTAAATGTAACCAAAATTAAATTGAAAATACTTATGGTTTTGTTTTTTTTTAAATCAATCTCCACTTTCAAGAATACCAGGGTTGACCCAATTACCTCTGTGAAGGGACCCAGTTGTTTGACATTCTTCTGTACTGCGCTCCTAGTATTTCGTAGTAGACTGTCCTCACAAGTCCAGTGCCTTCCATCCCCAAAGATTCTGATGAACATTTAGTGATATTTACCTTACAAAGTAACCAAAGCCAGATGCGCACAGAGCTCACATCGCTGTATGAAGAAATTGTTTCCTTGTGGTCACTGCTCCCACTTTTGAAGGGGAAACAGTAAACTCTGGAAATTATCCTTGTGAAACTAGGAAATCAAAGGCAGAAATGCAAAATAGTTTTATTTGTAAATAAACCCAACTGTATGAACCACGCAAGACCTTATTCTGCTAAAGCCCTACGGCCTTTATAAATCAGGCTTTTTACACTATGACAGATTAACAACCAGGACAAAATATTCATGCATATGGAGTTAGAGATGGGATCCTCCACATCTCCTCGATTCACAGCATCCACTGTGGTACATGTTGAGTCATATTTGTGGATTATGAGGAAATAAATAAGATTAAAATATAACCTTAAGAAAAGAAGTCTGGATATTTGGAAAGTTTTGAAGCATGGCCAAATGGGAAAATTCATTCTAGTGAGCAACTGTATTTTTAGCAAAACACATTTCCCCCTGTGCTTTGGGGGTGGTTTACATGTGTGGGACCACATATATGTAAGGACATCCTGTTTTATGATTGGAGTTAAATCTATGGATTTGTCAAAAGTAAATTCCAATCCTGAGAAATGCCTCCTTTACCCAGTCTTTAGGTTTGGCATTCTGTCCCCTCTGGTTGTTAGGCGGTTTGGTGTATATCTGAGATGAGCTGGGCCCTAGAGGCCAGTACAATTTCCCTGTTTAGGTTAGCTTGAAAAACAAGGAGAGCGTCTTCTTGTTATTGAAGATACACGCCTACAGGCTAATTTTTCTAAGCCCATAGTCATTAAGGGCAGACCAACAAGAAGAAAAACTTAGCTTCTGGCTCCCTAAGTGGATTCAACTTCCTCCCCGTTCCAGCAATGGTACAGTTGGATAATTCTCTTTGGAGATGTTTATTTCCACTCAAATTTATTTTTGAGGACAAGGAACAATACTGCTGTCTCCTCAGCGGATACAACTTCAAGTCAAGAAGGCAGGCTTTGGTCAGCTCACTGTTGAGACACTGGGCCCTTTTAGTTGCCCCTGTATAACCTGACATTGCAAGATGGGGATGGGAAATGGAGGGGTATCATCCTCATTATCTAAGATCCTGGATTTGAGTGTTGTAGCTCTTAGCCCTTGGAAATTAGAGCCAAACTCAGAATCAGCAACTTTCATCAACTCCTGGCTGGAAAAACTGTGGTGTGCAGGCAGCCTTATTTCAAGAAGGCCCGTTCCTCTCAGTTCCTTCAGGCCCACCCAACCTCTGAGCAGGATCGAATGTCTAAAGGTACGTACTACGTACGGAAGGGAAAGGGTTAATCCCAGCTGCCCTGTCCACTCTCACTCCAGCTTTGGGGGAGCACCAAAGCATCTAAGTGGGGAGCAACTGGAAACCACAAACAACCAAACCAGGTTCCTGGCAACTTAAACTAAGGGGAGTTGAGAGGCACGGAGTCTGAAGTTTAGAGAGCCCGTCTTGGTATCTGAACAGACCCACTAAAGACAGACGTGGTCATATCCCAGGATTCACCTTGTGTGGCAGTGTTAAGTCTCAAAATGCATTTTATGACCCCAACGCCCTTTATTCCGAAAGAGGTTTAAACGTCCTGTAAGAGTGTTAAATGCACAGTGGGCATGGGGGTGGGGGCACTCTCCTGCTTTTCCTGGCCGCTGCTTCCAAATAACCTTTGTGGCGGGCTAGGATGCAAAGCCACCTTCGCCCAGTTGGTGCAACCTCAAAACAAGCGGAAGCCAACAGGCTGCAGGACCAAACTGCCGCTTGGCCCCAGCTCTCTCTGCAAGCCCTCCAGCCTCCAACCCCAACAGCCCCGCACTGCTCCCCGCAGCCCCTTCCTCACTGCCCACCCGGACCTGTCCCTGCCCCCCCCAACCCAGCCCCCCAGAAACCCATAGGCGCTCTCAGAACCCACCAGCAAATTCCCAACAGCCCCCAGCCCTTCCAGGAAAAGAGTAGGGGGGGAAGACCATGACATCACGGGCAGGTTTATTTGGGTTTGTTTGTTTGCTTGTTGGCTCGATTAAATACTCGTGGAAGGTGAACGTACCCCACACAGGAGAAGTTTGATGTTGACAAACTTCTGGTGGCAGCGAGACTGTGTCAGCACAACTTCCGGGATAATGAGAGCTGCTTTGCAGGGAGCGCGGCAGCGGCGGCGGGAGGCTGCCACAGGACGGAACAGCAAATGCTATTCAGCCCGAGCAGTTTCAAGCCGCCCGAGCTGGGGAATTACTGTAGTCGAGCTTCGGCTCTTACCACCGGCGCTGGATCTGGGCGCGCGTTAGGGGGGGGAAGCTGCAGGCACAGGGCGCGGAGAGGGGAGCTTTCAAGTTACTTTGCTCCTTGCCTGCACCCGGCAGAGGCTTGCAAGCTGCATGGTAACTGCAAACATCTTGTTCCCTGCTTCTTTGGGCGGCTGCCCTGGAACCAACCAACTTTTCTCTCCCCCAAAACTCCCTCTTTGTTTCAAATAGGACTCTCCAAAATTTATTCTTGGGAAGACTGACAGCCGGGGTCAAGAAACAGCTGTTGAAGTTAATGTTTCTTCCTCCCACTTCGTCTGATGGTTGTGCCCTGCCAAGACAAAGTGAGAGGCACTGCCTGGTGGCTTCTTTAAACAGACATGCATTTAGCCACCCAAAAAAAATTTTTTTAAGAAGAGGCGGGGAGGGGGACAGGGAGGGGGCAGTATATTTTCCTGCCTCACATACAATCTGATTAGAAAGGCAGCAGCATGTGTCTTTCAACTTGTGTTGATTACTTGCTGAAAAGATCCAGCAGCTTTTAGTTTTGAACACTTTGAGCATTAGGGGTGGGGATGCAGGTAGGGGTGAGCGACACTTTACATTTTAGTAAAGGGGCAATTTTTCCCCTCGGGCCAGATTCACTTGCCTCTCTAAGAGAGATAGAATGGCCTGGGGGAGGAAGAAAAGAGTTGCACTCTTTGGCAAGATGAAGTCGCCTTGCAAAATTCAAATTGTAGTGCACAACCAGAGCTGGCATAGAACTTGATCAACCATTTTTATTTGGAGGTTGACCATAACCTAGCTTAGGGTCTTACTCTGTCTTAATAACTTGTGGTTCTTCTTTTAGACCAGGCGCCCCCCCCGCCCCCCCCCCCGTTCCCCAACGCAAGTTGGTCTTTACCCAGAAGGGATCCTAGAGCAGGGGACTCCTCAGGGTGAAAGTGGGCTAGGCAGCCCTGCCTCACTTGACATCCAGAGAACTGAAGGGTTGTGAAAGTATTACTTAGGACTGTCCTCCTGGGTTGCCATGCCCTGACTGAGCAGTGATGTAGATGGGTGAATGGGAACTCAAGCGTTCCCACACCTGAGAGCTAACCACTCTGCCACCTGGCTCGTTCTCAGTTGGAAATGCTGGGCTCACTGGGTCAGGTCCTGTGAAGACATAAAAAATGCTCCCTCTACCTCACCGGGTTATTCCATCACCACACGGCAATGCAGCACCGCCGCGAACTGCTATTGCGTCAGCCCCAGGGATATTTTAGGAAGCTCTCAAGCTGGGCCCAGCAATGCAGGCATCAGGGCTGTGCTGCCCAAACCAGAGCTGCTGGACAGGTGGCCGCAGTGCCCTCTTTACTCTTTGTCAGTCGTGTGCTCTCCAAAGCAGGCCGTCTGCCTGGGGGCTTCCCTACCCTCTCTCTGCCTGGCTCTCAGATGCCAATGTTGGGATTCAGACCCAGGAGGAGATAACCTACCAGCCACCACCTTTGCCTTCGCTCCAGCCTCTTTGCTGTGTTCCAGTCCTTCTTCTGATGTCTCCCCCACTTCTGCCTATCAGGGGCACTCCCGGAGGTCTTCAGCAGTATTCGTTCCGTGCTATCTGTAAATGAACCGGCTATACTCTGAGTTACAGCACCACACACATAGCTTCCAGCTTGGGAGCTTGCACATCACAGGCTGCCTTGATGTGTATGTGAGCTTTTCTCACCATCACCCCCCAACTGTTTATCTCCCAGCTTGTCTAGTATCAGAGTAGTGACCAAGAATCAGTAGACTCTCAGTTAGTTAGTTAGTTAGTTGTTAGTTAGTTAGTTGTTAGTTAGAGACCCTGTTCTCTTGGTCTTTGCTAAGGCAGTCCAGGAGACAACTGACTTAAATTCCTTCTGCTTTTTTGTTCTTCCTCAGAGAGACCAAGGCTCAGCAGACCCCCCTATCATTCTGGGGTTGTAATTCTATATTGCTGGCTCCTGTAGTTTTATTATGGCCTCTTTTTTTCTAAGATGACAGACACAGACCTTTAGTTTGGAGGCCTGAAGCACTACTCTTAAAAAAAGGCTTCTTTGTGTAGAAACGTAACCTTAGGGCAAAGTAGGCCCAGCTCCAAGAAAGGCACATTATCCTGCCACTGGGAGCACAGACTGGAGTCTAACCTCAGAAGGTTCGAAGGGTTGTTGTATTTTGGTAAGTGGTGGGAGGTGGGCAGGAGAGGGGAACACAGAAGGTGGGGTCCTTTCCTGGACTGTCCAAGGAACTCTACCTGCAATCATAAGAAGGAAATGTGCTTTAATGAACGACTTTCCAAACACAGAGCTTGTTCCTGAAGCTCTGATACCTCTGAACCAAGTCAGGGCATCCCAAGGTGAGGCAATGTTTGCACCGTTTGTCTCTCCTTAGTGGGATGTCCAAGTGGGATGTCCCTGGACCACTTAGAGGATCTTGTGTGTTTACAATAGTTTGGGGTTAGAACAATTATTCCAAAGGTGAAAATGAAAAGACACAGACCCCTAATTTACCACAGAGGATATTGGATCTAAATCAGATAGTGTCATTAAAGAGATTCACTGGCTGAGACTTCTCCCAAACGGATCAACTGTGAATGAAGTAAGGTGAGGTCAAGAATCCAGCAAGTCTGGAGTTGCTTTTCTCCCTGTAATCTCTTTCCCTTTCAAAAAGGATGGTGAGCACAATGTGCCTTATCAGATGGATGTGTTAGCATTAAAGGTTTCATATAGACAGGCATAGAACTGGAAACAAGGTATTCTCTCTGTAGGAACTTGGGCTGTGCCTGGGTTAAGGGAAAGCAAGATAGATAGAGTTAGAGACGATGAATTTGGAATCAGAAGTGATTAGAAAGACTTGAGTACGGTGCCCATGCAATGTACCTTGGATGTGGGGACTCACCCTCAAAGCTCCATGGGCTGGAGTTATCAAAAGTCAGCGCCAGCGCCATGCGTTTGAGAATCTTTTCTCAGAGAAGGATGATCACAGACAGTACAGGCAGTAGAAAAGAGGACAGTTCCTTGGACAGCATTTGAGATTACAGGAAGGTGGACAGAAAGAAAGATGAGCCTGGAATTACCTGCCCTCTTTTCTTCCTAAGTCTAGGCAGGAGTTTAACTTGAGTTAAAAGGCTCCCTGTTACTTCTCTGTTGGCTTCTCCTCCAGCCACTCCATCCACACTCCGGTTCTGGTTTTGGGCAGAGCTGTAACTGTCCTTTGTATGGGATCACATGAAATCCTGTGCTGGTTTGCTAATGTGGGAAAATGTCTACTACAGAGGCGAGGACCACCAAACTAGTTTCATTACTACCCAAGGTGCACTTAAATCCAGCCCTTTCGTGGCGGGCGACTGGCCCAGCTCACTCTTCCACAGTGCTCATTAAAATGTTATTTACATTTTACAATATGGTCTCAAGCCATGAGTTGAGTTTTTTTCTTTTTTTCTCTCCTCTTGGCAAATGGAAATGAATAGTTCTGTGACATCTAGGCTGCAAAGTTTTTACTTTTGCTGTAGTTCCACGGGTGATTTGCAAATCAAGGTCACATCCTTTTGGAGGGAGCTTTCTCCGATTTCAGCTCAGAGAAGTTGTGGGGGAGGCAGAACAAACAAGAATTCTGTGCTCACAGACTATGCTTATCAGCCAAAAATATTTTGACTTTTACTTTTCTCTTAGAAATGAGTTTAATGTTTCTCAAAAGAACAAGAATCAACAATGCTGAAGAAAACACATCTCAGAACCTGGATATGTGGTAGACGTGGAGAGCCTCCCTTGCTTCTCTCATCCCCACCATTATAGGGCCACGTGTCCCATCCATTTTGGGGCAAATCATGTTCTCTAGATTCTTATTCAATAGGTCAAATCAAATTAACATTTTAGTGATGTGTTTCTGGCATTTTTCATGAGAAGGATAAGTCTTTTAGCATAAAGCAATGAAACTAAATACTTTTTTAAAAAAATGTATATAAATGTCTCTTTGCTGGCTCTGGAAATTAACGTTTCCTTGAGCTCTGGGACAGTAGAGAGTCTGCAAAATCTATAAAACCATAGGATGTTTCACCTGTCCAAGACAAGCATTAAGAATTACTTTGAGAGCCAGTTTCAGAAGTTTTCCCTGATATCCTCGGGAAGCCATTTCTCAAATGGCAATAGGCCAAACATCTAAGACCTCTGGAGATGCTTGACATCTTGCCATGTGTCATCACAATCAAGTCCTGGATGCAGTATTCTCGTCTGAGTTTCCCTGACTGCCAGTAAGGGGCATGTGTGGAATACTAAATGATTTAACTTGGTGTTCCGTTAGACTCTAACCTGCCTAAAGACGTTCTCAGGAAGACAATATGGGGGAAATGCATCAAAGATGGCATCACTTTTCCCTTGTCAACTGCCTGGTGACACCTGGTGGAAGGGCCATCTCCCTCCTGTGGCTTGTAATCTCTGTGATAGTCTGTCATTGCTATATGAAGCTCTCAGTTGAAAACAATGAGCCCTTTCTCAGCAGCACAATGGTGGACCACAAGGTCAACTACAGAGAATTTTTTAAAAGAAAAATTTAGGAGAAAGCAACCAACTCACTGACCCAAGAGAGCTTTTATTACAAAATAATAATTTCAGACTCTGGCAGTTACACAAGACAGTCAGCTTACCAAAGATCTTAGTAATTTAATACAGTTTTTTATGTCTTTCTAACTAACATGTAAAAGGTACCTTGATGCTTCTGTTCAAAGAAGGTATACCATGCTGCAGATAAATGTGTGTATATGCAGAATCTTCAAATGTACAAATGTATTCAGAGGCCATCAACTTCATACATCTAATTGTAGCTTAAATGTGACTATAATTACACAGTTATCTAAATATAATCATGCATATTAATAAATGCCACCATTTTTTGGTACTAGAGGTAGTACAGTAGTGAACTCGTTTGTTTTATTTTTAAGACGATATCAAGTGGCTGACTAGGCTGGACATTAATCAAACATTGTTCTTAGACAATAATGCTTAGGATCCTAAACGCTTCTAACCTGTGAGTTATCATTTTACGCAAACCCTTGGGTTGTCTCTAAAACATTATGGAGTCCAAAGCTATGTCCTTACATTCTCAGATATAAAAAGAGACAAAGAAGTAAAAGAATTTGTACTCAGTATACACAATTATTTTCACGCATGCTGAGGACATTTTTAAAAAGCCTTTCTAAACAGTAAATGCAAGGAGCTTTCTCTAAAGGAGAGTATTTTTATTATTCCATGTACCTACCTCCAAAGACCCAGAGCTGGCCATTGTACAGAGAATGAGAGACTGTGGTGTTCAGGTTCTAAATGGGGCATTTATATCGTATTTACTCTCCCCAAAGCTCAGGGATCATATCAGAAGGGAACGTAGAAAGATCAGAAGAGCAGGTGGTAGGAGCTGTCTGCTGTGAAGATGTATTCACTGGCTGCGAGGCACAGTGAACCATGAACTCACAGCAGCTGTGACACCTGTACAACAGCAAACCACCCAAATTCCAGGCGTGGAAGGGTCTAGTGATTTGAATGAAAATGGCCCCCCCGTAGGCCCATAGGGAGTGACACTATAAGGAGGCGTGGTCTTGTGGGAGTAGGTGAGGTGTTGACTGAGGAAGTGTGCCGTTGAGGGCAGGCTTTGAGGTTTTAGAAGCTCAAGCCAGGCCCGGTGCTGCTCACTTCCTGCTTCCTGCTGATCCACGTGTAGCATTCACGGCTCCTTCTCCAGCGTTAATGAACTAAACCTCCGAAATGTAAGCCAGCTCCAGTTAAAAGTTCTCCTTTACAAGAGTTGCCATGGTCATGGGTTGCCTTCACGGGCATAAGACCCGAGCTAAGACAACGCGGGACAGGTTCATAAAGTTCTGGCCCTAATGGAGGAGCTACTGGCGTTGAACAAGGGAGGGAGGCCTTCGGTGATGAGGCCCCGGAGAGGCTGCCCATGCTCCACTTCATGTGTCTACATGTAGGCAGCACTAAGTGGACTTCACAAAGAGCACATGGAGTTGAAAGAGAAACATGATAAAAAAAACAAGGGAGGGGTGGGGATTTTAGCTCAGTGGTAGAGCACTTGCCTAGGGAAGCACAAGGCCCTGGGTTCGGTCCCAGCTCCAAAAAAAAGAACCAAAAAAAAAAAAAAAAAACAGGGGAGGGGGGGGGGGAAGGAGAAGAGGGTGGGGGAGGGGAGGAGGGAGGAGGGAGGGGCTGGGTGGGGGGGAGATCAGAACACTTTCTATGCATTTGCAAAATTCTCAAACAACAAAAAAAATACTGAGCACGTCCAAGAAGCAGTTTATTTTCATCCTCAAAAAGCCAAGTGACAGATAACTTACTCTGTTTTTCACGACAGTGGTGAACTCAAACCACTTTTTAAGCTAAAGTGTGTCTCCCATGAACTAGCACATGTAACACACTAATGAAAAAAAAAAGAATGTTTAAATGACCACTTTATAATGTTTCTCTTCTGGAATGGATCACAGATCTAAGTTAGGTTACGAAGCAGGGCAAGCACACTTCCCTTGGATTACTAAACATGTAAAGAATAACTTGCACAAGGGAGTGCCACGGGTTCAGTATGCGACATGGTCACAGTTGTGTGTTGATTAGTGCACATAAACACTTTGTCTTGCATGTGAATACAGCATACACAGTGAGCCCACCATTGAAGTTTCTACAATGGTAACTTCTCGAATGCCATTTGTTACAGCTAAGTGAGGAATCCTACATCTCTGATTGCTTGCTGGTTAATAGAGAACACGTTACCCAGTTAATCACTTTAACTCTGCCCTACAGGGATCATTTCCAGGAGTAGCGGGAAGACCTGAGTGCACAGAAGTCTTGGCAAACTCTCGTCCCGGAAGCCTATGGAGAGTTCATGGGTGGTGCTGTTTGCCAGCCCATATTACCTTTCTCCCAGTTCTGTTCCCACAGCTGGCTTCCTCTTTTCTCCTGGGCGAAACTGCCTTGCAGAAAGACCATGGGAGGATCACCCCTGATCTACTTGACAAATGGACAGACCATAGCAAACTAAGAAAGAGCGCGTGCTCTGCAGGCAGAGGTTCTAGATTCAAATCTCGATTCCGTCCTCAGCAATAGAGCAGCACTGGTTTACTCTCAAGTTTCTCATCCCTGAGATAGGGCAGAGGTAGGAACACTCACACGCGTCCACGTTCACCGTCGCTATTCAAAGCCTCCTGAAGCTCTTGTAGCATCTAGATGGGACTCTCAGAGGCCTTTACACCAGTCCCTGGATTTCTCTTCCTGTGGGAGATGAAGGATCTCATCTTCGCTCTGTGAGGAGGCTCGTCTCGTGCTTGGACCAGCAGAGTCTGAGGCGGAACCAAGATCCAGAAGTCACCAGGTTTACTTCCTCCACATTCACAGATGCACCTGGTGCTAGATCCTGGGATCTCTGAAGAAGGGCTGCGGGTCTGGCCCTGCTTCCCTACCTGTAGAGGTGCTGTCAACCTGAGATGGGATCTGTGGATCTCGAGAGGGTGAGCGGGGAGTAGCTGGGATGAGAAGAAACTTAGGGTGTCTGTGATCACACTAGAACAGACTCTCAGGAGAGAGCTTCAGTGAGACAGCTTGTTTAATGGGGGGCACAAAGGCTACTTAAATCTCTGGGGGATGGGTAGGAGCTTTCAGGGTGAGTGTACAACATTGGCCAGGGCCAGGGCAGTAGGAATGTCTCATTTGTATAAGGAGGGATGTCAATTTGTTATAAGAGGAAAAGAAGTTTAATCTGGCTTCCAGGATACATAATCTTCTGGGGGGGTGGGAGGCAAAAGTGGGGGCACAGCTCCTGGATAAGCAGGCCCAGGGCAGGGGAAGCATACTACTTCTGCAATCTCAGGAAGAGATTTCTGGGCTTTGCACACCTTGACCCAACTCTTGCACCCTGCCCACTCCTCCTCCACATACCAATGCCTCCACAGAACCTGAGTCTTACAGTCCCTGAGTCCCTCTGAGCAGTACTCTGCAACGTACACAGTACCTTGAAAATGACAGTGCATCACCAAATGTCTGTGGCTTGACTAATTTGGAAAGGAGCTCTGCAGACCTCAGAATGAAACAAGTTGCATGCCTGTGAAATGGAGGGATCCCTTGTTTGAATTCTGACCTGACCTGCTTGCAGCCTTTTCTTATCTCTGTATTTGCCTTTTTGTTTTTGTTCTTCTTTTTTCTTCCCCTCCCCCTTGTCCTCCCCCTTGCCCTTCCTCCTCCCCTCCCCCTCCTCTTGCTCTTCCCCCTCCTTTTTCCCCTCCTCCTCCCCCTCCCCCTCTCTCTGGCCCTCCCTCAGATGAACCATTGAAAAATATACTCTTAATTGATTTTTATCATATTGTAAATTTTAAAAGCTCATTAAAAAACGAGGCTACTCTGTCAGGCTCTCCTCTGCCACACCCCTCCATGTGACTACTACTCCTTTGCTGTCTTTCGGGCTAGCTTACATGCTACATTTTAACGCTTTGCTACTGTCCATAAACACACGGTTATACATTCATTTGGAGTTGGCTTTTTTTCCCTAACAATACATTGTAGATGGCTTTTCACGTGCACACACACTGCATTCCTTGTCACTGATGCACGGTGTGGAAGTTCCTTGTTATCCAACTATTCCTTAGCATTACCTGAATCCCAGTAGTTGCTAAGTTTTGTAAGGAAGCAGAAATTAGCCCTAACAGGAAAATATCCAGTAACGAACTGACCACTTACCAAATCAGTCTCCACTTAAATGGGCCCCCTGACTTAACTCCATCATCTCTCCCCATCCACCAGCCAATTTTGCTGACTGCAGATGTTATAGACGCCCCACAATACAATGTAAATAAAATGCATTTCAGTCTCGGTGCAAAGTTGCTAATCTTGCAGAAGATGCAGGATGTTATGAAGCCACTGGAAGTGATTCTGGACAAGCGTTTCATAAGCAAATGAGCGTCTGGCGGTGCTGGGTCCTCTCACAATGAGAAAAACAGCGCTACGTAGCAGAGTACATGCTTCAAAAGGAGACTCGCTTGAATCTCAAAGGACTAGAAGAGGCTCTTAGGAAAACGTAGGAAACCTCGACATCTTGCGAATGACCCCACTCTTCGGCTATAAAAGTACAAAGCGAAGGGTGTCAAATTTTGTTGCAAAATACCTTTGTTAGAAAAATTGTTCCTCTGCTAGATCAAGAGTTGATTCATCCTTTGTTTATTCTGAAAGACTATGGCGCTGTGTAGGTAGAGGGTATGTTCAGTTTTGTGGTATACATTCTTCAAAGATGTCTGAAGATAAATAAGATAATCTTTACTCTTCTTTTTCACGAAACCAGTCAACCCTTTTGTCCCCAACCTTATTTTGAGATGCTATTCACTGCTTATTAAATTTGCAGCTTTCAACAGTCATATTATGGCAAGCAGGAGCAACAGACGCTGAGAACAGGACTCCTAGTAGACTAATCAGATTCTTGTCTCTCTCCAGGAGGCATTTGGAAGCAGGATTGGCCACTTTGCAGGAGGAAAGCCTCAGGGTGGTTGAACAACTTGTGGGGATGGACAGGCCTGCTGGAGGAAGCAGCCAGGGAATGTCCTCTGGTTCTAGTCTGGCACACGGATGTTGGACCCATTGCCACTGGAAAAAAAATATTAAAAAGATGCAACTTCATTTGTGTGCGGCGAGATGGTAAAGCGAGCTACACTAGTGAAATGTAGTCTCTCAGGATTGATTTTTAACCATTACCTTCTGGGTGCTATTTGGGTTGTTTCCAGTGATAACTGCCACCCTATATTATACACATATAACTTGGTATAGTTCTAAAAATGTATTGATAAGAGAAATTATTAGATATAAAACCCTTAAATCAGGAGCATGCCACACAAACATGTAATAGATATAGAAATGAGTTGCTAATTTTTTTCTTTTTTCTTCCTTTTCTTTCTTTCTTTCTTTTTTTTTTTTTTTTTTTTTGAGACAGATTCTCTGTAGAGTTCTAGCTGCCCTGGAACTTGCTCTGTAGACCTGGCTGGCCTCTGAGATTGAGCCCCTGGTACTGAGATTAAAGGTGGGTGCCACCAGGCCCAGCTACTATTTATGCTATCTGCAGAATCTGAAAATGTGGGTTTTTTTTCTCTACACCCCTCCCTGTGAGACTATTACTAGTTTTTGGTGAATCTGCTAGCAGAAAACAGATGGCTGTGTACATTGTTTTGTCTGTTTATTTGTGTGTGTGTGTGTGTGTGTGTGTGCGTGTGTGTGTGTGTGTGTGTGTGTGACTGTGTCTATGTGTGTTTCATATCAATGATAAACTCTCGATCTATAAAATAAACTTTACCCACTGCTTACTGAGAATCTTCAGACTCTGGAGGGTCTGCATGTTGGATGCAGGGAGAGACGATTTCTTCCTAGAGATAAGGAGTTGAAAATTGAGTTCCCATTTTTCCACTCACATCCCTCTTTAAAAGAGGTGTGGCAGTTGCTTACACAAGGTAAAGTGTTTGTAGTCAGTAGTGGAAGAGGTGTAATTAGCTTTGCAAACTCCCAGCAGGGACTGTGAGAGCCATTGAAGACCAATCTCTGGTTACCTTGATGTCATCTAAGCCTACATTTTCCCCCATTAGAATTCTGGTCCCAGAAATCATCAGTTTCCTGAGTAAAAGATTTTCTTTTATATTGAGAACCTGAAAAAGAAAAATGGAAAAAAAAATCTAGTATATGTTTGTTACAAAACATCAAATGGTACTTTTTAGTAATATGCATTTTCTGATATATATACATATATATGTGTACACACACACATATTTAAATGTAGGCTTAGTACATGATACAGCACTTCTACTCC
Source organism: Rattus rattus (assembly GCF_011064425.1). NCBI lineage: Eukaryota > Metazoa > Chordata > Mammalia > Rodentia > Muridae > Rattus > Rattus rattus. The sequence goes on along the minus strand of NC_046156.1, from coordinate 204,856,974 downwards.
AGGCCTGTGGTGGAAAGGGACACTTGAACATTTGCACAAGAGCTGTGCACCCATGTCCACAGCGTGTCGTTTCTAACGGCCAAAAGGGAAAGAACTTATATCCTCCCTAAAAATAAAACGTCTACACACAAAAAAAGTGGATGCAACCAAGAATCTGGTGAATGCACAGAAAAACAAAACTGCAGTCTATGCATCCAATGAAATAGGATTCTGTCATTAAAAGAGAAAATCCTGGCGCAGAACAGACAAGCCTTAAAAACCTTATGCTGTGGGAAATGGGCCACTTCCAAAGGGAAAGACACTGTGTGGTCGACCTAGATGAGGCACCTAGAATCGTCAACCTCAGAAAGACAAACTGTAGCATAGTAGGGGCTCTAGGCTGGGCAGAGCTGGTGTCTAACAGGTCGAGTTTTACCGAGGGGCAGGGAAACGTTCTGTGGTTGAATGGTGGAGACATCACACAATGATGTGAATGAACACAGGTACCGCCACAGGTTGGCGCACTTCAGAATGCTTGCAATGATGGATTCTATCGTATTTACTTATTATAATATTTCCTTCCTTGCTTTATTTTACTTCGTGACCCTACAGTGTCACACTCGGGGACGCACGCTAATACGGGAGTGTGCTGGACTTTTAGACCCTTGTCCCAATAAATTCAGTGAAAGCAGAGGTGAATACCAAACTCAGATGAAGTAGACGCTGACGTGTTTAGGGCGAAGCGTGCTGCTGAGTGTATCAGAAATGAGGGTGAATCGATGGACTGACTGCAGCATGATGGGTGTTTGCTAGAGGAAAGGAGGCAAATGTTCTCTGTGGAGCACTGGCCCTGCGCTTGCTATGTAGCCTTTCCATTGACTTGTTTGTTTAGACGTTTCCTCCTGATCCCTCCCAGTGTGCTGGGACTAAGAGTCAGGGCTTTGCATTTGTTAGGTAAGTCCTGTACTGTGGAGCAACATTTGCAGCCCTGTAATTTTTCTTAGTCACCAGTGGCCTGGGGAGAAATGACTTAAACTAAACACATTGGCAAATGAAAGATTCTTTTTATAACGAATTCAAATTTTGCTCTTTTTTTTTTAATTATGGGAAATAATTTTTGTCGTGGCGAGATCTTCCAGCTGAGTTAAGGAAATAGGACCTATTTTTGTTTGTTTTTAATAACTTCCAGATAAGGACATTTATTAGACAAGAATTGGACAGATATCGATCCACGACTGACTTCACGATATTAAAAATGAAGTCAATATCACTGACGTTGATAAGCATCTCTCTGTATACATCGAAGGGCAGGGTCATGGTTCAGCCTTTTCTTCCAGGACCCAGCCATGTGTGAAAGGAAAGAACTTCAGAGTCCCCAGCCTGTCGGGGAAGATGGTGTGGAGAGATTGCTGTAACAACAAGCATCCTAGGGCGGTGGAGAAACCATGGTCTCCTGAGGAACATGAGCTCATTGCAGAAAGCAGGTATATTATAAATGACAGCTTTTGTTTCTTTGCAGAAACACTTCAGAGAGCTCCCCACTCCTTTTCTTTGGTCCATTAAAATGTAAACAGAGAAAGGCAGACTCTGTTTGGGGAACCTCTACAATGCAGGTATACATAGGCAGAAATAAATAATTATGTAACCCCACCTGTCCCAACCACATTCCAACAGCCTTGGAGAAAACATCCCAAGTTTTCTAGGTACAAATTCAATACCCAGAGGACAAGGAAGTATGGCGAGAGCAGTCAGACGGGGCTTGTGGCTTCCAACCCAGCTGGTCCACAAAAAGTCACTTAAGCCAGATTTATTTCCTTGTCTTATTCTCTTATTTGCTCATCACAAAATAATTACGTACAATGTGATGCTTCTACACATGAACACATTGTATTAAGGAGCAAATCACTCATTGCTTTAAAAGTTTATCAGTTTTTGGTGATGAGAACATAGATATAATTTCATATATATATTTATATATATGTAGATATAGATAACTACAGATATAGGTATATATGTGGTGTATATACATATACATATACATATATACATATATATATAAGCTTTTTAAGAGCAAAATACAACTTGTATATTTATGCAAGTAAACATTTTTAATGTGGAGTAAGTCCCACCACTTTTGAAAAAAATGTTGCATAGGCCAAACAAAACATTTTTCTTGGCACACTGAAGTCTTTGGGGCCCCTGTGTGACAACTAATAATCAGGATAATACCAAAAACTCTAGTAGTGATAACATTCAAAGATTCAGCTTTGACTTTGTGTTCACTTTCACGGTCCTGCTTCTCCTCTGCAGCTGAGGGAAATGACTCGCCCACACTCCTACCACTTTTTTTAAATTTATTTTTCAATTTTGAGACAGGGTCTCACCATGTAGCCCTGACTGGCCTGGAACTCACCGTGTGTATCAAGATGACCTCTAACTCACAGAGATGAGCCAGCCTCTGCTTCCTGAGTCCTGGAATTAAAGGTCTGCACCACCAGGTCCTCTTACTTTAAATAGGGAACAAATATCTGATCACTGGAACTATTGCAAAATTCATACATCTGCAAAGCTTGCTTCAAACTGGGGGTGCAGCTCGGTGGTCAGTGCATGTTTCACAGGAACATTGCCCTGGGCTTCTTCCTCAGCACCCACGGAAGCCTGTGTTGTACCATGAGTATTTTGTACTCTTACAGAAGGTTAATTGACAGAACTACTTTATCCATGGAGCCCACTTTTATTTGTACTTAATGATCTCAGAGTGTATGTGTTTTGAACCAGGGACAGATTTTCCCCCACAGGACAATAGCTACCATTTGTGGATGGCACCTCTCCTTCTTCCTTCCAGGAAGACGCCCGTTTAGCTTCTTTAATTCTTGAATGCTGTTCCGTACGGATGAGAGAACAGGTTCAGAACCATAGCACATCTTGCCAAAGTAGTGGATGTTGGAGCCAAGAATCAAAGCCGTGGGGGGGGGGGGAGGGACTCGGGGGCAGGCTCCAAGGCATGCTGCTCTTTAATTCTTCAACACTGTGGTGTCTATAATTCAGTGTCTACATGCTGTCACAGTCCCCACGACAGGCTACAAACACTACTGTATCCATAATAAACTGCAGGACTAGATTCCTAAAGTGAGCTTCTAACAAACCCTGCCCAGTATGGTTATGTATCTTAAAAACAAAACAAAATAACAATAGGGACAACACTTCCTTAATTTCCTGTAGGAAGAATAGGCTTTATTCCCCACATGATGCATAGACACACTCTTACTAAGACATAGCCAACACATCAAGCAGTACAGTAGACAATGGGGCAGGGGCAAAATGCACTTGGCTTCTTCCCCTTTTCTTAGTCCTGCTCCTCTTTCTCTTCTTGGCTCTATACTAGTTGGCTTCTCTTAGAGGGTTTTTTTTTTCTTTTTCTTTTTAAACAGATCTAGACACATTATATACCCATGTAAAAGGCACTTAGCTATGTTCTATTGTAAATGAACTTGCAATTCCACCCTGTGATGTCAACAACGTACCCTGAGCTCTTACAATGTCCCAGAAGTCATGGTTCTATTTGAAACCCACCACAAGGGCTATTTATATGTAGAAAGAAAACTGCGGCTGAGGCAAAGTTCAAGGCCAAAGTGGGATAGTCCGAGTGGTGGGGGGCAAGAGAAGGCTCGGAGATCATGAGAGTCTGCTGGAGAGAGAGAAAGAGAGAGGAGAGGGAGGGGAGAGGGAGAGGGAGAGGAGAGGAGAGGGAGAGGGAGGGAGAGGGAGAGGGAGGAGGGAGAGGAGAGAGGAGAGCGTGGTTGCATGTCAACATCACCTGGGGAAACTTAAAACATCCTGATATTGGGGGCCCCCACTGACGATCAACTACAGCAGTATTTCTAAGGCTGAGCCCAGGTATCAATATTGTTTAATAGCTCTCCAAGTTATTCTAATGTGAGCTATATAACCATGGACACGCTGGGGTCCAGCTGGGTCTGGGCTCAGGTCCCAGTTCTGCCAGGTAGCTCTTTGGAAAGTTTAGTGTTCCCATGCCTCATCTGTAAAATGGGAATATGACTCTTAGCTCTCTGTAGGATTGCTGTGAGGCTGACTCAAATTAATAGGAGTGTTCTGGGCACAGCTTAAATGCCAGTTTCTCTCCTGCTTTGTTTTCTGACCCTTGGAGCCTCGTAACGAATGTGTTTTTTTAGCTCCTGGCTCTCAGCTTTTGATCAGAAGGTGCAGAATTCTTCTGCCAAGAGCTCAGTCTCTGTGAGTTCCTAGTGCCCTCTGAAAGCTTCCATGTGAACACAGACACAGGGCTTCTGGTATAGGTGCAGAAGGATCTGCATCTGGGCAGATGGGAGAGCAGTGGTCTCCTCTCCAGGTGGCGGACAGGGGAAGGAGGTCCTTTTAAGAGCCTCTCCCAGCTCCACTTCCTCTAAGGTGCCCTCTACACATGGGATCTCTGCACTGTCTGAGGCCTCGTGTCCCTTTTGTACTCTCTCCTGTAGACAATAAGTCCTTCTAGAGGCAGGGCTATGCTTTCTGGGAGAGGTATCAGTGAGATGAGGGGAGGGATTTTAAGCGGAAATACGATGTCCTGTGAGGCTTCTCAGGCAGGTGGAAAGTAGTGTCCCCCCTCTTCCTTCCAGCACCACTGTACCCCGCCCCCCAACACACACACCCTGCCCTGGCCACTGCTCATGGACAAATTGAATAAGTGCTCTCCTGTCTGCTTTTCTGACCAAGGTTAGCAGCATCACAGAAGCCGAGACGGCAGGAACAGGGGCCGGTCCTGTAGGGCAATGGGCTTCCCAAGCATTTTATTCCAAGTGTTATTTTATAGGAAAGATTTCAACTTTTTTCAAGCCTACCAGGGCAGGTGGATGGGAAACTATTAATTAAACTATTTAATTATAAAGCAGTCATTGCAAGACTTTATACAAGTTGTATGATTATTACATTAATAACTTGAATAGTTTTATATCAATATTATTCCTGGGTTTTGTTCATATTTTTCTGTTTTGTTCTTGTCGTTCCAGTTTGTTTGTTTTTGCATGTCCATTTGTTTTTAGATGACTCCTCTGTTCAAGTCTGAAACTAAATCATCAAAACTAAAGATCTTTCAGTCTAACACCCATAGCATAAAGACCTTGATTCATTAGCACATGAAGCTAACAGAAAGCAGCAGGAGAGCAACAGCTAAGTCTCTGGCAATGAGGTGTGTCATTTCCGTAGCATTAGACTCAGTCCTAAATAGAGAGAGATGACCGTCCTGACCAGGACACAGCAGCACAGGTTGATACAATCTCAGGACTCGAGGTGCTGACACAGGAAGGTTCTGAATTTGAAGCCAGCCTGGGGTATAGCCCCTACCCCTGTCAAAAACAAAAGATGGGAGAGAGAAAGAGGAGGAAAGAAAAATGGGGGAGGGGAGGAATGGAAGACAAAGAGGAGAGAGGGGTAAAGGAGGGGGGAGAGAGAGAGAGAAAGAGAGAGAGAGAGAGAGAGAGAGAGAGAGAGAGAGAGAGAGAGAGAGAGAGACACAGAGAGAGAGAGAGAGAGAGAGAGAGAGAGAGAGAGAGAGAGACAGAGAGAGACAGAGAGAGAGAGAGAGAGAGACAGAGAGAGAGAGAGAGAGAGAGAGAGAGAGAGAGAGCGCTGCATTCCAGATGTGTCAGAAGTGAGAATCATGCAGATGCTGGAGGTCCTCTAGGTTTCCTTTCTCCTGGCTGAGTTCATTTATCATGCTAACACAGGGGCTCCAGGATTTTAAGTCTTACAAGCTTGAATAAAAGTAGCCCTAAAAAATAAAAAATATATATATTCTAGAGAAATATGGCCATGGGGTGAGGTTATAATAACTGTTACTTACATAAATAGATCATTTTATTAGGCTGGTTAATGACTCCCATGTGTCCTTCAGAAATGCTCTGTCATCTTCAGTGATGGCCACCTCAGCAATTAGAGGACAGAAAGTGACGAACTCAAGGCTTCCTCATCAATGAGCTCAGCCAATAAGCCAGTGGAGGGCTCAGTGGCGGTCGCTGACCCTCCCCGGAAAGCTTCCAATGCGAAGACTGAAGAAGCATGGTGAAGACACACAGCAGTATAATTCAAGCGACTAAAATAAACTCAGCGAGCTTGCTTCATCTCTAAACACTGCATACATTTAAGTGCTATTTTGACAAGAGAGCACGGTGGCTTTTTAAGAATTTAATTTTTCAAACTCTGGTACAATCCTGTTCTTCTAACAGCATCACCCTGTGTCTGTGTTGGCTCCTTGTGAGATCATTATTAAGAGAATTGAATTATCGTTCTGTTCCAATGACCTGTGCACTCAACAATGTATGCCGAGCTCCAGAAAGGAGTGTTTTATGTATTATTGGGAGATGGCCATCTGTGGCACAAACCAGGCCTCCCAACATGCAGAATGCTACGAGATAGTTTATGTTCGGTTTTATCTATGATCTGAATTTCATTTCTAAGCTTTTTTCGGCCACTTGTCAACACTGTTCACTATAGCAACACTGAAAATGGCCAGGAATGAACAGATTTATCAAAGCTCTGTGAGGTTGGACTGTATGTTTCAATTATTGTATATTGGATTTTTATCATACATTTTAAATTTTGTCCATAAAAATAGTAACAATGTCATAAAAATGGAAGTAGTTTCCTTTGATCAACTTCCAATTATTATAAGTCACAAAATGAACAAGCTAGATTTTGTGACTTTTATTAGATAATGGGTTTCACATTATATATGTATATTTTAAATATAACATTATCTGTCGATGCCAAGAAATGTGGATTAATTTTTTTCAAGTCTGAAAAACATTCCTCTTCCCTTTCCTGCATATGTAATGGAACAGCATGGCAGTGTGTAAAATTAAATTTTAAAATTGTAGAATATATTTAAACCATAGCCTCCCAACCTTTCTCTATCTTTTTAAAAGTAAACTTTTGATAATACTAGGAGCATGTTTGACCAAATACATGTTTTTGTATAAAGCAAATATACCCAGTTATCTCTCTCAGAGAATGAAAGGGCTTTTAGGGATTCTTTGCTTGGTGGTTTTATTGTTAACTGATGCCTCGGTTAACATTAAGTATCTCTTCTGTAATGAAGTATTAAATTTTCAAGTGGAATATAGTGTTTACAAGTAAGATTTCTTCCAAATTCCTTCCCTCCATCCCTTTTATTGTACAAAATCTATGCTGAACATATCGCTTTAGAACTGAAATTAATGTAGATTTTTATTTTATTTGTGGGAGGGGATACTTGTTAGAAAAGACTGACTTATATCAACAGACAGATGGGAAGGTTAGTGACCTTCACAGGAGGTCCCTAGACTCATCTTGATCAAAGAATCGGGGAAGAGTGGTGGTATTCCTCAATAATGACACCCAGCACCAGCCGGTGGCTGAGGACTTTCGCTGCGGCTTTGGTAAATGCTCTGCCAGCACTGTATCACTTGCTCCTTGTAGCAGCCCCGTGAGGGCAGGCAACTTCATCTTCGCATGGTGAACCAGAGATTTGCCAAGGTCACTTGCTAAGACTTACTTTAGATCCGTATGAACTCCTGATGCTGGATAACACGGAACAGGCGGGAACCGTTCCAGAGAGCTTGAGCAGGTCATAGGAAAGCCCCACCATAGTTTCTGAGCTAAAACCCACTTTTCCTATTCTACTTTTCCTAGAACTGGATGTGGTCCAGAACAACTCAAGTCCAGGTATCTTCCATCCGGTGCATTCTGGTGTATTTTACTTCTTCGGGTAGAAATAGTTTCATTCGGTGTTTGATAATTCATCCAATGACATGGTTCCTGTTGTTTGAGGACATACATCTGCAATAGGCACAATGGAGTGTCTCCATCCTGACCTCTGGGTTTTTGCTGCTGTTTTGGGGGGCATCCCCAATAACACTGAACTTAGTGCCTCACTCAAAGAGGTTAGCTGGCCGCCCACAGCGGTCAGAAACAGAGGGTGGATACAGGGTTCATGGTGGCACGGAACCCTGAGGAGCTTGCGGCAAGGCCAGCTTAGGTCTAATTTTGTTCCGTTTGGCTTACCAGCTTTCATCGTACGCATATCCGTACTTTATCTTAGAGTGACTTTAGTGTGACCCTGACCTTGTTCAGCATTAAGACGCTGACAGTGCTTACAGGGTCATTCAGTGAACACAACTTCCCATGACCTCTCTTTCCCTGACCCCGCCTCCCCACCGTCCTTGGTGTATTTGATCCTAATGGGGATGGTGCTTAGGAGTCCTTCCTTTGCACGTGACAGAAATCCAACTAAAAACTTGAGGAAAAAAAAGGAGGGTGGGTGGGGATGTGCACTGTGGGGAGAGAGGAGTTGGAATAGAAAGAAACTGACAGAGACCACAGAACTGAAGAGATCCTCGTATAACCGGAATAGTTCCAAGTCTTATTCCTAGGCAGCAGAGCCTTATTCTTGCACTGTTCCCATTCAGCCCTGCTCTGCCTTTATCCTCTCCTTGTGGGAGGAAGACGTGGCAGACAGCAGCCCTTAAACATCTGACCACTCTGTAGCCAGAAACAAGGGAGACCCCTCACCACCCATAAAAGTTAGAAATTTCTGGAGGTAGAACTCCGATTGGCTAGGCTTTGGTCATGTGACAAAGGTCACTTCCTTACCCCAGAGGCCCAGGAGCACACCCTAAGACCCTAACCTCTTCTGGGGTGGGGAAAGTGGTTCCTTAAAGTAAAGCAATAATATTTCAAGCAGACAATAAAAGAAAAGCTACGTGCATGACAGCGGGTAAAGTTGTGCGACTGTCCTTTACAAAGAAGTAAATCAGCCAATGGGGCTCTGGTGTCTCATTTCCCAGGGTTCTAGGCGCTGTTCCCTTCCATAGCAGTTGCTTCCTCTCAGGCCCTTGGACGATCGCAGGACATTAGAGTTAGAATCTTTCACTTTAGCCCATTTAGTCACTTTCCATCTGGCAGCCATTGTCACCACTGGCCCCAGCAGCTTAAAATAGCTCAAAGACTTACGCTGGAGGCTTCCTTGCCTGTATATGGGGAACTCTGCCTTTGTGATCCATGGACCGGCGATATGAGGGGCATCTACAGGTTTGTGACAAGTGTAACTTATTAACCCTCATCCCAAGCATGCTAAATCAGAAAGTAGGGGTGAAGCCTACCAAAAGCCGTCCTGTGAAGGACGAGGAAAAGAAAAATGGGAGAGGGCTGTCTTCAGGCATGTCTGATATAGTTTAAATCCACTTTTTCAGGCCTCCGTTTAGATGGCTTCTCTGAAGTCATCACTACCTGCCTTCAGCTGGCCTCCTGCAGGTTCCTATCCATCCATTGTTACCTGGACCACTCAGACGTTGGGTAGAACTGGAAGGGCAAAAGGAAAGCGGGTGAGACTGTGCTATAGGTTTCTCTCGTTAGATTAGCTCATAACAAACACTACTACTGCTGCCAAAGGTATTTGGCGAGTGGGGTGGCTGATTGTCATTGTCACCTTGATGTAGAATCACCTAAGAGACACATCCCTGAGCACCCTTGTGCGGATGTTTCCAGGGATGGCACTGTCCCATGGACTGGACTCCAGGATTGACTAAAAAGGGTACGGAGAGAAAGCAAGTTGAGCACCCGCATGTAGCTGGGTTCCTAACTGTAGGCATAGTCTGAGCATCTTCGCCACACAGCACTGCCACGGCTTCCTTAACAATGGACTGTATCATCAAACGGACTCAAAATAAGACCCCGCCCCCTTTTCTCCCATGAGGTAGTTTGTGCGACTAACAAGAAAGGCAGTAGCTAATCCATGGACACTTCTTTGTGTAAGCTTCACCTCCTTCCTGTGGCCCCAGAGACCTCAGCAGTGACTCTTGGAGGAAACTTGTCTTCCCTGCATATCCAATGGGACTTGAAGAAACCTCAGGAGGTTAGAGAGGAAAATTCTACCCCAAGTGCTTTCTTGCCTTGTTTTCCTCTCTGCAGAGTTAGAAATCTGAGATCATGTTTTTTTCCACACAGAGTAAGTCACAGAAGTATCTCGTACACAAAGTCGTGTAAATATGAACGAACGCTAAATATGAATGAACACATAGTACACTGTAACCTGGGCTCCAAACCTCCCACTGGTTCTGACCCACTCTTCACAAGTAGTTATTTTCTCCACATATCTAAAAACTCTTAATGTTAAAGTGAGCGTCTCAGGGAAACCAAGTATGGTTAGTTTTCCAAAGCTTTATAACATGAAATCATCCAATATATGTAACGTAGATGTATGTTTTAGTACTGTAAAATTATTCAAAAGCCACAGATCATACATTTTTATCCCATTCGTTTTGTCTGGTGTGTGTGTGTGTGTGTGTGTGTGTGTGTGTGTGTCGTGAATGAGCCATGGCATATATATATATATATATATATATATATATATATATATATATATATATATATGTGGAGGTCAGGGCAGTTTGTGTAGGTCAGTTCTCTCCTTCCACCATGTGGGTTCCCGCAGGAGTGAACTCGGGCTGTCAGACTTAGTGGCAACTGCCTTAATCTGCTCTGTCATTTTTACAGCATCATCTGTTATATTATTATTATTATTATTATTATTATTATTATTATTATTATTATTATTATTATTTCCATCATCACCATTATTTTTTTATTACATATGAAAACAAATCAGTATTCATTTTTATTCTTAGACTCTTCTGGAGGCAAAGCCCCCTGTCTGATCATCTAATCTAAAGCTTCGCCTTTAAACTGGAACTTCTCCTGCCAGGAAGAAGTTCTCGTACGAAAGCAAAAGGATTTGCAAGCAAAGATTGCAACAGAAGTGCCACCTCAGCCTTATTGGTGCTATTGCAAAGTGCTAATTTAATTTAATTACACTATAATTTAATATCTCTCGTGTTTCTCTGCGAGTACACTGAGGACAGTGCTGGAGTGTCAGCTAGGTCTCTGGCAGATTGGTCACTAGTCGATGTGGCTTGTGTTTCTAAGCACTAGCTACGAGGGGTTTGTTGCCGTTGGTGGTAGTGGGTTTTGTTTTGTTTTGGTTTTTGTTTTTTCTTCATCTTAACCTCTGAAACATTTAGCTTACGTTAAATTTTTACATAAAATAGCAGCATTCTTTTTCAAATCACCAATTTGCATTTTTATAAACAGAATAGGCCATTCCAGAGAACAATTTAGTACTTATTTGCAAGACCACTGATTCAAGCTTTCTTCTTTATAATAGGAATTAAAAAATAGCAGCTTCCCCTTCCTTGGTTGTATCCCCAGTCCCCAGCCCAGGCCCTAAAAACTGCCTAGAAATCTGTTGTCTTGGCTTCTTCAGTAACTCAGGGAGTAAAAGACAGATAGGACTTATGCCAGATTTCACTTTGTAGTGAATTATTTAAAATTGTTTAAAAGGATAAATATGCTGGAAATTAAATGTGACAGACTGTTAAAAATCGCCCAAGGCAATTTTTAGAACTCTTAAGATTTCCATTCTACTACCTTGGGTGAGGGAAAATGGTAAGGCTGATAACAAAGGAAATGGAGAAGGAGTTTAACTTGTGATGGGGGCTGAGTTTGAGGACAGTAAGCGGGCTCTGTGGCTGAGACCAACCCACACACCACCTTCCACACTCAGGTACCCTGTCTCCCAGATGTTAGGGTGCTCCAGCTCACAGCTGCATCCCTCCCCAGAAGCAGCTCTTAGCCCAAATGAACTGTCTTGCCCAGTTAAAGCTCTTTTGTCAGAGGTAACCCACATCCAACTACTGGTTCTCTCGAAGGGAGAGAGAGTCCTACCTGGCCCCCTTAAGTCATTTTGGGAACTGCTTTGAGAAGCTGTGCACTTTCAGACACCCAGTAGGACTGACTGGCTCTGGCCACAGAGCTCTCCTACCAAATGCTGCCATCCCCACAAACTAAGAACAACTCTTTTTCAAAGCTCACCTCAACAAACAGTTGAATCATGAACATCTCAGTCAGTTCTTGAGGCTAGGGCTGACGTTGAGTGTAGGCCATCCAGGAACCAGACAGACAGACAGACAGGACCAAATGAAGGCAGTAAACAAGTACAAGCTTTTGATTTATATGTTTCCTAATTGATTTTTTTCATACGATGTATTCTTATCTTATTGTGGTAGGACTAAATCTGAGCGCTACACTCAATACAATTTAAGCATATAGTAGATGATTTGTTAACCATGGGTACAGTGTCATACAGCACATGTCTAGAACATATTCGTATAACCTAGTTGACCTTTTTGTCTGTCGCTCCCCAAGCCCTAGGCAAGTAGAGTCTAGTCTTGGTTTTTATGGGCGTGGTTACTTGAAGTGCTTCATGTGGCCAGAATCATGTGGAACGTGAATTTCTGAGTCCTGATTGTTTCAGCATAATGTCCCCAAGTTTATTACTGTTGTCATGTATCATAGAAAGAATTTCCTTCTTTTTAAAAGGCCACATAGGCCCGGCCTGGAAGCAAAGGATCAGAATCCCAGGTGCTTCGAAGGCTGGAGCAGGAAGGCTGCAAGGTCAAGGCCAGACAGGGCAATTTAGTGAGACACTGAATCAAAACAATAAGGATGGATGGATGGATGGATAGATAGATAGATAGATAGATAGATAGATAGATAGATAGATAGGCAGACAGACAGACAGACAGACAGATGTGAGATAAGTGGCTGGAGAGATCAATGTTACCTTACTATGTTAAGTGCAAGAAGCTGAGGCAACCCTCAGAACGATGTGAACCAACCAAACAGACTGAGCACTGTTCTGTCGTCTGTGTTCGCACAAGTGGGAACAGGTGTGTTTCCTTTATCCGTCCATCTGCTGACTGTATCAGTATATAGTGTCCCGCCCCACCCACTCCCATCTCTTAGCTATCCCAGACGGTGCTCCCATAACCATGAGAGTCCTGCTGACCTCTGAAATGCTGTTCCTCGTCTGGTGGATAAATCCTCAGCCTGTCCCCATGCTGTCCTCCACGGCAGGCAGCTGCCGTGTTTGCCTTCCCACCGACAGACCCCCATTCCGAGGAGCTTACTCTTCACTGGACGGCCATCTTAACACGGAGCAAAATGCTCGCAGCTTCCGGTTCTTAGTTTGCGCCTCTGTTAAAGCTGCTTTGTTATACTAAAGTATATAGCAGCAGTGCAGATTAGTCACACATCCATAACATTAGTGTCTGACTGAAATTCCCTGTGAATCGTCCAATTTGTTTATAATATAACCTGTTAGTACTATTCAGATGGCTTTCAGTTTTGATGATAATGAGCTCATTTTCAAAAACTTTCACAGATAATAAGATCATGTGATTTCAAGAGCTTAAAAGTGAGTTATTGACCCAGTGTGCACCTCATCTGATAGTTACCCGTAAGCAACTGGAGAGACATACAATTAGCTCCTCATGAAATCTATTAAAACTGTACTTTTTGTTTTTTTAATTGCCTAACGGGATAGGTCACAGTCCTCCGTGTAATGATTATCTGCACTGTGATCAAGACACACGGCTCAGTTTTCTCAGATAACATTGTAGGAACTGTATGGGTTTCACTTAGAGGCGAGAGGCTGATCGCGGAGTCTCTCATCTCCACACTTCTTCCTCATTAACGCTTGTCCCAGGGCAACTTGAGCTGCCCCAGCGTTCTACTGTTACCTCTGCCGGGGAGCACCCAGCATAGCTGCCCGGCCGGAATAGCAGGGTTTACAACACCAATGCCCAAAGCGCATTGAGAGAATGAGAAAGTTGAGAGAATGGTTTCTGTGAACCGTTTTATTTTCACGAACCCAGTCTTTACCAGGAGGCTCACTTCCCATTGTTGTCCTGTAAGCATAGGTCTGTGGAGACCCCCACTCCCAAACAGCTAATTATTCCAATTTTTACAAATGATGAAGAAACACACATTCCCTAGACCTCCTTGTTAGTTCAAGCCTGGGGCCTCCAAATTCCGTGGTGTTTCCTGTATAATACAGCACCTCTCCGCCGTGACCAACCACATGTACTAGAACATTGCAGAGAAAAACACGCTGCCCAGAAAATGAATCCAAGCAGCCTCTCCCTGTCTTTCTGTAATTTGATATTAAAATAATGATTTAACATTTTAATGTGGCATAGTTGACAACGCAGGTTTGTGCAATGAAAAGATAATTGCTATAACGTTTTAAAATATTTCATTACGGCACTTTTTAATAATAAAAAAACAGTGGAATGCTTCAGCATTTTAGGCTCTGCTTAAACTTTAATAATTATTCTTATTCAAATGACAGGATGTAGAGCTCTCGACTGTCGCATGTATACCCATGAATGATTTGGGGAAACTATGAAATTATATTAAATTTGAAGAATACAATTTAGTGTATGAGGAAGGAAAAAAAAAACCCTAATGATTTCACAGGAGAAATATTTATTGGAATATCACATTACCTTTGTTTGTAGCATAATGGTCTCAGAGGGAACAAGTGAGATTGTTTTGATGGTGAATTTATTACGTACTTTTTTAGGGGCCTGGGCCTGAGGGATCTTGTTGAAAAGGTTTTTGCGATCCCCGAAGCTATGAGGAACTTTGGCCTCTCCCAGACAGAGTCTCCGGAGTAAATCGATGTCCTTGGAGAATCAAAACAGATGCTGCCCAGGGGGGAGCAAATGTTTCAAGTCTGTGTCAACTAACCAAAAGAAGGGAGCCAACAGCCCATAATTCTCTGCTGTCAAAAATGCAGCATCTTTTTTAAGAACATCCCTCAAAGCACTCTTTGTTTCCTCTATCGGATGCTCAGGCGGTGCTACGGAGTGTGTGGGGCCGGAATCCCCACTCTGCCTGTTTCTGGTGGCTTAGCTTCAGCCCTCCTGAGTTAGCGCCCTCGTCTTCGATGGTAGCTGACCCACGAGTTGCTTGCTGTAAGGACTCACTAGGTAACCTGAATTGCAAACAGCTAGACTCACGGATGGATGGCGCGCACCACCGTTTAATGACCTTCTACCAGCTGGGCTTTATCCTTGTGCCCCATGGAGGTCTTATACGGGTATGGCCTATGCAACTTAAACTCCAGGCTCACCTGGGGACCTCGGAGGTGGGTCTATGTGAAGCCAGAGATACACTCTGTGTCTTGTAAGCTACTATATGTCCTGGATATGAAGATGAAGGGGAATCGGTTTGTGCCATTGTCCCCAGGATAGCGGAGGATATTCCAGGATCTTCTGTCTCATTATATTTCTAGCACAGGCCTCAGGGAAGCCATAGGTTCTGGGTAGGCACAACTGCCTGTCAGTTGCCTAGGAAGAAAATGCTGGTTTTCCGATTGTGTTTGCAGGAATCTGCCTGGGCCCCTTGCCTCTGTGGCTCTCTTTTAACCCTTTCCTCACCTGTAAGTTCAGGCTCATTCAAGTCTAGAGCCAATCTGGTTCTTACTCAGAGAGAACCAAGAGGAAATCAACCATGTTGGAAATTTCGCATCACGACAACCCCAAGGGATTGATTATTTATGCCAGTTCTGATGCTAATAAAATTAATACTAATAAACTAGTATTTTTTGAACAAATTTGTGCAGCCATAGTACTTTGTAAATTCTCACTCATCTCTCATTAAAGCCCCTGTTATGTAACATTGTCATTGTTCCCACTTATAAAACATGGAAACAGCACAGGAGAAAGCTGGCAGCTCAGCTTAATTCATATGGGTAGCGTGGGGCAGGATGGAGGTGGAGCCCTCGCGGCTGGCTACACACTCTTCATCATTCTCCTAGGAAACACCTTGATTCCGCCATCTCAGCCTCAAGCCCATTCTTCTCCTCTAAGACAGAGTCCCCAGCTCTTATGCCTCTCTGATTACTTCTGCCAGTGACCTTCCTGTAGCCCTAGGTCCTTGCCACAGATGTGCTACGCTGGATCCCTGGCCAGGAGAGTTAGGTTCTCAGCCCAATCTTTTCTCAATTTCAGGTTTCCCTGCCTTGGACTCTTCCTTGGGTTGTTCTTAACACCAGTCTTGGGAGGTTTCGGGTGCTAGGTTTCTGGCTGGGTTCTCCCCATTGCCCGTGGGGACTTAGCTCTTCTTATTTCTTCATTGGATATCCCAGCTCTGGAATTCAGGTCCTTCAGGCATGACTTGGATAACAACCAAATCTCTCTTCCCAACAGTTTGATGCTGAGGTTTCTCTCTACAAGAAGTGTCTTGGTGTGGGAGGGTGCAGCCTTGAGCTGCCAGGCATTTGCTCAATACCTGCTTGACTCCAAAAGCTTGGGAGAAGGCCATGTTTAAGGAGCCCCCAATATGCGCTTTCTAGAAACACAGAGCAGGCAGAGAGCCCTCCAGAAAGAGGCTTTCAAGGACTAGTAGGTGAGAGAATCTGTTTAGTGTGTGTAGATTGGCTGCTGGGACTGCAGAAGAACGAAGGTGGCTGAGGTCCCATATACCACCAGATGACATTCCACCTGCCTTTAAGGTTGTGTCATATCGCTGACATCAGGCTCCCTGCACAAAACCAACAACGAGACATTTTCCAGTTTAATGTGTAAGCTGCTGAAATGTCAACTATTCCGTGCTATTATTAGATAAGTAAATTAAAATTAGCTGCATATTAAAGTATACTTCAACCAAGGAGTTGGACATTCCTTAGTCATAAAGACAAGTATTTGATGAATAGGTTTAAACACACCACACACACACACACACACACACACACACACACACACAAACACCACTATCTAAAAAAAGTAGAATGCTAGATATTTTGAGAGACAATAGAGAGTGTGACACATGTCTCATGGTCAAGGTCATCTGTGACAAAAGACAAAGACACAGTGCATTGCAGCCGCCTAAACACACAGAGACCAACAGCAATGCCCTTACACATATCTTTAAAAAGAAAAAGTGTAAATCTAGTTGGTTTGGCAAAAGAGTGCAGAAAGGCATGAGAATGGGGCTGGCAGTAGAATGGTTAGATCAGAAACCACCAGGGAAAACATTTTTAGACTGTGCTCAGCAGAAAAGATGAGATTTTTCTATGAAACCAAGAATAAATGTGTGATCAACAACCATAAAAGATATAGAATAACTGGTTCCTGGGCTGTCCTGTCTGCCTGTGTCTATCTGTGCACTGTATTTGTGGTATTTTAACAATACATGAAAATATCCTGACTATGTAAAGGAGTCTTGTAAATTCAACAAGCAAGGATGTTCCTTTGATAGAGGCATCACACACAGACAATAAACTGAAGAGAAGATACACATAGCCCATCAACACAGGAAAAGGCATTTGCCCCCAAATTGACTTGCATTTTCCGAATAGTGTTGGGGCATTCTCTTTCTCAGATTACATTGACAAAGGTTGATGTGCTGACACTCAGTAGTGGTGATCTTTTGGGGGTGTAGAACAACATAGCCTTTCTTAGAGCTGGGGAACCGATGTTGTGTATCAGGATTCTAAGTGTCCCTTTTGCTTGGCAACTTTGCATATAGAAATTCTCCCTAGAAAAAAGCCAAGGCTCATGATGATCCTGTCTCCCTCAGGTAGTATCTTTGAACAGTCCTGGGCTGGAGAGATGGCTCAGCAGTTAAGAGCACTTGCTGCTCTTTCAGAGGCCCTAGGTTTGTTTCCCAGTGCCAACATAGTGGCTCACAATTGTCTGTAACTTCAATGCCAAGGGCTCTGACACCCTCTTCTGACCTAAGTGGCTATCATGTACATGTGAAGACAAACACTCAAAGTCATTGAAAAAGTGTATGCAATTCATGTAATTTGAAGTAAATTCGTGGTCCAAGGTCATTGACTGACTCGGACCTTTGTCCACTTAGCATCAGGGTAGACCCAGTTCTGTATGGTCACGAATCACTTTAGGACAAGACAGGTTTTGAGAGATGTCAGAGTTAGGCTATTTTGTTACTATGTGAACACCGTAGTATACTTGATAAAACCTGGTTTGTGTAGTCCATTATACCATTAGGCCGGATGAGATATGTAGTCATACATGTAGTCCTTTTTAGGTTAAGCCTAACGACTTTTTTTTATATGACATAAATAGTCGCTTCACTTTTTATGAATGGATCCCAACCTGAATCATAGCTGGCAGATTCTATAGTGGTTTTTGCTCATACAAAGCCTCCAATACTAGAGATATCAAGAATGAATGACTCTTTACAAAGTAGGTGTTACTGACTACACTGAAACATTCAGGCCCAACCACAGGTTAGCCCAATTACATACTTATGATAAAGTCCAGGAAAGGACCACGTCAGAGGAACCAAAATTCAAATCTCACAGGTGCATGTCTCCTCCTAGGTTCAGATCCTTTAAATAATGACCAATGCCTTCAATAGGATGTGACCGTTGGGCAGATGATGAACCCTGGTTGTTCCCTTTAGTCCTAGTGTGACCCAGCAAGGACCAAGCATTTGGGAATTCTTTCCAAATGCTCAAACTTCATGATCCAAAACAACTTCTCTGACCTGAAGACTGAAAAATCTCATCGGCCACAGGGTTTAAAATGGTCAGGGATAGGGGTGAAGTTGTCTCTGTGTCTAGAATATAATTAGCATCAAGAGCAAAGCCATGTTGTTCTAGCATTGACCTGTCCTTGACTGTCCTATAAACTGTTTAAACAATCCCTTTATAGCTTCCTACTGGGGCTCCATAAGGATTACGTCCACACTTGAATGTTGTAAATGAGACATACATCATTTTGTAAGGAAAAGTGCTGTCCTTGGGTTTCTAAGCTCAGAAGTTTAATCTTCAGTCCCTAGCGTCTGAACTCATAGTTGATTAATTCACATAAAATTTTCCCTCTTTCAACAGTTTTCTCCTTTTCATTCCAAATCCATATCTCAAGGACAATATACAGACATTAATTTTTTGAGGTAGAATGGGAGAAATTGTGTTCAATTCCTTCTGAGAATTAATGTGGAGTTAAATGCAATGTGTCCCAGCTCCAGGGCACCTTTGCTTGGGTTTGTCCATAATAATTTTATTTTAATCTTTGTTCTCCACTTTTTGAGAAAATATTTTAATTTGGATTTTTAAAAAAGATTTTATAATAATATTTAGTAAAGGGGAAAGTATTTGGGATTTAGAGAAAGTTTGATTAAATTGGATGACCATTGTTGAACTGGACTGATTTTATCTAGCGCTATCATATCCTTTTTGTAATGAGTAATTCACAGTACTAGAGAAACAATATAGTTAAATCTTTAATAGCAAATCTTTGATTTGCCCCACACTTGAGAACACATATAAAGTTTTGTTGAATCTAAAATAATTGAGGAAAACTATTTGACACTCGAGATCCTTGTCCTGATTGATAACGTTGGCAGTGAATTCACTTTGTGAATGTTGATGTCTTGCTTACCACCTCTAAGTACCTTCCAGGCATTCAGGAAGAGTCAAGTAAAAGGATGAACACAAACTTAATTTGTAAGCCAGAGAAATAGCTTTAATTTCTAATCTTTACAGTCTTCACGGTCTATGTCACCACCATCACTGCTACACCCTGACCCAGGTCAGGTCCTAGCTTAACCATTGCAAATTTTTATTTTCCCTCCTTGCCATGCCTGTCACTTCAAAAACACTTCCTGAGTAGTCTTCCCCACTCCCATGGCTCGAGTGTTATTCTTCCTCTTCTTCAAACCCATCCTCTGTCTACCAGATTAAGGAGTCTCACATTTTACCAAAAGATTCATTTCCTCCTCTAAGGGCTTTTCCTTGGCTATCACAAAAATCTCAGAAATGCCCAGTGTTGGTGATGACTAGTGACCGAAACTAATCTTTCTCCCTGCTGCCTATTGACTGTGCCTCTCATGTGCTCTGCTTGTCTCTGTATCAATGCCTGCTATTTGAATTGAGAGCTTTCTCAGAGGGCAGGCATTCCCAATAATTGGTTATCAGTAGCTTCTTCCCTATTTATTGAGAGAGGTGCATTAGGCATTACTACTCCAGGTTCCTGCTCTGGGAAGATGCACTGAAGACTGACTCGCTTAGCCTGCCTGTTGGGGGTGTTTGCTGAGCTACAAGGGTATGGTGTTATGCCGTCTGCCCTGTGGAATGGCCTCTTGCCCACAGTAATACATTTGAGAACAGCTATATGTCATCACAGGACAATGCTTCTCTTTGGGGGCTCCTCTCTGGCTCTCCCAAATCCTGCCGTGCCCATTACTAAGAACCCCAATTTTAGGGAAGTGTCTGACTGACTCTGTCTTCTGACATGAGTGATTACAATGTATAGATGTTTAAAGTAAGGTTATTTACTCATCGACGCATATGCATCTCAATTCAGAGAATTCCTTTCAAGTCTTTTTTGACTACAGTTTCTTCTCCAAATCATAGCAGCTGTGGATTACACAGTCACTGTGTGCCATCCTCTATGCCAAGTAGGTTACATATGCATCTTTCCTCAAATCCTGCAATTTATACAATCCTTGTTTTATGGTTAAGGGAAATTGTTGTGGGAGAAGTTAGGAAATTATCCCCAGAAAGCAAAATGTAGTGACAAATCCTGGATTCAAATCTAAGCCTGGCTTTGTTCCACACTACTAGAGACCTTTCCTCAACCCACATGTGGTATCCCACACAATAACAAAACATTTCCTTCCTCCATAAGTAATTTTCCTACCCTTTGAGTTCTAGTCATGACAAACGAAGACTGTTATGTAACCAAATTGTTTTATGCCAAGGTATCTAAGGCATTTACCCAGAAAAAAATGTACGAGGAAAATATCTTGAAGAGATGTCTATCTCTTCTTCCGTACTCATCCCAAGCCATCAAAAGTTCTTGTATCCCCAAACACACACACACATGCACACAAAAACACAAAGACATATACAGTCACACCACACACATACTCATTTTCTCCTCTCTTCTCTCATCTATCTATCTATCTATCTATCTATCTATCTATCTATCTATCTATCTATCTGTCTATCTACCTTTCTTTCTTTCTTTCTTTCTTTCCTTCTCTCTTTCTCTCTTCCTCCCCCCCTCTGAAAACTAAGAGGTTAAAAATTTGAAGTCTGCTTTGTGCTGACCCTAGGTTTACCCAATTGAGCTAAGTGGTTCAAAAGTATTGACAGACTAAGACCTGAGCCTTGGCTTCTGTATAGGATTCAAAGTTCATTTTAATATAGTCTATTCAGAAAGCTTCTGGCCTTTCCAATTAGCCAGAGAACACAGGATGCTTTGTGTTCAATACTTTAAGTTTAGCCACTAGAGGAAAAAAAATTATTTTTTGAAAAGAAAGAACTGCAAAGGATCCTGACAGAGGAGACACTACGTCGATATATTCATCTCCTCCCACCCAACTCCTGCCCCACTGACTTCTCGGCAGCCCCATCTAAGGTCTGTTATTGAAAATTTTGAATCATAGACATCATTAAGCATATGTATCAATAGAGTTGTTTTTGAAAATGGTTTATTTTAAATTACATGGGAAATTCATAATTACATGCTTCATATAGATAAATTAATACAGAAATGCTGTGTGGTTTATTTCCCAAAATAAACCAGCAATCCCTGTTTGATATACACATGTCTGTACTTCTTTGTCTCATGTATATGCAGATGTATTTTAATTTTTATGTGACTGAGTTTGTACTAAATATAGGGGACATTTACCCGTTCGTTAGGGTATCTTGAAGCTGCCCCTGTCAACAGGCACAGAACTATACTCTGTTCTTTGTCAACACAGTAGATGTCCAATTGCATGGATACATCATGGTCCTTTATATATCCATTTCTAACTAACAGGTTTTGTGTGTTTCCGGCTCTCTCTCTGTCATTGGCATTACTTAATTAAACAGCATACTGTGTAGGATGGACTCCTAGAAGTTGAATTGCTAGTCAAATACATCATACGTTTCTTCAAATGATTATTTATTTTCTAAAAGCCTGCTTCATTAAGAAAGTCCTGCAGGAATAATTAGGTGAGTTGAGACATATGGCCAAAAGGCCATAATCTCCCCAACCTTGGAATATTGACATCAAATAATGGCTTTAGAAGCTGATAATGTATTCTGAAACTAAACTATTCATACTTCCAAACAAAGCCATCCATAGGAAAGGGACTTCTTGTTCAACGTGAGAGTTGAAAGGCATCTTAAGCATAGTGGGGAAAGGCAATAACAATAATGATAAAAATTAAGCCAGCATGCATCAAGTGCTTGCTTTGCACCAGGCATTTCCTTTCTGTGTGTTCATCTCAGCTAATCCCACAAACAACCCTGACCCTGAGCTTTAGAAAGCTTACGTTCTTGGGCAAGTTCTCCAGTTACTGTAAGCCTCAGTTTTTCCCTTGCTCTTTGAAAGGGCAAGCACACACTGACATTGGTTCCTGAAAGTTGATTTTGTGCCTGTCTTCCCTACACGTTCATATGCTGGTAATGAATACAGCCATGGCACAGGTATTCATATCACGGAAATTGCTAAATGCTACATATCAGGATTTTCCCAGGCCAGTAAGCCAACCCCCAACCCCAACCATTAATCTCCCTCATGAGGTCATCTTCAGCCCCACCTCTTCCACTTTCCATGGATGCTATATCATTTCCCCCCCAACCAATCTTCAAATTCAATGTTAATTCCTCTCCTTCTGGTGGGTCTCTCTCTTTCCCTGTCTTCCAGGCACAGCTCTTCCTTTCACTCCCACACTCATTCTAAAGTGAGGAACTTTGAAAGACGGAAGCAGAAACTGGGGGTGCAGCGCTCTGCTGGGTATTTTTTCTAAGGTGCAGTAAGTGCTACCAATTCAGTAGAAGGGTTAGGTTAGGTGGAAAGTGGGCACCTATATTTATATCCCCATGGCAGTCATGGGAAAGACAGAGTCAGAGTATGTATAGATTTGCACTGGTTGACGAGTGAGTATTATTTCAAGACTCTGGGTCCTACTATGCAATATAGGCTATATCTATGTGAACCTTAATGACTTATTACCTGGTAAAACACAGTCACACACTCAGGGTTCTGATCCGTGATGCAGCACATACAGGAGATGGTCCAAAACATAGCACTGACTTACACAATGTAGCATTCAGTTGTGTACGTCTATTCTGCAACATTTCTCAATGACAAAACTTTAATCAATGTATTTCCCAGAGCATACTTTGGCCATGATGCAACACATGACTGTTTACCACCAAAGAACTGCTTGCAACCAAAGCTCAGACAGGGAACCCTAGCACTGTGTGGAAGACATTGTATATGTCCACAGCAAGTTCCTTCCTTGGTTAAATGAGGAAGCCATAGTTGTTTAGGTAACATGGGTGACTGCTGACAGAATAGAGGACTTAGGAACCACAGCTTAGAAAGAGGCATTTGTGTGAAAATAGTACCAGTGTGGCCCCAAGAAGCCTCCCTTTGCCAACATTATATGTGTTATGCTAGTCATTCTGAGGCACTTTCTCTTTCTTTGCAGTGCTGTGGCCTAATCCCAGAGCCTTCATGGCAAATACCCACCATTGAGCCATATCCCAAGCTCTTCATGTACCATAATCAAAAAACCCAAGACACATTCAGTGCCAGAGGAGGTCGAACTCTGTGGTCATTAAAAGTGATTTGGGAAAACATACATTCTCACCACCTCACCAGTTATTTTAGAACACAATTATTTTACATATAAATGGTATTTATACCAATGTTTATTAGCATTATTGTGTTGACAGAAATGCCCAAATATTTTCAAAACAATGCCTCATTCCTCATTTCTCTAAAGCATGGAGTCTAGAGACAGAGTCCACACAGACAAATGAATGCTCTTTTGCATGCAGAGTTTTTGAGGGTCTAAAACCAAAATACTGGAGTACAACTCTATGGTCAACAAAGAACGAATCACATTCACGAACAGCTTTAAAATCTGAAATCATTTACAGCCTGCTAGAGTACAACATTTTGAGACTGGGCATTTTGCAAGAGCACCCAAATTGAAATCTTGGTTAAGGTGTGTAAATTGTGTCTGCATAAGATGGTCTTAATCACCATAGCTAATTTTATGGATCAATTTGTCTGGGCATCCAGCGATTCATCCCAACAGTATGCAGGTTATTCCCGGGTAGGTGTTTGTTGTTGTTTGTTGTTTTTTTTAAGTAAGATGTGCATTTAAAATGGTGGCCCTTCAGCGAAACAGATGACGGGATGCCATGCTTAGGCCTCTACCCAATCACACCTCCTCAACTCAAGAAGGAGATCCGTCCAAGGACAAACCACTACAGTGACAGTTCTCTCTGGGTCTCCAACTTGCTAGCTCACCTCCAGATCTGGGGCTCGTTGGCCTCCAAAATTATGTGAGTCAATTCCCTAACACACCCACACCCAGCCCTGATATGTACCAGCTCTGTTGAATCTGTGTTTCAGGAGAAATACACTAGAGCAAGGAAGTGAGGGACAAGTTAGATGGGGAGTTGGCGGGGATGGGGGTGGGGGGGTGGGGACACAGTGACAAAACAAAGACAACTGGCAGTTAAAGGTTTTGGTACTTGTCGGGTTGCCAGCAGCCTTTAGCTCAGGGGTCATTTCCTGTGGGAAAACCAGACCATGGGCCTTCTTCCTTTTCACTCTGTTCTCACCCAGTACCCCACACCGAGGAGACCAAATTAACTTCCCTCAGCTTTCTTGTTTATACTGGAAATTTCTGTGTGGAACGTTCTATTGTACCTACAAAAACAAGCATACATATGTGTATATCTGTGTGTGTATGTGTGCAAATGTATGTGTGTGTATATGTGTGTGTCATATAGACTAATATAACATATATATTAGTGTGTTATGTACAATTGATCCATATGGCACCGGTATGCTGTGGGAGCAAATGGGAAATGAAGTTTATTAAAGGCTTGGAACTAGGGAGAGGGTAGGCAGGTGGGGCCTAAGGCGCAGACGTTGCTGCTCTTACCTTTGCATAGGGTCAGCTAGCCCTGCACACGAGCGCCCGTGGAGTGTAATTAGCTGCAGTACTTTTGAATATGTTGGAACTCACTTCCTGGGAGATTCATCAGTTGAGGTATCTTAGACCTTTGGCCATGGGCCACAGAACTCACTTGACTGAGTATGATATAAATACCCTTCCACTCCATTGAGGCATTGATTTGTTTTCATTTCGCTGTCTCTGTGTTCCATACACATCCATCTCCCGGCTAAGTTCCCAGAGAGCAAACGCTGGCTTGGAGAGATTCTTCCTGGGTAGTACACAAGCTGAGATGGGAAAGCTGCAGGCTTGGTCTGTACCTAAAACGTCTCAGGCACGTAAATATTCAGTCTGTCTGATCTTTGCCTCATGGAACAGATAAGAAAAGCTGGGCCACGGGGTTGGGGATTTAGCTCAGTGGTAGAGCGCTTGCCTAGCAAGCGCAAGGCCCTGGGTTCGGTCCCCAGATCCGAAAAAAAGAAAAAAGAAAAAAAAAAGAAAAGAAAAGCTGGGCCTTAGATAGATGGTTTGTAGTGTGGGATGTTATTCCAGAAAGCATTTCCTGATGTCCTTCCTCCTCTTCGTAAGCTCAGAGCTAACTTTTGGTTGGTTTGTCTCCTTGAAGCTGGAACAGCATTATGACGCACACGCATTGAGACCAGCCAAGGACAGGACAAGAGACATCACTAAAGGGAGGAGAAGGAAGTAATATTGGAGGAAAAGAACAGACACAAAAATTCCCAAAATGCACAATTTGGATCTAAAAGATGCTGAGCAGTGTTGAATGTATTTAGTCTTTTTTCCCCCATTTTGAGTACAATCGGAAAACGGGAACTAAATTTTCAGTATTTTTCAAATTTCTGAGATTATTTACAATAAGATATTTGCCCATATGGCCTGTGAATGTATGGTGCACGCACGTGCACGTGTTCATTTATAGACTGCATGGCTGACATGACTCTCGAGAGCAGTCCTGGACCTGTACCACAAGGGCAACTACTTTATTTTCTATTCTGTTCTGTTACTTTTTAAACATGTTGATGGATCCAATAAATCAAATTCACAGCTAGTGATCACCACGTGAGGAAAACCACGGAGATGTCGAGGAGTTATTCTGTGACTCGTCTAAGTTACTTGCTCAAGGTCACGGTGGACCTGGGGTTTATCCCACAGTGCTTGTGCGGCATGGAGGACAGCCTATGTAGAGGTGCCTTTGTCTGGGTTACACACACGGAGCTCAAGGAGAACCGGTGGTAGAAATGATCCCTTCTGTGCTGATTGATCCCCTGGCCTCCACATAGTCCATCTTCTTTCTGCTCTTTATTTCTTGCCGTTTTAAATGAAGGCAAAATTCTGCTTTCCATGAGACTCAGTGAGCCTTTCTTCCAAGAAATGTTGCTTGCCCAGGAACCCGACCAGAAGGCTTTCCCTCCGACACAGACTCCATTCTCTAAGTGTCTCTAGGCTCTGGCAGTCCCACTAGGGCAGATAGATGGGCCGCATGGTTTGAAATTTCCTTCCTATTTCCAGCTTCGTTCTGTCCTGCTCCCTGGCTCGGCTTCCTTTTATCCCTCCGGCTAAAACAGGGGAGGGGCTTTGCTGGATGAAATTGTCCACTTGGCCCACATCAGCCTTTGGCAACCCAGTCTCAGCCTGTTATTTCCTGTCTCTGAACTCTAGTGGCCCCTGTCTGGTCTTGAACAAAAGAGTTCTTTCCTTTGTCAGACTTTGCAGAAACAATCTCCCTTCCTAGAAAATCTCTGTCTGTCTGTCTCTGTCTCCGTCTCTGTCCCTCTCTCTCTCCCTCTCCCTCTCCCTCCCTCCTTTCCTCCACCCCCTCTGTGGGGTGTGTGTGTGTGTGTGTGTGTGTGTGTGTGAGAGAGAGAGAGAGAGAGAGAGAGAGAGAGAGACAGAGACAGAGACAGAGACAGAGACAGAGAGAGACAGAGAGAGAGAGAATCACTAACAATAGTGACTCCCACAGAGAGCTGGAGCAGGTATATTTCTAGCTAACACTCGGATGTTCTTGCTCAGAGCTTCTCGGTTCTTTACTGCTGTCCTGGTTGTTGCTAAGTGTGATTTCAGCTCAGGTGCAGAAAAGCCAGGGGTCAATCCAGTTCTCTTACTCTAGGCCAGGACTCCAAAAAGAAAACCCCATTTTGGCAGGGTCACACTGTGTCTGACATTGCCAACAATGGCATGAACTTTTACCTAGTAAAAAGACACCCAGTGTAGCTGCGTGAGATAGGGAAGACCTGGAATCCCAACCCTTGGAAGGTAGAGGCAAAAGGACAGATCAAAGTCAATCTGTACTACCGAGATCCTGCCTTGGAGAGCAAAAACAGAGCAGAGTGAATCGTCCACAAAGTGCTAAGGAAGAGGACACTGGTGTGCAAATGGTTGTGCTAAGTCTGCCTCTGGGTGAAGCAAGGCCAGAGAGAAGGAGTTTGAAGTCTTGGCCGTGTTTAAGTACGAGCCTTCTAATTCCACACCTCACCTGGGTTGCTCCCTTTGTGTTTTGTGCCTATGAGGTTTTTCTGGTCATGTTTTCCTTGGAGAAATAGCATGACAAGAGGAAACCAGAGAAATAATTCCTTCTCCTTCTCTAGAACTTTACCACTGCTAGTGTTCTAAATGCTTTGTGCCCCAGTTTCTTCATCTATAAAATGGGGAATTAGCAAAATTAATGAACCTTTGTCTTTTATAAAATGTCTTATAGAATAGGTGCTGGGCAAGTAAGATGCTATGGAATGGAAGCATTTTGCTAGTGTTTATAAACATAACTTGAATTTTCCATTAATTAGAATTAATTCTGCTTATTAAAAAAAAGACCTTTCCAATTAAATCACTGGTGTGCAACTTTGAGTGGCTGCTCCCTTATTTTGTTTTACTTTTAATAAAATGGGTTCCTACACTATTTTGGGTAAATTCCTAATTTGCATTTTCCTTCGGCCAGTTTCAAGGAAGCAGCCTTACTTTTTATTTGGTCTCTCTAATTATTCTTATTTGTGCTAGAAAATTTTCTTTGATATTATGCCTCGTCTCATTATTGAAAATCGCTTCACGGTTGAAGGTTAATAGCAATATTTATTCTAGGTAATGTTACAATGTGCTTTTAAAACACAAACAAATAACCTTTCATTAAACTACTATTTTAGTGAGTCACATTGTATTTTTATTCTGGAGGCATGATGCCATTCCCTTCCCTTAGGAATGAAAATGATCCTAAATGCCGCTTGCCCGAAGTGGTAACAAATTACGAAGCTCTATACATTTTGGTTTTCTCATGAACAAATGACCACCTGTCTCTAATGTGTAGCTGCGTATTAATGCTATTTCTTCATTTGTGAGTCTTTTATACCCCATTTTCTACTTGAAAAGTCTATTCGCGATATGCCTAGATGTGCTCTGAATCTGCACCTCAATTCTTTTCTAAGCAATGTCATTGGAACACTTGTTTGTCCCCTTCTAAGTAATAATGATGTCAATAACATAGCCAGGCACAGAAGAGTGCCCAGAATTCCCAGTCCTTGCTCACATGATGACACCAGGATGTTTAGAATTCAAATGCGTTTGGCTCTGAACGCTAGAATCCAGAAATTTCTAGAATCCATCCAATTTTAGTATGATTTCTTTTGGCACAAAAAGCCCCTTGGACAAACGGCAGGGGAGTCTGCTTATTTCTCTCCCAACCAAAAGGAAGTACACCAAATAAATTCAAAGAGAGGTTGTAGTCCTTTGTGAGGTTCTTCATGTTCTTCTAGACTCTGGGAAGTCTACACAGCTACAATCCTGGGAGCATTATTCAAAGTAATATTTGTAAGACAGAGCCAATAGCCATCAATCCGGAAGACCTTGATAAGACACACCCCCTACCTGTTACCTAGTTAAGTCTTCCAGGGTGTTTCTAAATCCGAAACAGCAATGTGGTCTATTCAGATCAATATCCTATGTTATGTGAATAGCAATATTCATTGGCCACTATGAAAATGTGGTGAAAAGTTTCTGCCATCTGGGAGGAAAATGGGAATTATTGAATGAGTACCATTACCCGTGCCTCCACAAAGCTTCCTGTGGTGTGTTTACTATCGTGTTTGAGTCGCTCATAACACAGAGTGGAGCGAGGTGTAATGGACTCAAGCAAAAAGCATCAGCCAAAAATATAACTTTTTTTTTTCAAGTTTTAGGGAAGGAGATTGAGGAAAGTCTCCCTTTCTCACAAGCCCTCTATTTAACAGGACACCCTCACCTGCCCCCACCACCACCTCAAGCCATCTCTGTGTTCTTGTTAGAGATCTCACTTCCTCCCCTCCCCCATTTCTAGTGCGATGCTTACCCTTCAAGATCCAAACCTTCCCTCCACCTCTCAGTTAGCTTCCCCAGACTTGCATATCCACACATGGGTTTTAGCACAACACCCCTATCAGAGCAGGGGATGTAGCATGAAGAATAATAAGCCCACCTCTAATTTTGTTCATTCATTTTCTACCAATGAGGTCTGATTAAGCAGTTACTGATTTCTTTTTTTTTCACTTAAATGTATTTATTTTTTTATAAATGTTTTATTACATATATTTCTTTACTTACATTTCAAATGTTATTCCCCTTCCCGGTTTCCTGTCCATAGCCCCCATTCCCTCCCCTTCCCCTCCCCCATACAGGTATTCCCCCTATACATACCCCTTACTGCCTCCCCTATATTCCCCTGCACTGGGAGTCCAACCTTGGCAGGACCAAGGGCTTCCCCTTCCATTGGTGCCCCAACAAGGCTATTCTCTGCTACATATGCAGTTGGAGCCCTGGGTCAGTCCATGTATAGTCTTTCGGTAGTGGTTTAGCCCCTGGAAGCTCTGGTTGGTTGGCATTGTTGTTCTTACGGGGTTGCAAGCTCCTTCAACTCTTTCAGTCCTTCCTCTAATTCCCCCAGTTACTGATTTTTCAGTTGATTACATAGGATGGTAAAGGTAACAGAACGAAAGCTAAGATCAGAGTTGCAGACCCCATAAGTTTGCAGTTCGGCTTGGTTGGGTAGTCTGGGGTGATGTTCTCCCCTGGAGATGTAGGTAAGGAAGAGGGCTGATCTTTGCTGAAGTCTGTCTCCCAAGAAAGATGGATCTACTTCATGACAAAGACTTTCTGTTTCTGGCATCTGTTACATTGTAGGCTGTTGCCAGCTGAATTTGTTTGGAAGTCGGTAGAGAGGCACAGGAAGACAGGCACTTCAGAAGCCGGGTGCTGAGCACACGCCCAGGTTCCCTGTCCTCTTAGTGGCTTGCAAATTACAAAACTTTTTATACAAAGAATTAATTGACAAATCAGATCTGATAGGGTGGATGGAGGAAGAGGTTTCCATGACATACCACCTAAAAAAAAAAAAAAAAACCTTAATAAAGGGGACGGCTGTGTATTCCCCTAAGTCCCTTTATACACAGGCATTTAGGTAGAGTCTTTCCTTTGATCCCGTCCCCCAGCAGGCTTGTATCTGCCTGCTCCTCTTCCTTTGTTAGGCGGAGTATTCTGCACTAGGCCAGATACCAGCAGAAGTTTGACTTACCAGAATCTGTTTATAGCAAGGCAAGCCTCTTCCTACACAGGGATTCTCACACCATCTGCAAGAACAGAGAATCGTTTCCATATGTGCATCCCCCTTATTATTTGAAAGGTAATAGTGTTTCTGTTGAATTTAAGTATAGATTCAGATCCATCCATTTCTCAAATAATTACGGAGTCTTTTTAAATGTCAGGCAGTGGGCTAGAAACTTAGGCTACGAAATGAGCCTGACCTATCCTTGGCGAGCTTACGGTACAGTGGGAAGATTTAGAAAGGGAGCTTTCAGCTTGAGGCCTCAGTGTGATACTAAGGTATATGTGGACTGTTGTGAGCACACTTTGAGGAGCGTGCCCTCCTGCCTGCAGACAGGCAGATCTCTGAAAGATTTTTAGAAAAAGGACCACCACAGCAGAAGCCAGATGGACATTGTGGGGCCTTGGAGGGCAGTGGCAGCATTCCTGGGAGGAAACTTTGAGTTTAAGCCCTGGGGTAGGGGAGGGAGCACAGCTTGTCCCAAGCTACCTTGTTTAACTGGGCTATGGGGGTACCAAAAAAAGGTGACAAAGCTGGGAAGAGAAGCAAACTAAGGCACTGATGTGTGACATGGGTGGGGGAGGAGGGTTGGAGGCCAGGCATAGAGTATTTGAATTTTGACTCATTGGACACAATACAAACCCAAATCACACAAAACATCCAGGTGGGAATTGCTATGCTTGGGTTGGGTACAAAGTGCCAACAGCCCCAAATAGCCAGAGTCCCCTATGTTCCAGAGGTCCTGGGAAGCCTTAAACAGCAAAGGGTCTGGGTGATAAGAGGGGAACCTCAGGGGTACTAATGCCCCACCTCCTGAATTTGTTGGTTTTATCCCAAAGCACTTCCTTTCATTCTTGAAAACTTTGAAGACAGTACAGTCAAGCACCTTCTAAAGCCACCGTCCCATCCATTATTTGTCTGATGTTCCTGATGGCTTTCTTTCTTGTCAGGCATATGAATCTGAAGGAACAGACTAGATGATAACTTCTTTGAATAAATTATTATAAAATATTTAGCTTCAAGAAAAATACTCAGCTACAATAGTAATGTTAATTGCCCCTAACTAATTTTGGACATTTTCTGTATAATCTACAATGTTCGAAAATCTTATAAAAATTTTCAAGACTAAACTTTCTATAATTGCTAATTTGGTTCTTTTTCAATAAACAGTAGGTTCTACATAACAAAACTATGGTTTTTAAATTAAGTATCACAATAGAGATTGGGGTATACAAAAATAATTTTGATAGAAGTGGGTGTCAAATTTTAGTTTGTGCATTCAACTGTTAAAACTAGCAAGCCAGAGTGCAGCGGTTCATTCCTATAGGTCCAGCACCTATAGGAGGACTGAGGCATCTGAATCTCAAATTCAAGGATAGCTTGGGCTACAGTGCAAGATCTAAGGCAGCTTGGCCTATACAGTAAGACTTGGCCTCAAAAAACAGGCAAGCAACCAAACAACAAAACATGCCTACATATCCCATCCCCCTCCAAACATACACATAGGCACATGGACACACACAAAGACATACAAGACACACACACAGAGACATGGACACATACAGAGACACACACATCAAAACACATACATACACATGCACTTGCACATGCACAGACACATACTCACACAGAAAGAGAGACACAGAGAGAAACAGAGAGAGAGAGAGAGAGAGAGAGAGAGAGAGAGAGAGAGAAAGAGGAGGAGGAGGAGGAGGAGGAGGAAGGGAGAGGAGTGGAGACGAGAGGAGAAAATGCATGTTAAGTAATGGCATGTGATTTTGTTGTGCACCAAATTCAGCTTTTCTTTCACTTCGCCATTTGTCTTCAGGTAGACTGGCCCTGACCACTATTAGTCCTCATCCCCTGATTTGCCTCATACACTAACCAAGCTGCAAGGCTAGAATTTGAACCTGAAACTATATTAGAGAGATATTTTATTTCTTGTTGTAAGTTTTTAAATGATCTTGGGGGATGTTCATCCCTACTTTCAGAATGGGCCTTAGCCGTTAACGTTGGGAGTCAGCTAAACTATAAACAATACAAGGAAGACTAGAATAGAAACGATAGCTCACACTTGATAATCCTATAATCCCACCGTGTCAAGCCGTGGGTTGTTGGTATTGAAGCAAGCCTTAGTGCTCCTCCCAGCACCAGGTTTTTTTGTTTTGTTTTGTTTTGTCTTTTCTGCAGTGGAAAGAGAACAGGGCAATAACTAGCAGCTTAGCTTTGCATTCCTGGTCTACCACTTACTAGTTGTGTGTACTTAGGTAAATTCACATACATGCACACAGACACGCAGACATGCAGACAAGCAGACACACACAGACAGACATGCAGACATACACAGACACGTAGACATACAGACACACATGCATGCACACACACACACAGAGACAGACACATAGACATGCACACACATGCACGCTTCTCACACACACACACACACACAGAGACAGACATACACACAGACACATAGACATACAGACATACATGCACACACACACACACACACACACACACACACACACACACACTACTGAGCTTCACTGCCCTCATCTCCAAAATGGGATATCTTATCTACCCCGCAGTGTTAGTACAGGCTTAAACTAGTCAGCACCCGTGGGTTCCTGCCAAGCATTAGATGAGTAGCACTAGTTACCATGAAATTTGCTGTTTCTGATGTTAACACATCAAAATAAAAGCCACCACAGGTTAAAAGTACTGCAGTGGGGTTCTCAGTCCTGGCTCAGCAGTCTATACACAAACGTTTCCTCATCCTTACTCAGCAGTAATCACTCGGCCTTTCTGAACAAAGTTTGATTATAAGGTCCACAGTTGGTTCTGGTAGTGATGACTGGGGGAAAGGTTCGCTGGCTTGAAGTGTCTCCTTGAAAGGGTGTCCCTCAGAGTCAGGTGTTCACTTGGCTCTGTTTCGCACTCACAGCCATGCAGCTTTTTCGTCACAGGTCATTTGCCAGACTCCTGGAGTCCCCAGTCACTTCACTCCTGCCCAGAGACCTGACTGCTACATTGAACTCCTGCTACAGGCTCAAAGATTATATTTGCCTTTAGAGCCCAGGAAACAGCCTGGCTTTCAGGCCTAGCGCCAAAGGTCTGAGTGCTACACACACTTGAATTCATGAAGACAACAAGTTTATCCCCTTGTTTATTGGTTTGTCAATCGATTGATTTTTAGAACTTGAGGCTTCTAGGGATCATCCAAGCTTCCTTCTCTGGCAATACCCGGAACTAGTGACTATTCCTGGCAGGGATCACTTAGAGCCTAGAGGTAAAGGGCCCAGTAATTCCTCTGTCACAGTTTTTGAGATATAGCAGATGCTGCCGAATCTTTGTTTTGTAAGAAATAAATCATTACAGGCCATTTTCAGCATGTAGGGCTCACGGGGGAATCACCGACAAGCAGGAAGCACCAGGCCCCTTCTCCTTGGCTGGCTCCTGGCTCTTACTTGCCCAGGTGCTCCCAGTCCGTTCTCGTGGTGAGAGTTAGTGGTGAGGCAGTTGCTACACGACTGAGTCCACATAGCAGAATTGAGAGTCATTAAATAAGGCTTTGTGTCCTGAGCCAATAGGACAGGGAGTTTGGGGGAAGGTGATACTAGACTCTAGGAAGATTATATTTCCTAAAAAACTCAGCCAGTGAGAACTAAAGGGGGCTGAGAAATTGGATTAAGAATATAAAATCCACTATTTTATGCCAAGTTGGCACTTCTGCCTTTTGTCTGGGCTAACACCTTCCCCCCCATCTTCTACAGAACCAACAATAAATCTCTCTAGTTTTTGACGCTCTGAGTCTCCAGTGCTCTTATTATGAAGTGAAGATCACTTTTTCACACAAGTTTAAAGCATACAATTCCTTGGCCATTATTAATATATTCTCAAAGTTTTGAAATAGTCACTAGACCAAATAATTCTTTTTTGCCAATCTAACCATTTAATAGTGCACAATCTCTACTAATTGTCTATCTTTCTGGATCCAGTGAATCTTACTTTTCCAAATACATGTGCTCGACGACAGAACAACATTTGTACTCAGTATCAGCTTGCCTGTATATAAGTTGCTGGTGCAAAAAATCCTGAATTTCAATTGGGATGTTTGCTTTTCAGGCTACTTAGTTTGCACATTAAAGTAGGATTGTTAACGTGAATCAAATTCCCTTTTACTTGGATGTTTTCTCTACCATGTTCAAGTGACGGTGAAACCCAGACTCCTCCTACTCATGTTCACTCTCCCATCTCATCTCGCTAGTGAGCGTGAATAGCCCATACTTAGGAAAGACTCCTTCCAGGGTACCATCATCGAACTTCTCAACCCTGTCATCTATTAACATTCTTATCAAATAGCAGTAGAAACATCAATATTCATATTGTTCTCCTTTCAAAGATTTCATGTTTGGCAAGAACTAGGCTTTTTGGCAGGAGTTGGGGGAGGCTGAGGATAGAACCCATACTAAATAGCCTTTCTTCACCATATTGATGTCTTCAAATTTAAAATGTTTTACATTTCTGTAAGGCCATTGTGATGCCCTTTTTAAGCATATGGATTTCCACTACACTGAGCCTGATTAAACAAACAATTAATATTCTAGTTCTCATCGGATCCTATCCTTCAGCTACTGTTGGTCCTGAATTGGTGAGGGTTGAGCAATATGACAAGCTGGGGTAGCCTACCCCCAGAGCCCCTTCAGTTGCCTCAGTTCCAGCTCCTTAAATGAAAGCTTTCTTCTGTATCAAACACCAAATAAAGAAATAAATAAACCTCTTAAGTAGAAGACAAATGTGCAACATAGTTTATGTATAAAGAAAACATCACAGACTGTTGGTGTCCACGTAGAATCATTTTCCATTTGTAGTGCAGGATTCATATCTGTGTAATAAATAACTGGACATATGAAAACATGATAGCACCAGCCAGTTAATGCTGGTCTAGACTGAATCGCACTGGCAGAAAAGGCCTTTCTATTGTTGGATGATCTCAAGGCAGTGGGGTTTTGGGAGAAGCACTGGGGAAGGAAAAGAGTGTAGAGTACTTCATATCCGGGTCAGTTTTCCTTCCTTCCAAGGCTGATTAAGGAAAGCATGAAAGCCATGCTAATAGCCACTCAGCAGTGTTAGCAATGCCATTATTGTAGGCAAGAGGGTCTACCTTAAGCTTCTCATTAAATTCTATCGCAAATCATTCAGTTGCTCTGGTGTTTGCTATCTACCTACAGTATCTCAAACTGCTAGGGACCATTTGGTTGAGTGTCTCATGGTCTGGGGAAAGGTCCCTTGCATTCCTGTGTGAAGATGAATATAGTTACAGGCTCAAATTCCCTTGCAAAAGAATTGAAGGAGCGTTGAAATCATAATACATTGCTAGACCTCCACTGTATCCCATATGCCTGAAATACATAAGTTATTGGCTAAAGTTGGGATTTTTTTTCTTTAGTTGAGGTTTTCATCATGGTGGTATTTATTGTAAGGGGATCTGAACTGTAATATAACACAGTTACAGTCATAAATATAATTATGAGCATGTGAGTGCTAAGGGAATACAGGAGAGGAGATTAATTAGAGACAGGTAGTTCCAAGACTTCCTTCTCCAAGGGCTTTGGGCTGATGTAGGGGGCGGTCTTGCTTCTCACCAGATTTCTCTTTGCCTCTAGGGACTCTCCTACACTGAGAACTACAGACAGAAGGGGAGGTCTTTCGGCTACTCCCAAATCACAGGGACCTTCAGATGCCTTTATGAGGAGGCTCACCTTACTCCTTTTAAAACCACTACTGTTACTGGAAAATAGTCTTCCCTTAGCAACATTTGATGATGTCTCAGGACTTGGAAATTGTCTTTTAAAATAAACCAGCATGTAGATCACTAAGGGTCAAAGCCTCAAAACTCTATTAATGAAAAGTGTGTTTAATAATGGACCTAATGAATTATGAAGCATTAGTGGGCTCTGACATGGCTGTTGCTGGGACACTGTAGCCACTCTCATCTTTCTACTCACACGTGAGATCTTACATTAGAGTAGGGATGTGACTCCCTCTCTCTTTGTGTCTCCTGGATGCTGACACATTTCATGGCTTCACATATTTAATAAGAGACTCCAACCATTGAAGAGCCGCTCCACTAGCAGGCATAAGATTTGTGTTACATTACATTATTTGAATAGATCTAAACAGTCTGGTCACTACTGACATTAAAACTAATTTGTAAACTAACTCACAGAGATAAAGACAGATTCCATGACTTTTGCTGAGCACCTTGAAGGGATGCTTAATGCAGCTAACAGCAATTACAACTTCCTGGATGACTGGACCTCAAACCCTTGATCTGAAGGTTACTTTAATGCATTGAGAAATATTTCATTGCCACCAATAGGTGCAGAGACAAAGCAGCTGGAGCACACGTCAAGCCAGAAATGAGAATTTTGTGCTTTTAGCTCCCAAGGTGAGATGATCAAGTATATTGCGATGACCATTCACTGTTGCAGTCTTAGCATGGAGATGGTTCACTGCCATCCCTGGCGAGTCACTTAAACCTGGGGCTCCTTGGTTTCCCAACTTGGATTCCTCTAACTTGCATGTCAAATCCTCACAGAAGTGTGTTTCAATTGACCAGTTTCCAGGCGTCTCAGTGAGTTCTCCTGTCTATGGGAGGAAAGGTCAGGGACTTTATTAAAAATCAAGTTGCTATTACATCAGTGCCAACCCACAATTAGTGACTACTGGGAATTGGAAATCATCCGTCTAGCAAAGGTGGAATTCCAATCATCTACATGGTTAAAGTGCCAGCAAGCAAAATGTACTTTCTTGTGTTTTTTACACAACTAGAGAGGTGAAAGCAAGCTGAAGCAAACAGTGGAAAACCCTGGGCTGGATGTAGCAGCCCCGGGTTAGGAAGAGGAGGAAGGGGTGATGTGGGAGCCAAGGCTTCACGCCGTGGGTGGTTGTCATCATCGGATTCAAATGTTCACTTCTGAAATCTTCCCTCCAGACTGAGGTGTCCTCATTTCAGTTTCAGAGAAGGATTAACAACAACAGAAGGAGGGAAGAATAAAGAAGGGAAGAAAATGAATAGAAGGAAGGAGCGGACTGGGGTTGTTTGCATTGTGATAAACGATCAATGCTCAGATATTTGAAGGCACCAAGAACAGCATTTCGACAGGGTTTTCCAGTCCCAGAGCAGAGCAGAAACTCCCTTCAGAAGGCTCTCAGCAGCTGCTGCTCTGTACAGACAGCATAGGAAGCTGCTTGCAGTAGCTGTCACCTTCAGGATGACAGCCAGGTTACGGAGCATATCACCCTGAGGGTCGTCTGTGTGATTACACGAAACCAAGTGAACTTGGTCATTTCTTGGTGTTTTAATAACGCTGATGCAAAATATGAGTAAAATTACAGGTGCCAGTCCCCGCTGCAGCCTGCTGATAAACAGCTCCCCATTTCGCAGTGGCTGGTCACATCTGGAGCCTTTAGGGATGCGAAAGTACTGGAAGGATTATTGCAAAAACTTAAAGACACTTTTGCTGCCATTACTTTGTTTTTAACCTAAATTAGTGGGGTTCGGGGAGGAGGGAGGCTCCTTTTTTAGAGAGTTGCAATGCTTATATCACACATCTATTTAAACACTAATCAAATAGCGAGATTGGGAGGGGGATTAAGTATGGACTAGTTGCTCGGAAACTTTTCCAAATTGACCTTAAATAATCAGAGAACAGTATAAAGCTATGGAATTGTGGATTATGGTTCTTCATAATGAATGCTATCAAATCCCTCTGTTAAAATAACCTGCCCAAACCCGATAGCTCATTGTTGATAACCGCTTTTATAATGTTGAGTTTGCAAGCAGTGTGCAGTGTCAGAGTCCTAGCATAAGTGGAAGAACACAGTTCTTATTCACCATGGAGTTAAGGATTTCAATAACCACAGACACGGACATCGTGTACTGGGAGACAGTTGATGTTTTCACTTTGAATAATGCTCTTCTTTCAGTACAAATGTTTCTTTATGACTTATGTCTGCTTTAAGGCTATTTGGGTTGGCACCAGAACTAGGAAGAGATGATGCAGATTCTGGGTCACATTCATCATGATTTGTGTATGTTCCACCTCATGTCTCTTGAAGAATGATTATGTGAATGTATGGTTAGTAGTGTGGAGTTCCCTTATATGTTTCTCTCTCCCGCTTACCCTTTGATTGAAGAAATACAATACACGTCCTCTGGCAGAAATTTGACATAGCCATTGAGGTCTGGCTTCCAGGGGATCCCTTCAACACAAGACTTGCCATGGCATTACGTAGATTGACAGAAAAGCAAATGTTTACATCAATATGGTTGGACTCATGCTTGTGTATTTCTTTCAGGGCTTACTTGTTTTAAAAAAAAAAATTCTGTTTGGACCAGCAAAATGGCTTAACTGGTAAAGGTGCTTGCTGCCAAGCCTGATGACCTGAGTTCAATCCCCAGCAGCAGCCACATGTTGGAAGGAGAGAACCAACACTCTCAAGCTAGTTTCGTAACTTCAACACACACACACACACACACACACGTGCACGCACACACTAAATAAATGTAAAACTGTGTCTCATAAAAAGAATATTTAAGCCACATTGTAATGTGGGGAACTTAATAGACTTTACTGGACACTGAAGAAGTGCAGTATGCTCAGTACATGAAACATGCTCAATTTCTTTCTTCACATAAATGAGCATCAGTATATAACAAGTTGATCTATTTGGTGAAAAGTTTCACCTCCGTGACTGCGCACTGCTAGGGCATGCAGACACAAGCACTCACGGGTCAGATGTGTATCAGCATCAGACGGTACTTCACTGAGAAATTAATCTGTTGGCCAAAATATGCTGACATAAATGAAAAGAGGCCCATGTACGCTCTCCAGTTCTAGTCTGCTATGGTCTGAATGTTCGAGTCCCTCTGAAACTCACATGTTGAAATCCGGTCCCTAGGAGGTGGAGCCTTTGAAAGATGATTATGTCATCGTAAGAATGGAACTTCTCTGAGTGAAAGGAGTGCCTTTACCTAGAGAAGGGGAGAAGGGGGAAGGGGCGGGGAAGAGGGAGAGGGAGAGAGGGACGACAAGAGCAGAGACAGAGAGACAGAGAGATACAGAGAGGGAGATGTGGGTAGACAAAGAGTGCCCTAGAGAGCTTGTTTGTCCCTTCACCTTGAGAGAACATTCCATCCATGAGGAAGGGGACTCTTATCAGACACCAAGTCTGCCAGAACCTTTAGCCTTAGAACTCCAAGGACTAAATCCCTGTTATTTGTAAGCCACCTGTCTGTGATACTTCCTTATCAGAGCACAAAGGTGCTAGATGCCATCCTTTCTGTCTGAAGTTTCATGTTAAGCTTCATATATGTCCCTCTTTGGAACAGTACTGGAGAATTCCTGACTAAATCAAGAAGTTAGAGACTTTTTTTCTACTTTTTTTTTTTTCTGCTTTCTTTCGAATGCCACGTATTGAAGGGATATTCTGAGCTGACCTCAAGATTGTAATACTGATGTGTGAGAGAGACGGATGACGCTCACGTTTGCCGGGTGCTTGCAGTTCTTGCTAGAATGATCACCCATGTTCTTTACAGTGAGCTGAAAAAAGAAACACAACTCTCCCTACCATGTTGATGAGGATGGAGACTTCCTGAGAGTTCATATATCGAAAGCTGGAATTTCAAGCTGGATATAGCTCTAAGACATGCGTTTTCTCCACTGCACTGTGTTGCTTCTTTTGGATTCTGAAACTTTATATAAGAAGGACCAGAGGGAGAGAATTCCTTCAGACAAAAGTATCTGATATTATTTGAAATATACCCACCCGTCTTGTTAGGAAATCTACATGATACAAAATGGCTC
This sequence comes from Rattus rattus, assembly GCF_011064425.1. NCBI lineage: Eukaryota > Metazoa > Chordata > Mammalia > Rodentia > Muridae > Rattus > Rattus rattus. The sequence continues at coordinate 204,816,690 of NC_046156.1, read as the reverse complement.
TCTTTTTGAAAAAAAAAATATCTTCTACATCCCAACCTTCATTTTATATTTTGAACAGCTTATCTAGAAAGTTCCGTCTTGGTGGCTGCAAAGGATAGGTGGAAATTGCTGCTTTTGATACAATAAAATATATAACACTTCCGGTGATGACCTTTTCAGTTGTGGTATTATTGTTTTAGCCAAAACTTTCCTGGTGGCCAGGAAAAGCAAGCCACCCAAAAGACATTTACTATGAAGTTAAAATGGGCCATCTTCTGGCCATCCTAGGGAAAAATAAATAAGTGTATAGCCCATGCACTGGACTTAGGGCTGGACTGAGGAGTTCCCTGTTTCTCCAACCATGGGGGTTTGCTTTGCTGTTCTCAGTTGTGTCCACCCTCTCCGTTGCCTTCTGTTGGCTCATCAGTAGGATCACAGTTGAGAGTAGTCACCAGGTCTCAGTTTCTCATAACCACTAGATTGCCATCTGAAAATACTCTTGAGTCTCTTTAATTTCATGAGAAAAATCTGATTTCTCAATGCTTTTGGGTGCCTCTGATCTGTAGAACCACTAATATCCCTGCAGAGAGTGGTACAGACGTCCCTACCTCTCAAGGTAGGCTGCAGCAACAGGCAGTTCTTGGAGGAAAGAGTCCTGAGTAGAGCAGGTACTTCAAAGGTCTTGTTATGGTCTTGTTGTAACACACCCTTCTTCAATCTAGAATCATTTACCCTCATTTCACTCTTAAAACAATGACCAGTTGGGTGACTCTCTTAATGTCATTTGACACAATAAATCAGAGACAAAGCCTATTAGGCTCCATCTTCTCCCATAAAAATGCACAAAATGTTGGAAAGAGAGCTGCCTTGTTTTGCTTTCAATCTACAGTTTAATTCACACTTAGCACTCACAAATGCATTTTCTAATTTGGAGCCACAGTGGGTATTGGCTTCTCTTCACAGAACTACATTTTCGGGTTTTACCTAAGATTGGCCCGGTACTCTATTAGAAGTTTGTAATGCATTTTCCTATTCTGAGGTTGTGTGAACCTTCAGGAATGGTGCACACCATGAAAAGTATGAAGTTGGGTAGAGTCTTTGGGGCTGTAGAATGACTGAAGTTCCAGTTCATACATTCCTGAAAGGAGCAGTGAATGGAAGAACCACCTTCCCAATGCATGGAGAAAGCCAGGTGTGGTGGTGCATACCTGGAATCTCAGCACTCCAAGGAATCAGGTGGATCTTCATAAGTGTGAGGTAGCCTGATCTACTGTTGTGTGAGGACAGCCAGGGCTACACAGGGAGACTGTCTCAAATAAATAAGCAAATGAAATTCATAGAACATGAATATCATTTTTTCAATGATTCCTAAACTTCAAACTAAAAGTCAGAGGGAAAAAAAGAAAGAAAAGAGTAAAAGAAGGAAGGGAGGAGAGAGAGAAAAAGAAAGAGAGAGAGAGAGAGAGAGAGAGAGAGAGAAACACTGAGAGTTATCTTCTTTGCCTAGAGATAATGTAATTTCTCTGTACTAAATTCTGTTAAATTTCCCAATGCTTACAGAAGTAGTAGTGTTTGAAAGATGAAAAGGATATGTTCCTGTCCTTAAGAAAATGGTCTAACATAGTGGGCAAATTAAAATGCACTCAGATATAAAGCATATCTTTATTTCATTCATGATGAACATATCTGTTGGCAGTGGTCACTGTAGCAAGAAATAGATGGCAATTTTTCACTGGGGAACATTATAAATAAATTCCTGCAGCGCTTCAGATGCCTGGAAAAGTCTCTGGAAATGGACCTTAAATGGTTACACTGTTAACATTCAGATATGAAGGAATTTGGGGAAATACCAACTGTTTAAATATTAAACATCAAATTTTCCTTCTTTCAAAGGACTAATAAGTTAGCAATAAAAATTGTCTTTGAATCTTGCCATCACAAGGTCTCAGGCAGGCAGTGGATTTTAAATAAAAAATTGCAGACAGCTCTTATTTAAGCCAAATTAACGTCTGAGCCGAGAGGAATGAATTAGTCCACTGCCCCAAACTCACCTTGACCAGACAACGCCACGCCTCCCTGGCGGTCTAAGTTTCTCCTCTGTGGAGCTGACTGCAAAGCTGGCCGCCCAGGATCGATGCTGTCAGGGAAATGCCTCTCCACAGAGGCGAGGCACTAATCAACTTCTGCAGCTGCTGGGCTGACCCTCAACAGTTAAAGAAGAAGCACAAGGCCATGAAAACAGAGCACAGGGTAGATATGGACTCATCAGAGAAAGAGGAACAATAAAGGAGTTCTTGGGCATGAAAACAATGGGCCAGCCAGATAAGGAAAGTCCCCCTTTCTGTGGCAATCAGGAAACACTTTATTAACATGTTAGTAGACTCGCCCCTGTGCAGGAGGGAAAGGAGAAGGTGAGTTGCCAGGGCTCCTCTTGAGTAGAGAAGTAGAGGCTGAATTCCGACTCCCAATGGCAACACTCTTATCATCCCAGAGAAGGAAGACAGGACCCAGGAAAGAGTCCCAGATGGAGCTGGCAAGATGGCTCAGCCGGTAAAGATCCTGTTGCTGTCAACTTTTGAGGACCAGAGTTGGGATCCTTAGAATCTGTGTGAAAGCTAGGTAGGTGTGGCAGCACATCTGTAACCTCAGCATTCCAGAGGCAGGAGCCTACAAGGCAAGTCTGAGTTCAGTGAGACACCCTGCCTCGATCTATCAGATGAGGGGAGCTACAGAAAGACACTCAACATCACCCTTGGGAACATCCACACGCACTCACACACATCTGGACATAGATAAACACACAAACTTCCACCACACACACATACGCATGCAAAACAAATTTAGATTAAAAAGTAGCAGATGGAGCCATAACCCGGGAGTAAAACTCTAAAAAAGAAAAAAAAAAGCTTCTATTTTTTCCTATGCTGTGTCTCCTGCTGAACATAGTAATACTGACTGTCAAAAAAATGCTCATAGGGAAAGCATCATGACATTATAGAATATTGAAACTCACAGTGACAGAGCTTTCTGGTCAACCCATGTTATAGACAAGGAAAGAGAAAGTCAGGGGGATGCCAGAGCTCCCAAGATCACATGCGAATTATAAGCAGAGAATTAGAAAGAGCAAAGGACAGCTTCCCCTAGATGTAAGCACAATGCCTTTCTACTCACAGCCCTTTTTCACTCTGGAATCTTCTGGCTCTAACTGGGATGCTTCATTCCTGTAAGTAGACTGAATCTGGGGCAGCCAACTGTAAAACTGGTTGTAGAGAATACAAATCGCATCAGTTAACCTCTGAAGAGTATTTTAGTTTCACACATGATACAGTCACACCCGTCTGGGATGTCAGAGATCCTTTTCTAGATATGTCTCTTACATGGGTCAGTGTTACTCCGGGCACAGATGGATGATTACCTCGTACATTTCAACAGTAAGAGTGAGGGCCCCAAAAGCTCTGAATGTCTTGTAGACAGCACCATTGTTGTCTTTCCTCATTTGCTTGATTAATACGATCAGGACTGTACGAGTGAGGAGCTGGGGATAGAGTTGGTACTAAAGATCTGTTCAATCCTTAGATGAAATCATCTCATGTTTTCATCTTAAAGAGAAGCAGATCATGCAGAGGCAGTTACCTCTTGTTTTCAAATACGTGAACAATATGACTTCATTAGCTAACTAATGAAAGAACTACTGTGGTGTCACAACAGTGCCGAAGATGGCATCACATTAGACATGTCCCACAAAGGATGCTGAAAGGAACTTTAAGATCAGTACCAAAACATGGTGCTACCCAGAAGCAGGTAAGCAAATTGCATTCCAATAGCCCTAACTTGGATTTTTATCATCAAGACTTACGGAATGAGCTGGGAACATGGCGCAGTGGTAGAGCCCTTGCCTAGCACTCTTGAGGCCTTGAGTTCAAAAAGAGCTAAGTGTGGCGATATCACATATGCTTATAACGTCAACACTCAGTAGGCCGATGCAGGGGGATCTTGAGTTCCAGGGTGGCCTATCTAGGGAGACACTGTCTGAAAAACAGAAAGGAAAAAGAAAGATTTATAGTATTATCAGTTCTCTGTAAGTTACATAGAATTACAAAGACCTCAAAGTCAGTGAAAATGAAGCTTTATCTAAGCAGACGACTTAGAGGGACATGCTAGATGTCTATGTTCTTAACTGAAGACCCTTTAATCTTTCGCTATGTTTAAACTTTCTTCAAGTTTTCTCTTATGGTTCATTTTCACACGCTAAAAACAGGACATTAAGAACCATTAACTTATCCTGGACTCCACGAAGTATAACTTGAACAGAAATCAAGGTCTTTCAAGTTCCAGGGAAGCTCTTCTTTGTGTGTGGAGTAGCATTTCTCACAAAGGGGTCATCTGAGTCTTAGTCACATTTTCTTCTCTTTTCTTTTCTTTTTTATTTTTTAATTTTTATTGGTTCTTTGTGAATTTCACATCTTACACCCCAACCCTACTCACTTCCATATCCACCCTCTGACCTTGCAACCTCCCCCACAAAAGAAATGAAAACAAAAGAAAGCAAAAAACAGACAGACAAGACATTTCACAGTGGAGGCTGTGCGATATGTCATAGGGTACCACATAGTACACCCTTTTGCCCAGACAAATTGTTTGCAAATATTCATTGCAATGAGTCATTGGTCTGGTTCAAGGCCTTTGGCTTCTGCTATACTGTCCATCCCAGATCCTCATTGAGACTTCCAGGATATCCTATTGTTGCTCTGTGTCATGGAGATCCAGCAGCTTTGGTTCTGCACGACTGGCCCCCTCACAATGCTTCCAAAGCTCATAGATGGGAGAGATATTAGGGTGAGCCACCTCATAGCCCCGGATCTGGTTCTGGGTGGTAGCTGAGTAGATCAGGCTGCCAGCTCTCTCACGCTCTAGACACCATGGCCAGCTCTCTGGCTTTGCCTACTTGAGGGGCAGGGCCAGCTCTCCCTCACCATAGGAGATGCATGATAAATGAGAAATTTCGAATGGCCACAGTATGGGGCTGCTTCTGACTTCTAATAGGCAGAGGCTCCACTGGGTTCTACACAGAAAGATACACACACCATACAACAGCAGCAGAAACAAGAATAACAACAACGACAACCCCACCTCTTCTTTAAAGCATATCTACTGTTGAAAGACACTTTCTTCAGACATACTCAGGTTAGAAACAACTGAACTTATTTGCCCAGACCATTATGAAAAATGAAATCTCCTCTTTGGAGTTCCATCTTCTTTAAAATATTTCCCTGCTGTATAACTCATCCAAACATTGACAGGGCCAAGAAAGGCAGCAACTGGTAGGAGGTGATGAGACCTTGTGGTCATCCTCAAAGCAAAAACACTGTTAGTGCAGCATCCCATTTCCCTGCCACTCCCTTACACCCTGGCTTCATTCTACAGCTTTTCTACACTCATCTTTCCAAAATCCTGTTTAAAAACACATTTCTCCCTCTAGTCACATTCCAAACATCCTTTGCTCTCTCTTCTTGTTCTGTATTCCTTAAGCCCAAAGCATGTTAGCAGTGACAGAATCCTTTCTGAGCACACAGCGAGAATGCTGGGAGACCCTGCACATTAACAACTTTCACCCGACCTCCCTGAATGGAAGGTCCCCAACTCAAAAACCCTGTACAACTCCAAAGACTTTTCAGTAAGCCAGGTTGTAGGAAGAGAGATAAGTTATTCCTGAGAATGGCTAGTTTGTAGAGTGAGCCTAGGCCACTCCTACACATACGTAGCAGACGTGCAGCTTGCCTTCCTGTGGGTCTCCCAACAACTGGAGGGGGGGGGAGCTGTCCCTAAACCTGTTGCTAATCTGTGGGATCTGTTTCCCTAACGGGGCTGACTTGCCTGGCCTCAGAGGGAAAGAGTGCACCTAACCCTGCAAAGACTTGGGGTGTGTGTGTGTGTGTGTGTGTGTGTGTGTGTGTGTGTGTGTGTGTGTGTGGTGGGCAGCAGGGGGGCCTCCACATGCTCAGAAGGGAAGGGAGGAGAGATTGTAGGATGGGCGAACAGGTAGCAGGGGGAGGGGGAGGGATCCGGGTGTAAAGTGAATAAATTAAAAAGGAAAGAAAAAGAATGTCTGGTTTAGAGTTGGGGAAATACAGACACATAGTTTTCATCCCTCTTTGCTTTGAACCTCCATTTCGAAGCCACCTTCACCACAGGTTGGCTCCATAGTCCTGAGCTCCATGGTTTGAGACCAGAATTCTGGGAGAGCCAATTGAGAATGGCTTTTATTTTTCAAAACAGGGGAGCTGGCATGGTGGCCCTCCTGGCTGCGTTCTTCCTCCGCTCTGATACTGTTTTTAGTTTCGCTTTCTGGTAATTATGTTCATTTCATATCCGACCTGAATAACACCACTTTTCTTTCTCTCCTTTTGGTTTCTTAGTTAATTTTAATGATAACAGCACACTGTCATTAGCGGGGTTTCTCAGGTCACAGTGCATCGCAGAGAACCGATCGTTAATTAAATGGTAATGTTTTCCGAATTTGGATGGGATTCCTAAAGTTAATAGCTATTAGTTACCTTGATGTAGTAAAAAGAAAAAAAAAGATAGAAAAACCAGTATCGTGAGAACCACTACGTATTTTGCAAGCTGCCCTACAAGAAACAGCTCACACCACACTGCTCAGAGCTGCAGCTTTGCTGACAAGGCACCGACATAGTTAAGAAAAACCATGAATCACGAGGGGCCAGGAAAATGGTCCTGCCCAGCTCACATTCAGAGGCAGCATAATTTATAAAGCGCTAGGACAGTGGGAGGTAGGCTGTCAGAAATGCTAAGTTCTCTGTGGAATTATTACATTCTCTTTGAAAATTCGATGCCATTGAGACGAGCTAATCTGGGGAAGCTTGGAGGTTCTGTGCAATTGGGAAAAGTGCAAAGATACTTGGAAATGAAGCCAAATTCCTTAGCACTTTTCCCACTGGAAATCAGGCCCAAGGTCTTACGAAAACAGGCTTTCTTTCCAAGCATAGGGAGGAAATACTGCATGGATGCCTACGGCGCTTTGAAACTTCCAGATTCACCGGTTCCAGAAAGGTCAGCGCTATGCAGAAATGGCATCGACTCTGCCTCTCAGATCTATGATCCCATCCTCTTTTCAATTATTTAAGATCAGATATTGTCTACAGGTTCAGGGAAATGAAACAACAGAAAAATTAGCGATATGTGTTGGTGACTTCAGCAAATGTATTGTCAGTTGTTATACTTATCATTGCTTTTGATGATTAGTAACTTCATCATCTAGTCCTTTCTTAGTGCTAAGGACTGTGCTATGTACTTAGTGCTAAGGACTGTGTTAAGTACTTAGCACTACTTAGCACTAAAGACTTAAGTACTTAGTGCTAAGGACTATTAAGTACTTAGCATTAAAGACTGTGTTAAGTACTTAGTGCTAAGGACTGTGTTAGTACTTAGTGCTAAAATAGTACTAAAGACTGTGTTAAGTACTTAGTGTTAAAGACTGTGTTAAAGACTGTATTAGTGCTAAGGACTGTGTTAGTACTAAGTGCTATGGACTGAGATAAGTGCTCTGCATGGGCTATTTTACTTAGACCTCTCATAAATGGAAATACCACCCTCAACTTGGAGACTATGAGAGACCTAACAATGTGTTCAATGTCACACAATTTGCTAGTGGTGAAGCCCGTGTTCCACTTCCCATGGCTTTTTATAAACATATCAGGTTTTAATCTAATAAAAAAGATTAAAATGACTAAATCTACTTGACATTTTGGAATGGAATATGATTCACCTTGAAGAAGAACACTCTGGATTTTGGCATAGCAAACTGGCTATTTTTTTTTCTCAAGTTCTTTTTATATGATTCTTGTCTGGTCCGTCATGGTACTGAACATGCACTCTCTAAATACAGATGACATCACTCTCCAGCTCACACCTCCACGGAATATTCCCTCAAACAAAATGTTTGTCCGGCTTTCAGGAGTGACATCTGCACACACTATTCCCAAACCACCTCAGACCACTGCCAGCTCACGGGCTCTTTACCTATTCGCACCCTCAGCTCATCCACAGTAGCTGGAATCAGAGATGATGCTTCTAATGGATTGGATTTTGTCTGCCCAGTACCATCTATTTCATTGGAAGTCCACTGTAGTCACTGAACAGGTGGCCCTATTTCTGAAGCATTTGTAAGAAGCTTTGTAATGGTTTCTATGGCAATCAAGGATGAAAACATTACTTCAAGCCATTTAAAATGATAATTGACCAAAACAAGTACGTGTATTTTTTTGTTTGTTGCCTGACTATTGGAAAGGTCTGTGGTAACTTGGTTAGCGGTTTGCAGAAGCTTTTTTCCTCCTCACCTCTGGGTATCAGGCAGCAACCTGGTAGCAAACATTGATTTCCTGATGCATGGCCTTAAAGCAATTTCAGCAAAGGTTCCAGATGAACCTTCTGTGGCAAGCATTGCCGTTTCGTGGGTGCAGAGTGGTAGGGCTTCTGAATCGAGCATCAGACCGGGAGGCAGGCTCAGGCCAGCAGGCCGGCCTGTTTTCCAGGCTGGTAGCTAAGCTGTTTCTCTTCTGCATCAAATACCAGAAGTAAGCCTTTCCCATTTGTGTATGATACCAGAATAAACAGAGGTTCCTCACAAGGGAAGCACTTTGATTCAGCCCCGCTTAACGGACGGTTGTGGAGACGCAGTGTGGCGCTGTGGAGAGGGAGCGGGAGTCAGGCTCACGGGAACTGGATTTGGGGCTGGAAACCCCTGAAATCATTACTTACCTGCTTTAATTCCCCCTCTTGACCTGGAAATTTAAAACAACAATGCCTACGGTCCCGGAGTTTTAATCTAATACCTACATGGCCCTGTGACCAGATATCTGATAAAAAAAATAACTTGAAAGAAGGAGAATTCTTAGCTCATGGCTTGCGGTGAAGGACAGTCATCCTGTTGGGAGAGGAATGCTTGCAGGGCGGCTGCAGGTTGCTGCAGCAACTGAAGCTCACGTGTGCCTTAGCTGGCAAGGAAGCAGAGAGAGACCAGGTTGAAAGAAGGTCTGAGCTATAACCTCCAAGGCTACTCCACAGGGACCCACCTCCTCCATTGAGGCCACAGTCCGAAAAGGTCCACAATTCTCCCAAAACAGCGCCACCAGCGGATGACCTTTGGGGACATTTCTCACTCCCACCATGACAGAGCCTTTCTTGCAGAGATCTCAGAAGCTGGAATCTGTTCCTAGTGAATTATTATCCTCTCCTGGGTTTGAGAGGGCACAACAAAGGAGTCCAACCTGACAGAGATTTCCAGAAGCCTGACTGGCCACACGCTTGCCTATTCTTCTTTCCTCTTCTCCCGACTCATCAGGATTCCCTTCTGGTTAGCCAGTCCTGTTGGCTGCCCGTCTCATTCTGTGCCTCAAGTGTCTAGGAATCTGGAAAGGTCTGAATCTTCTCAGACAGCAGAGAAGCAAAGCTATATAGAACAATTGTCAGGATTCTGTTTGGATGGAAGGAGTGTTGAACACGCACAGTAAGGGGTTTGCTTGGTCACCAACATTCTACAGAATTCAGTGCCCGGAACCTAGCAGACGCTCAGTACAGACATAGGAATCTCATCAGACGCCCATCTGGTGAAATGATGTCAGAACAGTGTGGTGAATAGACTAAGACCCTTTCTCTCAGGGTTAAAGTTATGACAAATTTTGCTTGAAATTCAGTCTATGTGAAGTACCTACATCATCATTAAAGTAATAAACACAAACTTATTTTGCTCAAATATCCTATAGTAGAATATTCACAATACACGAATGGTAAATTTCATTTTGATTATATATTATATATTCCATAGGACTGAGTTCAAAGCAAGCAGGGAACATCTCATTACTGGGAAGGGGGCAATTTTTGGAATGTAAATAAATAAATTAATTTAATAAAAAGGCAACAAAACAAAGTCACCAAAGTTCAATTATTCAGATATATATCACTTAATATGATATGTAGCAACAAACAGTATTTGTGGATTCCATATTGGAGGTCAACATCCATGCATTTTGTCACCACCTTTCCCTGTCATTTCACACATGCTTGGGTCACAGTAATACAGAAATTCATTTGCTTATTCCTTGCTCCTTCCCCTGTTGCAACTCCGTTCTATTTCAGCCTCAAATAGGTTATACTGGGTCTGAAATTAGCTACTTATTAAGTGTAGGGTGTAACAAGTTACTTAACCTCTCTGAGTTTCTGTTTCAAATCTATTAAATGAGATTAAATTTAATACTCTCTACCTTATGGTCTACAGCCTTGCCACCCTGAGTGCACACAGGCTTGTCTAATAGCATCCTCCTTACCAAGTTCTTGTAGGGCTTAAATAAAACAATGCGTCTTCAACACCCGACAGAACCCAGCATAAGTGTAAGTACGCAACAAATGATTATTATTATTGCTGTTATTATAGGTTTTTATTATTGTCCTCATATCAATTCATTATTGAAGCTGGATTTTATGAGCTACAAACAGGAAACAGTTTCGCTCATTTTGAAATTCCACTGCTCTCAAAAATATTTTTTCTGATTTTGCTTTGTTCCTGTGTATATCTTCTTGCTGCGTTTAATGTCTCAACAGGAGCCTTAGTTTCAGAATTTTCAAAGTCTAGATTAATTTAAATTAAGACTTCCGTTTATCCCAGGGGAATGCCCTTCCCTTGTTCCTTGGTAGGCATGGCCAGAGAGTCTACAGGACTGAGAAAGGAGCCTCACAGACCCTGTGTCTTAACCCACTTTGTCCCACCTTCTAAGTCATCTGCTTCTGGCTTTTGGGGGCTGCCGGTTCTGAGGAGACATGGGGTGTGGTGGGCCAGGAAGTCGATGCAGCTAGAGAAGAAGCCAGCTGCTGTGTCCTTGGGCCTCTGTCATGGTAGTTTCTCTGTCTCTCCAAAGCTCCATCCTATAACTCTCCAGCTTCCAGCCTCTCTTTCACAGAGCAGAGCTGTGGGTTCGAAGACCTTTGCACAGCCTTGGGAAAGATGTCAAACCAGCAGGACGCTGCCTGTAATCCTAGCACTAAAGAAGGCAGAAGCAACGTATCATGAGTTCCAGGCCAGTCTGAATAGTGAGGTCTAGACCAGCCCTAACTGTTAAACAAAGCAAAGCCATGTCTTTAAATATCAAACAACATAATCTTCTCCCAAAGAAGCAATATTCTCTCTGATTCTAGTTTGACAATGGAGCCCAAATACATTTGATGTGGTTTGGCTTTTGCGAGGGAAATGTGTCTGCTTTCCTTTTTCATACTCTGAAGGCATCCATTGATATTCATGCCCTCACCAATGCCCATGCCAGAGCTGGCTTCTTGTCCCTCAGACTCCAGGAGCATTTGATGGGAGAGGGGATGGACCATTAATGCTGTCTCTCTTTGTATCTTCCCTTTAGTGATGCTCTAACTTTTTTCTAGACAATGAGGCCAGAAACAAACAAACAAAAAAACCCCAAAAAACCAAAACACCAAAACACCTAGCTAGCAGGTTATGCTTGAATGTGTTTAGCAAGGAACTTTAGAATGTGTAACTGTTACTGCCCATTGTCCTCAACCCTGGCTCGGCTGCGGAAGCCTGCAGACATCAGGAAAAGTCCTATCAGCATCCTGTTACAGTTTTATTATGCCTGAATTTTTTTACAAGTGTTTTAATTGCTTTTCCTCTTTCCCCACTGTTTCAGTCCTTCTCGTACATAACTGTTAGATTAATTTTTCTTAAAACATCAATTCTCGTCATTTTTTTTTCATTCAAAGTTTCTCAGCTTGGCTCCCATCCCAACCACCCCCTTTAAACAATAAAGGTGCTTGGGCTACAGAGTGAGACCCTATTTCAAAGGCAGAAGAAGAAGGAGAGGGGGAGGGGGCTGGTTTAAGGGGAGAGGGAGGGGAGGGGGAGGGGAGAGGGAGAGCTCAAGACTTTACAATAGCAGTTTCTGCAGCCCTAAAGTTTCTTGTAGTATTGGATATTTGCAACTATGTTTGTCTAGTACGGTCTCTCAGCTACACATAACAACTCCGTCCTAGCATAATCAGAGATTCCAAGATACAGCAGGTCTTTAATTCTGTGTTCTCTTTAGGAGTGGTCAGAGCTGGCTTATCCAAAAGCCTCATTCTGTATCAAGAAATTATAAAGTCTAAAATCTAGAAACCTAGAATTTTAGAACTCAGAAGACATTGAATTTGCATTTTCTATTATATGTGTAAAAGGCTCAAAAGGGAGGTGACTCACCCAGATACACCAAGTTATTTGAGACCAAACCAGAGTTGTGGATTTCTCTGGACTCCTATGTTCAGGCAGGTTGCCTGAACCACTTTCAAGTTAGGCCTGTTCTAGAGAAAGTTATCTATGCCTGCAGTGAAAAGGGACTAAATGTTATGAATCTGGGATTGAAGCCAGGTGCGATAACTCATGCCTGTAATTCTAACTCTTAATGCTGAAACAGGAGGATGTCCACTTTGAGACCAACCTGGGCTACATAGTCACTATCTCAGACATATAGAGAAGCTGGTGTGAAAGCTTTCTCTAGCAGCACGCAGGGAGAAGATGAACTATTAAAAAGAATTCAACTGGATTCTGAATTTGTCTCAAGATGCTAATGGATCTTTTGAGGCACAGGATACTTCCTGGAGAGAAAAGGTTAAAGACAAAACAAACCCAATTACATTAAATAATAATGTATCAGGAAATTTCCATTTCAAGTAAGCATCAAGAAAGGAAGGATGTTGACCAGCCTGGGGCATGGGGCTCAGGGAATAAAAATGGAAAGAAGGAGTCCAGGAAGTGGGGCAAGCGGGGAGACTGAGGAAAATAGGGGCTAAAGCTAAACTCCCCTAAGACTAAAAACATTAGAAACAAAGATGTTTGCAGCATTTGAGCATTTTCTTAAGCTCTACAGTGATCATCAGTCACGACCCTCTAGCCTTCCCCTGAAGTCCCTTATGTACACAGTACTGGATACTAAAGATACTTGGAGAATAACAGACAAAGCTATTTGCCCATGCTAGGGGATGGGGATACTAGAGAGTCAAGGAAGACACTGACTGGCAGGTTGGAATAACTAGGCAGAATGACGCTCCCCCAAGACACCAAGCTCTAATCGCAGGAACCTGTGAATGTGAGATTTACAAAGGAGAGTTAAGATTACTAATCAGCAGTAGGGAACGTTTTCCCTGGTTATCCCTGTGAATGTTCTTACACCGGTACTTAAAAGTAAGGAGAGACCAGAGTGACTGAGGTATGAGAATGACCCCTGTTTACCATTGCCGCTTTGAAGCTGGACCGTGGTGAGCAGGGGCTCGGGAATGTAGGAGGCCTCTAGAAGTCACCCATCTGGAGAAGCTAAGGGACTTTCTCCCTCAAGCCCCTGAAGAAGGCAGGCCTGTTGCCCTGACATTAGCCACTGTTATCAACAGTAGGCTTGCAACTCCAGAAGGATGGGATGACATATTCGTGTTGTTTCAGGCTCAAAATCTGTGGCTAAAGAGGCCAATGGGAAGCTAATAGGTCTAATTTAGACTTGATAAGAATCTTCATGCTAATACTTAGCCCCAAAGTATTTAAGTCCCTTGGTTTTCTGGATTCAGTCATATGACGAGCATAGGTACAGTTGTTATTCCTGTCTCTACAAGTTTTGCCTGAGCTTACTTCTCCAACATTATCTACCACATACCTCTTCATGCGTGCTTTCTCTGGTCCAGCTGGAGTGTTGGTGTCCCAAGGCTGCTTCCTGTGCCGTTCCCTTGTCACTCAGAATGCTGTATAGCTCCTTTGATTTGTGTGCCTCGTGACACCACCAACTTGCCAATAATTAGTTTGGTTCTTCAGTTCTACCTCCAATCTTATCATTTAAATCTGAGCCCCCACCTACCCACCCCCCAAGCATTCCCTCAGAGTTTTCCCGGAACATTGTTCTTAGCTCTCTTAGGACCACTTGTGATAGCTTGCTTACAGCTTGGTCATTTGAATGTATTTCTTAGTTCACTGTATTTAGGATATAATGTGTATTGCTTGTCTTTATATCTATAGAAAACCAAATAATACTTTTTATATCACAGATGCCCAGTATCTTATTATTGAATAAGCTCATAAAGTATTTGTGTATACTTAGTTAAAATGGAATAAATTATAGTATATACTATCAGTACGTACCTATCTATCCTGTACATTTTCTGAATGCTATGATTCATAGTTCACAAGGATTAGGCACCGTCCCCAAATAACGCTTTCCTATTTTAGGGTAACATTCAGTCTTCAATGAAGTGAACACAAATTTTGACGTACCCTTAACAGTTCCCTGTCTACATCTGCTGTTGTCCCATAGTTATCAACGGCACCCCTTTCATTTCATGAATGTCTTCATATGGATGTCCAATGAGGGGATTGTCAAAATTTCAGAGGTCACAGGTTACAAAGACAGCCACTGACTTCCATTTTTCCCTGGGAATGACAACTGGAACCCAGTCATTCTCACCAGAGGTCCTCTTAGCTCCAAGTGCTTGGTTTACCTCTCTACTCATTCCTTTATGCGGCAGTCACTGGAAATCTAGATCCGTGCCTCCTTGTCTCTGTCTCTTTACATCTCTGCTTTCTACCCCTGTCTAGGTGAGAGTACTCAGCGTGAGGTCTAAGGAGAAACAAACATGAGGCAGGCAGGGTAGACGTCAGGTTGCTTCTCTTTGACCACTCTTGCCATCCGTGTGCCCTGGCTCCATCAGCCTGCCCTGTGTCTCTTCCCAGACACCTCACTAGTCATTGTTCTGTTCAGTTTAGCTCCTGACTCCACAGGTCTGAACCCTTGCATGCCTCACTTATAGGCTAATTCACAGCTTCACATGAGAGTCTCCCAATCTCTCATATCGTGAGTCAATATATTTTCCTACTGCAGGTCTGAAAAACGTGTTCTGGGGATCTTAAGTTGGAGATGTTAAGATCTTTTATTCAGAAAAAGATTGTAAAAGTCAAAGAAGATTCCCAGATTCTTATAGAACAACTTTAAGCATTTTCCTTTCTTGTGGAACTTCTTAAAGGCTTTAATATGCAAATGCCCATCGGGAATCTCTGAGAGGGATATATGATATGTTGCATTTCATACATGTATTTGACCTTGGAACTTTTTTTCCTTGAAAATTTCTTGAGGATATATTTTATTTGGCCCATGCACATATTTACAAGTAGAGGGTTAGGTGTCAGTTCTTATGGATTGACACAGGGATTCCCATAGGTACAGCCTTTCGGGGGAGGGTGGTGGTGGTGGTGGTGGGAGCAGTGCTACTGAGAGCTGCAGTTCTGAAGCACAGCAGAGTGGAATGGGAAACTGGGTAGAGGACCAACCCAACTAAGGACCGTAAGCATGTAAAACTGGAGAGATACATGATTAAGGGGATGCCTTGTAAAAGCTGGTACTGATCAGTGTGCACTGTTGCAATTCAGAGAAGAGAAAGCTCTACCATGCTCCCGTAGGTAGGGTGAACACCTGTAACAGTGATACATTGTATATTTAAGTCAGAAGACAGACATGGTGGCTCACACCATCTCCAGCACTTGGGAGGCTGAGGAAGGATTATAGTTAGAGGCTGTTCTGGGCTGTAGAGCAAGAATCCCATTGCAAAAAAAAATGCTAGAAGAAAAATTTTAATTTTTTATATAAAACATGGTGAATATTTGAGAATATACATTTAATGTGATTCATAAATTACACAATGCATAAAAAACATATATTAGTCTCTTAATGTGCCAATATTTGTGTCTGTTGATTTTGAGATAGGTCTTATTCCATAGCCCAGGATGGCCTTGACTCCAGTTCCTTTCTCAGTTCCTGAGTGCAGGGATTATAATCACGTGCCACGGTGGCTCAGTTACAACACTTAATTCTTATATTTTATGGTTTTTATGTTTAGATCAAAAATAAATTTTTAAGAGAAAAAAGGCTAATCTCTGTCTCATCTCAGCTTTGTGACTATTAGCTGGGAATTCCTACACAGTGTTCAATCATGTGTGTCTTCTGTTTGTTTGTGTATAGAAATAGCTTGGTCAATGATGGTGTTAGGTAAAGATAAATAATTCCTGCTCAAAATGCATTCCAGAAACTTTAAGAAGATAAAATTAAACAATTAAAAGAGAGAACTTTAGGAACAGTCAGACTTTTGTTTTTTATTAAGTACATATGTAAGTACCAAGTTATTTCTTAATTTAGGTTTTAAAAATATTTTTTCATTTTATTTATTTTTTTACTTTTCAAGTTATGTGTGTTCTAAGGTAAGTGTGTGTGTGTGTGTGTGTGTGTGTGTGTGTGTGTGTGTGTGAAAGTCAGAGGATAACTTGTAGGGGTTGGTTCTTTTCTTAAACCATGTTGGACCCAGGGATCAAATTCAAGTCCCATTGACCCATTTTACAACTCTCAGACTAATGTTTTTGAATACTGGGTCCCTGGTTGATGGAACTGTTTTGGAAAGCATGAGGAGGTGTGGCCTTGCAGAGGAGGTGTATATATGGGTCTGAAGTTTGAGGTTTCAAAAAGCCCATGCCATTTCCAGTTGTTTTTCTGTCTCTTGCTTCAGATGTGAACTCTCAACTGCTCTCCAGCGCCCTGCCTGCCTAGCTGCTGCCATGCTCCCCTTGGACTCACTCTTTCAAACTGCAAGCCACCGAAAGCTCTTCTATAAGTTGCTTTGGTCACGGTGTCTCATCGTAGCAATAGAACAGTAACTAAGACAAAGGATAAGAATGCAAATCCACAAAACTTCAAAATTTATTTATTCAAAGCAATTTCATCTAAGATAATTTCCCCAACACATATAGTGTTTCACACATTTCCATAGCAACTTTCTTTTACTTTCAGATATGTCCAACCCTGTGTTCAGTCTGGGACCCAGGATACTTTTAATGTGTATAAAATTATAAATAAATAATACATACATATACATATACATATAGATATACATATACATATATATACATATATATACATATATATATATATATATATATAGAGAGAGAGAGAGAGAGAGAGAGAGAGAGAGAGAGGGAGAGAGACTTGGAGACATAGGTGATAAGAATTGACATTATAGATGACAATGTCAAGCTGCAATATCAGAAGGCTGGACGACTCCCTTGCTTATTGTAGAAGAGATGCATTGGCTAAGAGAAAGCTAGAGGCTTACTCTTTACAGACTGGATAATCAGGATATGATAGGTCATTGACACATCGCAGTGTTAGCTGTTGTCTGAATGGCTTTGAAACAATGCAGTTAGGGAATGTCTCCATAGTTTCTGGAAACTTTGAGTCCAAAGTTGTCAGTGACCTGTTCTCATTTCGCTTGGGCAAAGTAGAGGGTACGCCTCCTTTAACAGTGCCTCCCATTGCCTCTGTGATACCATGGATGTTTCATGAATGTTCTTGTCAGTGTTCTAGTGCTCTGAAGAGATACCATGACCATGGCAACTCTGATCAAAGAAAGCATTTAATTGAGAACTTGCTTACAGTTTCACAAGTTTAATTCATCATGGTGGGAAGCATGGTGGCCCACAGGCAGAAATGGTGCTGGAGAAGTAGCTAAGGACTATGTACCAATCCACTGGCTAAGAAAGAGACTCTGGACTTTGGCATGGGCGTCTGAAAGCTCAAAGCTCACTCCCAGTGGCACACTTCCTCCAACAAGGCCACACCTCCTAATCCTTTCAAACAGTGCCACTCCTGACTGACCAAGCTTTCAAATCTATGAGCCTATAGGGGCTATTCTTTTTCAAGCCACCACAGTGGAGACAGAACAAAGGAGAGTGAGAACACGGAATTAGCACACTTCTCCATTCTCTATCTCGCACGTGACTGGGTCGCTGGGCAACAGGAAACAGGTCTCTTCCTTGGCCCTGCAACTCCAGAATTAATCCATTAAACCATCTTTTTTGGGGATATTTTTAAACTCTAGTCAATCTCTTGATTTGGGAACTAATTTAGAGAAGGGGGACTCTAGGTCATCAATTAGCGTATTGTTTATCCAGAAGACTCTGATAGGTTAAACCTAGCAATTAAATTTAATTCCTCACTCTATTTGCTTTAAAAATGGGACTTGTAACAAAGATGAGTGCTCTGCCTCTACAGAGCATTGGAAAGGATCTCCACTGGTGATTTCCTGGCTGGAATTCTAGGCAGTGAGGAACCGGGCAGGCAGAATGGGAGAGGCGGAATTGCCTCCTCTGCTATTCCCTGCAGGGGTGGCTTGGGGACGGGCAGTTTCCCTGCAATAACACGAATTGATAACTGACTTAGAGATGTTTCCTTTCTGGCTGCCTTTTGTTATGTAAATGCACTTCGGGTATCCTTTTCTACTTTTATTATTTGATATGAGGAGAGCAATAACCTTTTATGAATAAGCTTGGCTTTACCTGAGACTTTCCAAACAGTATTATTTATATATTGCTACTTTTCTTTGTTATCTTTATTTTTAAACACAAAGGACCTCTGAGTATCTTCCAGGAGCAAATTCAGGAACCCGAATATATGATGAACTCTTTCTTTGCCACTTCCTGTATGTCAATTCCTCATGTTTTTTTCCCTACCCGCCATGATTTTTAAAAACGACACAGGACCTGCTAAGCTTTTTCATCTGCTTCAGGTCCCACCTACCAAGTCTAGACACCAGAATGAATTTCTCAGCAGTGAATTAATTAGGCATTCTTTGCTGTACTTGAGGAGGGAGAGTCAACAACAGAGAAAGAAGATTGAGAAGTGTTGAGGGAAACAGGCCATTTCATCTTCCAAAGATAAAATTCTGTGGAAGGAAGCTTCCTGGTGCTCATTAGGAACAGAAGCCGCCCCTCCATAGGCACACGGAAGAATGGCAGCCAGAAGAATTCCAATTGCTTTTTCATGAAATCTGACCCAGAGTTAACAAAGAGAATTGTAAAGCTTTTGCATATGCCATTTTAGAGGGGCACGCCAATCTCTTTTCTCTTTCTCTAGTGTTGCTTGAATAAAAAGAATTATTGAAACTGAACTACCTCAGGTTTTTATAAATCAAGATGTCAAGGAATACAAGCACTAGTCTAGTTACAACAAGCTACAAACCGAAGTTTCCTAAATAAAATTAGCAGCCCCCGCCCTCCTTTTTTTTTTTAAGCTCTACAAAGAACACATTGTTTATTCTCCAGTAAAAATGCCAAGTAAAGAAGCTCTCTGGCAGGTATTCTATTTTTATTTAGCTGTTTCATAACAATTATAATGTTTCTTCCACCTAATAATTAGCATATACATAGTAACGAGGCCTGAAACCCTGGTCTTTCCCCATCTCGTCTTGGTTACATTTTCAGATTGCTCTGGAGAGCTCAGAGGTAGGTTCCTATGTAGGTGAGCATCACTCTTTGCTGAGCTGGCTGCTCGCCTTTGCACAGGAGCTGAGGGTCAGCTTTTGGAGAATGGCCCAGCCAGAGGCCTGAGCCCTGACTTCCTGCCATCTGGAACAATCCGGACACAAGGAAAGATGTCAGCAAGAGGCACTCCAATGACTCCTCTCTACCTCCTCCACGGACATCAGAATGTCCCCTAACTCCCTGATTCGGGGGATAAAATGCCTACCACCAGTCAGATCATGCACAAGCCCGGAGTAAAGTATTTAGCTGTCTTTCACTTTTACAGTTATAAGCCCCTGGGCTTGATTTTCCTTTTTTTTTCTTTTCTCTTCTTTTCTTTTTTCTTTTTGGGTTACCATCTTTTGAAAACTTTGTGTGAGGAATTCCCCACAGGATGAATGAGGCCTCTCCGAAGCATAAACTCCACGTGTCCTCCACTCCCACACAACCCCACCCCCACCCCGCTCTCCCCGCCCCACCTTCTAGTAAGGTCGCCAGTGAGTGACCTACAGTCACCCAAACTACCTTGCTTTTAGGACAAATTGTTTTGGTAGAAGACAATGAGAGGAAGTGGTGTCTCACTGGACCTATTTTCTGGAAAAGGTGGCATCGGAGGTTTCAGACTGTGAGGGACAATAGCGGTGAGGCTTCCAATGTCCAGCATGGGGTCCAGTATAAGCAGCAGTCTTGGTGTTGGAGGAAGAGGGCCGAGGCGTCCGTCTTCCTCTTGCAACTGTGATATATGTATAGCCCAACATTATGATTTTCGTTGAAATTAAAAACACCATAGGCATTTAATGCAGCTGTTCCTTGAGCAGTCCCACTCTGAAAATCATAGCATTTAACTTGATCTGTTGAAATTTTTTTAAAGTCCTTGAGATGTGATTTTGAAATACATTATTTTCCACAGACAAGTAATATAGCTTGTGATTGATAACCTCAAAGACCAAACACCTAGCACAATCACCCTCAAACTGTGTGGGGACAGACAGATTTGTATTTAGTTTAGATATGAAAACGGACTTCTTTCTCTCCATTCTCTGTCTTCCAGGTAAACCTTCCAGGGTTAAAAGGGAGAAGGAGGAGGGAGAGGAGGAGGAGGAGATGACCATCCAGACTGGGAAATGATGTACCAGGGAGATAACATAGCTCAGTCCAGAAAGTACTGGCCACCTATACACGAGGCCTTGAGTTGGGATCCCGGCACTGGAAAAGCCAGGTTTTATTAGGCACACTAGGGAGTTTGGATAGATCCCCAAGCTCACTGGCCTCTAGTCTAGCTAAATTGGTAAACTCCAGATTTAGGGAGAGATTCTGTCTCTGAAAATAAAGTGGAGAGTCATAGATGAAGACACTCAGCGGTGACCTCTGATCTGCACACACCAGATCACGTGCGCACACATGCCCACACTCTCACGCGCACACACACGTGACTGACAAGTTCTTAAAAGTAAATCCTGTTTTATTATTTTTTTTGGCCATAACTTGAAATATATCAATCACTTAAAATATGTTAATGGAAAAATATGTAAGTCATTATTAACCTATGGTGGTGACTTAGGACACCCTTGACACTGTTGCAATAACTTCTGGACCTGGAATTTGGAGATACCTCTGTCTTTGTAGGACAGACTGCCATTTTCAAAGAGAGATCACAATCAAGTGTCTTCTCAGCTGAAGAGCACGCTACAACTCTATTATCACTGCATTACAAATTTATGGAGTCTAAATCAATGAGTTTGAAGTCTACAGAGAGCTGGAGGGTTGAGGAATCCACGAGGTCCGTGTGTAGTGCCAGTTACAGGAATCACATGTCTATGTCTTCAGTGCCTCCGATTAGTTCTGTTCTGACGCTGTAGTAGACTGAAATTCTAAACTGGAATGGCCACTCTTTCTTTGTTCTAGTAGTCTTAAAAGTTACTTCCCGTTTTCATCCCATTGTATCATAATTCTGACAAGATAGCATGTTGTTATGAATATAGTTCAATTATTAGTGATTTGAAAAAAAATTAAGTTTTTGGAGTGATCCCTGTCGAGCCTGGACTGACGAAGAGCCACTATGTTCTCCTATGGTTTAGAAATTTTCTAAACTCCATTATGTTCCTTCTAGCTGCAGGATTGCTTTTGCATTTAGTGTTGATTCTGCCTTTTCTGTTGTACAGAAATGCAAGAGAACAATATCCTCATGTCAACGTTAATTTCTTTGTTTTCCTCTTTCAATGTCCACTAGAATTTTATTAGTAGTAAATTATTTTAAACTTGATTTCAAATTCATTTCTCAACATGATTTTTATGTTTCTACAGCTCTAAAATAGCTCTTCTAAGTATAGGAGATAAAGCCATCTGGCTAGAACAATCTAGATTTAGTTCTGCCAAGGCCAGGAATACAGCCTGGTTCTATCTTTGAGATCCACCGAAGCAGGGGTGTGCGGATGTGGGAGACAGAGACCCCTCTTCAAGGAGCACGCTAAGGTGCCGGGGAGTAACATCATCCGTGGGGCTATCTTGATGGCTAAGCATCACATCCACACAGATCACACTTGGCCTTGCACATCTTACATCTGATCAGTGAGTCTGGGTAAGCAGGCTATTGTGCCAAGGTCAGGGCCCTCAATGGATGCTAAGTCCTGCAGAGACACCCGTCAGGTTGACTTAGTCTCCGTCCAGCCTACACTGCATTTTCCTTCTCTGTCCAGTTCTACCTCCATGACCTTCCTGTTCCAAGGTAGATCCCTCAGGGACATCTTGCACCTCAAACTCACAATGCATTCAAAGAACCTAACACAAATCAGAGGTCAGTAACATAAGAGCTGGGAGCTCTTGTAATCGAGTTCTGAAAGAGTTAAGTCAGAACTTTGTAAGACTCCCTGTCTTGTCTTGTGTCTTCTTATTTTTTTTCCCCCAAATAAAATTCTTTCTTGTTTGGTTCTTGTGTTGGTTTTTGATTTGTTTTCATTTCTTTTGGTGTTTGTTTCGGGGAAGAGTTGCAGAAAGCTCTTTGCACATTAAAAGATTAAAGGGTAAAATGTTGATTTCCTTGTTTGGGGTTGTTAATAGGATGGATTCTGTAAAGTAAACTTGGTTCTTTCACATAAAACAATTAGCAGCTAAATAATGCATATGTGCAACATAACAGAACTCATCGTGTGGGAAAAAAGATCTACTGGTGATTAATCTTTTGAGAATGAAGTTGATTGAATAGGGGTAAGTGGGATGACTCAGTGAGTAAAGGTGCTTGCCAGTAAGTCCAACACCTGGGAGCTCTGTCCCAGAGACCCTCATGATGGAGGACAGTAAGAGCCTAATTGTGAAAATTCGTCTTGTGATGTTTACGCTTGTGTTATGTGGTAGAGCACTCAGATGCACACGACTGCATGCATACGTGCACACACACAAATAAACAATGAATAAAAATGTTAAATGTAATTAAAGGAAAGAGGTTGGTTGACTAATCTTTGCCCTTTGTAACCCCTCTCCTGTAGAGTAGGATCCTTCATTTTCTCACTTCTCACTCCTCTTACCAGATTGCTCCCTCAGCAGTGTGCAAATGGATCTCTGACTACTTTTCCTTCTGTTTCCCTTCTATAGCTTCTTCACGTAGTTTTCAAACTAACTTTTTTTTTTTTTTTTCTTTTTTTTTTTTTTTTTTTTGGGGACCAAACTTTTTTTTTTTTTTTTTTTTTTTTTTTAACAGCAAACCTTGTCAGGACAGCCCTGCTTAATGTCTCCTTCAAATCGCTTTGGGGTTGGATAACTCAGTGTTTCCATGGTTCATGTGGTTAGTTTTTCCTGAAGCTGTTTTCCCTTACTCTCTGATTTTATCTCCAGGCCTAGCTCTCAATCACCCCACTTCTGGTGCAATTTTGAATGTGCAAGGTCTCTTCCTGCTTTTGCAGTCACTTCTTTTCTTGAAACTTTCCCCCACTTTATTGTTTTATTTGATGTTATGCCAGCATTATTTTTCCTTTAAGGCTCCATTCATGAACTGAGTAGGTTCTTAGTTAAAACAAAAACAAAAACCAACCACACAAGAGGCATTCCTTCCTTTACACCTTAGACCACACAGCACCACTAACGTCTTCCACAGTACTGCAGTCCTTTACAGACCGAGTTCCTCGACGATAGAAAACTTATGCTTGTACCTTCCACATTTATTCCAGTGCCCAGTCATGACGGGTTCTCAGTACAGATTTGTACCTGTCTCTACGTTTCATTACAGCAGTGACTATTTCTTATAGACTTTTGTATCCTTTCTACTGTTTGGCAAAATACCATGTACCTCAAAGCTGCACACTACAGGTATTAAATGTGTCTTTGTTGAGTGTTCTAATTAGCAGGGTAACTTAAAAAAAAATAATCTGAAGTGTTTATTGACCAGAAGTCTGGAGATATGTTTTTATTCCTCTCCAGAGCAGTCAGTCACCTAAGCCGTGAACTACAAGCTAATGCTATTCACAAGAGAGCAACTTTGTCTGGCTGCCTATGCTGTTGCGATATTAGCTATGCAAATAAATATTTTGATTGTTCTTTTGGGAGGAGAGGATTACTTGACTACTGTCTTGAAGTATATGTCAGCTTATTATGAGGAGGAGGAGGAGGACTGGTTGCTTTCCCACACTGATGTTCCCCTGACTGCTGTAGCTGATTCAGAGAGGAAAGTATGTCTAGCCAAAGATAAGAAGGAATTTCTTCACTGGAATCCAGACCAGACATTTTGGCAACTCCCTCTTTGCAGATGTGACTAGATGACATCACAATTCCCACTGTCACCCATGAGCCTGCGAAATTCAAAAGGATGTCACTCTGGTGAACAACTGCTACCGGGGTGGGGGGGGGAAGCTGTTGAATTTGGTGTTGTATTCACCATTGGCTGCACTTAAAAAAAAAGAAGCTAGTGAGACTAGACGCAGAATAGACATCTTGGACACTGCTGGCAAGTATCATTTCTTGCTCTTCTGTTTCACTGGGCTGAGAGGTCATGAAAACTCAGTTAAGTAAAAAGCAACAACTCTCTCTCTCTCTCTCTCTCTCTCTCTCTCTCTCTCTCTCTCTCTCTCTCTCTTTTTTACTAAACAGTCAGAATGTACCAAGCTCTGGGACAAACCCCAGTATAAGAGGGTCCCAAATGACCCTCTGAGCAACCTTAATACATACTTAGTAGGATCATCTCGGTTTGCAGTTGGTGAAACTGAGGCACAGGGAGATTTAGAGACCTGCGTAAGAGCTGAGGACTGATGGAGCAAGGGTATCCACGTTGATGTGGTTCAGCAAATGGAACTATAATTGAATTCCAGAAACATTAGCAAAGTGCCTCCCCCAAAGCCAAGGACAAATTGAAGTAGGAACTGTGGTGCTTGGAAATAGGGACTTGTCTTCTCCAGGGTGTGCCCGGCTTTAGGCACACTGAAAGGATCTGGGAAGGCACAGGTAATTTGCAAGTTCATGCACCAGGAGAGGAGGTAGAAATGCATCCGTAACTATAATCTGCCAGAGGTTCCGGGCACCAGGAGGTTGGCCTGAATAACCCGAGGGAAGAGGACACTGGTCTATAAGCTGTACAGAGGAGAGAGACATGATGAAAGTGTATTACTAAAAAATCTGCTGACCGTGAGCTGTTTGTTTCCTCATTGTCAGCAGCACCGAGTCCCTTGGAACTTAAAGCAAGGTAAATCTGCGACTGAAAAGAGGAGGGACTCTTTTTCTCTCGTATGTCCTGCTCCCCCCAATTCTGCTAAATCGGTTTGGATACTAGGACAGTGAACTGGAGTCAGAATCTTTAACATCTAAGTGGGCGCTGATGTTGTTTTCTGTCCAGTTTTTCTTCTTCCTAAGAATGTCAAAAGCTCTGGTCCGCAGGTAGCAGGCTGGAGTGAGTGTCGGAAACATGTGAAAGGACCGGCATCTTTAGACTCGTTCGTTTAGTCAATGCATACTTATTTACTGAGTGCTGCTGGGTACTAGAAGCTGTCCTCGATCGCGGGTGCGTGACTGTGAAGAAAAGAACACAGAACAAGGGATGATGGACGATGTGGGGTTAAGCATATTTTAGGGTGGGGCACTAGGCCTCTCTTAGGGACTCCCAGGCAATGTATCTCTGGAATTAACATTGCAGAAGTCTTGAATAATGAGAACAAGCAGAGGGAAAAACATTCCAGGCAAAGGAAACAGCTAGGGCAAAGGCCCTGAGGCTGGAAACTGGGAAAAGGAAGCAGGAACCCAGAGTTTGCAGTTAGCCACATTTGGACTTTGAAAAGCACATCTGAAGTAACCCCTGCTCACGTACGATGCTGGGAAAACACCCCAACTCTTAACTTTCTGATGTTCCTTTTTCTTATTATTAATGTTGTTCTTAGTAACTTAAAATTTCCACCTTAAAAATTAATTTTAAAAATTGCTTGGCATGTAAACTGCCAGAAAACAAGAATGCAGTAACAAAGGTCATCGACAATAAGTAGGAGATATAGGTGACAGGTTTCAGATCACCTTGGCGAGGGCGGCGGTGAGCTTTGGAAATGAAAGGCTGAAAATCACGTACTATTTATTATTTTAATAAATCTGTCTTGACGTCAATGCAATCGAATGTTGCCACATGATAATGGACTCCGCCGTTACCTGAAAGTTGAGGCCAAGCTCTGATGTTTATTTCCAAGACAGGAGACATTGATCCCTTCACTAATAGAGTATTACAAGTTTATTATGCTAAGTAACCAAAGCTGATTTCATTGTTTGATTTGATGGATGCTGGTGCTGTCAGAGTTCAGAATAGTCTGAGTCTAGAAGGCCACTAAGCATGGATATTTTTTCTCTCGTTAATTAGGAATCCTTGGAATCCATTCTAGGACAAAATCAATAAGAGAAAAACTTTGGGATACTTCGTCTCCAGAATCTTTCTGCGATCTCTCTGGGGATTGGGATTATTCGACCCAAGATTGTTCTCCCTTGAGACCAAAATGAGTCTGAGGCCAGACAGTGTGTGAGTTGGATGGGGCCCCACTGAGCTGGAGAGGCAACAGGAAATGTGATGAGAGGGGAAAAGACAGCTATAACAACAGGAGGAGGAAGTGAAGCCATAAAAACAAGAGAAGGAAGAAAAGTAATCATGAATTACACAAAGGCCAAGAGGAAAGGAAAACCAGACAGAAGCAGACAGCTGAACAACACAAGGAAGGGAAGATCGCAGCCTGCTGGGACCTGGTCTTTGATTTTTCTATTTACCAGTCCCCAGAGGAAGGGCATGTATTGACAATGATCTGATGAATAAATGGATGGAGAAATATTCAGCTTTCTCTTTTCCTAAATGGAATGTGAATCGAAGGCCGCCATTTTCAAGTTCTATGTACTGTGGGCTGTACAGCCACACAGATGTGAATACTGATCAAAAAGAGGAACAAACAAGATAAAGCGTGGAGAGGAGAGTCAACACTTTCATTTTAGTGAAGGAAGAAGTGCATCCCTTGGAAAAAAGAAACAGACAGCTGTCAATCATTTCTCCTCTCAATATCTTAGAGCAAGCCATAGTGTGTTCCTCAAAGTAGTAACAATGAGAAGCAATGATGTGCCTGCCGCCAAAGGATGAGGCTCCAAGGAGGCAGAGTGACTCAGGATTATTGCCCAATCCGAGGAATAACTTCAAGAGTCCAATCCAGCCCAGCCCACAATACTGAAGCAACAGCTTATGCATCCTGCTCCTACGTGCTTAACCTAACATGAATTCAGAGACACTTGCCCTTCCAGAAGCATATGATACACTATGGACTAAATGTCACAGACAAGGGTGGTTGTCATGGTCTGTGTGACAGATTCCTGACGGATCGTGATAAGGCGACCTGGGTAGAAATCACACTTTTGTCACTTACTAGCATGTGAAAGACTATGACAAAATAATACCTCCCTTCAGGTGGGTGAAGCTCACTTGGCAGAGAACTTGCCTAGCATGCATGAAGCGGTGCTGTTTGAACTGGCTAATGCATAAACTTGGCAAGAGGGGTGTGTATCCCTGTACTCCCAGTCCTTTGGTGTTGGAATCTACTTCTGGGTCAGAAGTTCACGGTTATCCTTGGCTATATATTGAGTCTGAGGCCAGTCTAAGCTATATGAGACACAGTCTCAAATAAAACATGAGCAAACAAACAAAAACCTACCTTAAAGTTGTTAGGAGAAGGAAGCGAACAGGAGGGAGGTGCCTAGCATACCAAAAAGGTTTGACATAATACTCGAATTTGCAGGATGGGGCACAAGGATGGAATTTCTTCCATGGTTGAACCGTAGGGTGCTGCTAGCAATTAAATTGCTTTGGCTCACAGAAATGGATGTTTCCAGTGGAGCATATTCCCACTAAAGTTCCTTATTTCCTTCACATTGTATCTATTTTTCAAGAGTTAGAAGGAAAAGAGAAAGAGGAGGAGAAATAACTGAGTGTCAGTGTCATCTGGGACTGGAAGCTGAGATCAGTCAAGGTCCCCATCCTCACATCCTGTGGTAAAGCAAGCCGGCCAGCATTTTCCAGGTCTTCCGAGGTAACACTGTGGCATATATTTCTTTGTGCTACAAGTGACAAATATTTCTTTAAAATCCAACTGTACAACAGAG
Organism: Rattus rattus; assembly: GCF_011064425.1. Classification (NCBI taxonomy): domain Eukaryota; kingdom Metazoa; phylum Chordata; class Mammalia; order Rodentia; family Muridae; genus Rattus; species Rattus rattus. Next base: position 204,788,750 of record NC_046156.1, on the reverse strand, counting down.
CTGGCATCTCCTAAAAGGATTTAAGTCTGTGACCAAACCATCTCAACACTGCTAACCCCGTTTAAAAGGATGTGGGATGCAAGGTGAAGCAAAGAGAGGAGTGTAAGAGGAGGTGGAGATCTAGAGTTGACCCTTCCAGAGTGGTGAGGAACAAAGGTCAGGCCTGGGTTCTTCCTTCTCCATGGAGAAGACCCCACTCCTCTCTGGACCAGCTGCTTTCCTCACCACAATGTACTCTCTCTACCTTGCTTCTGGAAACAGGACCAGACTGGCAAGCCACGAGAAATAGAAAGAGCGGATATTGTATTCTCTAATTTCTCGACACTTCAGGAACAAACACAAGATCCAAGATTATTCCAGAAGCCAGACTCCTTGTCAAAAACTACCCTTCACGCAGAGACCACAAACAACATGAACTCTAAAACAGTGTTCACTAGTCTAAATGGTGAGTTTCTCCTCAAAGAACCAACAATTCTAAGATTTTAGAGATGGGAAAAACCCTGAGATGGACGTGTATCTTTTCTTAACTATCTTGACTATCTTGACTTTCTTAACCTAGGCTCCTGTAACCATAGCCAGCGTGACTCTGAGAACTGGAAGTAGTTCACAGGGATTTGCCCTGCTTATTGTCTATGTTTTAGCACCAAATGGCAAGGGGCACCTCTGGTCCCCACCTCTAGAATTTATGTCAAAGAAATAAGATCCATGAAATCAGAAAGCTTGATGACAGTGAATGATACACACTTCGTGTAATAAAGAAACTATATCTGTGTCACCGAAAGGTATAAAGGGATAACTCTGATGCATGGCAATCAGAACCCCAGGACACACACAAATCCTCAGGAGCTGCTGTACTGTGATCCACAAGAGCAACCCAATCTGTTTCAGACATTTTTTCCTCTCCGAGGCAGGATCCCGTGAAGCACTGCGCTGGATATGTAGTTGAAGATTACCTTGAGCTGCTGATTTTCCTGCCTTGGATTCCTGAGTGCCAGGATTACAGCACTGTTTCGTGTAGTCCTGGGAATCAGAGTTAGGACACCCTGCATGTCTAGCACCCGTTCTACCAACTGAGCTGCACCCAGAGCTCTTCAGACACTTGTCTGAGAGCCCCTCAGTATAGTATGCAAGTGCTCTCTATAACTCCAGCAAGTATAAATGTCTAAAACAAGACAGTTTAGGATAGGCAAAGGTAAGCAGTTTATTTGTTGTATCTTTGCAGCCCCTTATTCTTCAACTATAACCAAGTAAGTAGGATAGAAGGGTGGAATATTTTGTCACAACCCACATATTTCCATTTCCGACAAAACAGAGCACACTGGAGAGTGTCACAGTCTACCTCCCGATACTGGTGCTTTTGATAGCTATGAGCCTGCAGAGACACACTATTGGCATAACCCTACTAGGTGAAAGATTATTGTGAAGATTTAGGAATGCACTTTAAAAAATACAGTAACATCACTGGGTCAAGAATACTTTTTTTTTAAATTGGAGCTGAGGATCGAACCCGGGACCTTGCCTTTGCTAGGCAAGTGCTCTACCACTGAACTAAATCCCTAACCCCCAAGAATACTCTTCGGGACACTTCCTATTATATACTCCCAACATTTAATGACAAACTCCAGCTACACTGTAACACTTGGAAATTGTTTTGCAAAATGTGCTAAAGTGTATGAAATTGCCATACATGGTAGTACAGGTTTTAATTAAAAAATTTTTTCCCTTCATCTTCAGGCTATCTGTGATGTTTTATATCAGGATAATTTTATTCCAAGTTACTAGATTTTAGATGGCTGCTGATATTAAGAAAAGACCAGGCAAGGGCTGCAGGGATGGCTCAGTGGTTAAGAATAGGTATTGTTCTTGGAAAGGATCTAAAATCAGTTCCCAGCACCCATGTCAGGCTCAGGACTGCCAATAATCCTGCAGGGGGATCCAACACCCCTGGTATCTATGAGCATTTGCACTTACGTGCAGACTCATATATGTGATTAAAAAGGAAACAAATATTTTTGAAAAGAGGAAGACTAGGTTTTGTTGAGTGGAACTTTTGGAGCTGGTAGATCTGAACTCTGTCCCTCCAAACCCATTGGTCAGTGTTTATGAATATGTGAGTTGGAATTTTAAAACTCCAGAGCAAGAGGTTAAGTAAACAGTCGTTGCCTCAGATTAACAAATGTTAAGCCACCGTCAGTGTGTGAAACGTTAAAGGCCCTTTTTATCTCATTCTTGTCTAAAGAACTGAATTTTCACAGTGTCAAAGCTGCAGATTCTCTCCTGCAACCCCTCTCAACACCTTGCCCCCACGGCACCTCCTTACTGTGGTCAATGGCATTTGAATACTCAGTGAATCCCAGCTGCTGGTTGATTGCCCTGAGTGAACTTTCATAAGGTAGTTTGAGTGAAAAAAAAAAAAAAAACCCAAAAATCTCAGCATCTGCTCACTCACATTCTTCTGTGGGATGGTCACTTCTAAGAGAAAGAGGTATGACTTTGTGGTCTGGGAATGCTTGGCCAGGGACATGGGATTCTCTTATTGGAATTAGTTTTGTTTGTTTAGTATCTCAGATCACTCTAACAAACTGTTGTCAGGACTCAGTTTACTCAGTTTAGAAAACAGGTTATAAAAATCTAGTTTACTAAATACTGAGTACTAATGAACACATGAAGTGTTTTGAGACAGAAAAGGATATGAGCACAACTAATTTTTATAAACTGATTTTCTGAAAAAAGAAAAAAAAAGAATAGTGTTGTCTTTTGGAAAAATAGACCCCCCCCCCAATTTCAACTTCATCGTTACAGTATTTTAATTTTTCTAAATGAATACTTTCAATATTAATTTTTTAAAAGTTAACATGCTAAGTGTTTTACACAATGTAAATACATTCCCTATCAATTGCGCTTAAATGTAAAGAGGTAGTCTCTTTGTCATATATAGAAATATATGAGACAAGGAAGTCCTTCCTGGCGTTCTGTGGGCTGTGAGAATGGAGGCATTATCAACCTTAATGTCTTAGGGGAAACATTGGCATGAGACCATTCTAGAGTCAATGAAAAGGAGAAGTAGGGATGACTGTTCTAAAATGATGAAGACTTCCTAGGATAAGATTCAACTTCCAGAAAGAGAAAATGCGCTCAAACCACGTAGAATGTGTGTAGGGACCAAATGATTGCCACTGATGTCCTATGACTGAAATGAGAACGCTTAAAAAATTATCCACAGATGTAAAGGTTCCATTGTGGGTGGCTAAGCTGGTCAGTATTCCCTATTCAAATTCGAGTTTCCTAAAATTAACCAACCACTTATGGGGTTAAAAAAAAAATCCTTCAAGATGTATTGTGATTCTTTACATTATGAACTTTTGATTTCCCATCTCTCCCTTCTCCTCTCCAAAGTGAGAACAAGACACCTGATCTCCAACCCTGTGTCTGGGATCTCAAATTTGGCTCTGAATATGTGTTTCAAATCTCATTAATTACAATATTGGTCCCAAGAGGAACAGCTGCAAAGAACGCTCTTTGTACTCAAAATAATTTGAACAAGGGCAAGGAAGCATTTTATTTTCGTGTGTAAACATACAGGGAGAAGCAGAACAGGGACGGCTCAGGTAGCCGCTGAGAGTTTTAATGATAATTGATTTGGTTACTTAAGCTTCAAGGTCGGCACATATAGGCACATATTCATATAAAAGTCACTTATATTGGATGCTATCACTCTTGTAGCAGTAACTCTGCCATTAATTTGGCAAGTTCTGAACTAAGACCTTTTAACATTTTATTCTTTCCAGATACTAAGACCAAATTTTTCTGAACCTGATGTCTTATTGTACAGCTCTGTAATTTAGTTTTTAAATATCAGAAAATATGCCATTACCCACAGGACTTTCTAATGTAACAAATTTGGTGAAAAACAAAGCAACCATATGAACACAGTAATAGCAAATAGCGTCTCCAAGTTTCCTTTTCCCTTTTCTTTTCTCTTTAGCACAGACACATCAGGGCAAACTGCAACTCTGTGGTCCTGTGTTATCAGAACACAACACCTACGACCATACATTGTCATCCTGTTAACGACTGTTGGCCTGGAGGTAGACAGTCAAGTGAACTATAAAGATAACTGAGTGCCTAACAGAAGGAGGGTCACCAAAATAACCTAAACACCTCGCTTTAAGATCCGATTGGCCAGCTAAAGTAAGCAGCCCTAGTTATGTGTCATTTGGAAGCTAGAATGTGCGAGTGCTTCGGTCCCACTCAAGGCTGATTGGTCATTTGGTAAGCAAAGGAAAACAGAAGAATTTCAACACCGGTTTAAGAATAATGGCTTATTGTTTTGTTTTGTCTTGACAGAACAAAGTTCATTTGGGGTTCAATGGGGATCTTTCTCTTTTCCAAGGTGTAGGAAAAGGGTAAACTCCTTGTTACAAAGAAACACTTGCAAAGTGAAAGTTACTTAGCAATCTCCCTCTCCCTCCCCACTCCTGTGCCCCCTCCCCCACCAAATGACCAAGTAGCAGTACACCTGGCCAAAGTGGCTTCCATCTGTATCCCTGACAGCAGGTGGTGACTGTATCTAATTCCATCAATGGGTGTTTGATTTACATTCAATCTGATTGTTTAACTGGTATGACAGTTGAAGAGGAAAGGTTAGGAAATATAGGTCCTGGTGAGGTTAGCTACCTTTGGTAGAAAAACAAGCCGTTTCTGGCTCGGCTGTGGGCCTGGAAGTTTCAGCAGTTGACAGAGGTCTCCTCTGGACAGTCTTCTGAGCACCATCACACGTGCCACGTTCCATGGGCCGCTCGGGGTCTCAAGATGGTAAACATTTTCTGGGTTAAAGCTAACAGAAGATAACTGGATAACAGCTCCACAAGGCTAACGTTGGAGGTAATGTTTGTGAATGGTAGCAACTTTATACAATTTGAGCATTTTGAGCAAGTTTCTTCGGAAGAGAGGGCTGCTGGTTGGCCCGGACCCTCTTCTTCCAGTTCGTCACAGACCATGAATGCAATGTTCCAAGCACCAAATCCCTGCAGGTTATTAGAACCAGAAGGGAGAAGGGAGAACAGGCAAGCTGTATGTCAGCCACCATTGTGAGTCGTTTAAAACATAAAGGAAAATTATAGTTTGAAATGGCAAATCATTTCTCTTTGGAATTAATCTGGAATTATACTCACTTCTTTTATTGGCTTAATTATTGTCTATTCTATAGAAATGTATATTTTTAAAAGTCACGTTTGCCCGCTATTATTTTTGTCATGCTCATGCCTCCTCGGTTGAACTGTTTCTTCTAATCTCTTTTTTCTTTTTTTTTTTTTTATAGTTTACTTCCCACCTTCATTTCCCTTAACAACAGTGGAAGCCCGTCCTGTTCATTTCCCCCAGTCGTCCCCCAGTATTTGATTGATGTTTAGTTGCCAACCCGTTTTCTTTCCCTCTGTTTCACTCACTGCCCTTCCTTAACCTTCTCCTGTTTTATTTCTGTCACTTGCTATCAGAACCCACAAACTCCATTTCTTTCCTTTCCATCCATCTCGGCATCTCCATATGCATTTTTATGATCCTACTGCTAAATGCTTAAAGCTGTGTGCAATCGAAAGGTATGCTTCCTCATTTGAATGTCATTTCCTTTCCTTAGCATAACCGTTCCTCCTCCTCCTCTATTCATCCCTTTCTGAGGTCTCCGTGTCCTACCCCAATGGCACCTCTCTTCCCCTGTCACCTCCCATTTGAAGCTCATCTCTTCTCTCAACCCGATTTCTACTCTGTCTGATTTTACAGCCAAGGATCTTTAACAAAATAAAGGATGGAGTCTATCAAAAACCAGGTTGCGTGTGTCTTGAGAAACTTTTGCGCATTCACTGAAATGAGATTAGGGACTTGGATCCAAAAATATTCTCGGGGAGTTTTCAGCTTGGGCACAGCTTTGCACACCTTGAGCTCTGGGGCCTATTCTGCTGGGCAAATACAGGGATGTCTTTCAGGGCCCTCTCTGAATCTTTCCAGTCCAAGGGTCAAACCGAAATGACATTGCCCATCCAAACTATTAAAGCAGGCCAAGCAGAGAATACTTGGGCCCCGGGTCTGCGGCAGATCTTTGCAGAGTACTGACAAGGAAGGGGCCAAGGCCTTGGGCCACTACGGTCCCAGGAGTAGGTCTCGTGGCCTCTTTGGGGGTGTGCTCCCCTCTTAGACAGGAGGACGACACTAGGCAGGGTGCTCCTTTGGGATGCAGGGCTTGACTTCAGAGCCGGCGACAGAACCTCGGCGGGCGCCCCGAATGGGAGGCAGGCACAGTGCCTCCCGGGGAGAGACGGAGGCTTGCTCAGTCCTTGAGCCAGAAGGTCGAGGGTTCAGAGCGGGCGTCCCCGGCCTGCTGGCCCTCCGGGAACGGGATCAGGGAGACACCCCAGACAGGAGGGATGAGATCAACCGCGGGGAACGGCGCGGGGAGTCTGGCCGGAGAGGAGCGGGAGAGGAGGTTGGCGGAACCCCGGTGCCGGGGCCGCGGGTCTGTCTGTGGACTCGCCGGGCGCCCCGAAGTCTGGGGCCGCCGCGACTCCCGTTCCGCAGTCGCTGCCAGGCACTCCAGGCCGCACTTTCCCCTCCTCCCCGCGCCTTCTCTCCAGTGAGGAGCCGGGCGCGGGCGGCGCGGGGGGCGGGGCGGCGGCGGAGGGAACAGCCAGTTGTTTAAAATCCTTCTAGAGCAGTTTCTAATTCCCCCCTAGCGCCCGGGTTCGGAGGGGGAGGGGGGAAGGAGAGCGGGAGGGGGGAGCGCGGCGGAGAGGGAAGGAGGGAGGGAGGGAGGGAGCCGGGGAGGGAGGGAAGGAGGGAGGAGACTGCCGCTTAGGCCGAGCCGCCGCCGCGCGCTCCGGCAGGCCGGAGGGAGGGGAGGCCTGTCAGTCTCGCGCGTTGCCAGGGCGAGGAGGGCGGAGCTCTGGCGTGGGGCGGCCAATGGTGGGGGTGGCTGCGTGGGTCGCCATGGGGACGGGGCTGTTCCCGGGGAGGCTGTGATGGGTTGACAGGTGCGTGACAGTGGGAGCTGCTCTCGGCACAAGCATGTACGGCAAAGGCAAGAGTAACAGCAGCGCCGTCCCGTCCGACAGCCAGGCCCGGGAGAAGTGAGTGTCTCCGCGCCGCAGCCACCTCCGCCTTCGCACGCGCGCACACTCGCGCACGCACTCGCACTCTCCGGGAACCGCAGCCACACGGCCGCCCCGCCGGGGGGAGCCGGGGGTGGGTTGCAGGGGGAGGCGCGGGGCGGGGGCGCGCGGCTCGGGGGAGCGGCCGCCTCCACGGGGGAGCCCCCGGGGCGGGTGGCCGCGGGCAGCCGGCGGCGGGAGGGACGCGCGTGGCGGGCGGGGGACGGCGGCGGCGGGGATGGAAACTTGTTTGGGTGGTTGAGGGGAACCACCCGCGGCTTCACCTCCTCGCAAAGTAACTTTGGAGCTGTGGTCCAGGACGGCCGGGCCGCGGCGGGCCGGCCTGGGGGGCGGGCTGCGGGCGCTGGGGTCCGGCGGGGGCCGCGAGCGTGGAGAGGGGAGAGGGCGGCGGGCCGGGAGGGCGGAAGCGGGCCCCCACGGGGCGCGGAGGGCAAGTGCGGGCGTGGGCCGGGCGGGCGCAGAGACGCGGGTCCGCGGGTTCTCCCGGCGCAGGCCGAGCAGGCGGGCGGGCGGGCAGGCGGGCGGGCCCGGGGTGGCGGGGGAAGTTTGGGAGTGGGAGTGCCGAGTTCCCGGAGGGAGAGTGTGTGCTGGCCCGCGCGGGGTCGGCCGCGAGAGCTTGGCGCTCCTGTCTCTCGCCACACACCGGCTCAGCGGCGGCCCCAGAACTTTTTGAGACTTGCCGTGTCCCCGGGGGTGGTGGCCGCGGGCGCGGAGGGCAGGTCCCGTGGGCCGTGGCGGCGCCGCCGCGAGGAGGGCTGCCCGCGGCGTGGACCCAGCGCTGGTCGGCGTGGGGGCTGCGGAAGGGATGCTGGGCGCAAGCCGCTCGCCTGGGTCGTGGGGGATACAGGTGGTAACTTCGGTGGGAACCGGGAGTACGTTGGAGAACCCGGGTGCCAGGGTCGCGGCACGCTGCGGAGCAGGCTAGTTGGCTGCTATTCTTGTGTACTTGTAACGGCGATTTGGTTGTTACTAAAATGAGAGCGAATAGCGACTGTGACACCGAGGAAGAGCCCTCCCCCCCTCCTATGTGCAGATGTTCAGACTGATTCCCTGTAGCTGGGTCTGCTGTGAGGGTCAAGCTTATCCTTGTCATTGAACACACTGTCTTGCTAAGGGGGCTCAGGCTGGGGGAGAGCAAGTCCTTCTCAGAGGTACTCTGGGTCTCTTGCATACAAAAACAGCTTGGTAAATAAATGTGTAGGCTACGGAGTTTCCCCCCTTGCTTTGGGCAGTTAGTCATACCTTTGAAAGTTTGTTGTGCCCCAGGGAGGGGAACATGTTCTAATCTTCCTGTTGGCAGCCATACATACACAATTCCCTTAGGATTTAGAGGTGGCAGGCCTTGATGTTGGAAAACAAAACACAACAACAAAATTAATGGAGAGATGCCATTGGTCCCCTCGTATCTTAAATATCTTGCTGTGACAAGGAATATAAAACATACAGTGTTTTATTGCCTGGTTAAGAAACTAGTTACTGGACTTGGGAGTTCTGAAATATTACTGTGTACTTATTAATCATTTGGCTGTAATATATCTGATACAAACATCTGGAGGAGGATGCTTTAACGATTATAAAATACCTGAATTTCACATTTTGAGGATTGAAAGGAATTGGGATACCTTGAAAACAGAATCTTGTCGTGGGTTCACTGAATTTGGTATTAATTTGGGTTTTAGCTGGACTCCCATGAATAGCTGATACTTAGCCCAGTCGATTCTATAGTCTCATGACTTAAAAAATAATGAATTTCAGTGAGGAGACAACAAGGAAGTTAGATTTGGTACGTTTTGGTCCTTTCCAGCTCTAATTCTGATTTTGTCACAAAAACAAGCAGTTGCCTTTTTAACTCTCATCTGCCAAACTGAACACCAAGTAGCATCCACTCTTAGAAGCAAAGTAATGAGGGCCCTGCTAGATGGTGCTGTTTGATTTAAATATATTTCTCCCATTTACTACAATTGGCAGTCGAGTTCTTAACTCGCTTTGCCTTTCGGACTAGACAGGTGAAGAGACCACTTGAATTGACAGTGGCTGTTCGGAGTTCATCGTTTCTGCATTAATTCCTAGCAATCTAAGACAAACATTGGAGAACACCCTGTTTTTATAGAATCAGTGCTGTTCGGCTCGGAGAGTTGATCTGATCACTATTGTTTCTGTTTACTGATATCGGTGTACTGATTGCAGAAGATAGGAAACAAAGTTGCCATTAAAGGTATGGCAGCAGAGTTTTGTTTTTCATTTTGAAGGAGGCAGATTTTAAGGGTTATCCGAGAGATAAATAATTCTCTAGTAAGCAACTTAAGACTGTCAGTCTTAAAAATCACAAATAGATTATATTTTAGTAGTAACTGTGAGTGCATTTTTGTAAAGCAGTTCTGCAGAATGAGCTGTGAGTGATGGCAAGAAGAAGTGAGCATGTTAGCTTTATAGGGGAGTGTGTTTTCTCACAGCCTCACGGTGAACAGTCACTCACCTGCGTTAAATCCTTGCTTTGTCCTGCAGTGAGAACTCACTATATAAAGTATTGGAAATTAATTCATGGCTTGTAAAATTTCTAAGATTTTGTTTTGTGGTTCTGAACATAAAAATTGGCTAGGGTCAGGTTAATTGTGTATTTTGTTGTTTTACAAAACAAACAGGTTAAGCCTGCTCAGAGGTTTACTAAAGGTTTAATTAGAGAGAGTGATCGAACAACCCTGGAGGAAGGTGGGCTGTTTGCATAGAAATTTTAATTCTGATCCTGTTAGCTTATTGCCACTGGCTTTAGTACTTTCCTTATAGCACTGATCAAAATAGTAATTAAATAATTGTGTGTATTTTTTTTTTTTTTTGAGTAGGGAACAGTACTTTTTATTTCTTCTCTTAAGCTTTTTTTTTTTTTTTTTTTTTTTTTTTGACATTAAGAACCCTGTCTTCTAATACTGGAAGTTCCAAAGTTCCAATTTCTTGGTGATGGCTATGCCATACTCAAAGGAATCTATCCAATGTGAAAAGTTCTCACTGTAAGGACATACAAGGTTGAGTTGTATATTCTTTATCGTGGTTTTATTTAAAAAAGAAAAAAAAAATCGGAACAAGAATCCAGCAGAAGGAACTGGTGTGTTTGCCACAGTGTACACATACCATCACTGTGTGGAGAGCCTCGTGTTTATTTTCTCTTTATTCCTACTTCTTCTTGTTCTCCCAATAATTCTAATGGGTGGTTTCTTCCTTCTCCATTTACTAACAAGACAGAACCCCTGTCTGATTAAGTGACTACCCAGGAACGAGAGCTGTGCTTTACACGAAGGTTTCTCCAACTTTGGAACTTGTCATCGAAACTGAAAGATACACTAGACCAGGTTACCTTCCCTGTCTAGGATAGGGTGTCCCTGATTTAGGGACCAGTATTACATAATCAGATGGGACAGCATCAGGATTTGGTCAGCTCTGTAGTCTCGACCATTGCTGTATCCTGGGCCTACGACTCTCCATGTTGGCGGGTTGCAAGGCTGTATGTGGTGTGGGACAAGGCACAGAAAGCTTAAGAGATGGAAGTTAGAATCCTAAAATAAGGAAGAATCCTTGTCTCTTGAGACTTTCCATTTTGTTTGCTTGCACTGACAATTTTAAATTAAGTTTAATAGTTGTGAGCAGCTTCTGTATGAAATAAATGTGTTTAACGTTAAACCGCACAACCAAAGAAATAGTGATAAGCCAATAAACACTGCTACATTTATTTAATTAATTAATTAATTAATTAATTTTCTGAGGTAGGGTCTCATGTAGCCAAGACAAGCCTGAGACTCCCTGTGAAGCAAGGCTGGCCTTCAGCTTTCACCCTCCTGCCTCCCATTCACAAGGACTGGAATCATGGGCGTGTATCACCACACCCATTTTATGTGGTGCTGGGCAGGCTCCCCACCAACCTCAGCTTCTAACTTGTTAGCGCTTTGTTGTGATACTGAAAGAAGAACCACTAGGAATTGAAGATGGGCACGAGAGCCACCTAGTAAGCAGTGACTTATATCAAGAAGTTACTAAACACAGAAGCCGAACTATAACATGGGGCACTGAAAAGTAATTTTGATATTTAGATGTTGGTTCTTACAGTTGAAAGTTCCAAAATGGAGTTTGCTATGCTCCCCTTCTAAGTGGCTACAGTCTGAAGAATATTTAAACGCTGCTGGGTATGAGTTTTTAGGGCTCAGTATCTGCTGCCCACCACCTTGTTCTCTCTCTCATTAATAAAACATCCTACCAAGCAAAAAGTATGTCTTTCTTTTTTCTGAAAGAAATAAGGCAGGCGAAGTAATACAGATCTTGTTAGAATCTTGTTTGATGAATGGTTGATACAGTTTAAGATTTCTAGTTTATTCTCTGAGGGAGAGAGGCTCTGAGAGTCAAATTCCTGGCCTTGTGCAGGCAAAGCAGGTGGTCTTCACTGCTAACATCCCAGCCCACAGGATTTCTAAGGCTGATGAGGGATCTTTATAGGAACAAAAGATACCCACTCTCCTCCCAATTTCCAGGACCTTTTCTCTAAAATATAAAGTAATTTGGATCTGAAATGTCATTTTAGCTGTGATTTTTTTTTCTTTTTTTTGATTGATGTCTTTTAGGAAAAGAATAAAATAAAAGCCCTTGTTTTTGTTTTTGTTTTTGTTTTTTTTTTTTAAAGGAATGAATCTAAAGAAAGAAATTGAGAATAGTGAGTTACAAGATCTCACCACATAACTCTGACTGGCTTGGAACTTCCTAGGTAGACCAGGCTGGCCTCAAACTCACAGAGATCCGCCTGCCTGTGCCCCAACATGCTAGGATTAAAGGTGTGGGCCACTAAGTTTGGCAAATTTTAGTATTTTATGATGAGATTTATTGTAATTTTTAAAAACAGTATTATATAAAATATTATAAACTATCAAAAATGTAAAAGGTCTATTTTTATACTTTCAAAGCTACTTTGCTCATAAAAACAAATCAGGATGAAAAGAAAGATCATTAAATTTTAGTGTATAGTAGTACAAATATGGCTTCCCTCTCCAGTTGCTACTAAAGGGCAGAATTGTATTGTTTAAAATTAGAGCATGTTCTGGAGCAGGGGCTGGATGCCCAGGTGGAGGCTGACCTGTAGTTTTCCAGTCCCAAGTAAAGTTTGAATTTAGAATCATCTAAGAAGCTTGGAGAGCTTAACTATATATTAGTGTTAGAAAACAAGATTAGGACCCCACTTATAGTTTTCGAATTTTGAAAGTATTTTGAGGCATATGCAACTTTATAACACATAGCTGTAATTGCGTTTTGGCATACAGGGAATGTTATCTACTACTGTGCTAGCATTAACATTATTTACTAACTGTTAATCCTTGGTAAACTTATGCTAAAAGTTTAAATTTATTAAGAACATATTTTTAAAAAATGGACTTAAAACAACTTTGGGATAATGGAATAATATGTATTTTTAATTTTGGAAAATAATTTTAAATAAAAATTAATTGAAAATATTCACATTTTTAAGAATGTTTATCAGATTTTGTGTACATTTTATATAAATACTTATCTTGTGTAAGTTAATGGGATGATAGGGAGTTACTTGAGTACTACACTGAAACCACACACACACACACTAGAAAGGCAGTGCAGGGTAAAGACAGTGGCCCACCATGGTCTCTTAGCAGAAGCTGTTCTTACCTTCCCAAGCTGTTGGTCATACCCATTGTGTGACAGTTCTGCAAAGCAGGCTCAGTGGGCCACAAAGCAAGGAGAGCTTTTTCATGAAGGTTTTAGATTCAGTGTAGGCTCTGATGGATGAGTGATTTTTGTCAGAGTTAATAGCTAAAAAACTTCCCAATAGTGAGACATTCATAGTTTCAGATAGTTACAAGAGTAGAAATGTATCTGAACTAACCTAAGCAGGCCCAATGCAGTGTCTGTTTGGGTATCATCTGTCTCAAACTGTTTCTGTATCATCTGTAGTTAGTCTTCCTGGTCCTTCCCCTTTTAAAAGAGAAACATCAGATGACAGAATTTTCTGGTAATAATTCTCGTATTTTCCTTTAAGAACTCTGATGATTGTATTTCATCCAGGACTCCTACCAGCCAATGATGAGCCATCTTGAGATTGCCATCTTGAGTTACCGCGAGCTTGAACCAATGATCTGGCAGGGCCTTATTTTTATATCTGCATTAACTTTATAGGCATGTCATATTAAAGTTAAGTGTTGTTTAAACTGTAGAAACCAAAGCACGGCATTTTGTCATTTGTCTTCCCAATTTTAATTTGTAAGTTGTAGCTATTGAAGAGTGTAGTTTTAATCACTAATAGTTTCAATTTTAACTCATTGTAAAATCAAGTCACATTAAAATACTAATTGAAGGAAGACAAGAATAGAAGGGGGCAAGTTGTTGATGTTAGAAGAGTTAAGAGCTGGTGCCCAAACAAGCGAACCTCTGAAACTTCAGCTGCTTTTGGGAAGGACCGGATACTTGCCCTCTTCTCCGTGTACCATCTAAAATTTGAGATTAAGAAAACCTAAAGCTACTTTATGGATGGCCGAAATCTAAGTAAATGAGTAACTGTGTTGTAAGTTATTTTACATAGAAATTAAAACGAATGCTTTTTGAGAAAGTACAAATACAGACCACATGCAGTTTTGTCGTAGATAATTACTGCTTAATAGTAACAAAACCAGCGACGCTCTGACTTGAGTGTTTTGTTACATTTGGCCTTTCTGTCATTTAACCCACTGAAAATCCCACAGGCAGTAGGTGCTATGTCTTAATGAAACAAAAGAAACGGAAGCGTTTACAATGTTTTTATCTTTATCAAAACAAGGCATAGAAAATGGCTTAATTAATCTGGTTTAAAAATCAATCCCTTGTCCTGCAGCATCTGAAGTGGTAATTCAGAGTCGACGGAGTAAATCAGGAACAGGACAGTGCAGGATCAGATTGTCTGCCTTCCCTCTTGCATCGTCATGGATGCAAGAGGTCCGGTACAGGTGCCTGGCGTCACTTCTTGTAGAAAGTACATGGCGGTGAATTGAATGCCTTATGAGAAAGTGAAAACATTTCCTCTGAACCGATTGCTAATGAAGATAATACTCTGCTGTGGCACACCCTGAGCTGGACCCCTCACTCCATTACCTAAACACAGCTAGGAGCAATCACGAGGCCATAGAGAGGATCCAGTGAGGGTTGCTCTCATGGGTTGGTAAAGTTTGCTGGAAAAATGTGCACTAATAAAAGTAAGTAAACAAATGGATTAGGTAAAGTTTTGGACACTTATTTTGGCAATAAAGTAATAAAACATGGGACTGTGTTAGAGACAGGGAAGCTATATTAAATTAGAAGTCACAGAGGAGGCTTCTTGGAGAAGGAGAGATTTAGACAGAGATCCGAGTCATTAATGCTAAACAGAGCAGGTAGGACAGGAGGATTTCAGGCAGATCTGAACTACCATCGAGGAAAGGTCTCAGCATAATTGTTTAAGGACGTGTAAGGTATGAAGGTCAGAGGGGAAAGTGTACTGAACTGGTTTGTGAATCCCGTTGGTATACAGTCTTCTTAGCTTGAGGGGTAAGTGTCTTTAATCTCCCAAGCTCTAAGGGTATAGTTGTTCCTAAGGAAAACACTAATGCTTTTATAATGATGTCGCTTTTAGAGAGGAAGAGCTAAGGTTGGGGTTGGAAATAAATCAGTCTTTAACTTTCTTGCCAGGAAGACCCGAGTTAAGCCCTGAGTCCTTGTGTAAAAAGCTGGCTATGGTAGTAAGCTTGTAATCCCAGGGCCGAGAGGCAGGGGTGGGCCTTTGGGCTCTTTGCCCAGCCCACCTAGTCTACTCAGTGAGCTACAGGGCACTGAGCAACCCTGCCTCAGAAGGTAGATGGCACCTCCCGAGTTTGTCCTCCGGCTGCCACATTCGTGTGACTACACACTCATACACACACATAGCATCAACACATACACAAGAAGACGTAAGTTAATGAGCACTTGGGGCTGTTGGGCTAACATCAAATGGTACAGTTGGTACAGTCACTTCTAAACTCCCAGAGAAGTTCGGATGATTTTGTAGCAGCCCTTATTGACCATTTTTGGTTCAGAGTTAATTCTGTGTGTTCTGAATGTTTGACTTCAAGGTTGGTTCTCCTTTCACTAGACATTAGCTGTTCCTTTGAGTGGGAGATGAATGAAGGTTTACCTATCAGTTCGATACTTTGGTTAAAAGAAAAATAACATTGTTAAAACATGTTAAGCACAATTTATGCAATTATATAATGCCAGAAGTGCTGTGTCATGAATAAAATGAACAAATCTGATTTAATTTTTTATTTTAAAAATAGTTTTACATATAATATATTTTGGTCATTTTTTTTTCATCCCTTAACTCCTCCAGATCATCCCTACCTCTCTACCCACCCAATTTTATGTTTTCTCTCTCAGAAAGCGAAACAGCAAAAACTCTGAAGCTCTAAACAAACAAAAACCAGTAAGACAAAGAATACAAAACAAAAGCACACACACACCAAATACAGAGTCCATCCAAATACTCTTGGGCATGGGGCCTGCCTTGGGCTGTGGTTAAAATATACCCAGTGACACACTATTGGAGAAAACTGACTTTCCCCTTTGCCAGTGAGTAGCAATTCCACATAATTTCCTGGTTAGGGGTAGGCTCTGTATCTACTTCTCCTTTATATGTCTGGGTTGAACTTGTACAGGCCTTGTGCACGCTGTCTCAGTCTTTGAGTTTGTGTGTATCAGTCCTGTTTCTGGAAGGGGCTATTTCTTCAGTGTTACCACCTCTTGCTCTTATATTTTTTTCTGCCTCCTCTTCTGCATCGTTCCCTGAGTTTTGAGAGCTTGGTACAGATATCCCATTGGGAGCTAACTAGTCTAGAGTCTCCCACTCTGCACATTATGCAGTTGTGGGTCTCTGTGTTCATTACCGCCTACTACAAGTCAGTTTCCCTGACAAGGGTTGACTGACGCGCTGATCTATGGTGTAGCAGTATGCCATTGGTTATTTATTATTTCTTGTAGTTCCTTTAGGAGAATTAGAGCATTAGCTGGTCCCATAGGTCTATGGCCTACATAGTCTCGGTCTCAGGTTTTTTTTTTTTTTTTGGCTATTTTAGCAGTATTTATTACATGTGGGTTGGGTCTTAAATGCAGTCAGAAGGTGGTAGTCACTCCTGTAACATTTGTGCCTGTTATATCAGCCAATCTCGCAGGCAGGTCTTTGTCAACGGTCGCAGGGTTTACCTTTCTCAGCTGGTGGCTTACAAGTATCTCCTAGCACCATGGATATTAGAGGTGAAGCTGACTAGAGAAAGAGGCACCATTGAGCACTAGTTCAATTCTCCGTTCCCTATGATATAAGTAACTGGTGTCTTGAGCACCAGGGTCTTACTGTCAGGCTATAGAGGGTCACTAGTAGCCTTGGTAAATAGCCTGTGACATTTGGGAACCCACAAGTCCAACTTTAATTTGAAGTTCTTGTGGTGTTCTTATTATATAAGTGGACCAGTGGATGTGGGATTTAGGGTAGTTTTGACCTTGTATGTTTTTGTTTTATGAGATAGGGCACTGCCACGTGGCTCAGGCTAGACTTGAACTCGTGTCTTTCCTGCCTCAGTGTCTCAAATTCAGGAATTGTAGGTGTGCATACTGTGTCCGCTTAGTTTGGATTTCTAATTTATGAAGGCATAGACAATTTTAATCAGTGAACTCTTACCCATTCATTTGTTTGTTTGTGTCTGGGGAGTTAAACTAGAGGTAGGGAAAGGAAGTTCTTCTCGCCCCGCTGTGTGCTCTGCTAGTCTTTAAGGGGAATGAAGATGAGTTGTGTTTAGTGTTTGGATTCAAGCCAAGGCTGCCTGGCCCTTTGCAGTTAGGCATAGAGTCAGGTGGCAGGAGAGTGTGGTGAAGGTTCTTTATCTTAGGATAGGAAATAGAGATGGCTTGGAGACTATAACTTCTAAGGCACATTCAAGGGGCCTCTTTCTCTAGTCGGTTCTACCTCCTAAAGTTTCTAGAATCACTTGGAACAGTACTATCAGCTGCTGACCAAGTGTTCAACGCACAAGTCTGGAAACATTTTCTGATCAAAATATAACACGTACCTCTCTCTAAAAAAAATAAGGGAGAGGCTTTCAATATAAATGATGGCCGTTCTCTTTTCCTATGGTAAAATATGTATAACAAAGTCTACCATTTTAACTAGTTTCTGGTGTGCAGCAGCAGTGCCTGCCATCAGTCATCTACGTGGTGCTGGTTCACCTGATTTCCAGGGCTTTTCATCTGCCTGAGGGGAGGGGAGAGAACTAACAACTTCCCACTCCCCTCTCCTCCCAGCATCTGGCAACCACATATACTTTTCTGCTTTTGAATTTGATTATTCTAGGAGCCTCAGTAAATGGAATCAAACAGTATTTGTATCTGGATTCTTTCTTGCTTAATCCTCACGGTAACTCATAAAGTAAACATATTTTTGATTTTAAACTGGGGAAACTGAATCTCAGGGAGTGTTTATGTGCTATCCAAGGACACTCAGTGAACTGTGTAGCCTGTATCCAAACTCTGTTGCTCATTTTAACCACTTTTACTCTTTGTGTTTCTTTGTTTGATGCAGGAGGGAAAAAAATGTGAGTAGGGTGGGGGTGGGGTAGGAAGTGGGAGAATGCTTTAGCTGTTCTGTTGGCAACACATCCACCATGTTTAGTTGGAATGGGACCTAACAGGGGAGCTTAAAGAAAGATTAGAAGCAATTTGCACCTGCTGGAAGGGTGGATAGACTCATCTGAGCCACAGACCTGCTCCACTCCTCTAGTAGTGTCTGAGGCTTAACAATTTCCATAGAAATGCTTACAAAAGAGGAAGATACTTACTAGCAACTCAGGCTTCATTCTTCTGTAAGTAGTAACAAATAACTGTTAGAAGTTACTTTACTTGGTAAACTTTGGAGTCAGAATAAATAGAAGATAATCACTAGAAAAAAATCAGTAATTATGAGTTTCCTTTATCTATTGTCTTTCCCAGTGAACATATACCCTATTTGTATGTTTATTTTTGAACAAGCTCTTCTGGAAAGTTCCATGTGGTCCAGAAGTACTACAGCCATATTGAGTCTGTCACCAGTCATTTCTCTGGAAATGACTACTAGAAAAATATGAAACAATTTCTTTGTTGGTTTTTTCATTATATACTATTTGTTGGCCATGACTAGATTAAAATCCGAGATGGTTACACTGTATCATAGCATTAAAAGCAAGGGCTGTTAATAGGAAGCTATTACAGTGTTTTAAAAAAGCATTTTAAAGCCTGAATTAAACTTAGTGATTGATATTATTATTCTTTCATTTAAAATTGTCATGGAAAAACATGTCTGAGCTGCTTGCCATAAAATACCCGTCACATAAATGCACACATGAAGTGCACACTGCCTTTTGGGACAGCCTTGCTGGTTCACTTTGACTTCAGATTGTGTTGGGTAAGTTATGTGAGCTGGATTGGAGAGCCAGGAAGCTGAGGAGAAAGCAAGTTTTTCCTGAAACATTAAATATGTTGCTGGAGCTCTTTAGCGCCTACCACCACTGATAAGAGAGCTGATAACACAGCAAGTGCTGTAACAATGATACCAGCTGACCAGTCATTAGAGTTAGGTCTCCAACAGGATGGAGTCTTCAAAGGGGTACTGCAAAGCGTTTAATGAAGATATGTGCAAAATTAAACCCAGGCATGGGAACGCCAAGTGATTAGCAAGGAGAGTTTTGACACTCCTAGGTCTGAAGGATCATTCAGAACAGTTATCAGAATCTGGTGGGAGCTACCGTTGCTGGAGAAAGGCCAGTCTCTGGAGCTGTGGTTTGAAAAGGACCACTGCCACTGTCAGCTCTGCTTAGAGGCCTAGCAGGGAGGACCCACCTTCTGCTGCTGCTACTGCTCATCTCTGGAGCCAGAGTCAAGGAATTTGGTGACATGTAGTCCTTGGAGATAAGCTCCCCAGGTCTGCGGAATGATGGAAACCTGAGAGTGATCTGAGGAGACGTAGGAAGCAGCTAGCATAGTGTTCAGTCTCTATTATGTTTTTAACTCTAGAGAAAACCTTTCAGTTCTTAAGGGAAGAGCCTCAAAAGCCAATTTTACAAAAAATAGCATTTAAAATTAGCTTAAAAATGTCTGAGTATATAATTTTATGTGTACTGTGATGATGGGGATTATATTAATCTTGCTTTCTATTATTTCTTTATCCATTAAAAAAACAGCCAACATAAACCATGCTGTGTTATGTGTCAGTGTCAGTTGAGCCTTCTAAGTCAGCTCAGTTTAGTCATCTCTGTCCACCTCAGCCTTCGCAGGGCTCGCTGTCCCCACCTACCTCCCTGGTAGCAAGAGCTCTAATGTGTAAGCAGACTGTTTTAGGAGGCTTCTGAGAGAAGATACTACGTTCTAGAGAGTAAGGATAGTTAGTTGGGGGTGGTCAGTTAAAGAGCATTCTAGAAGAAGCATGTACACAAACACGAAGACATTAAAGAGAAATGGTATACAGTCTTAGTTGATGTGTTCCAGGACCCCCATGGCTCCTGTGTGGAAGTTCAAGTCCTTTACATGATAGGGTATACTGTGTGCATGCAGTGTCCCCACACGCCCTCAGGTGCCTTCAGTCTTCTTTAGATTACTCATCTAGTGCAGTGTGAATAATGTTTAGGTGGTTGCAGATGCAGTATTTTCTGAGTGTTGTCAGTGTGAAGTTGAACTGTAAATACAGAAGGGCCAAATGTTTTGGTAGACTGCTGTGAATTTGGTGTAAAGTTGGTAGATGATATGTGTGGCAAGTTAAACTATTTTGGTTGTAACCTTGAGTGACAGCTTGATTTATGAGATAAGGATTTTAAGCAGAACAGTTACATCATGAGATGCATACGGAATAATGATTTTGTAAGTAATATGGGGATCAGGGTAAGGGGCATCTGTCTCAGGAGCTTTTGTAAGTGAACTGCAGTGACAATACAACTTTATGTGGTCTCTCTCTCTCTCTTTCTCTCTCTCTCTCTCTCTCTCTCTCTCTCTCTCTCTCTCTCTCTCCCCCTCTCTCCCTCTCTCTCTCTCTCGACTAATATTGTAGAGGTTTCAGGGTATAGAACACACTGGACTCAGGCTTCAATGTAAAGGAAATAGGATTTTAAAGTGGCTACTGTGTTTCATGCAGACATGGAAGGAGGCACAGGAAGAAGGTGGGAAAGTGTAAGGAGGAGGATGCCCAGAAGGAAACGCCATTCATGTCTAGAGATGGAGCCCCGGGGGGGGGGGGAATCTAGGCTGGAGACACTGGAATAGAGAAGGGGTTGGGGCAAGGATGTACTGTTTAGAAGCATGCAGTGCTCACATTTCGAGCACATTTCCAGGCATTCTGGGAGTTGCTCTCGTGTTGCTGATGAAAGGAACCAAGGCTTAGTAAGCTTGGTAGTCTTGTAAACCAAACTTGTGAGAGCCACACTCTGTGCCCAGGATTAGCGTATTCACTCAATACTGTCATGGAGGTGTGAGATTCAGACATGTGCATTTGCCTTTAGTGCATAGCTTGGTGACCAAGGGAACATAAAAGTGTGACAAGCACCCACATGAAGAAAAGACTCAGAAGCATCCTGTGTTTCTACCTTACCTGACTTCTACCAATGGAGATTAGTTGAGAGCTTTTCTAGAGCCCAGATTGTCCTGTTACGTATTTGAAGACATGAAGCTGGAAGGAAGTGCAGTCTTGGACATGTGGGGGGAGGAGGTGAGGAAACTGAAGGAGATAAGCCTGGAGAATATGTAAAGGCAGGTAGAGTGAAAGATTGAGATTTAGATGGACGACCAGCAAACAGAAATGAGGGGACCTCATAAGGCATCGTGTCAAGAAGGAGAGTGTCCAGAGGGGAGGTTAACTTGGACAGGCCCAGAAGAGAATACGAAGTTAACCAGAGCTGGAGTTTAAAATGATGTTTCCTCCTGTGACCTGAGAGAAACGCTCCAGCTGAGTGGGCTCAAGGGTGCCTTGGAGATTGTTGTTTTGTTTGATTGTTGGTTTTGACAGACTCTCACTATGTACATGTAGCCCTGGCTGGCCAGAAACACAGAGATCTACCTTCCTTTGTCTCTGCTGGCCTCCTGAGTGCTGAGGTTAAAACAGTTGTGTATAACCATGCAGGGCAGTGTGAGTGTTTTAGGGATAAGGAAGAGAGATGGAGGTGGCAGGTATGGGAAGCCTGGTGGCTTCACCCTACACATGTGCTGAATGGCAAGTGTTCAATGGCTCTGTCACATCGTGAAGAAGTTTTGTTAATTACTGTGGTCTACTTTCTTATACTTTAAGTTTTATTAAATTATGACAACAATGGGTTACTATAGGGTATGAGAAAGAAGCCAGTAAGTGGATTTTTTTTTCTTTAGTACATAGGCATTGAAGGAGAACGTGTATAACTTTTAAAAATGAGTTTTAGGATAGTTTACAGTGTTATTTTTTTTGTCAGTTGATTTTTAGAAGCTTTCTGAATCTTAGAGTAGAATAAAGGCTCATCTCCAAGAGGTAATTGAGAAATGATTGTGGTATAGTTAATGAAACTACATTAATAACTGCTTGCTGGGTCTACCAGTCAGTTGGCCATCAGTTTTGAAACCAAATGCATTATAAGAAAAATAACCTAAAAAAATGAGGGAAGGAAAATTATTGTTTTAACAATTTTCCCCAAGGTTAAAACATTCTATCCTGCAGGAAGCTCCCTAGGCGGGAAGGTAAACAGCTCAAAATAGCTTCAGGAAGTCCCTGAAACAGACCAGATTCACTAGGCTCCTCCCTGCCAGAGTAAGCAGTAAAACTGAGCTGCCAAGAAGTCTCAGACCAGACCAGCTAGCTGCCTGGAAGAGGTTTAGGTCAGAGTCACTTGGAAAGGACACTCTCCAACCTGTTGAGCCCCTGCAGACTGTGCAGTGTTCTTCAGGTTCTCAGCTTTGTGAGCTTTCATCCATGCTGGCATGGGGGCTGTGGTGATGCAGCTGTCTTTGAGTCATTTCTGTTCCTGCATGTAACCCCAGCAAAACTCATTGGTTCAACAAGTTGGACTTTGGTGTTATCTGTACTTTGTTCTGTTGTGTAGGCTTCCTATCTGAGGTGAGTAGATGTGTGTGTGTGTGTGTGTGTGTGTGTGTGTGTGTGTGTGTGTGTGTGTGTGATCTTCCCATCCCCAACAAAAAAGAAGAAAGTAAAAATAACCATATGACCTGCAGTTTTTTTTTCCTATATTTACACATGCCTGGGAATTTTGAAGAATTGGTTAATGAAGACAAAACAAAACAACCCAAAGACACTTGTATAAAATCTACCTTTTTTTTTTTTATTATTTACTTATTTTACTATCAGGAACGCAATTTAATTGATAAGAATAAGTCTGTCTGTGCAGCAAGGCCTTGTGAGGAAGTAAGTGACATAGCATATGTGCTTGAGTTCTGGCACATTCTGGGGTAACAGGGAGGACTGTGACAAAGAGGTGAACCCAGAAGCACGAGCCCACTTCTACTTCATGATTGTACATGGTGCGGGAGAGAGAACCTAGGGCCTTACACACGTTAGGCAAATGCTCTACCACTAAGCCACACCCCTAGCCCAAGAGGCAGTTTTCCTGAATCTCACGCCAACTTTTCTTAAACATATCTTTTAACCAAAGTATATTTTAAGACTGGTTTTGCTGATGCACATACTCCTTGCAGCATGGGGGAGGAGGATCAGGACTTCAAGAACAGCCTTGACTCTATGGTTTCAGATCAGCCTGGACCACGGGAGACCTTGTCTCAATGCCACCCCAGCCACCACCAAAAACAAAAAAGAAAACCAAAAGAAAAAAGGAAAAAGAAAAAGTCAAGTAAAATAAAAGTGAGTTTAGTTGAGGGGGAGGAGGTAAAAAAGTTAATGTACAAGATTTTCACAGGTCAGGAACAGAACAGAGAGTACAAGGGACGGAGATGACAGATGATAACATTTGTTGGTCATTTTCCAGGTTCCCAATAAATACCTCCCTCAAAAGCAAAAGTTAAAACAAGTTTAAATTCTGTCATCCAGTCACTCATTAAATACTTATTCAGGGTCTCACTGTCTGCCAGGTACTGTACAAGGCAGCAGATCCAGCAGTGAGGAGACAAACCTTGCCAGAGAAGTGAACAGAGTGCTTGGCATAGGGGACAGTCTGTGCTTGGGAGAGAGCCAGATCCAAGACTGAGCCTGTCAGGAAACAGAGAGTCCTGCAGTGCTGTGGCCTGTGTTGAAGGGGGTGGGGCTTAGGGAAGGGTAGGAGAAGTTCCAGAGAGAAGTCACCCAAGTTCCTTCTGGAGAGCCAGGGATCAATTTAAAATTCCTCCCAAAGCTGCCCCCCCCCCCCGAAGTTCTCCAGTAGGCAGGGACCCAAAGTTTACTTTTTACCATCCAGAGAGCAGGAAGCATGCGATCTGAGGGGTTCAGTAAGAGCAACCTCATTTCGTCTAGTGTAGTCTAGCAGACTGGCGAACGCCCTTGTCATCTGCCACAGTGCACATTTGTCCAAGTGCGAGTATGGAGCCGGTAGGGAGACTGACTAATTTATCATGTGTCTTCTGATACGACGGCAAAGCTTCGATTTTCTCATCAGTAGTGATATTTATGAAGTGTGTTGTGAGTAAACTGGTAAATGTCAAGTTCTTACTAAGAATTATTTTGTCGTTAGAAAGTATATTTGGATTAAAAAGTGTAAGGTATAAATTAGAAACTGTGTCATTAAAGTACAGAATACACAATTCATCTCATGACCGAGTAGAGGTTTGAAATGCAGCTGTGAGTATTTGGGCTCTCTCTTTATATTATAAACACAGTGAATTCAGTTGCATCAGCATATTTATATAATGTGTACTGTCCAGCAGGAGACAAAGCTTACTTACACTCACTGCTATTCTAAGCAAAGCACTTTTCTTTAGTAACAAATTCACTTTAAGTGAATGCTTATATTCACTTAAAACCAACTATAAAACATAGATCAATTCAGATTTTTCCTTGAATAAGACAGTGTATGTGTGTGTTTGTAAACCACAACTCAGAGACAGTGCTTTTGATCTCATTGTTAAATCAGTCCCCGACAGGAGAGGCACAGCACCTCTCTCACCAGATACCGTCTTCACATAGCTTCTTGTGTGTCATTGTTTAAGTAAAAGAAATAGTTCCACTTAAGTTCATGAGGATTTCTAAGTCATTTCCTAGCTTCTCCTGTGTTGTGCATATTCTCAATGTTTTGATTGTCCTTTTGGTAATGCCAGCAGCTTGAAATGTGTGAGTTGTTTCTGTATTACGGTGGCTCATTGTCATTTTGAATAGGCCTGAGAGGGAGCTACTCATGTCAAACTACAGACTAAAACCAAGGTGAGGAATATTATAGCCTAGCTTTTCCAGCCCTTTAAGACAGTAAATATTTGACCAAGGGGGGGTAACATTTAAATGTAAACAAATAAGATGATTAATAAAAAAGAACAATGTAAAATATAAACATTTCAAAACATAAAGAAGATTAAATATTTAAGGCTATTGTTTGATTGTCTAGTCTCAGTTTCCTTGGCTGTTGTGAATGGGGAAGCATATTAGACATTGGACTGTTTTTATCCATGTACTTAAGACAGTATAAAGGCAAAGAGGGGTATACTTGTTTCTATATTATTTATTACTCTCCCTATGTATCCCTAATTTAACAAAGAAATAGTCAGAAAATGCCATCTTTCTGTCTGTGCGTTAATACAACTTGCCATCTTTGATTTGGTATTTTTTTCACAGGTAACTGAGGCTGATCATGCTTTAATACATTTTGGATTCTCTTTTCTTGGATAGAATAGAGAATAGTTTCATATCTGTATAAAGTGCACTAGGTTTTAGTAAGGACTACTTAGAATTTTGAGCCTTCATTCAGACGGAACTTGTAGCTCTCCCTGGGTCTGTGGGAGAGCTTCTGCTGATTGCATGCTCCAAGTATTGGTCTGTGTCTTGGGGAGACGTCTCACAGCTGTCATTTACCATAACTGAGAGGGCCCAGATCTTAGCTGTTTGAATGTCACAGGAGCTCTGTCTTTTCCCTAGACTTGCTTACCATATTATTTCCTCCATTCAATAGAATCTTGAGGTTGCTGGAGTCTTTATTTTTTCTGCTTATGACTGATAGGTTTTATTTTGTGATTGACATCGAAATGAGCTTATACAGCAGGCATTGTCTGTTATTGACAGATTCTGGAATATTTACTCAATGAAGAAAGGTTAAAGTGCTTATAAGTGTTTTACGTTTAAAGCTCTTAGAATTATGCAAATAGAAGAGTTTTATAACTTTAAATTATTTTCTGAGAGCCCCTTCTAATGATAAGAAAATTATTTATCCAGAACTTGAGAAAATTTTAACACTTCAGTTTTCTTTTTTTATATTTTTTCATGTTTTAAAATTATGATTAAACCCTTTCCTCCTCCAAGCCCCTGAATGTAAGGTAAAAAGGGAAGTCCTTATGAAAGGTATCAGAAGAGGAAAACAAACAAATTGTCCCTTTTCTGGTAGATAGCGATTTAGAGCTTCACTGACTGGATTAGATTTGTGGGATTCCACTTAATCCTCAGAGTTTTGATAGGAAGCTGAACGTGTAAATGCACAACAGTTTTATTTAAAATAATGAACATATCGTTTACATAATATGAAGAAATATAGTGTCTGGTAATGCTCTTCACTGCTTGTGTGGATCTACACTGTAAAGACAACTGCGGTGTTCATGAAGAACACCCACTTTTAATGTATATTAGAAGTATTTAGATAGTTTATGGATCATGGATTTTACCTCTTTATTTTGAAGAAGGTAAGTTTTAGCTTTCATATTTAGATGCACCAAAAAGTTAAAACATTGCAGACAAGATGGTAGCATGCCATGATTTTTGCAAATTTTAGTTTTTGAAATACAAATCTTTAATGGTTTTGAGATTTCTTTCCACTTTGAATGGAGTATTCTAAATGCTCAGACTTTCCAGTTTCTGTAGGGGATGGGACAAAAGGTGATTTTGACTGGGTATGAATCAAATCAAAGATGCAGAGTTCAAACACCCAGGTTTTATTCACCTGACAGGGTAATTGAGATGACAACGTACCTTTTTCAATGACTTATTCATAGCTTTATCTTAGTAAATTCCCAGACTGTATATATGTATATAACTAGAACCAAGTCAGAACAGAGCAAAAACCTCTCTCTGTGTTTCTGTCTCTCTGTCTCTCAACTGTTAGGTATTATTTCTCTCAAAGAAATCTGCAAACAAGTGGTTTATGTTCCTGAGAGAGAAGATAAAGTGCCTTCTCATTTAGAGGGTTATCTCTCCTATAGATTTATTGAAACTTAGAGATCAAAGAATACTATGTCAGTTGAAATCTATTTGGATAATTGATTTATTTTTGTGGTTCTTACTACAATGGTCACTTGAAGTAGACAAGCCATTATAACCCACAACTTAGTAACTAGCCAAGGAGTCTCCTCTTACTGGCATAAAGATAATTTTCCATTGGATATTGCCAAAGATTCATTCGGCTTAGTGCCTTTGTAGACTTTGAAAGTACTGATAGACACGATTGCTTTTTTGAGGGCAACACTTCTATCCCACGAATATATTAGTGACTTTCCTCTAAGTCTCTGGTCATCTAAAAAGGATAAATGACAAAAACATGATATTTTTAGTAAACTTAAGGTGAGTTAATAGTTGAAAAAAACCACAATAATGTTAGCTGATAACTCCATCATTTTGATGCTAATTTTATGGCCATTGATAAATATTTATTGGATGAGTCCATTTTGAGTAATGAGGGAATTAGGAAATTCTCAATTTATATTCATTCTTGAAAAAGGTGTGAAAGTATATAATTTCCATAAAATTTATATTTTAGTGCATAGTAGTAGGGGGAATAGTTTCAGCCGTGACTTAAAGGGTGCTTGCTAGATACTTATCCGTGATTTCTGTAAGCCATCAACTTTGAGAGGGTGGTATTGGATCTCTTAGTAAGATGAAGTGACAAACTACAGATGCCTGTTGACATTTGTTGAAACTTAGCTCAGAATTGGTTTGAACTGGAATCTGTGACTACGGAGAGAAGTGTTTTCACATCACTTTTTTTGCCTCCTAAATTAATGCTTGTGTTGTCTGGAATATTCACTTCTGATGAACACTTTGCTTTCCCAATGATGCTGGTTAAACGAGGTGTTAGTGTAATAAGGTGCTAATTGAATGGTGCACAGAGTAAGTGAAAAAGAAATTAAAGAAGGAAAAGGCTGTGTGCTGAAGTCATCAGGGAAACTGCTTGGAGTAGCTGTGGGACTTGAGTTCATTCAGTTAATGCTATGGAAGCATTCTGAATACTGGACTTGGTAGGAAATGTAGGGTGCAAATAAAAATAGAGAAAGACAGGTAGAGGATATTTCTTTTGGAGAAACTAATTATTAGGTGTTTAAAAATATTATGTTCATCCTGAAAGAATCAAAGAAGCCCAGTGTGAGCAGAAGAGAGCTTTTATGTTGAAGAACAGTAGGATATTCTCTAGAAAAGGCTTATGAAGGTGATGGGCAGTAGTTAAACCATGTAGGGTTTAACTGCCTCTGTGCTTGCCAGCAGCAGTGGCACTGTGGGACTAAAGACTATTTTAGGAAACTTGAATCCCAGCAGGAGTGTTCAGCTTTAAATTACAACAGGGGAGTATTGGTACAGTCAGAGGGGCAGGTCTGGTCCTAGGCTTGGTTTCCATCTGTCCAGGTGTGGACTGATAGTTCATGTGCTGGATTTATCGTCTACACGCTGGATTGGGAGCCCACGTGCTGGATTGAGCATCTATGAGCTTGAACTATCATTCCCTTCTCTGCATTTAACTTCTGGAGTGCTTTTGGCCAGCCTAGGTCTTGTAATTTAGTGGGTGTAAGGTATAAGGTGGGACACACCCTTCTTCCAAGTTAGATTTAGTTGTGACCATGAGTGTTTGCTCGGGATTTTCACTGAGCTCTAAGAATTCATTAACTTGGACAACAACATGCTGTTAGTCTTAGTAGCATAAGGTCTGGTCTTATTTAATTTGTTTAAAATGTTCTCATCTTGCTTCCATTCTCATTTGCTACGTCTGGATATTCACAGAGGTGTTTAAGAGATGCCTGTGTATTTAAAAAATGTATGGAGTAGCACACAAGTGCCTTTAGTCCCAGATATTGGAAGGCAGAGGCACAGAGGCACAGAGGCAGAGTGGCAAGTTTGAGGCCAGTATGCTCTGTATAGAGAGTTCCAGGACAGCCAGGGCTACATAGAGAGACCTCATCTCAAAAACAAACAAAATGAAACAAAAAGCAAAAAAACCAAAACAGAAAACGTTATGGTGGTGACATGTTTATAAGCAGTGTCTTGCTAAAGGTCTTTCGTTATTTGTTTCCTCACAACACCCTAAAATAGCTGATATAGGAAACTTAAAGTCATCCCATGAAGCACATGTAGAGAAACACTCTGAAGGATTTTCCTGATCAGCTCTTTAAGCTCTGTGCTAACAACTCAGCCAGTTTCCTTCTATAACTGATTTAACTGCTCCTGACCTCGGCATCTTCTCCTTCAGCCCCTTCATCTACAAGATGAGGACTGTGAAGCAGGCCCGAGGATTTTTAATGTCCAATGTGTATATTTCATAACTTGTACCTGATCATGTCTCACAGGGTCCTCTGGGGTGGCCACCTCAGTTGCCTGAAATGTCTACTGATTTGTATATACATTTGTGATAAGTTGGGGATGAGGCTCATTTATAAGGATAGTAATTATTTTTCATATTAAGCGTATAACCTAAAAGGTGCAGTAGTTTTAGTGTAGCAGCATTTTGACGTTGTCATCACATGAAACACATGTGGCATTTTCTGTTGATAGACATGCGTTAGCATATCCCACAGTTTGGGGCACTTCAGATTAATTTTTTTTCTCATTTTCTTTTTTTTTAATTGGATATTTTTTAAATTTACATTTCAAATGTTATCCCTTTTCCCAGTTTCCTGTTGATAAACCCCTTATCCCACCCCTGCTTCTATGATGGTGTTCCCCCACCCACCCACCTATTCCCTCCTCCCTGCCCTGACATTCCCCTACACGGGGGCATCCATCCTTGGCAGGAACCAAGGGCTTCTCCTCCCATTGATGCCCAGCAAGGTCATCCTCTGCTACATATGCAGTTGGAGCCATGGGTCTGTCCATGTGTACTCTTTGGGTAGAGGTTTAGTCCCTGGGAGCTCTGGTTGGTTGATATTGATGTTATGGGGTTGCAAACCCCTTCAACTCCTTCAATCCTTTCTCTAACTCCTCCATTGGGGACCCTGTTCTCAGTTCAATGGTTGGCTGCGAGCATTTGACTCTGTCATGTTCTGGCAGTGCCTGTCAGGAGACAGCTATATCAGGCTCCTGTTAGTTTGCACTTCTTGGCATCAGCACTATTGTCTGGGTTTGGTGTCTGTGTATACGTTGGATCTCCAGGTGGGGCAGTCTCTGGATGATCTTTCCTTCAGTCTTTTCTCCAAACTCTGTCTCTATATGTCTTCCTGTGAATATTTTTTGTTCCCCCTTCTAAGAAGAACTGAAGCATCCACACTTTGGTCATCCTTCTTCTTGAGCTTCATGTGGTCTGTGGATTGTATCTTGGGTAATCTGAGCTTTTGGGCTAATGTCCACTTATCAGTGAGTGCATACCCTGTGTGGTTTTGTGTGTGTGTGTTTGGGTTACCTCGCTTAGGATGGTATTTTCTAGTTCCATACATTTGCCTATGAATTTCATGAAGTCATTGTTTTTGATAGCTGAGTAGTAGTCCATTGTGTAAATGTACCACATTTTCTGTATCCATTCCTCTCTTGAGTGACATCTGGGTTCTTTCCAGCTGGGTTCTTTCCAGCTTCTGGCTGTTATGAATAAGGCTGCTATGAACATAGTGGAGCACGTGTCTTTGTTATATGTTGGAGCATCTTTTGGGTATATGCTCAGGAGAGGTATAGCTGGGTCCTCAGGTAGTGGAATGTCCACTTTTCTGAGGAACCCCAGACTAATTTCCAGAGTGGTTGTACCAGTCTATAATCCCACCAACAATGGAGGAGTGTTCCTCTTTCTCCACATCCTTGCCAGCATCTGCTGTCACCTGAGTTTCTTATCTTAACCATTCTGTCTGGTGTGAGGTAGAATCTTAGGGTTGTTTTGATTTGCATTGTTTTTATTATGGGTGTTTTGTCTGTATATATGTCTGTTTACCACATGTGTGTAGTATCAGAGGAGGCCAGAAGGCAGTGTTGGGTCTGCTGGGACTGGGGTTATATACAGGTGGTTGTTGGCCATATGGTTGGTAGAAATCACACCTTGATGTCCATTGATGTTGAGAGATATTAAAGAATAGTGATTGTTGCTTCCTGTTATATTCGTGCTTGGATGTGAGATTATGTTTATGTGCTTGTCTTCTCTTTGTTTTGTTGCAAAACAATTAGTTTCTTGCTTTTTCTAGGGTGTAGTTTGCCTCCTTGTGTTGGACTTTACCATTTATTATCCTTTGTAGGGCTGGATTTGTAGAAAGATATTGTGTAAATTTGGTTTTGTCATGGAATATCTTGGTTTCTCCATCTATGTTAATTGAGAGTTTTGCTGGATACAGTAACCTGGGCTGGCATTTGTGTTCTCTTAGGGTCTGTATGACATCTGTCCAGGATCTTCTGGCTTTCAGAGTCTCCAGTTAGAAGTTTCGTGTAATTCTGATAGGTCTGCCTTTTTATGTCAGTTGACCTTTTTCCCTTACTGCTTTCTTTGTTTTGTGCATTTGGTGTTTTGACTATTATGTGACAGGAAGAGTTTTCTTTTCTGGTCCAATGTATATGGAGTTCTGTAGGCCTCTTGTATGTTTATGGGCATCTCTTTTTTTAGGTTAGGGAAGTTTTCTTCCAGGGTTTTCTTGAATATATTTACTGGCCCTTTAAGTTGGAAGTCTTCACTCTCTTCCCTACCTGTTATCCTTAGGTTTGATCTTCTCATTGTGTCCTGGATTTCCTGTATGTTTTAGGCTAGGAGCTTTTTCTGTTTCACATTATCTTTGACAGTTGTGTCGATGTTTTCTGTGGTATCTTCTGCTCCTGAGATTCTCTCTTCCATCTCTTGTATTCTATTTGTGATGCTTGTATCTATGACTCCTGACCCCTTCTCTAGGTTTTCTATCTTCAGGGTTGTCTCCCTTTGTGCTTTCTCCATTGTTTCTGTTTCCATTTTTAATTCCTGGATGGTTTTGTTTATTTCCTTCTCCAGTTTGGTTGTTTTTTTTTTCCAGTAGTTCTTTAAGGGATTTTTGTTTTTCCTCTGTAAGGGCTTCTAGTTGTTTACTTATGTTATCCTGTGTTTCCTTAAGGGAGTTATTTATCACTTTCTTAAAGTCCTCCATTATCTTAATAAAATGTGACTTTAAATCTAGATCTTGCTTTTCTGGTATATTTGGATATTCACTGTTTGCTTTGGTGGAAGAATTGGGCTCCGATGATGCCATGTAGTCTTGGTTTCTGTTGCTTGGGTTCCTGTGCTTGCCTCTCGACGTCAGGTTGTCTCTGGTATTAACTTGTCTTGCTGTTTCTGGTGGTGGCTTGACCCTCCTGTGGGCCTGTTTGTCAGCACTGCTGTCGACCTGTTTTCCTGTTTTCTTTCAGCCAGTTGTGGGAACAGAGTGTTCTGCTCTCAGGTGTGTAGTCGTTCCTGTCCGCTGGCTTTCAGCTCTCTGTAAGGGCACCAACCAGAAGGGTCCTGCCCCTACTACTCCTAGGTCTCTGTGCACAGGGGCCACAGATAGTGCTAGGCGTTTTCCTCTTGAGTCAGGAATATGGGCAGAGAGTAGTCTCCTGTGGTTCCACAGGAGTGGCTGTCCCTCTGATGGTCTAGCTAACCCACGGGATTTGCGTGCAGGGAGCTGTTGGATCAGTTCAGTTCAGAACTGGGCGCAGTCTGTACCGTGGGGCTTCTGCAGCTTGACTGCTCCTACATTCCTGTGCCAGAGGCACTATGCAGTTTCCTCTTGGACCAGGGATGTGGGCAAAGGTGGGCAGAAGTGGCATTCTCTCCTGCCCTGCAGTCTCAGGATTGGCCACACTTCTGGGTGTTCAGTTCTCTCTTCCCCGGGATTTGGGAGCAGGGAGCTGTGGGCCGGGATCAGAGAGGTTTGAGCCAAAGCCAAAGACCGGAAGTGCCTGGTCCCAGAGGACTTCTGCCTTTGTGTGTCCTGAGTCCACCAGGCAGGTCACTTGGAGCAGAAAAGTTGGTCTTACCTCTTGCTCTCAGGCATATAGTCGCTCCTGGCAGCTCGCTTTCAGCTCTTGGTGAGGGCAGCAACCAGAAGGGTCCTGCCCCTGCTGCTCCTAGCTCTCTGTGTGCAGGGGCCACAGGTTTTTTTTTTGTTTGTTTGTTTTTTTAAGTGTTCCTTTTGTTGTATTTTTTTAATGCAGATATCCAAACAATACCTACTGGTGTCACATGCAAAGCTTAGCACATGTCACCTTCTAGTACCTTAAAGTTTTAATGTTCAAATGATTCTGATCCAGCAGTGGGATTTCTTCCGTTGTAGGCAATAGTTACTTATTTGATGAACTGTGATTTCAAATTAGGGTGTAAATGATAGAATCACGGGAACCCGATTTGTAATGACTACTCTGATGGGTTTACCCCCAGTGCGTGGCAGCGGTGACTCAGGAAGAACTGTGATTGCTCTCAGGGCAGAAGGCAGCCGTTCTTTAGTTGCTAGCTTTTGCTCGTGCTCCTGTGTGTGAGTTCTGGTCACAGAGGTGTAACCTGCATGTGTAATTATATTTTTATTTTCTGTAATTCCTGTAGCTGTGACATTTTGGAGTCTTCCTGGACTGGAGCATACTGCTCCTTTGGGCTAGCTAATTCCTAGTGGTAGCAAATGGTGCCCTTACACACTAGATGTAAGGCTGCACATCTAGTATTGAGCTCTTATTGACTGAGCTGTTATCTCCCTGTCCTGTAACACTCCAGGGCCTGGCCCACGCAACAGTAGCCAGGACTTGCATCCTGAGCCTGTTGAAATTGTTTGAGCTCGCTAACGCTAACCTACTTAACTCGCCCTGATTTGCTGTTTCTGCATAGACATCATAAGGATGTGTGCCACACCTCCCTTCTGTTCTACCTCCTGACTGACCTGGTATTTCCTAAGCAGCTTCGGGTAGAGTGCCATGCCCTTTCCTCTTAGAAGTAATAGACAGGCTAACCCCTCCCCCCACTCTTCTTCCTTCCACTTCTATTTTATTTTCATGTGATAGTGTATAGTTGTACAGAACCAATTGGCTTGGAACCTTCTTTCTAACCAAGGCTGGCCTTGAACTCTTAATCTTTCTACCTCAGCCTTCCAAGTATGGGGATATGCATCTCCACTCTCAGCTAAACCCCTCTTTTTAAGGCAGTTGTTTGTGTCTTATTTTTTTACTGTGTTCAGTGAAAGTAAATTTCTGTATATTCAAAACACAGTATCAGTTGTTCCTAGAGTCTTACTACTCAAGGCCAAAGTCAAAATAGGTAGGAAGACCTTGGGCACTTCTAGAATCCAGTGCCACTGAGACTTCTGGGTCTACACTGGCTTGTGCACAATATAAGCACATGCAGGACCCTCTTGAGAAGTGATAGATTTGGCTGGATTAAGGGAATAACTGCCCTCTCCTTTTTGTTTGACTTGGCTCTTGAAGGCAGTGAGGTCTGTAGTAGAGATGGGAAGAACAGTGCAGACTAATTCCTGGAGAAGGTGCTCACTAGAGCAAAGCTCCCCAGCAGCTGTCACAGAGGAAGGCCCGGAGCCAGGGCACTCCTGCTGCTGCTTATGACCTAGAGACAATGCCTGAGCTTCTGCTGTGGGAGTTGACTGTTAAGACTTTGTTCTGAGAGCTCTGGGACCTTATCTGTTCTACTGTATAAGCTAGAGTGCTTCAGGAACAACACTGGAATAATAAACATAGTAAATGTTTGCTGAAGAAAGGTATATCTTTCTGCTGAGAGTATATTTTTTAATAAAAATGTAAATGAAGGAAAATTGGACAAAACCTATATATTTTATGTTCATTAAATATCAATTGTATTTTAAGAAATCCAGGCATTTCTTGCAGGAGGTTTATAGCAACATCTAGAATAGAAATGGCTTTAGAAGGATACATTAGGACCTCTGTTGTCTAAACTGCTTTTCTTAGTATAGGAGGCACAGATTTATTTACTGTGGATTATTTGTAGCTAAACAGTAGGGATGACCTTGACCAGTGCCTTTTTCTCTTTGATCCCTCAAGGAGTACAATCCCATCGAATATTGGCAACTTGACATTTCTGTGAATGTCTGAAGTGAGAAACTTCTATTCTTATCATAGTTGTGTTAAATGTAAATGAGAGAGGACAGTTTCAGTTCAGAGCTTGCTCAGCAGAGCCTAAGCCTCCACTGTTCACCAATTTCCTGATCTACTGGCCTTCGACTCTGACTCTCCCTCCCTCTCTCCCTCCCACCCTCCTTGCCTGGAGACCAGTGGTTGCTGAATCATGTCTTCATGAGCTAGCCTGCTTTGCTCACCTTCATATCTACAGCATCTTTCTCTGGCATCACTTTGGATCGACTGATTTCATTTAGTTTTCAGAATTCTGTGTCCAAGGTATATGGTGTACAGTGCCCTTGTGCATATAGCCATGGTATATGATGTGCAGTATAAATAGCCATGGTATATGATATATAATATGTATATAGCCCTTGTGTATATAGCCATGGTATATGTTGTGCAGTGTATATAGCCCTTGTGTATATAGCCATGGTATATGATGCGCAGTGTATATAGCCCTTGTGTATATAGCCATGGTATATGATGTCCAGTGTATAAAGCCCTTGTGTATATAGCCATGGTATATGTTATACAGTATATATAACCCTTATGTACATGCCATGGTATATGATGCGCAGTGTATATAGCCCTTGTGTATATAGCCATGGTATATGATGTCCAGTGTATATAGCCCTTGTGTGTATAGCCATGGTATATGTTATACAGTATATATAACCCTTATGTACATGCCATGGTATATGATGCGCAGTGTATATAGCCCTTGTGTATATAGCCATGGTATATGATGCGCAGTGTATATAGCCCTGGTGAATATAGTCATGGTATGTGATATGTAGTGCATATAGACCTGGTGAATACAGTATATAGTTTACTGTATAGTCCAAGTGAAAAATGGATAGTTTTCTCCAACTCCTCTCCTTGTGTTAGTTCCTAAAACATACCTTCATGCTAAAACTATGTTGCTGTGAGCTTCTTGTAGACTTTTCTTGCCCTTTAAAGGAGTCATTTCTCAGTTACTTAGTATTTTCTGGAGAGAACGAGGGCTTTTAATCACAGACAGGATGTTGTAAGTAGTGATGGCCAGAGGAAGGCGCTGTAGAGTGCAGCCCAGGGTTAGAGAAGCTCTGGGGCCAGGTCAAGTGGCTGGCAAGCTCCAGCTCTGGAGAGGCCACAGCTACATCGGCTTCCTTGACAGGTTCTGATGCCTTTTATGGAGACTTTGCAAATAGTTGAAGTGAATGTTTGGTGTTTTATGGTCGGCTAATAACATATGGGAAAATCTTAGGGGATGTGGAGAGTAAAAGCAGAAACATGAAAAGACACATGGAATCATGAAGCTTGTTTCGCTTGGGACAAAAGGATAAAGATAGTATAAGAAGGTTAAAGTCAACTGAGAAATTTGAAATACATAGTAAATTTTACAGCAAACGTCATAGTTGCAATGTGTTAAGCACCTGTGCTGCTCTTGGTTCTGTCTTTAAAACATTGTAATTGAAGTAGAATTACATTACTCCCCCCTTTCCTCCCTCCAGTCTCTCCCAGGTACTCTCTGTCCTGTGTCCACACCCCACTCGCAAGCTGATAACCTCTTTTTCTTACATTATTAATGTTACATACATGATACACGCACATACACATACACATATACATATACATATACATATACGCACAAATATGTCACTACAGCCTGCTGATTCCATTTTGTTGTTTGTATATATGTGTTTCAGGGCTGACCACTTTGCATTGACAACCAGTAGGAGCTTATCTCTGCGAGAGGCGAATTCACCACCTCTCAGCAGTTGTCTGTGGCCTGTTGCTCTTTGTCTAGGTGTGGGACTGGACATTAACCCTTCACGATGTCGCCATTGTTCTGGTCACTTCTAGGAGAGATTGTTTCACAGCAGACTTCTTGTAGTTTGGCTCCTACAGTCTCTCTCTCTGTCCCCTCTGTGCAGTGTTCCCTGAACATAGATACAGGAGCAGGGATGTAGCTGTATTCATTGGGGCTGGGCTCCCCACCATCCATGTACTTCTGGATTGTGTCTAGTTGTGGTTTTCTGTGATTTTCTCTAAAGCGAAGCTTCTTTGATGTTGGGTGGGGTGATGATGAAGCTTCCTGTCTACGAGTGTGAGGATAAGGTTTAGAATGTAGTAAGGATTAATGCAGATTAGCACAGCAGTGTTAGTGGGTTATTCTGTAATGTCCATGACCCCATGGCCCCAGGAAGCTGCACGGTGCCCAGGCATAATCTCATCTCACCCCAGTCAGAATGGCTAGGATCAGTGAAACAACTGACAGTGGGTGCTTGTAAGGTTGAGGAGAAAGAGGAGTTCTCATTTACCATAGGCAGGAATGCAGATTGATGCAGCCACTCTAAATCAGTACAGAGAATCCTTGAAAACTTCCACTAAGTCTACCATATGACCTAGTTACACCAACCCGGGCCTGTGCCAGAGGACTAGATGTCACTGCTGCTCTGTTGGCAGCTGCCAGGGGGAGGAACCGCCTAGCTGGCCTTTAGCAGCTGAGTGACAGGGCTCTAACACTGGAGCACAGACACAGCAGAGAGCTGTTAGCTGTGAAGATGGAAAGGAAGGCCTGAAGGTTGTAGGTGAATGGATGGACCTAGGGAGGGAACCCAGACCAGAAAGACAAATGGTACATTTTATCTGTTGCTTGTGCTTCCTAGCTCAGATGTGAGGATTCACACAGATTACACAGTGTGCAGCAACCACAGCAAACAGGAAGATAGTAAGGGAACAACGTGTGTGTGTGTGTGTGTGTGTGTGTGTACTTGTGTATGTGTGTATGTATGTGTATGTATATATGTGTCTATATGTGTATTTGTGTATGTGTGTATATGTATATATGTGTGTATGTGTGTACATATGTGTATGTATGTGTCTATATGTGTACTTGTATATGTGTGTACGTATGTGTATGTATATATGTGTCTATATGTGTACTTGTGTATGTGTGTGTATATATGTGTATGCATGTGTATGTATGTGTGTATGTGTATATATGTGTGTATGTGTACTTGTGTATGTGTGTATGTATGTATGTGTGTATGTGTGTGTATGTATGTGTGTATGTGTGTGTATGTGTGTATGTATGTGTATATTTGTGTGTCAGGGAGCATGCAAGGGGAATAGCAGCATGCAAGTGGTATGAATGGGGAAATAGAAAAACAGAAGGGTTCGGATGGAAGGAAGGATAAGAGACAACACCAAAGTTGTTTGTTTAAGCCTCAAGGAATAATGTTATTTAATACTTACCTAAAACTGTGCACAATGTGTATACATCAGTCAGTCAGTCTGTCTCTCTGTCTTTCTATCTAGGAGGAAGTTAAGCCACTGTAGCTGATAGCGTTCCCCACAAGATCCATAGACTAACAAAAATCCTAGTAGCAAGCATGAGAACCTTCTTTCAAACAGTTGGGCAGGGTAGTGTAGGTAACTCCACACACACACACACACACACACACACACACACACACATTCACACACACAGACATACACACACATATTCACACACACAGACATACACACATGCGCACACACACACACACACACACACACACATGCATGCACGCATACACACACAAAGCGTCTATGTAGCCTTTGGTTGCCTCATGGGGTTGGAGTCCCTATTACTGAAGATGGCATACACTTGGGATCCAGGCCTCATGATCAGACCTGGATCTGTCTCAAAAGCCTCCTTCCTGCTGTCTAGATTCCATGTTACCAGACAATACTGTGCAAGCTGCCAACAGAGGGAAGCAGTTGAGCAGTCTTACCTAGTGGTGACATCTGTGAACCACAGCACGGTGAGGTATTTGAAAAGGTGCAGTAAGCAGTGTTTGCTTACTGATTTCTGCTAACAGAGGGCTAAAACACACCCGCTACTGACCTGTGTCCTGGGGAGCAAGTGTAGGGACGAGTAGGTGAGTTGTGTATGCACAGTAGTATTGGAGCAGTGATACTTCATCATGGGCAAACATCAGGGAAAGAAAGGTTTGAGTGGAAATATCAGGACCAGATTGGTTTTAGTTAGAAATCACCTTGATAACACTGAGGGTTGAAGACAGTTCAGGTTGATGTGGAGAGAGAGCAGCTGTTTGTGGTGTGGTGATTGCTGTAGGACCGACTATCAAGATGGAAATCATTCAAGCAGGAGGTCCAGAACCAACGAGGGGCTACGAGGAAACAGAGTAGGGATAACCTTCTATAGGAAGTAATGTTTAACCATAGGTACAGTCCTGCATGCTTAGTTTTCTGCACTTACAGGACATCTAGGCAGAGACGGTACTTGATTTCAGGTCTAAAAAATTATTTATTTGGTATATGAGTGTTTGTTTGCATGTGTATGTGTGGCACATGCCTAATGTCTATGAAGGTCAGAAGAGGATATTGGATGCCCTGAAGAGTAGCTGTGAGCCACTATGTGGGTGCAGGAATCAATCCTGGGTTCTGTGAAAGAGCAGCTAATACTTTGTCTTCTGACCAGATACACACACACACACACACACACACACACACACACACACACACACACACACACACAGAGGCATGCGTACACACATGTACATACACAGGCACGCATACACACAGAGTTTAGGATTCTGAATGCTAATATACAGATGTGGATATTTATCATTTTCTTAGCACAAAGCATTGTGCTAGTACCAAGGGCCAAATATCAGATCAAAATAGACATGTACTTTCCATTCTCCTAGGTCACAGACACAAAAATTACAAATTATTTTATTAAAGTGATATCTGACTTAGATCCAGAACTCTCATTTCCTCTAGAGGCCACTGTATATGCAGAACACAGTAAGCCACTTGAAGGCCTTATTCAGGATAGGAGTTAGCCAAGTAGTCAGACGAGGGAAGGAGGAGTTCTCCCAGTCAGAGGCAAGAGTATGTGCCAGGCTTTGAGGCAAGTAATAGCAAGTGTTTGGAATGAAGCTAAATATGTGGGAAAGGATCAGATTGTGCAGGGCCTCACTAGCAAGGAAACAGCTTAAAATTTATTCTGGAAACACCAGAAGCCACTAAAGGGTTTCGATTTTTAAGCAGAGTACCAGGACTGTAGTTTGTGCTTCTCAAGAGTCTTTGGGACTATATGGTGGGGACTATGTGCTTCCACATGGTACGGATGTGGACTTGGAGGAGCAAATCAGGACTCCAGCCTGGAAACAGGAGTGATGAGGGCAGTGGGAAGACCAGAGTGTAAGCAAGTGGACCTTGATGGCTGACCTCGATCAGGGCACCATGGTGTTACTGCAGTCTTCAAAGAGGTTGGAGAGGAAGAGGGAGAGGGAGAGGAGAGGAAGGGTAAGGTAAGCAGAATGCTATCTTTGTGTTAGAGATACAATACTAACTTTATAGAAAGAAACTTGCATGTTCAGTGTAAATGCTTAAGTTTCACTTAAAGAGAAAACTGTATGTGCATATGCAGCAGAAATATTCAGAGACAACATAGTAATACATCACTAGTTTCATCTGAATAAGACATTTCTTCATAGTTTCTTGGTATAATTTTCACATTATGTAAACATTAATAACTAGGAAGTTTAATTTTATTTGTTTTATATGCATCTTACTCATGTTTTACAAGCACATTGTTTTTTAAATCCTGGTGAAAAAGTTTCTTGCTCTGTAGTGGGAAGTTTTTGTCTATGATCATAACTTTGTGTTTAAGAGAAGTCTACTTTCAGTCATTGTAGCTGATTATCTTGGTACTTACGGCCATGTTTCCATACAAGGCTGTATTGCTTCTACATGGATTTTTTTTTAGATACTATTGATTTCTCACAACAAATATAAGACTTTTGTTCCCTTTCTCATCCTATTCACAGCTGCACACATTTTTTGCCAAGTACAGCTCTACTAA
The DNA here is from genome assembly GCF_011064425.1 of Rattus rattus. NCBI lineage: Eukaryota > Metazoa > Chordata > Mammalia > Rodentia > Muridae > Rattus > Rattus rattus. Next base: position 204,748,300 of record NC_046156.1, on the reverse strand, counting down.
CTTTGGCTTGAGCCTTGAGCAGTATTTAATGTTTACATTATTATAACTGACTGCTATTCATGGCCCAGCCACGCATGTATTCTGTGACAGTTTTCTTGTACAGTTTTGCTACTGGAATCTACTAGTTAGAAAGTGGCTTAGATTTTCTGTAATGTCACCGTTATTTGTTAATAAACATAGTTGCCCTGTTAACTTTCTTGTCTTTGTCTCTTTTTTATTAATTGATTTACTTTATGTTCCTATGGCTTTCCCTCCCCCAACTCCTCCCAGTCCCTCCCTCCAATCCTCTGATCCTTCCTTTCTCCTCAGAAAAGGGCAGGCCTTTTGTGGATACCTTCCCTCCTTGGCATATCAGGTTTCAGTGAGACTAGGCAGGGCAGTTCAGTTCGGGGAAAGGGACCCAAAAGCAGGCAGCAGCAGCAGCAGCAGGGCTGCTGTCTGAGCCCCACATGAAGACTGAGCTGGACAACTGTTTCCTGCGTGCAGAGGTCTGCCTCCTGCCTGCTCTCTGGTGGTTCAGTCTTTCTGAGCCCCTGCAGGCCAGGGCAGTTGATTCTGAGTGTTTTCTAATCTTACTTTCTTGATGAGGTGGTTCTCATACTCTTCTCACCATTCTAAGATGCTAGTTTCTCTGTAAGTGGGTGTTTTTCCACCCACACCGGTTCCCGAATAATGACTCGAGGCTATTTATGAGTGAATGCTTGCCTAGGCCATACGCTTGGGCTTGCTTCCTGATTAGCTCGTGACTTATGTAACACGCTTAATTCACGTCGGCCACATGGTTAGTTAGCTCTTCGAGCTTCCTAGGTTCCTGCATCCCACTTCTCAGAGTCTGGTTCCTCTTTCCACCTGACTCTATTCCAAAGTTCCTATCTTCTGCTGGGTGCCCCCCCCCTTTATCTCCTGCCTTTGGCTAATAGCTTCCGATTGACAGGCGGTGCTTCTTTCTGCACAGTACACAGGGGATGGTCCCTGCATGTTTCGTTGTTTGGCTTCTTGCATCGTTTGATCTTGGACTTTCTTCCTCACTCATCATCCTAACGGTCCATTTGGATTTCCATCACTAATGAGTTATCTTCAAAACATCAGCGCACAAGGAACACCTTGTTTCTGTTTTTGTTTCAGTACATGGTTGCTTGTCTCCTAGAGATGAAGCCTGCTGTCTTCTGCTGGTATGGGACAGATATGCCACCTCGCTGGAATAAGTACCAGGCAGGGAAAGGAGCTGAGAGCCCAACAGTTTTTAATATAATTTAATTTGATTTATTTGCTAAGCCTTCTGCTTATATCCTTCCCTCCTGCTTCCGAAGTTGCCTGGTGCTGTTGCTTTTATGGTTTGCAAATTTTGTCACATAAATGTAATCTCATTTTCCTTCATAATTTCTTAGAATTCAGATTTTTTTTGTCCCTGAAAAGCTATTTATGACCTTTTATTATTGTGAAGTTTCATCTTGTGGACTCATTCTTGTGTATATAAGCAGGAAAACCTCTTAGTCTCATCTTGGGGCATGGTGCACCTGTAATTGTGACATCAACCTACCTTCTTTAGCCAGAAATCTGTTACCTCTATGTTTTGAAAATATGACAATATGACCTTTCCCAGTCTTGGCCATAAAGCCATATTGCCAGTTGACAGCTCTTGATTGGTCTCATGAATATCTTACCTACTCTGCCTTCGCTTAAAGTCTTCCTACTTATTTGACCTTCACTTTTGGTATTCTAGATTAGGAGTTGGTATTTAAAGATAAGAGATAATCATCTGAAAAACACTGGGGATCCAGGAAGCAAAAGAGAGGAGAGCTGGAGATCACAGCACTAGTCTGGACACAGATGGCATAGCTAGCTTACACCTGGTCAGTAAACTCCAGACACTAGAGCTCCTGCACATATTAGCCCTTGTGAGCATCAGCGGGCATCCGGCCAGCTTGTCAGAGGGGACTCTTTTACTCTTCTTTACAGGAGAGGAAAGCAGGGCAGAGAAATACCATGTAGCTCCACTCTAGCCAGCTCAGCTCAACAGGAAGGGAGATGTGAACAGTAAACACACAGTAGCGGGCCGTTTGCGCCATGCCCATCGGGAAGCTTTTTTGGTAGTTAGGAAAGACTTAGGTTTGTTCTGTGATATAGTCTGATCAGCTTTACTTGCCTACTATCATTTATTTCCTTAGACACTATGTATCATATAATCTGCAAACTTAAACTTTCATTTTCTTGATTTATGCTAAGGAGAAGTTGTTGCCTCAGATTTTTCTGACACACCTTCAAAGGTTTGCCTTCTTTTCTGCTCATCAAGGGTTAGGGTTAGGGTTAGGGTTAGGGTTAGGGTTAGGGTTAGGGTTAGGGTTAGGGTTAGGGTTAGGGTTAGGGTTAGGGTTAGGGGTTAGTGTTGAGTTAGGGTTAGGGTTAGGGTTATTGTTATGGTTATGGTTAGGGTTTGGGTCTCATGGCCATTGGCCCATCATGGGTTGTGTCAACAGTGTTCTCATCAAGGGTATGTTTCTGTGATCCTCTGCAGCTGAGCTGCCATTAGCTCAGGGTTTCCAAACCCACTTTCCTGTGGTACTGTGAGTTTTTGGTAGCACTCTGGCAAAATGGGGAGCTCTAGAAAGTGTTTCTCTCTCAGATACAGTCAAATAGTAGTTATCTTGAAAGGGAATTATTTATATTTTGGTGTATTTGGATAGGTATTTAAGAACTTATTAAATAATTAGCCATTTGGGCTGGGGATTTAGCTCAGTGGTAGAGCGCTTTAGCAAGCGCAAGGCCCTGGGTTCTGTCCTCAGCTCCGGAAAACAACAACAACAACAACAACAACAAAATAATTAGCCATTTAGCCTTTGAAAACATAACATCTCTTTTGATATAATTTTGAGGGAGAAATTTTCTTAAAGATAAATACCTATTTAGTTCACATAAATAAGTAACCAGCTATATAGACTGTACCTTAATTCACTCTGTATCCTTTTAACTACTTTATTCATTTACTTTAGTTTATGCCTGAAAAGGATCAGATTTGTCACTTTATTGTTATTAAATTTGAACAGATTAAAAATAATAATACTCAGTATACTATACATGTATAGTGGAATATATCTTGAATATATACATTTGCTTGCCTTGGTCAATAAATTAAAAAAAGGTATAGAGCCATTAATTATATGGTTATTTTAGTAAATCTAGAAATCAGATTTTAAAACATTTAGTATATTTCTTTTTAAAATTCCTTATTTCTTTGAATGTGAATGCAACTTCCTTTTCTCCGAAGCCTTAAAAACAGTCAGTTTCTGTGCTGAGACACAGGAGCGTGTGTGGGCCAGCTCACTCTGGAAGACAGTGCTGCTGAGAATGCTGCCGTGTGCTGGACTCCTCTTCCATGGAGGTCTGCTTCAGGGCATGACTGAAGTGCCGTGCAATCATGTCTCCTAGCTGTAGGCATTACCAGCTTTTCATACAGCCTTAGCTTCTAAACGATGATGTCCACGTGCTGACAGCAGCTCTGTGGAAACAGGATGGCTGGAAGAATCTAGCTGTTTAGGTCTTTATCATGCCATTTCAAGCACAAGTCCGTCCACTCTTAGGCCCGATGGAGGTGTTCAACGGCGGTGTTCCATGGAGGTGTTCGTCCTGGTCATGAAGTTCCCTGGTTGGCTTCATGTGGCAGCTGAAGCCGTTCTGAGTTCACAGGCATGCACTTAGGACGCATAGCCTCTGTAGAGACGGCTACTCCCTAGGCTGTCTGTGCTGGTTTTCATTCTTTATCTGATTGTAGTTGGTGGTGGTTACAAACAATCTAGCATACAGCCTGTCCTTTCATGGCCATTGGACCCAGGGGTGGTACCAACAGTGTTCTCAGTTCCAGTTCTTTTAATAGAGTCCACCTGTTTGAGCTTTTTCTCTTTTAATTGAATGAAAAGTGACTTTTCTGAATTTGAAGACACTGTAGGAGCCTTCTCTACTTGGAATTATAATTGTCAGTACAAAATTAAAAGCATAAACCCAAAGTATTAGTAAGAATTTATGCCTGCTTATTTTCCTTCTGCTGATGAATTTTAATTTTTAAATTAAAGTATTGAATTGAAGGGACTACATCCCAGACAAAGTGACTCCTGAGTTGCTTGTGAAAGAGTAATTCTCAGTGTTACACACCTGGCTTTGATTGATGGCCTTTGTAAATTTCCTTTCAATGGATTTTAAAAAAATGACTTACTCAATTTTGAAGAAACTGTCTAATCCCAAAGTGGGTATGCTAATTGAAAATATGTACAATTAAATTTTTAGGGGACGTGGATTATTTAGAAGTCTCAGTCCCCCGCCTCTGCATTCATGATTGAGTCCCCTGCACTCTGAGGCCACGTTAGCTGAGGCTGGGGAGAACTCTAGGTTTCTTTTTCTTTTTGGTAACTCTTTAGTGTTTGTGTTTTCTCCTAGGTATGAAGTAGGCCAAGGGTTGTTTATACACTGTGGATTGATTAGGTTGTTATTATTATTAAGATGTATTTCTTGGTCAATAAACTGGAGAGAACTATCTAAATGGCAACTGCTTTACTACACTGTAGAAGACAAAGTAGGAAGAAGAGATAAAATAGTGAACAGACATGGAGAGAGAAATGGAGAGATTTGCCTCTAGCTGACCAGTTATATATTGCTTCTTGTTTAATCTCTTTTGACTTTTTCTCATTAAAATTTTAACTGCAGAAAATGGTCGTTACTTATTCTGTCTTGGAAACAACCAGATTCTAACAATGTCAACTCAGCTAAGAGATTTCTGCTTTGTGTTTTAGCCTTTGCAAAGATAGCTCTTAAGTTTTTACAAAATAAGTAAACAAAGATGATAAAGTGTCCTGGAATCATGTCACAGTTTCATACTTTTGCACTATTGACAGTGAGTCTTTAATTTGGAGTCAGAGTGGGTCAGTCCCCTCCCCACATGGTTCATGCACACACATACTGTATAATGCAATCAATTTGTTTTTCTAGTATGGTTGTTCTTAAGTTGGCTTTTGTCTTGTTCTCTCTCTTATCATATAGTGAAGAATGAAACACCAGCCCACCATTCCGTTTTTAGGTACAATGCCATATGTGCATTACTGATACCCAGGTCCTAAGGACTAGAAAGTCTTTAACCATCAGACAGTTTTCTCTGAGATATGTTGCCTCACAACATCACCAAAGAACATACATTTGACAACAGATTTTCAGAAAGGGTAGAAGCCTTAAGGAAAAAAAAAAAAAACTATGAAGCTTTATCTGAAATTCTTTTTCTTAGCACAAGGCAATGATAAAATATAAGCTAAAATATCCAAACTAAAAAACTAGATGGGACTGGAGAGATGGCTTAGTATTTGAGAGCATTTGTTGTCTTGCAAGGGACCCAAGTTTGGCTCCCAGCAGCCTCACGGCAGCTCGCATCAGTGTCCTCCTGACTTCTCTGGGAAGGAGGCATACTCAGTGTTCATGTTAACGTTGCAGGCAAAGCACTCAAACTCACACTACACAACTGAAACCAAACTGCTTGTTTGGAGAGATGCTCAGTAGTTAGGTGACGACCACATGTTCCCTTCCAGAGACGCACATGGCTGGTCGATGTCTCACGCTTTCCCAGAGCCTCTCATACTTTTAACCATTACAGTGAGGTAAAGGACAGACATCCCAGGAGGAAATTTGTGCCAAAGCCGAGAAGATGAAACCTCAAATCATGACTTTTGAAATTTTAGTTAAGAGGTATTTGATAGGCACCCCACAGACACTTTTCCAGTTGTAATTGAATCATTGTATTAGTTTTATAACGGCTGTAACCAAGTCCTACGAAAAAGCCAGTTTAAATAATGAATGTCTTCAGGTTTTACTGCCATGAGGAGACACCATAGCAAGGCCTCTTATAAAGAAAAACATTTATTTGGGGCTGGCCTAGTTTCAGAGGGTGAGTCTGTCACCATGGCAGGAAGCATGGCAGCGTGTGGGCAGACATGGTGCTGGAGATGGAGCTGAGAGCTCTACCTCTCGATTAGAGGAGAAGCTGTGCTTCACAGTGGGTGACCCCAAAACCCACCCCGCTCAGCAACACACTTTTCCAACAAGCCCTTACAAACCAAGCCATTCTTGCTAATGGTGCCACTTCCTGTGGGTCAAGCTTTCAAACACTTGCGTCTATAGGCCATACCTATCCAAACCACCACAATGGAATACTGTATTGTCTCAAAGCCCTGGAAGCTAGAAGTATGAAAAATGTAGTCTGGATGCTTTCTTTTAGGGTTGTGAGGTAAGTGTTTTCCCAGGCCTCTCACTGTGCCTGGTGCATGACCATTGTTCCTCATGACTTTCATGTCTCCACATTTAAAATGTCTGTGTCAGTTTTTTCTTCTTTTAAAACAATACCAGTCACACTTTGCTGTATACTGTACTGTCTAGTTTTCTGTCAGCTTGACAAAGCTGGTGTCCTCTGAAAGAAGGGGGCCTCAATTGAGAAGATGCCTCCATGAGAGTGGTCTGTAGGCAATCCTGTAGGCTTTTTCTTCATCAGTGATGGACGGGGAATAGCCCAGCCCATTGTGTATGGTGCCATGCTTGGGCTAGTGGTTCTGTGTTCTCTAAGAAAGCAGGCTGAGGAAGTCATGAGAAGCAAGCCAGTAAGCACTACTTCTCCATGGCCCTGCATCGTCTCCTGCCTTCAGGTTCCTGCCTTGCTTGAGTTCCTGTCCTGAGTGATTTTAATGGTTGAACTATGAGTGAAATAAACCCTTTCCTCCCCAAACTTGGTCATGGTGTTTCATCACAGCAATAGTAACCCTAGCTAAGATAGGTGCCAATGGGATTATAGTATGCCCCAGTTTTAACTAATATCCTTCTTTACAAATCTTATTCCAAACAAATTCTCTTTCTGAGTTACTGGGTCCCAGAACTCTAACATGTCACCTGCCTTTTATATTGGAAGAACACAATGTAACCAGTAACATTCATCTTCAAGTAAAGAAAGACTCACTGAAGATGGCCTTAGTAGAAGCTCTTCTCTTGATTCTTGCTACTGTTCCCCCAGGGCAAATTAATTTCATTATAGTGGAAGAACTTTTCTCCCCTCCTCCCCTGCTTCCTCCCTGATTCTTGCTTCCTTCCCCCTCCCTCCTCCCTTCCTCCCCCTGTTCCCCCTCCCTTCCTTCCTCCTTCCTTCCTTTCCTTCCTCCTTCCTAGTGGAAGAACTTTTCCCTCCCTTCCCTCCTCCCCTCCCTTCCTTCCTCCCCCTCCTTCCTCCCCTCCCTCCCCTCCTCCTCCTTCCTCCCTCCTTCTCCCCTTCCTTCCTCCCCTTCCTCCCCTCCTCCCTCCTCCCTTCCCCTTCCTTCCTCCCTCCCCTCCCTTCCTCCTCCCCCTCCCTCCTCCCTCCCTCCTCCCCCTCCTCCCTCCCTCCTTCCTCCCTCCTCCCCTCCCCTCCCCCTCCTTCCCCCCCTCCCTCCCTTCCCCCTCCCCTCCCTCCCCCTCCCCCCTCCTTCCTTGCCTGCCTTCCCCTTCCCCCTCCCTCCCTTCCTCTCCCTTCCTTCCTTCCCTTCCTTCCTCCCTCCTCCCTTCCTTCCCCTCCCTCCCCTTCCTCCCTCTTCCTTCCCTTTCCTTTTTTCCCCTCCCTCCCTTCTCCCCCTCCCCTTCCTTTTCCCCTCCCTCCCTCCCTTTCCCTTTCCCTTCCTTCCTTCCGTCCTCTTCCTCTTCCCTTTCCTTTTTTTCGCTCTCTCCCTTTTTCCTTTCTTTCCTTTAGATCTTTTTCTGTTTTAATAGAACCTATGTTCTAGGTATTAGGGTCAAAGAGTTGCATAATGATTACTTGTGGAAATATTCAGATATGATTTTGTGTTCCTGAAATGTTTTTAAGGTTGAACATACAAAATTAACTGTGAACATACAAAATGAATTTGGCACTTTTAGTTAAAATTAGTCTGTGTGTCACTCATTCTGTAGCAGTTCTCCTAAGCATAAAAAAAAGTTCCCTTCAGCAGAGGATGACAGAGTCCCTGAAGGGAAACTGTTTCATAGATTACAGAGCAGATGTTTTGTTAAGTTTAAACAAGCAGTGAGACCTGGAGGGACGTCCTCTTTAATCCAAGATAGCGTAAGAGTGCAGTCATACAAGGAGTCTTATGCTCATCCAGGTCCCAGCTAACTGACTATCCTCAAGCAAATAACCTCACTTTCCAGGCTTTGTCAATATGTTTGCCAAGTCGGTGGTGTGGTTGACAGCTCACCAATAGAACGTAAGCATTCTGGGGCGTAACACCCATCTCTAGATAGTTAAGGACCGAGAAAGGGAGCAAAGTTCTTTATTCTTGGAAATGTTTAGAAAGATGGAGACCTGCTGTGTGAGGATAGTTATATAGTAGTATCCCATGTAGCATCATTCTGTGAGTGATACGGGAATAATTGTCTAAGCTGCAGTTTCCAACCTGTGGGGTGTGACATCCTGCATATCAGATATTTACATTATGACTTACCGACTTTATAGTTGGGGGCCACTGTAACATGAAGAACTGTACTAAAGGGTCACAGCATTGGAAAGATTGAGGAAATACTTTGGAAAATTATTCCGCTTAGGGCTGAAAGAATGCAGGGAAGCTTGCTAGTTACGCATAGGTGAGGAGCAGCTGAGCAGCGATCCCAGTTGTCAGTTCAGTACTGTTTGTTTGTAACATACGGTTTTCTTACACTTTAGCATTCATTCATCAAGAATGTCAGTGTTTGACCTGTTCACATAAAATGTCTGATTACTTATTACAGACTCAAAAAGAAATCTTAGATTGCTTGATTATAAACATAGGTGTCAAGTAAAACTTAAGTTTGCAATAGAAAAGTCAGGAATAATAACAGCTTTCAAATAGACTTATACAAATGTGTATGGGGCAGAGGTTTAAAGTAATTGTTTGTACAATTAACTGATATCTAATTGGGTTTGGTTTTCAAACCTTAAAGGATATATTTATTATAAGTACACTTTGGGTCCTTCGACTTGGAAAGATCACTTATTTTATGTCAGTTAAAGAATCTTCATCTATCTACACACACACACACACACACACACACACACACACATAACACACACACATGCATGCACGCACGCACACGTATCTCCATATAAATATAAAGCCACTGTTTCTAACAGTGAAGTGCTTTTGTGAAGTTCTCTTTTCCTTGGCAATTACAATTTATTAGGAGAGTTCAGTTACGCTCTTTAATCATTTTATGATTTTTTTAAAGATTATTAACTCCTTAGGTGATTTTTTAAAAGCCCACATTTTCTAGATTAATATAAATTGATGGATTATAAAAGTGTTAAATATATTTACCAGATTTTTCCAGTGAAACCAAACACAGGACTATATATATATATATATATATATATATATATATACATACACATATATACACACATATATATGTATGTACATATATATGCATACATAAAAATTCACATGTATATACATGCCTTGTTCTTTCTCACACACACACATACACACACATGTGCACACACACACACAGTAATATGCTTGTATAAAAATCCTTAATGTGAGAAAAGAAACTAATTTACATGTAGGCTAGCATTTTCAAATATACATAGGAAATGCTGTATAAAATTCTCTCTCTGTGTGTATGTGTATAAAAACATGTCTCTATCTACTGGCTTTTCATTTGATCAAGTAGTAGAACTGATGTTGGTGTTACAGCAAGAAACAGAAGTGTTTGAAGTTGCTTTCATAATCGATTATAGAGGGGCAATGAATATATATTTGAACTAAATGCCATGTTGGCTGTTTCATTCCGTAGGTAACACTAGTACCAGTGTGGTAGTTGACAACTTACTCTTCTGTTTTCCCTGTGTCTTGGGTTGGCTTTTTGCCTGGCCTGTGCATTGCCTTACTGTTCATGCCCAGTTTCTCCAGCCTCTACTTCTTTGTTTTTATGCCCAAAGAACTAAAGCAGCTGGGAAGCTTAGTTTAGAAACTCAGCATTTATTCACTTTAGACATTAAACTGTTCAGTTCTGTTTGCTGTATTTATTATACAAGGAAATGTCATGAGGAAATAAGTTATTTGGCATCAAATTCTGCATCTTGAATTACAAAGAAAACATTTAAAATCAAATAGAAAGAAATTGGCTTCTGTTTGGCTTTTTTCTTTTAAAATCATAAGGAACACAAATCTAGTGTTACCTGCTAATAGGAAGACAATCTCAATGACTTAAAGTTTAATCACCAACCGAAAGAGAAATTGAATTTAAATAGTTGCATTTGAAACACTTAGTTTTAACTTTTCTCTCTGGAAGGGTCTGTTGCATTTCCCCTTGGGCCTTCTGTGATAACATACTGCTGCTAGCTGGTCTTCTAGAGTGGCCATATGCGTGCTAAATTTCTCTTTGTTTGGTGGCCATTGAGATTATCACTCAGGCTGCTTGAGGGTTTTCTTGGTTGCTGGTGCTAAATCCATGTTCTACCATGGCGCCATATATGTGTGTGTGTGTATATATATATATATATATATATATATGTGTGTGTGTGTGTGTGTGTGTGTGTGTGTGTGTGTGTGTGTGTGTGTATTTTTTTTTTAACCACTTAGTATCTTCAAATAACCCATGTGTTCCAAAAGCTCACTTTAAATTTAATTTCTAAACTTCTACTGTTATTTAATTGATTAGAAGATATGTCAACACTGAAAGTTTTATAATGTAATAGTCAAACTGCCTTACCATTTAATCCATAATTAAATATTGAACCACTTTAACAAAGTGGTTCACATAAAGAATATTGAATATGATATGTACAAAAAAAAGGAATGAAGAGAAAAAAAAGAAAAAAATCCTTCATTAGAACAACAAGCTTTTCTTCCATACTAAATAGTGGGGAATGTGGGCAGTGTCTGCTCCTATCCCAGTGTTGGAGTTACAGTGCACACAAGGAGAATTCAAGTTCTTTAACTGTCCAGTAGTTCAACATGAGACTTTGAACTTGGAATAGGTCACAGATCTTAGCTGACTAAAGGCTGTGAAGATACTGTGTAGCTGTTGAAGGGGACATAGTGGAAAAGTGCAGACATAAATTATGGTTTTTATTCCAATTTAAGAAACTGAGAGAGAGCTGTTATGACCCAGTTTGCGTTGGCATTAGAGTTGTGTGACACAGGGACACTGGATTTGGGGATGGAATACTGGAAGAGAACCCATTCTCAGATGTGTTGATGAAAGGGGGAACTGACAAACTTAATGTCAAACCTGTGGTACCCTGTATCCCTGCAGAGCAGACTGTGCTGGGCTTCACACACTTGGCTTTTCAGATGCCTGTCTGAGAGCGTCCATTGTGTGGCCTCTCTTGCTGTGCATATAAGCTCATGTATAAATGGGATTGAGTATTAGGAAGAATATGTCAGTAGCTTTGTTCACTTCTGAATACTTCTGAATAATGAAAACCATTTTTATTATTAAAAATTAATGGTATTGATATCTTCTTGTATGCATTATTAGTTTCATATAACTTTGTAATTATCCTAATTAATGATAGTTGAATTCAAAATTTAATCTTCTGTGAACAATGTATTTTTTAAAAGTTTTCATTAATTGCTCTGTAAATTGTAATCCTAAAACATTCCTGAGGTCAAGTAGGTTGATGGAGGAGAATAACTTCAGTCTGGCTATGCAGCCCAGGGTGGCCTTGAACTCATGACTCTCCTACCACAGCATCCTTAGAGTTGGGATCAGAGCCATATGCTACCATGCCCAGCTGATGGACTTGTTTGATATTAAGGTAAAAGGCCTTAGGATATAGCCGAGTTCAAAGATTTAACATAATTTGAGATACAAACTACAAAGACCTTAAGATTAGATTGAACTTTTGTGTTACTAGTGTTCATGTAGAACCCTCTTCCTTAATTTTTTTCTGGGAAATAATTTCTCCATATGTATTTCTTCATCTTTTTTTGTCTAGCTTCATAAACTGGGTTGGGTAGGTTGATGGTAGGTGGGGAAGCCATAGTGTACCTGAAACTGGAACCCTGGTCCCAGGGCCCTTCTATGTAGGCCTGAATTCTCTTTTTCATTCTACGTAGACTACACTGTCTGTGTCCTGTGAAGAGCAGTGGAGGGTCAGACTGGCTTGGGATTAGTCAGCCCATGGTGTTTGCTCCCATTCTGTCACTCTTCTGGTCTCTGTTAGAGTCTGAAGCTCATAGTCTGAGGAATTACAGTCGACCTCTTCACTTCTGATTGAACTACTTCATAATGTGGTTTGCTTATCTATTTATTAATAAGTGCAGAATATTTAATATAATAGTCATTCATTTAACCATAATGTGCCAGATAGTATGATCTGTAGTTCTCTCAACTCCAAAGGGTAGCTATAGTTACTTTAATTTCACAGATAAGAGATAGTTTTCATGCAATGTAAATTTGGATGTATATGGATAATTTGTTACAGTTTTTTTGTAGAAACATCATTCTTTTTTTTTAATGTAAAGACCTTTGACCAGTTCAGTCTTTTAAAAAGCATGTTAAATAATGTTTTTATTAATTCTGAGAATTTCATACAGTTATTTCGATTATATCCACTCCTCCCCATCTTCATGTTCATCCTTTCTCTCCTGCTTCTCTCTCCTCCCTTACTCCTGCCCTCCCTCTCACAGGAACACTGTGGAGTCAGCTGTGCTGGCTGCCTTCCCTGTTTGCCCTGAAGTGAGGCTTTCCACAGGGCCTTTGGTGCTGCTATCTGCCTCCCCCTTCTTCTCCTCCCTTCCCCTTCATTTCTCTCCGTTTACTTTCCTGTTCCACCCCCTCCCCCCATAACATCCTATTACCCCCTTCTGGAAAGGATTCCTCCTTCCTGTTGGCCTTTACCAGTTACTTAGCCTGTGAAACACACATCCACATATGACAAAAAATAGAGTTTTTATGGATCTTAGTGGTTTTAGGTTCCTCACTCAGGAAGTCTGCTCCCAGTTCAGACCATTTACCTGCCAATAGCCTAGCTTTATTTCTCTAACGGCAAGACCAGTCGGTGTTCTTAACTGCTGACCATCCTTCCAGCCCCAGTCAGTTTCCTTACTGTCTGTTAGGGTCCTGTGTGTGTGTGTGTGTGTGTGTGTGTGTCTGTCTGTCTGTCTGTCTGTCGTCATCGACATCATCGTCTCCCTGCCCACCCACCTACTGTCCATCAGTCTGTCACCATGTGTAGAGACAGTGACAGAGTGACAGAGTGACAGCAGAGCGCCCTGCTCACTGCTCGTCCTTTATGTCTTCCTGGTCTCACTCATGCATATGCTCTACCTTTATAGCTCACACATTATGGATTAATAATTTTAGCTTTCTGTTTTGTGTGTGTTTTCTTTAAGAAGTAACTCAGTCAGTGGGGAGGGATCCGTACTCAGACTCAAGAGTCAAGCTTTTCTTTGTGTGCCTCCTGCTGTCTTCCAGTGCTGAGAGTTGTCTCGGGGAGAGAGAGATCGCTGAGCACACGGAGGGCGTGGCGCCACACGGAGGGTGTGGTGCCAGAGGAATCCCTCCAGGGTAGGAGTAGTGGGTCGCATCAGCTGATCTGGGGTTCCTGACAAATTTTTAGATTTTTAGAAAAAAATTATTTTTCTTATTATTTTTATGTGAGAATTGAAGAATGACTACCCAAAGATACTTGATTTTTGCAATAGTATTTGGACTGTTAGCATTGGTTTTCCTGTTTTGATCTTGGTTCTTCTCAAACTAATACGTTGTGCAGTCATGATGAGGTCTTTGCAGTTGAGGCAGGTGCTGTATTAGTTTAACTGGGCAAACCAGTGGGCACTGCTGTCTGTGCTGCACGTTTCGGTCAGTCTGGCTCAAACTGGAATTGCTGTGGAAGAGGGAACCTCACCGAGTAGTTGTCCCTCAGCTTGGTTTGCTGCCATCTCTGTGGGGCATTTTCTCCATTAATGGTTGGTAAGGGAGGCCCAGCCCTGGGTGGTGGTCCTGGGTGGGGAAGCGGGAAGACAGGAGAGAGAGCAGGTGTGGAGAGCCAGCCCTTCATCAGCCTGTTCTGCCGTTCTTCAGTGGAGGCCTGCCATCTGCAGGCTAAATACCTGTCCCCACGTCGGCTCTCCCTGTCTTATCAGAGCAGCAGGAAGAGAGCCGAAGGTCTGCTCACTGTTGCCGTAGCTTTCTTCCTGTCCATGGAAACATTGTGCTACTTCTTGTTTTGTTTTTTAAAGATTTATTTATTTCATGCATGTGAGTACACTGTTGCTGCCCTCAGACACACCAGAAAAGGACATCAGATCCCATTACAGATGGTTGTGAGCCACCATGTGGTCGCTGGGAATTGAACTCAGGACCTCTGGAAGAGCAGTCAGTGCTCTTAACCACTGAGCTATCTCTCTAGTCCTGGACCATTGTTTTTAAAACTGGTGTAAGTTAAGACATTTAGAAATAGGTGTAATGTCCATATTAAGAAGTGCGTACTAGATGCCTATTGAATATTGAATATTGCACGCTGCCTCGGGCCACCAGTTTGTTGCTTACATGCAGTATGGGAGATTAAGCATACCATGCCAGAAATCTTACCTCTTAAACTATAATCTAATTTTCTGTTGGTGTTTTATTAATACATTAAGATTATTTTCTTTGTTGTTTGTTCATACGCTATTAGTGATTGTCTGATTAGTTTTAACGACTACTTACATTTTCTAGTATCTTTAATATTTGAGAAGAAAGTGTATTAAGTAAAATCATTACAAAAATTAGTTGGAATAAGAAAACAATGTAAAGATAATTTTTTAAAAATGGTTTTTAAATTCTTTATTGAAAACTAATATTTTATTCAGTATACCTTTATCACAGTTTCTTCTTTTCCAATTCTCCCTGAAGCCTTCCTACCTTCACATCCATCCATATCCACACCCTTTCTTTCTCTTTAGAAAATCAATATGCAAACAAAGCAAACAGTACTAGAAAAAAAAGCAGAGAAAAAGCACAAGAAACACATAAGTGCAGTGCACTTGTGTTTGTGATCCTGCACACACAAACACACACACACACACACACACACACACACACACACACACACACACATCTTTAAATTCATAAAATTGGAAACTATACACCAAAAGACCATTAAGACAAAAACCAAACCAAACCAAACAAAGCAATATGAGGCCAAGTCTATAAAAACGCCAATGAGTTAATTTTGCGTTGGCCATCTGCTGTTGAGCTTAGGGTCAACTGTTGAGTGGTTGATGTACAGTGAGATCTGGGACCCTGTCTGACTCACCCTGTGCTGATGCGATGCGTGCTTCCACATTCTGTGTGAATTCATGTGTGTGTTAGTCCTGTTCTATCTTGGAGTGATCTCTCACCTCTCGTATAGTCTTTCTGCCTCCTCTTCTCCAAAGCTCCCTGATTCCTGAGGGAGGAGGTTTGATAAAGATATCTTTTAGGACTGACTGTTCTAAAGTCTCCCTTTCTCTGAACATTTGACCAGTCGTGTCCTCTGTGTTAATTCCTTTCTATTGCAGGAGGAAGCTTCTCTGACGATGACTGAATAAGGCACTGGTCTTTGAGTATAGCGGAATGTTGTTAGAATTCATTTTATTGCTATGTTCCTTTAGCAGAACAAGAGTATTGTGTTTTCCTCTGGACTCATGACCTCTCTAGTCTCAGGTTCTTGATCACCAGTGCAGTGTTAGGTATGGGGTCTGTTTTGTGGAGTGTGCCTTACATCCCAGCACACAGTAGTGTTACACCATAACACCTTGCCACTACTGCATGAGCGTGTCACACAGGCAGGTCCCCTGCTACTGTACAGACTGTCTTCCAGTACTATAAACCTACTCAGGAGGGGTGAAGACCCTAGGAGGGCACCAGCTCAACTTCTCTGTGTCTGTGAGGCATGCTAACGCTGTCTTCAGCAGTGAGGCCTGACTAGTTAGTTAGTGAGAAGCCATCAGTGAGGCCTGACTAGTTAGTTAGTGAGAAGCCATCAGTAAGGCCTGACTAGTTAGTTAGTGAGAAGCCATCAGCTGCCTCTGCAGTAGTCTGAGTTGTTTGAGATTTTCCGTGGGGGCTCTTTTTGGTCAACAACTTGTTTAGATGGAACCCATTCCTGGCACCAGAGTTTTCATTTGGTATTGAAAGATAATGTAGTTTGAGCATTGTCTTCCCTGTTATTTGTGACTCCATTTAGATTTTTTCGTGTGTGTGTGTATGAAATATGTCATGTATATGTTTTGTATGTATATATACATATAAGAAGTATATATATATACTATATATATTTAAGAAGCTTCTACAGTAGTAGACGTTCATATTTTATATGATGAAATCTTAGAAAAATAGTTTTACTTTAAAGGGCAATCATTGGGGTTACAATTTGCACTATTGATATTTATTCAGTATGTTATCATGTGTGTGTGTGTGTGTGTGTGGGATGTGTATATGAGTGCATGGTGCATGTGTATGCATGTGCCTATATGTGTAGAAGCCAGAAGAAAAACTTGGGCACCACCTTCCTTCCTTCCTTCTTTCCTTCCTTCCTTCTTTCCTTCCTTCCTTCCTTCCTTCCTTCCTTCCTTCCTTCCTTCCTTCCTGACACAAAGCTTGGATCTTGTCACGTTGTTGTCCTATCTGTTAACCTCACCACTGAGCTCCAGTGACCTGCCCGTGTGCCTTCCCAGCACTGGAATTACAGGCTTCTGCCTATAAAAAATGTTGTTTTAGAGATTGAATTTAGGACCTCATGCTTGCAAGGCAAGCACTTTACTAGTAAGCTCTCTCTCCAGCCCCATATGTTTTACTATCGTAATGTGTTATCTGTATTTAGGGGCTAAATATATAAACAATGCAGTATTACCTCAGCACACTACTTTGCCAATTTGGTCTGGAAGAGTTTTATACTTTTTTTTTGGTGTGAGCTTCTGTATATGCAAAACAAATTCTCTGATCTCCTCCCCTTTATTTTCTTATTGGTTCTATTATAGGCATTTATCACTTTATTTTAGAGATTGTCAGTGAAAACTGGATATCAGATTTTAGCTGAATATAGCTATTTTTTCCCTTTGAAAACAGAGTATTAATTATGCAGCCTTGCCAGGCTTCTGTGTGTAGCCAGGCTGATCTCAAACTATTGATCTTCATCTTTATCTAGCTTCAGAGTCAGTTACTTGATTTGTTTTAGGTAGGTTTTGGTGATATATGAAATAAGATTGTTAAAAATCTTATATAAAATAAAAAGATCTGAAATAAAATGTTAAATAAAGGATGAATTATGTGGTGATCAGCAGGACATGCAAGGTTCAGCAGTTGAGTTTGTCCCCTTTAGGCTTTATGTTTCTTAGTGTATGAAGATGTGAGCAGGGAGCTCTGCTTGTTGCTCTTCCCTCAGTGTTTTAACGGACATCCTTTCAGAAGGTGGTGTGTTGGTATCAGAGGAAGTACTTCTAGATAGTACCCATTAATACAGCTGACTGCAAGATACCAATATGAGAACGTCAGCTGCAACTTTAGAACTACACTGTAGAGAAACCACTCCGCTTTAAAAGCAACTTTTAACTTTAAAAAAGAAACTCTAATAACAGGAACCCACCCCCAATCCTCTCAAGACTTCTATTCCCCAGTACAGAGAGATGCCTTTGCATTTCTTTCTCATTGTCTGTGAGAGGGATTTTCTTCCTTCATGTTTGGTATCCATGGCAATGACAGAAGGAAACAAGTGTTCACAACAGTCATAACAGGAAGGAGAGATGGGCTCCTGGGCCTGAGAGGAAGGGTAGAGCAATATAGACAGATCATTCTGCAGACAGAGAATCCAGAACACCCACAGAGGAAGGATCAGATTTCAGAGATGAGGTAGTATAGGAATTTAGTGCTTACGACAGTGTCCTTTGCCATACAGAAGCTTTGCAGTTTTATGAGATCCCATTTGTCGATTCTTGATCTTAGAGCATAAGCCATTGGTGTTTTGTTCAGGAAATTTTCTCCAGTGCCCATGTGTTTGAGATGCTGCCCTAGTTTTTCTTCTATTAGTTTGAGTGTATCTGGTTTGATGTGGAGGTCCTTGATCCACTTGGATGTAAGCTTTGTACAAGGTGATAAGCATGGATCGATCTGCATTCTTCTACATGCTGACCTCCAGTTGAACCAGCACCATTTGTTGAAAATGCTATTTTTTTTCCCATTGGATGGTTTTAGCTCCTTTGTCAAAGATCAAGTGACCATAGGTGCGTGGGTTCATTTCTGGGTCTTCAATTATATTTCATTGATTTATCTGCTTGTCTTTGTACCAATACCATGCAGTTTTTATCATGATAGCTCTGTACACAGCTTGAAATCAGTTATGGTAATTTCCCTGAGAAGTTCTTTATTCTTGAGAATAGTTTTTGCTATCCTGAGTTTTTTGTTATTTCAAATGAATTTCAAATTGCTCTTTCTAACTCTGAAGAATTGAGTTGGAATTTTGATGGGGATTGCATTGAATCTGTAGATTGCTTTCATCAAGATGGTCATTTTTACTACATTAATCTTGAGCATGGGAGATCTTTCCATCTTCTGAGATCTTCTTCAGTTTCTTTCTTCAGAGACTTGAAGTTCTTGTCACACAGATCTTTCACTTGCTTGGTTAGAATCATCCCAAAGTATTTTATATTATTGAAAAGTTAGAGAAAGGACTAAAGTAGCTTAAGGGTTTTGTAACCCCATAAGAAGAACAATATCAACTAACCAGAAGCTTCCAGGGACTAAATCAACAACCAAAAGGTATCATTGATGCCTTGTCTGGCATCAATGGGAGGAGGGGCCCTTGATTCTGTCAAGGCTCAATGCCGCATTGTAGGGGATTGTCAGGGCGGGGAGGTGGGAGGGAGAGTGGGTGGGTAAGGGAGAACCCCCATAGAAGCAGGGAGGGTGGGAAAGGGAATAACATTGAAAATGTAAATAAAAAAGTCCAATAAAAGAAAAAAAAAGAATTTAGTGCTAACAACCATTAGCAGTAAAGGAATGGGCTAGAGTAGGTTGGATGTGCTGTTGAGGATGTCCATGGAGAGTGGTTGATAGTAATTGTAAGGAGATCAGAATCTGCAGTCAGTCTAGCCTGGGCCTTGGCTGTCCTAGATGCTGCCCTTACATGGCCATTTGCAGGTTGGGTCTTCCTGCACACGGCATCCTTAAACTGGCACTTCCTTTTCTACAAGTAATATTATTGGCAGACACTTAAAGGACCATAACAAACATGGTTGGTGTTTTAATGTTACTCTCAAATGTTTTATCAGACTTTCTTTTGATATATATAATTTTAGAATATTTTCAAAGATAATTTTTTATCGTAAATCTAAGATGGTGTAAATAAAAATCTCTTAACAAGGAGACAAAGCACAGTTAAGTAACAACAAAAACAAAAATGCAACTTGAGTCTTCTCTAATGGAAGAAGTAATAATCTTAATCTAGAAAGAAGCATGAGCCAGGTTTGGTTCCACATCCCTTAATCTCAGCAGGCAGGTCTCTGAGCACAAGGCTGGCCTGTTGTGTTGTGCACGGTGAGTTCCGGAACAGCAGGGACTACATAGAGAAGCCCTGTCTCAGCAGCAACAGTGCAAAACCAAATGAAACCACGGTTTCTCATGGATTAAAAACTACAAAAGAGCAGCGCTAGTGATATCTAAATGTTCAAATATTATATCCAATTTAAAAAGTAAGCATTTAAAAGTGGGCACCTAGAAAACTAAGTCACAATAGTTGTCAAAATATAACCCCAGAATAAGAAATTTTAAGTAAAAAAATTAAATATATGTTTCTTCAGTTTTAGCAAATTGGTGTAGATGTTTATGTAATTCCTCTTAAAGCTGGTTTATATTTACAAAGTAAGCAGCCATATATATGTGAAGGTGCTATGAATTTAGTAAATACCATATCATATGTAGTAATGCTACATGAGTAATGAATTTGATTTACATTAAAAATATTCAACAGACCTTAATTTGTATTGACTGTACTTGGGATTAATTTCTGTTTCTGTCTATAAGACACATATTTTAATTTGTGATGTTCCTTTTGGTGACATTTAATAAGAAGGTGGCAGATAAATGTAGCTTTTTATTTTAATGAACTGACTAGTTGAATTAAATAGTGAGGCTTTTTGGATTCAATTAAATCTTAACTTAAATGGATTAAGTTAATTACTACTTTTGTTGATATTTGGCTTTGTTACACTTTAAAGTTTTCTTACTCTCTAAAATTTTGAGAAAAATGTCAAGACTTGCCCCACATACTTTGAAGATCATTATTTATGAAAGGATTCAAAGAAGACTAATGAATGTAGTTTCAGATTATTCATTGTGCATTATTTCTAAAACAGTTGGAATAGTTCCAAGAGTTTTTCACAGAATAAATCTGATTTGTACAGTGTATGCCATGAGGAGCATGTGCAGTGGTTAAGAGTGCTGGTAGCCCAGCACACCGGACAAGGGGTTTCTATGCTTAGGAACCTAGAACCCCATGGATTGCAGTTTTGGAAATAGCTAAACACTCAGTAAAGTGTAACATTTCTGTGTCTCAACTCAGAAACAAAGTAGGCAAATACAGTCCAACTGCGGGCCTGAAAATGTTACTAAACCTGTTGTCTCTTCCTGTAGATACACAGTAAACATCCTTGCAAGGTTATTGGCTATAGTATGTTAATGTGATTAGATTCCTGTAATAACATTCACATGTCCTCTTTCTAACATCCTTTCTCTTTAACGTATTATAGTATAGAACATATTGTTCAACTACAAACTCTCCTCTTAGCTTCCACTGACAACTAGTTTACTGTATTATTTCCTTAAAGAAATCTTTTAAACTTTAAAACGAATGAAAACAACAAGAGTTTTAAGTTTTAGTATGGTGTGGCAATCACTTTTCTCTTTTCTTTCTTTCCTTTCATGTGCTGCATCTAAACTTCATGTGCATACAGTGCTCATTTGTTCTCTCCTGTTACACTTCAGCAGGCTTGTTGTTTTACACTGTCACTTTATGTGT
The DNA here is from genome assembly GCF_011064425.1 of Rattus rattus. NCBI lineage: Eukaryota > Metazoa > Chordata > Mammalia > Rodentia > Muridae > Rattus > Rattus rattus. The sequence continues at coordinate 204,727,314 of NC_046156.1, read as the reverse complement.
AGATCAATTTTGAAATGCTTAAACTTGTGTTTAGATTCATCTGCTTTGCACACACTTCTCTTTGCTCAGCTACTCTTCGTTGAAAGGTTGTTTTGCTTTGTTCTGCCTTTGTTCCTACGCCAGAGATCATAACCAGAGACATAGGTCTTTTGAATGCTGATGTAAATGGCTTTACACTTTTTTTTTTTCCTTTTCTTTTTTTCGGAGCTGGGGACTGAACTCAGGGCCTTGTGCTTGCTAGGCAAGCGCTCTACCACTGAGCTAAATCCCCAACCCCGGCTTTACACTTTTAATTTAAAACTTTTATTGTTTATTGCTAGTCTATAGGAAATCATTTGTTCTTGATTACTAACTTCATGTTCTCATGCTAATAAGCACTGCGCTTGCTTATTAGTTGCATTGGTCTATTTGTTATGATATTTCTTTACAGACAACCCTGTCATCTGATGACAAAGACAGTTGGATTTGTGTCTACTTTAAATTCATTTTCTTGGTATAGTGCAGTAGCTAGGAAGTAGAGTATAGTATAAAAAACAGTGGTAGGAGACAATGCTTTGGTTTCCTGCCATTAAGAATGACATTAGAGAATAGAGAGGCGGTTCAGTGAATAAGGATACTTTTTGGTCAACATGAGTGTCTTAGTTACTTTTCTACTGCCATACAGAGACTCTGTTACAAGGACAACTTACAAAAGAAAGCATTTATTTTGGGGGCTTATGGTTTCAGAGGGGTAGAATCCCTGAGCATCATGACCAGGAGCATGGCATCAGTCAGGCAAGCACTAGAGCAGTAGCAAAGAGTTTACATCTAATTCACAAGCAGAAGGCAGAAAGAGAGGACGAGGGTAGGGGTTGGTTAACTGGAATGTTTGGGCTTTTGAAAGCTGAAAGCCCATGTCTGTGACACCTCTCCCCCAATGAGACCACGCCTTCTAGTCCTTCACAAACATTTCTACCAACTGTGACCAAGGATTCAAATGCACACACAGGGGGGCGGGGCATTTGCACTGAAATCCTCAACTGCATTGATGGTCTGAATTCAAGCCCCCAGATCTGTGTAAAAAATTGCTTGTAGCTGACTCGTGTTCTTATAGCCTCACAGTTTTGTGTGATGGTGCACAAAGGTGGGAATTATTGAGGCTTCTGGGCCCCAGCATAACCCCAAGTTCAGTGAGAGATTGTGTCTCAGAGGTGTACTATGGATCATGATAGAGCAAGACATACATTCTTTTTTAACCTCTCTGTGTGTACATAGGGTACTCATTTGCACATACATGTGTATACATCATGCATAAACCCTAAAACTGATCATTATTGGTTATAGGTTATAATAGATTTTTATAGGTTGATTGCCAAGAGTTGTTCTGATGATTGATGCTTGATTTTTGTCAAATGTGTTGTATATTTTATGATCACTTATTTTCTTCAGCCTACTGATATTGACTGTTGTTATTTCAGTTTTAAAGGGTGAACCACCCTTGACTACCTGGAATCAACCTCAGTTGTGCTATCTGTGTGCTTTCTTCTCCTCCATGCACTGGTGGGTTGACTCCCTGCTACTTTGTTTAGCAGGGTTTCACATCTGGAATTGGGAAAGCTGTCAAAAGTTTTTACAATGACTGTCTGATTTTCAATATTGTGTAATGCTGGCCTGTAACAAGGTAGTAGTTTCTTTATTGGCCTTTATAGTATGGAAGAGATTATAGAGAATTGGTACAATATCTTTGTTAAATTGGTATGTCTTTGTTACACATAGAATTTCCCAGTAAATATATCTTAGCCAATTGCTTTGTACTTGCTAGAGTTTTAAATTATTGATTCAATCTCTGTAACAGATATAAACATATTGGTGTTTTTAACTCTTCTGTGATTGATCTATTCTGTCTTTCAAGTGACTGGCTGCTTATTTTACATGGATGTAGCTAGGTGTTTGTGGGTATACAGTTGCTCATGGCATTTACATTATCGCTTCAATGTTCAGAAGGCTTGCCGTAGTTATTATATACGAGGAGTTTGTGCTTTCTGTTCTTCCAACCCCAACCTCCAGCTAGCCCTGGTAGAGCGTTAAGAATTTTGATTTACTTTTTGAAGGAATTAGATTTTTGTGCCTTTTTTTCAATTCAGTTGATTTCAGATTTAATTTCTAGTATTTCTTTTCTGCTCTCTTTGGGTTTAACTTGCCATTTCCCCATTTTTCTGTGACATGAGTTTAGGTTCTTGAGTTTAGCTGTTACTTCTTTCTTTGGTTTTCTTTTCTTTTTTCTTTTTTTAAAGATTTATTTATTTATTTTGTATATGAGCACACTGTCACTGTCTTAGACACACCAGAAGAGGGCATCGGATTCCATTACAGATGGTTGTGAGCCACCATGTGGTTGCTGGGATTTGAACTCAGGACCTCTAGAAGAGCAGTCGGTGCTCTTAACCACTGAGCCATCTCTCCAGCCCCCTTTCTTTGGTTTTCTAAGCACTCTTCTTTTTTTTAATGTCCCATGTATTTATATGAAGTGTATATTTATTTTTGTTAAGAATATTTTACAATTTTTCTAGGAATTTGTCTTTGATCATATATTTGGAAGATTTGGAAGTATGTTTTTTAATCTTAAACTGTTTGGAATTTTTTCTAGCTACCCTTTTCTCACTAGTTTCTGATTTCTTGTCTTTTTTTTTTTTGTTATTCGGAGCATATAGTGCATTCTTTCTGTTCTTTTAAACTTAGTGACAATTGTTTGATTATGCAGAAACTGGTGTATATTAATAATACCCCAGGCGGGCTGCTTTTGTCAGAAGAATTAGCCTGTAGTTGTCAGTTGTATCTGGTTGGAAAGTGGTGTTTAATCCATCTGTGTGCACATTGATTTTATGCTTGCCTATCCCAGATGGAGTGATGGGTCGGCCTCTTCTGAGGGTGGGCTCGTCTGCTTCTGTTTGCAGCACTCTCAGTTCTTATCTCGGGTTTGTCACTTCCTTGATAAGGTTTGCTGTGTACACATCAAACACAGTTTGGTTCATACTCCTGAGAAGAGTGGCTGCAGACATCTTACAGTCTCCAATGCAGAAGGGTTTGAAGTTGTATGCGCAAGGTGGGGGGGGGGGATTGCGATTGAATGTGGTTGAGGGAGAAGATCATTTACCAGGGCTCACAGTGCATGTGCTTGTTGTGATGATTGGGAATCTCCACTGTATCTCTCCTAGGCGATGGCATGAATAGGAAAGGCTGCCCAGTAAGAACTAGACTGGGCACGTGCCTGTGACTCCATCTGCCAACAGTGAGCTGTAGAGTTTGCAGATGTTTAGGACAGTCAATTAAGGAAAAAGAGACTTTGGCTAAATTATTTTAATTGTATTCTTATATTATATTTTGATATACCAAGAACACCCTGAAATGGCATAGTGATCTGATTAGTACCATGAACTTATTATAACACATTTTCTATTTCAATGACTTTATAATTGTCAATATTAGTATAATTTATTCCTTTCAACTGTTTTGGGATAAAAGTACACTTTAAAATTATAGTGCTGATTAGGTTAAAAGGAATCAATTAATATAGGCCATAGAAATTATCTGTGCCGGAAAGCTGACAGCTGGGGAGTTTCGAAAGGGCACATGTGCTTAGAACTTCACTCTATTTTAGATAAACGCTCTGTAGTTAGTGATGGACTTTGTACCGTTTATTAGTTGCAACTCTCCTTGCCTTGTAATTTCCTTGCTGAACTAGCTGACAAGGCGTCAGTTGGCTATTCCTTGATGGTTAGGACAAGGCATTTCTTTAACATCCTTTTATTTTACCTTACTTTATGTGGAAAGTTTGGAACACTGGTCCTGGGGAACAGGAGGGAACTGCACAGGCGTGCTTTGGAGACACAGTTTGTCTCGTTCGAGGGATGCAGGAGGATTGGAGATATCTGTGTTAGCTTTAGTACCTAAAGCTCAGCTTCCACAGGTTGAGTTTGCCACTCTCTTCTTTACCTGGTTACAAAGTAACATTCGTGGGCAGTATAATTTGACAGGTATGAAATCATGACAATTTGCAGTATCTTCCTAGATACAGGGGACTAAAGCTTCAAGATTCCGGTTTCCTAGTGTCAGGTGCTTGCTAGTTTTGAAGGAAGGTGTTGTTCCCTTATTTTAGTAAGAAGTAGATTGCCTGCTTTTGTACTCAGGAGGACTTGTCTCAACCTCGGTTCGGTGAATAAAACCTATAAAATCCACCCAACTTCAGTGTTCCTTTTTTACTCCCTTAGTGATCTTAGAGTCAGTCTAAAACCCCAGAAGATACATTTTCAGATCATAATATTTTTTTCATCTTTTAAAAACTCATGTTGAATTGCTTTCAGGTTTCAATTTATTATCTTTGTCTGTTTTTGTATATGCCCTACATGAATGAGTGTGGCTGTGCATGGGCCATCACAAATCTGTGGAGGTCTGATAACTGTGGAATTGGTTCTCTCTTTCAAACTTCATGTAGATTCTTGGGATTGACTTTAGGTCAGCAGGCTTGTGTGACTCATGCCTTTGCTTACCACTGACCCATCTTGCCATCCTTCATAACATTCTTAATCAACTCTAATTGATACAAAAATATTTTCAGCATATTCAGCGAAGTTTTGCCTTATCATTGTAACCTGTCAGTTTAGTTTCTCCCTCTGAAGTGGCGTAGAGGCAGTCCAGGCCTTTCAGTGCTGACAGAGGAAGTAGGTAGGTGCATCTCTCTGTGCTGCTGTGTGTCAGTGACCTTTATTCATGGCTTGCCCATTCTCACTCTTCTCTTTAGGTCTGCTTCCTTTCTAGTTCATACAGAATGTCGGTACATATTAGGACAAGTGTCCTCTTTGAGCAGCGCAGTCCGACTTTGTTAGTCACGTTGACTTGAAGCTCACCAATACTGTCTTTTGCCTCTACTGCTCCCTCACACCTGCGCACACCGTACCATGAGCTATCCTCAGCCGGGGGCAAGGCCTTTGTCAGGCTTTTGATGTGGAAAAGAGTGTTTCTGGCCACTACCCCTGCTCCAGCACCGCACTGCCATCCAGTTTTGTTGTTGTTCGTTTTTTGGTTTTGCACATAATTTTTCAGTTCTTTTTGTTAATTTTACTGGGCTTACTAATATGTTTCAGAGTACACTATTCTTTTGGAATTCTAATGTTATTTCCTTAGCTTTGTTTTCAAATTTGATAATTTTGTTCTAATTTTCCTTTTCTAAAGTCAAAAGGGCTTATCTGATTAGTTTCATCTGGATTTTGGAAGTAAAGACATTTTAGTTTTTGTTTTCTTTCATTGACCTAGGCGATCAGGGCTATCACATGCTTGTTAGTATGCATAACTGACTAGAAATTAGGTATTTAGAAATTTATTATTTAGTACCACTTTCTCCCTTTCTTCATTTGTTTCCTTTATCAATGATTTCTGTATAGAGATACATTTAAAAAAATTATGGGCTGGAGAGATGGCTCAGTGGTTAAGAGCACTGACTACTCTTCCAGAGGTCCTGAGTTCAATTCCTAGCAACCACATGGTGGCTCACAACATCTGTAATGGGATCTGATGCCCTCTTCTGGTGTGTCTGAGGACAGCAACAGTGTACTCATATAAAGTAAATAAATAATCTTAAAAAATTTACCTACAAAATCAGAAATAATTTCATATAAATTTGAAAGTTTGTATTTTCTAATACTGATTTTTTTCATTTTTATGTTTTTACCTATTAAATAAATTTCTTTTTATAATAATCTAAACAATTAGGAACTGCCATCTAGATATACATCTTTTCACTTAAAAATTTATAGAATACAACTTCATTTAGTGTAAATTGAATCAAAGTAAAAGAAAAGTATTTGAAATAATTCTTAATCAAATTATTATAAGCCATGCAAGTTAATGATTTACTTTCATATGTGAAAGTGTTTTATAAACCTTAAAATGCCGTATATGTTACTATTTACCATTGTATGAGAATGGAGTAGTTTTTCTATCACACCTTGATTTGTAGAAGAAAATCTCAGTAACAGTATTTATGAACATTTATTATTATTTTGGGGCACACAAAGGATTTTAAGTGGGCAGCCATTGCCACAAACTTTAGATAATTCACTTGCATTATTGCTCTTTGAAAAGTCCTGTTTACTCCCTGTTTGTCCCATACTCTGCCTCACTTCATGTAGTCTCCTCTCTCAGTTATAGCGCTGTGTTAATGGTTTCTTACTACAGCCCCCTCTGTACCGAAACTTTGATTTTCCTTTACTGCCTGCATACCCGTTACACACTACATTCTACTACTCATCTTACTTTGAATTGTATGTCATGCCCATTAACAAGTCTGGAAATTACCAAGGGCAGGGCTCCTGTCTTCTTTTCATTTTTGTCCAAGTTATAGAAGTACTAGGAGCTTACTAGCTGTTCATAGTGGTTAGTATAGTGTGTATTTATAGTTTCTTAGGATATTTGAAAATAGTTTTGTTTCTAATTTTATCTATCAAAATAGGTGTATGCTTCTAGTTTTTAAAGCTCCACTGTCATACTTTTTCTGTTAGTGGGTTCTAGCGTCATGTTTATTCTTGTTACTTTATACAAGGTATAAGATACTTTAAAGCTGTCAAGGACTTGGTGCAGCTGGGAACTGCTTGCATGCACAATGAAGCCCTGAGTTTGGCTTCTGGCCCCAGTACCCACTTTGTGGCAAACAAACCAACCGGTGTGGTCCTGTGTGTTGGTGATCCTCATGCTGGGAGGTGGAGGTGGGGACAGAAACACCCTGGAGCTTGCTGACCAGTCAGCTTCAACTGTTTAGCATGTCAGGCAAGTGACCCTGTCTCAAAAGACCAAGTGGACACTGTATCCTGAGGAACAGTACCCAAGATCCTCTGGTTGCCACATTCAGGCATAAATACATAATCCCTCCTACTATGTGTATGCATGTACTCTGTGCACACAAAACAGTTGACTAATAGAGTTTCTAAAAGCAAATGCCATTGACATCTAAATATATTGGACTTAGACTAGGAAATGACTTTCTTGTTATGGGGACACCCCTGTGAGTCTTAGGATTTTGTTGTAGCTTTAAAACGCAATAGTTTTAAGTGTGATTCCCTAGCCTTACCTTCTAAAGATCAGAGGGAGATTGGCTTATGTCTGCAGTGAGGGTGGGTGTTTCTCTGAACACCTGCCCCTTTCCTTCTGTGGTATTGAGGTTTTGAACCCTGTCTACAAGTTTCAAATTTTAATTAGCTTTTAATTTCAAATAGTGTGTTTTAATTACATCCACACCTCTCCCAACTCCTCTGAGACCCACCCATTTGTCTCTACTCACCAAACTTTGTGTCCAATTTATTTTTTTTAAACCCAATTTGAGATGCTAGTGAATTCTTAGATAAATTCTTCCAGCACAGGGATTACAGGCACACATGGCCATGCCTGTTTCTTTGTTTTTCATGTAGTGTACACATGCACGTGTGCGTGTGCATGTGCATGTGCACGTGTATCCCAGGCTGTCAGTCTTGCATGGCAAGCAGTTTGCCAACTGCACCCTGAATCCTTGACAGTGCTGAGGCCTTTGGCCTGAGCATGGTAAGCTGAGCAGGGACTACTAAAGAAAACTGTTTCTCTCTCTCTCAGCAGCATCAGATGCCAATAGCTCGTCTCCAGGTTGGGGTTTAGCCTGGTTATGGCTCGCACAGACCTCTGTGAGGTCATATGTGCAGCTGCCCTGCTCTGCCCAGAGACACTGTTTCCTTGCGATCATCTGTCACTTGGCCTGTATGCCTTTCTACCTCCTCTGACTTCACTATTCTGGAAGCTTGGCAGCAGAGGGTATGCTGTAACGGTCCATTTGGAGCTGAGCATCCTGCAAGTGCCTTGCTCGCTGCACCTTGACTGTGTCTCCGTTAGTCACCAGCCACCGCAATAGCGTCTCTGCTCAGGGCTGAGAGACGCACTGTGCATGTGTGTAAGTCCTCAGCGGTCTGCTTAATGCCGTGTCCGTTTAGTTCTGGGACCTGTCTAACCAGGCACTTCTGTCTGCACACTAGTAAGTGGAGGGCTGACATTTCTAGAATTTTCTATAACAGAGAACAGAGAGATTAAGCCCTAGCCTTGCTAACAGTGTGTACTAGTGCACATACCTAAGTGATGGGATGTCGGTGTAGGTGTAACTAGGGCTCTGCCGCGTGCGTTGTAGTAGATGAGTGGTGGACTTATCCTCAGCAGCATGCACTCACACATCCTCTTCACTGACTGATACTCTACTGGCTGCTGTGCCACGGTCCCCTGTCCCCATTCACCCACTGAATGTCACGCTTACCAGTTACCAGTAGAGCAGCTGTGAACAAGAGGTTTGGGTGTGGACACAAAATTGTATTTTCTTTGGAAAATACCAAGACACACAAGTGCCAGGTTGTTTGTTAAGCATTTTTTTAAAAATTCCTTTAATTATTTCCTTTTACAGTCACAATATGCAATTGCAATTACAGTATCATTCCATCATTTTATGAAGTAGCCAGTCTTCCAGAGTTGCTCTGCAGTGCTCTGTTGGCACTAACAGTAAAGGAGGTCTCTGTCGCTCTCCAGCCTCCCAGCGTTTGGTATCCTCAGCGCATTGCGGTTCACAGTATTTGTCCTGTGCGCTTCTGTTAGGGGTGTGTAAGCATTAGCATTGCAGTTCGACGCTTGACATAGAGTTTGACATGCATAGTATCTTCCTCTTTTTGCCGCTAGTTAAGGTGCCATAAAATCTTTAATAAAATCTGGAAGGCAGAGTTACACTATCCTATGTACAAAGATATTTTAAAAATTTCATTATTATTACTATTTTTTTCCTTCATGGTGCTGAGAATTGAACTCAAGGTTTGTGCATATGAGGCACTAAGCTGCATCCCCCAGCTCCAAAGTATCCTCATTACTGACATAATTCTTGACTTTTGAAGTGACTTGGAAAGATAATTATTATTTTTCTGTCTTTGAATTTGCTGTATAAATGGTGATAATCTTACCTCAAATAAATACAATATAAAATTTAATGAAAACTTCAATAAAGATACTGATTTCAAATATGATCCAATCATGTTTTTTAAAGAAAATATTTAATGTAATTTATTGCGATGAAATTTTGTTCTATAATGAAGTTGAAGAAAAGACATTTAAATAATTCTTAAATTGATTAAAAGTAATCAAAATGGGATATTCTGAACTATGAGATCAGTGTTTGTATACACCAGGACATGTATCTACCATGGCTAACTTCAAAAGTAAATGGGGCCTTATCTATCTATCTATCTATCTATCTATCTATCTATCTATCTATCTATCTATCTATCTATTCCTTTTTTAACAGGAAAGCCTAACTGTGTTAAGAAAAATCAGGCTGTGTTAAATAGTTTTATGATTCTTAAGAGTACTTGGTTACTTATTATGCCTTGGTGGTTAACAATTGTGTGCGAAGAAGTCATTATGTTGTAAAACTGATCATGAAAACTCAGGAGAAACCCACAACCTCCATCTTCTTGGTAAAGTCCTGTTAAATGTCTGTCTTTAGCTGGTGACATGGTGTCTTTGGTTGCTGCCCAGATGCAGTGTGAGTTAGTGTGAGTGTAGCTGCTAGGGGACTCCTGTTTGCAGGTTAGCAGTAATTCACCTTGTTAAATCTCAGCACTCACTGTGTTCCAGCAACAAGTAGCATTTGTTTTCTCAATCTGGAGAGGGTAGTTAAGGTGGTTAATTACCAACCAGTGGTGTCTTTTTTTTTTTGTTTTTTTTTTGGTGAGAAAGCCATGTAGGTCTCATTGGCTCTAAATAGATAGCCACAAGTTCTTAATAAAATAGTTATTCTAGGATGTTTTGCCTTTGTCTGAATTCTTTAAATGACTTCCTTCCCTTCCTATTGACCTCATTTCAAAGTTGAAGCTAACTTCAGAATGTCACAGGGTAACAATATTACAGTATAGGTTTTTTACTGGATACTGTCAGATACTGTTTTATTAGTACTTTGTTGTTTGGTTTTTTTCCCTGTAGCAGCAATGATGTATACAGTTTCAGTAATCTGGCCAAGTCTTTTACTTACAAGTCCTTTGATCCTTTCTATTTCGAAGCTAGGATCACTATTTGACAGGAAGAAGAGAGCAGTTGTCTTACTTCCTATTGCTATGATGAATACCATGATCACAGGAACATGTAGAAGAAGGGGTGCATTTGAGATTCTGGTTCCAGGTCAGAGTTCATGATGAGGAATTTGGGGCAGCAGTGCCAGCTGGGGAAGCACCTAAGAAACTTTAGTTCAAACCTCATAGCACAAACAGGGAGCAGAGAGGGGGAGGGGGGAGGGAGGGAGGGGGAGAGAGGGGGGGAGGAGACAGAGAAGGACAGACAGAGACAGAGACACAGAGACAGAGACACAATGACAGTGCATACTAGGATTGGCAGGCAACTTTGGAACTCCAGCAGGGTCACACCTTCTATCACTAACCAAACAGCACTACAGACTAGGACTGATCTTAGTCTATGGGGAATATTCTCATTCAAACCACCACAGTAGTGGTGTTGGGAGGGATATTCTAAACTGCTTCTCAGGCACATTGATCTGGCTACATCTTCTTAAAAGCATGTTTTAGGTTGTTAAAATCAGCTTCTCTTGCAGCTTTTACTCAAGAACTGGATGAAGCCTGCGTCTGAAATGTTGCCCAGAGTTTCTGCTGAGGCCTCTAGTGCTCACCGAGGGAAGTCAGAGCAGAACTGAAATGGCAGGAACCTGGGGCAGGAGCTGATGCAGAGACTGTGGAGGAATGCTGCTTACAGGCTTGCCCCTAATGGCTTGCTCAGCTGTTTTCTTATAATACTGAGGAGCCAGGGACAGCACCACCCTTAATGATCTGGGACACCTACATCAAACATCGATCAAGAAAATGTATCGCCAGCATGCCAACAAGGCGATCTTTTCTTAATTGACATTGCTGCTTCCTAACGCACTGGCTTGTGCCAGCTTGACATATAAACTAGCCAGCACACGTGCCAACTCTCATGAGTCTTACCCTCTAAAACAGTGGTTCTCAACCTTCCTAAGCTGTGACTCTTAATACAACATAATACAGCTTATGTTGTGGTGACCTCCAGCTAATAAAGTTATTTTGTTGCTACTTCACAACTAATTTTGCTACTGTTATTAATCATAATGTAAACATCTGATATGCAACCCAGGTGAAAGGATCTTTTAACCCCAAAAGGGGTTGTGATGCACGGGTAGGACACTGCCGTAGAGGAAGAGCTACAGGCAACTGGTTGCTAAGAGCGGGAGAGTTGGTGTTCAACAAGGATGAGCCCTTGGCAGGTTAGCCAGTTGGGAAGATCGGTTGCTAAAAATATTTGAACACCATCCCATAAGGGGATGCAGGTTGTGTTTACAAATTTAATATGCATGCATATGTATGTAACACACACGCATGCACGCACGCACGCATGCATGCACGCACACACACACACATTGTGGTAGTTTAAATGAGTTGGCCCCTATAGATTTGAATGCTTAGACACCAAGGAGTGGAACTCTTTAAAAGGATTAGAAGGATTAGGAGGTGTGGCCTAAAGGTTTGCTACCTTTGAGGTGTCAGAAGCCCATGGCAGCCCCCCTCCCCACATGTGGATCAGGATGTAGCTCACAGCAACTGCTCCAGCACCATGTATGCCACAATGCTCCCTGCAATAATGGACTAGCCCTGAAAGTGTCATCAAGGTCACAGTCAAATACTGTCTTTGATAAAAGTTGCTTTGGTCTCTCCACAGCAACAGAACAGTGACTGAGACATATGCACACTTGTAACAATTATAATTAACAAGTTAGAAACTATGAATTTGAAAAGAAATGGGAGGGACACAGGGATTGGAGGAAGGGGGAGAATGATGTAAATATAGCACTCATATGTGAAATTCTCAAGAAAAAGCTTGCATCCCCTGATGGGGGCAGACAGGAGGGTCCCAGGAGCTTGCTGCAGGCAAGACAGTGAGCTCCAGATTCGTTAGACTGTCTCAGAAAAGGTGAAAAGGATAGGGAAGCGTCACCACCTGTCCTATACAGATACACAGGTACATGCACCTACACGTGTGTGTGGACACACGCATGTGTCGCACACATATACAATCATAGTAAATAAAAATCAAGAGCAATGAAACTTTCATTGTAAGAAGATAGATGTTCCTGTTTATTTTTGCACAGAGAATTAAATCTTGATGAGACATTTGATACCGCATGGCATTAAGTGTCTTTACTATTGGTCAGTGTTGGCTGGTACTCTGATGTTATGATCGTTAATGCTGAGAACATCACTTCACATATATGTACAAACACTTGGTAGAAGTACAGTTAGGGCCGTTCCAGGAATTGTTGGAAATTGTTAAATAACGCTAAGTCAAAATTTATTTAACAAATTTTAAATGAAATTAAAGGAAGTAACTGAAATACAAGTTCCTAAAACCAAACATTCTAACACGTGAAATCCAGAGATAAACCAACTTGATACATGATGAGGAATGATGCTAGGAAATGGGAAAAGTCTTGGTATTTTATAATTCAAAACATGTTTCTAAAAAGGTAGAAAACTTTCTGTATACATAAAAACACTTTGATTCACAACAGGAAAGTCTGGCTGGAGTCAGGGCCCAGTTGCTTGTGGAAGTGTGTGCTGGCCCTCTCTGCATGGTATGGCAGAGAGGCTCAGAACCAAGCCTGCAGTGAGGTTGCTACAGCCAGGCAGTCACTGGAAATACAGTTTTGGTGCTAAAATACTCAGAGTCAACTACAGGAAAGTTCCAAGGTTTCATGAGAAGTAACATGTCATCATTAGTGATCTGGATGTGCACAGCGCTCTGTTCTCTGAGGACAGCATACTTAGCAGACAGTTATGACTTCACTTGTAGTTTGGGATTGCACAACAGGTGGGAGCCTGGGGATTACCTTCACCTTAAACCAGAGGAAGGACTCTTCTCAAGTGTAGCCCTAGTGTCTTTAGTGCGTAGAGCTTAGCTGAAGATCGGATGGAGGCCTTTCCATGTTTGTTATGTAATGACTCCATGTGCATCCATGTGCGTATGCTACACAATACACAGCTTCATCCAGGGGGGTGCCAGGGCTGCAACTCAGGTCATCAAGATTGGGCAACAAGTGTCTTTACTGTCTGAATAATCTTGGTGGCCGGGATGGAAGTTTTATTTAAATTCTATGAGTAATTGTAGTTCTACAATTGTTGATTAGTTCTTGATTAATTCTTATTTTATATCTGTTCTTTGTAGCTTTCCAAAGTTGTTTTTAAACGTGTAATTTTAACTTGTCTATCTCAGGAGGCAAGTGTTTTCTGTTTCTGGGCACACCTAACCATGTGTTGTTTGCCTCAATTCCCAGAGTGAAACAGCAGCAAAGCCACTTTGTGTGTGTGCATCTAACTTACCTGTCTATCTACTGAGAGACAGGACTTCCTTTCTTTAAATTTTATTTTTCTTGGATATTTTATGTATTTACATTTCCCCCCTCTCCCATGTGCTCTTCCCGCTCCCCCTGCTTCTATGACGATGCTCCAACTCCCACCCACACACTCCAGCCTCAGTGCCCTGGCATTCCCCTACACTGGGGAAACAAGCCATCACAGGGCTAAGGGCTTTTCCTCCTATTGATGCTGGACAATGCCATCCTCTGCTACATACGTGGCTGGAGTCATAGGTCCCTCCATGTGTACTCTTTGGTTGGTGGTTTAGTCCCAGGGGGCTCTAGGTTGGTTGATATTGTTCTTCCTATGGGGTCGTGAATCCATTCAGCTCCTTCAGTCCTTTCTCTAACTCCTCCATTGGAGACCCCTTACTCAGTCCAATGGTTAGCTGTAAGCATCCTCATCTGTATCAGTAGGGCTTTGGCAGAGCCTCTCAGGAGACACCCATATCTGGCTCCTGCCCCCAATCACTTCTTGGCATCAGCAGTAGTGACTGGGTTTGGTAGTTGCATATGGGATGGATCCCCAGGTGGTCTTTTGTGACTGAGTTACCTCACTGAGGATGTTGTTTTCTAGTTCCATCCATTTGCCTATGAATTTCATAAAGTCATTGTTTTTAATGGCTGAGTAGTACTACATTTTCTGTATCCATTCCTCTGTTGAGGGACATCTGGGTTCTTTCCAGCTTCTGGCTATTATAAATAAGGCTGCTATGAACATAATGGAGCTTGTGTCCTTGCTATATGTTGAAGCATCTTTTGGGTATATGCCCAGGAATGATATAGCTGGTCCTCAGGTAGTACTATGTCCAATTTTCTGAGCGACTGCCAGACTGATTTCCAGAGTGGTTGACAGTAGATGCTGGTGAGGATGTGGAGAAGCTAAGACGTTCATTTCTGTCCTTTCCTGTGCCGCCCGATGTGGAGAATATGGAGAAGCAGGCATTTTTAGTATAACTTTAAAAAAGCTTGGTTTTAGCATTATTGTATAGTTTCACAGTTTTTGACACTCCAAGTCTGTTTTTTAGCCTAACTGTTAATGGTGAGGAAGTTTAAAAAGACAATGTTAGAGTCTGATTTCTAACTTCCCACACCTCCTTAACACCAGGTGGCAAGTGCTATTGAACATGTGGTCAGGCTGGTCTAGTGTCACAGCTAATAACTGCTACAGTCCCATGGGTAGCTTTTTGGTGGCTGCCAAGAGCCTCCTGAGTCTCCTTAGCTGGCTGTAATATGACAAACTATTGGTGTTTTATCACCCAGGAGTTACATTCGGACACTGACGTGTGTCGTTGGCCAAGCGGGGATTATGTAGTGGCTGAGGAAGGGAAGTCTCTTTTCTCTACCTGTCATGTATTTGAAAGACATAAGAGAATTTATTCTTTTAAAAAATAATTAAACACAAATATGTAAATTAAATATTGCTATCATAAGTTTCTCTCCCCGGATCTGTGACCCAGCTCTTTGTGTGCGGATGACCAGTCTTCGCTGCTTCGAGGCAGAGTCAGTACGGTGAGAGGACAGAGTGGGTCCCTCTGGTTATAAGGAAGGTGGGAGGTGGGGCATTCCTTGAGGTGAGTCAGTGCTCGGTAGACAGAAGTGGGCGGGATGGTCAGCAGTTGGTATGTTTTGGCTGTACTCTTTGAAGACTAAGTGCCTGGAGTCTGAAGACTCAGTCAGGAATGATCAAGAGATAAGTCACAAGCAGAAGTAAATCAGGGTCGGGAATGATGTCTCAGGAACAGTTGTATGGATTTAGGAGAATGGATCCGGATTAGTCATTTAAGGGGGCAGGAAGTCTTTCCCTGATGTGCGTGAGGACACGTGAGGTGGATGTGTGCCATCCCCTTTGAAGAGACAGTGTAAGTTCTCATGCAGTTGGCTTACTGTTTCCACAAGAGAACTGATACTCCAATACTTTATGCTCATTGATACTGGGAATTAAGGTCTAAGCATGGGAAGTGAGGCTTTTGTTTTTTAATATAGACCATAGATATAGACTACTCATGACTTTTATAAAATGTCCTTCACAGACTGCCATTCTTTGAGATTCCCTAATCTTGCTTTATTTCCTACTGTGAAAACTAGCTAGCAGGGTGGGATTTTTGTGGTCAGTACCACTTCTCAAGAAGAAGTCTAACTCTTGCAGTGGCATTTTACTACAAAATCATTATTTCTTTATATATTTAAATTATATTTTAAGTCATTAAATACTCATTTTGTATATTATGAAAAGTACATAAATTTTTGAAAGACCATAAAAAGAGAGTAAAATTGTTAGTTCCAAAGTTTATACCTTTCAAATATTAGTAAATTCAGCATTCTTATGATCATCCCGTTTGATTAAAAGCTGGGTCCAGATTGTTTCTTGTTGCTCCTTATATGTGGTGGGCTTGTTGTGTTGTGACTTACCTGGACAGATGGAGAAATGTTATGCTCTGTTTCTTGAAATATTTGTCTTCAGATTTATCTTTTATTGCAGAATCCCTCTTCCAAAACTCTGCTGGCTAGTTTTTTGTAAGTTTGACACGAGCTAGACATCATCTGGAAGAAGGGAACCTCAATTGAGAAAATGCTTCAGGAAGACTCAGCTGTCAGGCATGTTAATAATTAGTGATTTTTTTGATGGGGGAAGGCACAGCCCTTTGTGGGTGATGCCATCCCTTGACTGGTGTCCTGAGTTCTATAAGAAAGCAGACTGGCTACCCCCAGTTCCCCATCCCTCACTGCTACATGTTTCTATTCAATTTCCTGACCCTCTGTACTTCTCTCCTGTCCCTTCCAATGCCTGGTCCTCCCCCCGACCCCTATCATCTCTCCTTCCCAGGTTCCTTCCTCTCTCTACCTCCTGTGATTATTTTGTTCCCCATTCTATGTAGGATTGAAGCATATACATGTTGGTCATCCTTCTTTTTGAGCTTCACGTGGTCTGTGGATTGTATCTTGGGTAATCTGAGCTTTTGGGGTAATGTCCACTATCAGTGAGTGCCTACCATGTGTGATCTTTTGTTACTTCACTCAGGATGATATTTTCTAGTTCCATCCATTTACTTAAGAATTTCATGAAGTCATGAAGTCATAGCTGAGTAGTATTCCATTGTGTAAATGTACCACAATTTCTATATCCATTCTTCATTTGAGGAACATCAAATATTTCCAGCTTCTGGCTATTATAAATAAGGCTGCTATGAACATAGTGGAGCATGTGTCTTTGTTGTATGTTGGAGCATCTTTTGGGTATATGCCCAGGAGTGGTATAGCTGGGTCTTCAGTAGAACTATGTCCAATTTGCTGAGGAACCTCCAGATTGATTTCCAGAGTGGTTTTGTACCCCATTTTTAATCGAGTTATTTTGTTTGTTGATGTCTAAGTTCTTTGGACAGGAACATTTCTGGGTTAAAAATGTGAGGTACATAGTGGCCCCATTCCTCAACTGGGGGCTGTTCCTCTCTCACGGAGATGGTCTCTACAGGTTGTATCTCCCCCTTGTTGGCATTTCAGTTCAAGTCATCACCATTGGCTCCTGGGAGCCTCCTGCTTCAAATTCCTCACACTTGGTGGAACATCCTTTTCCTTCAGCCTTTGCTGTAGGCCCCATCTCTTGCTAGTGGGTGTTGGTGGGCGTTAGAGCCACGAAGGGTTACAGGACACTACGTTTCTTCTCATGCAGCCCTCAGGCTTCTGGTCACATGCAGGTGGCGTTGCCTTCAGCCAGGAAGGTAGTTCACTTCTCTCTTCTCAAAGTGAAGTTTGCCATCATAGCCAGTGGGTCATAAGATCGGGTGGCTCCTGGGGCCAGTGGCAGGGTGTGGGATGTGTGTGGTCAGTGGGTGTTCAGTCACTGGCACGAATACTCATTTACACTATGGGGCGTTGCCTGTGTTCCCTGTGCTGTGCTCAGGGTGAGCCACACTTCCATTCTGGAAGAAGCTGCCATGTCCATCAGGCATGCTAGCTTAGGCTAAGCAGTGACGTGGCCTAATAGTGCCGCCATGCTGAGGGATACCCATGTTTCTCAACTGCAGTGCACTCACTGCCATTTGCAGACATTTATCTGCGTGATTCTGTGACTGCTTAGTGCTTCCCAGTGAAATACCTGTTGATTCTGAAATGGAGAAATAATTAAATGGACAGGATAGCCTGATTTGCATAGGATTTCTTTTTCTGTGGCAGATGCTTGGTGTGTTTTCATGGGAGTGAAGAACATTATCACTTTTACAGATGTCATCAATCTTTAATAATCAAAATTCCTTTGTCAGGAAAGGTGGTATAGCTGTACAGAACTGTGGTTATTGTTACACTGCATTATTTACAGTAAACCTGCTTCAGTATTGGTAAATACACTGCAGTGAGATCTCTGGGACTCTGTCCAAGATATCATTAAAATATGCCTCACACTCATTGGGCTTGTGAATAACAGCTCAACTGAAATTGAGCCACATGGTACAGTTTAAAAATTCTGAGCCCACAAGATAAGGGGAACAGTATGGATGCACACAGCACACTCAGCACCCTGTGCTTGAGTAATAAATCTATATGTAACTTTACATTAGCTTTTAAGCTATAAATCCCCAAATGATTAGTTTATTAAGTTTGAAGTACCATAACACTATGATTAGCTGTGAGTGTGTATGAATACCTAATAAACTAAAATATTCTTTGGTCTAATAATCAAATCTAAGGATTAGGTAAGAAGGTAGATGCTTCTGAACAACTATTAAAATTGATATTAAACACAAGTTAACAATGTTGTCTAGCAAAAGGTCAAAACAATAAAATCTAGTAAATTAATTGATTTTACTAATCAAAGAAAATTTTTATCTTAAAATGGGATTTAGAAATTATTAAATCTGGGGTTTAAACTATTGATTATGTTAAGTTAAAACAAAATGTTTGTATAAGTGAGGTGATTTAAGAGAATAAAACGTATTTAGGGTTTTTTTCTAAAAAGAATCTACTAGTATAATTACATTTCTTTCTGAGTATAGTTATATTCTCATTGAAAGGGTGTGGGCAAAGGTTTACTTCCTGTCACTGTTGGTGTAAAGTATCATTGATGTCGAATGATGTGTACAAATCACATCCCAAATGGCCTCTTCTCAGTGAATGTTTTGTGTTTTCCAGGTTAGCGCTCTACGTGTATGAATATCTGCTCCATGTAGGAGCTCAGAAATCGGCCCAGACATTTTTATCAGAGGTATGTTTTACATATTTTCTGCATCACACTTGCTATTAAATGAATGAATGTATACGGAACGATGGTTTGTAAAATCATTACATAGCAAGGGCTTAGGTGTCATTTGCATAGTGCAGTCTTTGTAGTTTTATCTAAGCATCTTTTAGTATCGCTAACTGCCTTTTCTGTGCAACTCAATAACATTCTAGTTAACTTTCTAACAATTCATTCCCTTAGGAAGTTACTTCAACATGGCCATAGTAGTCAAGAAAGCAAATTTGCTTTAGAAGCTTCTGCTAGGCCTGAGGAGGCAGCTCAGTTTAAACTCCAGAACACACATACACCAGAGTCTGACTGTGATAGCGTTCATTTCTATTCCCAGGCCAGAGGAGGTGAGGACAGGCAGATAGATCCCTGGTGGTCACAGGCCAACTGGGCCAGCCGACTCTTCACATTTCAGGCCACAGAGAGGCCCTGTCTGGAGAAGAGGTGGATGAGAGCCAGTGAGATGTCTGTTTGGGTGAAAGTTCTTGTCAGCATGACTGATTAGCTGAGTGTGATCCTGGGACAGTGCTGTAGAGGAAGAGAACAGACTCCTGTAAGTTGTCCTCTGAGGTCCACATGAACACCACAGCACTCCTCAGGGCACATGTGCACACAGCATGCACCACACATGCCTGCACACACATTAAGCCGCCTTCCTGCACACATTTCTAACAGTATCTTATGTTAGCACTGTTTATAAGTTTTGGTAATGTGGATGTGTTTGTTTTTGTTTTATGTGAATAAGAGTTGATTGTTTTAAAACATTTTTGATCATTTTATTATAGCTCTGGCTAGTCTCTGTCTTTTTCTTCAGTGTTGTGCTTTGGTTTTGTTGTTGGGAACAGGCTGACCTCATACTTGCCGTAGTCCTGCCTCAGCCTCCCGAGTGCTGGGACTACAGGCAAGTGCTCCTCTTTCCCGTTTCTAGCTCTGAATCTGAGTGTTCTTGCACCAGAACTCTATTTTTCCTCTTTATATTATAATAAATATAATGAAGGTGTTGGATTTTGTCACTTAGTGGACACATCATATACTAAGGTTTATTACACTTACATTTTAAATTATAAGGAATTCATAAGATACATCATATTATTACAATTTTATTAATTGAAACATGATTAAGTTGGGGTCACACAAGTTATTGAGTTATGGAACTAGAATTCAAATTGTCTGTTTTCACACCAGGCTTTGTCTTCTGGGCAGTGCTCAGTGTTACATTCCTCTGCCTGAACCCTCTCCGCTATGTACCTGAAGAACTTAGATGTCACTGCTCACTGGGATGGGTTTCTCAGGGCGGTTGGCTTTCAGATGGTACTGCAGCCTGCAGCCCCCACGGAAGGCCATTGCATACTGAGTGGGAACATTTTCACATTATCTTCCTGATGAAAGAGCCTATGGAATTTTAATTAAAAGAATAACATCGTTAGAACTATACTTTAATGTTCCTTGACTATAGACAGCCTGAATGTAGTATTTTATAGCTCTGCACCCTTCTTAGGGTTGCTTTTTCCCTTAATTTTACTTGAAACACGCACACAGTTAGAACATGCTCTTTGTAGAATGACTTTTTAACCAGCTCAGTTGTGTATGGCCGTTCATATTCTATAAGTCCTCTCTACTCTAGTTCCAGATTTTTACCCCATTCATAACTGTTAACACAAGAAACCTAAAATAGGCAGAATGGCTTATTTGAGTTGAGTATTTTAGTAAAGAAATGACTGAGGTAGTTACTTTAATGTAATGTTTTTAAAGCAAAATTCTCCTTCAGGATGGATGAGGTTATAAGTCGCCATGACATTAATAAGTTCCAAGTCAGGATTAATCTGCCAGACGTTTTTTCCACGTCCTTTCAATGGCTGTTACCCTTGGGGAGGCCCAATCAGAACTGCTGATGGCATCTGCACTGTTTCTCAGCCCAGTCATTGGGCGTAATCCTTTAAAACAAGCTCCTGACCTGAGCCGTCAGAACTTGGATGCTTCTGATGACTTTGCTGTTGGTCAGAAGAGTGAAGACCACGGTCAGTGTCAGCCTGGCCCTTCCCCTCTTATTATAGATAAACTAAAGAAGCAAGACCAGGACAGACAGAAGGAAAAGCAACCACAGGAGGCACAAAACCAGACAGAGATGCAAAGACCCAGTCATTCACAAAATTCGGAATTCAACTGGTCTCTCCCTCTTCTATTCAGTGAAAATCACTGGGCTATGGTAATGAACGAACTGCTCTCAGCTGCACCGAGGGGGCCAGTGTTACTTTTGATAATTTTTAGTGTTCACTGCCCCCAGCCTAAATATAGTTTGAATGACTTTCCCTTTTCTTACTCCTAGTAGGAGAGGAGGAACAACTCTTGAGAATCAGTTCAGCACACAGCCCTGTTCTGCTCCTCTACAGGACTAGTAACATGCAGCTGCCACAGAATGTTCAGGAACTTTTTAACTCTAGGTCTACCTCACGCTCATTGCTAGTTGTCTTTTCTTGTTACAGTGTGTCCATGTACAAAGAGAAGTCCTGTTGGCTCTTGGAATTTTTATAATGTTCATGCTTGGAAATGAGGCTGGATGTTCTTAACAAATACAATTAAGAATTAGAATGTTAGCCAGGTGCCTTTAATCCCAGCATTTGTTTGAGGCCAGCTTGGTCTACAGAGTCAGTTCTATGACACGGAGGGATATAGAAAGGACTGCTATAAAACCAAACAAAAACAAAGCAGATAGTAGGAATTAAAATGTTATCGTAGAGTTAACCGTTTCCCCTCTCCTCCTATAGTTTATACACTTTGTCATGTTGTCATGTTGGCCAACAAGTTGGCTCAGAATAGTTAGTAGTATTGCCACATTTAAGGAATGGTTGTGTCTTTAATGCTCAGTTATGGGACATTGTAGACTTTAAAGTTTTGTTCTTCTTTTCACCTATATAAATAAGGAAATAAAATTGTAGACAGTTTCTGGGGCTTTAATTTGAAGGCCATGCAGTTCAATCCGTAAGTGATTTTTAACCGAATGTCTTGAGTTTGACTATGCTCTACGACTTAGCTGATTGTCTTAATTATGAAGAAGTGGATTGGTGCGTGTAAGATTCACGTGTTTATAATAGTATCTCGGTATCTAGAAGGCAGGCACTGATTGCTCCAAGGTGTGGCTCACACATGTGAACAGGAACGTTTTCTATAATTTGTACCTTAATATTTTTTTTTCTTTTCTGTTTTTGTATATGTACGTTGTGGGCACAGTATAAATATGCATCTGATATGTACATGAATGTGTCACAGGTCGTCGCTTGGATGACCTATAATAATCTGGCTTTTTGGTGTGACCCTTTGTAGTAAAATACCTCCGGCTCTAAGATCTAATGTTGTAAGTTCTCAAGGCTTCCCTGCCGTCTGTGAACCTCGGTGGAGGGACGCTGACTTCTCTTGCTGTGCTTTCCTGTTCCTGTGGAGAATTACAACATATTCTGCTGCTCATAACTTCCAAAAGACACTCAGAATAGAACCAAAACCCAAAAATAGCAAAGGACTGTTAGGAGTTTTCTCAAAAATTATTTATATATATATACATATATATATATACACACACACACACACGTTATTTTTTCATCTTCCTTCTAAAGCAAAGCGGTGCTGTCTGATGAGTCCTTATGGAAGGCTATTAGTTTAGACTGTACAGTAGAGTTCCCGACAGTCACACGTGACTGTGCAGCGTGTGAAATGTGGCAGGGACAACTAAGAAATGTTCAGCTAACTTAATTCAAATTTGGGAGCCATATGTGAATAGAACGTCATGGTTTGTGATTATTTACCTGAACACACAGTTATAGTTCTCTTCTGTTAAACTTGTTTCAACTTTTCTTTTTTTTTTACTTGAGTTGCATTTATTTTCATTTAGTTTGATATGTGGAGATACTTATATATGAAATACCATATTTATAATGAGTGGGAACAGAATATTCTATCTAGATTAGAAGTCTTAGGAATTCTATTTAAGAGTGAATTGGATAGATCTGATACTAACTCAGGGACTGGTTTTATCCTATATATTGTTAAAATTTAAAAAAAATTAGCTTATATTCAAAAATACAAAAGAATTAAGAAAAACAAGGAAAGTTTCAAGACCACAAGCTCAAGCCCTGCTGGTGCACTGCAGAGATGTTCTTGAAGGAGCTTCAGTCTGCTGAGAATGTGCTATGGTGCCAAGGCAGGGCTTCAGAGGAGGAGCTGCTGGCAAGGCTGCAGAGTTGGACCAAGTGGATTGCTGGTCACATGCGTGCAGGCCTGAATCCATACCCCAGCTTCAACTCACAGCAAAAGCTGGGTTCACAGCACCCACCTGTCTCCTGGGCTTGAAACTTGGTGGTCACCATGTGTAGTCAATTAGTGTATGATGGGCTGAGCTGGAGCTCCTATCTGAAAAAATATGTGGAGGACAGTTTCAAGGAAACTCTCCATCCTGACCTCTAACACATGTGAGCCCCCTCCCAACCCCCATACCTACCTTGTGCATACAGATGTTACCGATAGCCAGAATTGCCCATTGCTTCACGTTTGGAGCCAGAGCCCTCCGCCTGCTCTTGATCTCCTGCTAGCAGCTCCCGAAGGCAGAACTCAATGCGAAGTAAGCCAGCATCACGGAGACTAAGCAGTGTCGTTTCCAGAGTCCCACCCCTGAGCACAGAGGAGAAAACATAGGAAGGTGGAGCTAGACAATGAGTATATTATCCCTTGAGGACATTTATTCCTCTGTCTGTCCGCCTGTCTGTCCATCCGTCCAACCATCCATCCATCCATTCTGACTTGTTTTGGTTTTAGCTTTTGAGACTGACTCTTGCTAACATCCCTGGATGGCCTGGTACCTGCCATGTAGCTGAGGCCAGCCTCAAACTCCTCTAGATTCTTCTGTGTCAGTCGTTTGAGTTCTAGGTTTATAGGTGTGAGCCACCATGCCTTGTGAGTACCAATCTATCTAGTTAGAAGAAAGTAAGGATGAAAAGTTAAATCAATATATGCATATTGATTTGTTTGTTGACACAAATTTTTATTATATTGTTCACTACTTTGATTTTTTGTTTCTCTAGTTTTAGAAACTTGGGTTTTATTGATTGTAGAATTTCATAATTCTCTTTTTATGGCTTTAGAATATTTTATTCTGTGCAATGTTTCATGATCTATTATATTTTATGAATCCCACTACATGGGGTCATTTAGATTGTTTCCTGTTTTGCAAATGAAAAAATGCTTAAGTGAGAAATAATTTGTAAATATACAAAATGTTATACACTTGACAATTTATTTATTTATTTATTTATTTATTTATTTATTTATTTATTTTGCAAAGTTCCGGGGATAGGGATAGTTCTTTGTTTTTAAATGGGGGACCCTTAAGAACCTGATGAATAATAAATGAGCCCTCACATTAGGAAAATGCCATGTCTTGTTTTTCCCCAACTGCCCAAGTCTCACTAATCCTGTAACCCCAGTCATTGACCCAGCTTAAAAATCTCTGGTATAAAAACAGTATGGAGACATGATTGGAAGTTTTTTAAATTGCTAATATTTATTTTCTAATTTTCCTCAAATGAGAATAGATTGTATTTTTACATATTCTCTCCCTCTCCCTCCCTTAGCCTTCAAAGCCAGTTCCATTTTTTATGGGATATTTAATTAGTCTTATAAGATAGGTTCTCTTTTGGGCAAACTTTCCCTCATCATGTTTATGGATGGTTCATAGGAGCATTGTTGTACAAGATAACAAGCATGTAATATGTACAATACCACAAACCATGCTTTACATCAGTTAATGTGTATTTTGTCCATGATTCAGCGTTTGTTCTTAGTTCATGGAGAATGACGAAAATGCTGGGTTATCTGATAAAACTGGCATAGTCGTAGACAAGGTCCCCAATCTAAATATGGCAGAAGAGGTTTTAAGATAACTTACATGGAAGTTCTAATTGAATAGAGACTATAGCATAAAGAGAGAGGAATATGATATGAAGACAGGTGGATATGATATTTGAATCAGAAAAGGAAAAAGGGACTAGAACAGAGGAAGAAGGAAAACCCAGTAAAGATAGAATTAGTTGGCATAGATATTATCCAACATAGAAACAAGCCTGGGACCCACAGTGCAACACTCAGTGCACAGAACTTTCTCATTAAGAACAAATGTTTCTAGAGTGTCAGCCAACATGGGTACATTCTGGCCATTTGTCAACACCACCGACTATTAATTAATGCATAGTAGATAAACAACAGATGCATAGATGAATGTAATTTTACAATGGAAGTCTTTCAATGCTCCTTTCCAGAAGATAGTTTTAAATTTGGTGTTATTTATTTAATATACACATGCTCAACTGTGCATATACACACACTTTTGCTTTCAAATAGACTATTTTCCTATTG
Organism: Rattus rattus; assembly: GCF_011064425.1. Taxonomy (NCBI): domain Eukaryota; kingdom Metazoa; phylum Chordata; class Mammalia; order Rodentia; family Muridae; genus Rattus; species Rattus rattus. Next base: position 204,702,235 of record NC_046156.1, on the reverse strand, counting down.
TACTTATAGTTCTCCTTTCAACTTGCCAAACTAGTTGGGCATGCCCTTTCCGTGCAGAATGACCTGTTCTTTGTCATAGCCTCACGCTGCTCTGGAGTGTAGGTGTCAACATTCACATGGCATTGGCATTACATTTGCTATTGATATTTCCTAGGTCGTTTATGGTGTTCATTTCCCCCCAAACTTTTTGCCCCTTGTGAGAGGATTTCATTCTCTCCTTAGATAAGCTCATGTGGGCTACTGTCGGCTTGAAAGTAGCAGTATCATTAAGTGTGGAAACATTTCTGGTCTCAAGTGTTGTTCACTCCATAACTGTAAAAGAAAGGTTTCTGTGTCTGATAGACCAAATTCTGAGTTGCTTCTGGCACAGAACTGCGATTTGAAGTGGGAAATATGTCCTCTAGTCACTCTCTTTGTTGTTAGGGTTGGAGCAGTAATAAGTGGGGTGCATTTTGAGTTTCTTTATAGAGTAATATGAGACAGTGTTTAAAAACACACAGAGATTTCCCTCTAGGCATCTTCTGATAAAAAGATAGTATAAACAACACATACAGGTAGCGTCTCAGAGCACATAATCCCTGAAATGGCTCTGTTGGGTTGGAAGTGCAAGAAGGAAACGGACTGTGGTGACTGGTGTACGTAACTTTAATTTTTTCAAATCCTATTTTTAATGATGGTTCTTAAATGCTTTAACCTTCCTTGTAACTACCACCCACCAGAGGCAGTGGAAGAGAAAGGATGGGGGTGGTGGTGGACCTGTTTAGAAAGGTTCTTTGGAGCAACTCCCATCTGTCTTGTCTGGAAGCACCAGTTCAGTTCACAGGTTAGCAGGCAGCGGCAGCTCAGTCCACTTTCAAACACTTCACAGATACACCAGCAGTTCAGTAGAGTCAGGTTAGCAACAGGGGTGACACAACCTAGCAGAGACACCCAGGCCTTAGCCTCAGCTCAAGTTAGAAGGAGAAGACCAGCGGGACACAGGAAGAAGGAGAAGACCAGCGGGACACAGGAAGAAGGAGAAGACCAGCGGGACACAGGAAGAAGGAGAAGACCAGCGGGACACAGGAAGAAGGAGAAGACCAGCGGGGCACAGGAAGAAGGAGAAGACCAGCGGGACACAGGAAGAAGGAGAAGACCAGCGGGGCACAGGAAGAAGGAGAAGACCAGCGGGGCACAGGAAGAAGGAGAAGACCAGCGGGGCACAGGAAGAAGGAGAAGACCAGCGGGGCACAGGAAGAAGGAGAAGACCAGCGGGGCACAGGAAGAAGGAGAAGACCAGCGGGGCACAGGAAGAAGGAGAAGACCAGCGGGGCACAGGAAGAAGGAGAAGACCAGCGGGGCACAGGAAGAAGGAGAAGACCAGCGGGGCACAGGAAGAAGGAGAAGACCAGCGGGGCACAGGAAGAAGGAGAAGACCAGCGGGGCACAGGAAGAAGGAGAAGACCACGGGGCACAGGAAGAAGGAGAAGACCAGCGGGACACAGGAAGAAGGAGAAGACCAGCGGGGACATAGGAAGAAGAAGACCAGTGGGACACAGGAAGTTCTCAGCTGTGCTTCTCTCAGGGAAGTGAAGACCAGCGAAGATGTAAGACCTCCAAGTGTTGCACAGCTAACTGTACCAGCAAGCCAAGCTCTGTCTCTGTCACTCCATGGAGTCCTATTATACCCTCCAAACATCATGTGCCCTTCGCATGTCTTACCTCAGCATGTGAATCCAATCAGCCCGAGTCCTTGGAAGCGGCAACAGACTGCAGCACACCACCAGAAGTTTCTTGGTGTGTTTCTCTCTATGGAGTCCCGACAAATGCAGCTCAACTATGCAATGTAAGGTGGACCAATACATGTGTGTAGTTATCGAAGAGTCCTTTATCATGTGTCCTTTCATGTATTTGCTTTAGCAGAACATCCTCTCTCCTGTGTCTGCTTCAGTGAACCATTCCTTCACAAGTCTGCCTTAGCTTTTCATCTGTGTCCATTTTAACGAATGGTTCCTTCATGTGTTTGCCCCAGCAAAACACCATCCAACCGACTTTCCAAAGAACCTTAAGTTTGCACTTCAGTGTGCAGGGCAGGCTAGACTGTGAGTCTAGTCCTACCTCCAGTGTCCCTGGCACTGAGACCTTAGATAATTTCACTTTGTTTTAAATTATTTCATGAGCAACTTATGCAAAGCAAGGTGAACTGGCATGAAATATGAAAAACAACATTTTGAAAACTTGTTATTTCTAAGATTGGGTTAGTTCTAGTGATCAGAATTTTGATGTTTGGGACATGTTTATGATCTTACGCCCTTTCAAGAAGACTTTAGTCAGTAAAGATTTGTAAAGGAAAAGATTAAGAGAACAAGACAAACGTTTTGAATTAAATAATATCTAGTAGGACATGAGTTTTTATTTCTCATCAATCCTAATTAAGAAAATTTCCTCACTGTTTATGAACCAAAGAATATGAGTGACTTATATTATCAGATACAAGGCGACACAAATACACATATTTTGTTACTACTTAGAACTTAAATTGAAATTTGTCTTCATTTATATGATGTATTTGTGTTCATTGTTCACATTTAGTCTTTCTAGCCTCACTGATTGCTCAAGTTTCTATTTAACTTTCTTAAGATTGCTGTTGTATTTTGTTTGTTTACTTTCTGATAGTATGTTAGTTGTTTACCTTAAACTTCTAAATCATTTACGTCTACGTACTTAAGAATTCTAGATAAAGATAGTGAACCAAACAAAAACTTGCTGGTACAACCGCTCTGGAAATCAGTCTGGAGGTTCCTCAGAAAATTAGACCTAGTACTACCTGAGGACCCAGCTATACCACTCCTGGGCATATCCCCAAACGATGCTCCAACATATAACAAAGACATGTGCTCCACTATGTTCATCGCAGCCTTATTTATAAGAGCCAGAAGCTGGAAAGAACCCAGATGTCCTTCAACAGAGGAATGGATACAGAAAATGTGGTACATCTACACAATGGAATATTACTCAGCTATCAAAAACAATGACTTTATGAAATTCATAGGCAAATGGTTGGATCTACTTTTGATTCTTCATCATAAAAATTATAAACTTTTTCCATCAAAATACAAAGAAACCTGACTTTATTCTCCAATTCACTGCCAGACAGTAACCTATGTATTATCTGTGTGGGTGAGGTACAGCTGAGACCAGCTAGCAGTTCAGCACCACAGTAAGATCTGTATTTGGAGTGTAGAGCAAAGAGAGTACCTGACCAGGAGCCGAGCATCTGCCCAGGAGCACTGGGAAAGAGGATGGATGTTCGGCCTCTTCCTCCCAGGCCAGCAGGCACGATGACAGCTCAGTGTACAGGGCTTTAACTTCCTAGTCAGGGCTCAGCGCAAAGGCAGGTGCACTACTCTTTCTTCCTTCAGCTCTGAAAAGAGCGGCCCTCCCTTTCTCCTGTTCCTCATTATTACCCCTTAACCACAAGCATTTGTTTACAGTCCTGCCTCTTCAGAGATTTGGAAATGTCCTGGTCTACTTTTCACCGCTGGGAGGAATCAGGATTTGCTGCAGTTTGCTTGAAGCAGATTTGCAGTGCATTGATGTGGCAGTGGCAGGAGAGTGATCGGATGTGCTTGGTGAACTCTGAGACTCCTCCTCAGCAGAGGACTCTCCAAAGATATGTGCCTCTGTCTGATCAAGTTTGCAGTCACCCAGCTGGTTCTAGAAGCTGCCTTTTAAGTGAGCCAGGGAACACATAATGTTTTCTGCAGTACTCCCCATATGTGCACTGAGTGGTCACTTCTTCCTCGGCATTACAGAGAGTGGGGAGATGCAGAGACGAACAAGCCTTCCATGTTCTGCACCTACGAAACTTAGCAAATTCCTAACCCCTGAGTTCCTCTGGGCAGCTTTCCCTTCTCTCTGCAGACTGGGTTTAAAGCTCACCCTCCAAATGTCCCATAGTACGATTTCCATTTATGTGCAAAGGCCGCTGTGCTGTGATCACCTGTTGACTAGTCTCCCTTTCACAGACTCTTCAGCGGTGGGGCTCTGTTTCAGCCCGCTTTTTGGTACATCTAACTGTATTGTCTTCCCTGGGTGTATGGAGGTATGCTACGTGTTCTGATTAGTAAGCTAAATGTGTTTACTATAAACCGAAACACTTGTTTCTCTGTGACATATATCTGACTTTTTTTGTTTGTTTGTTTTGTGGTGACAGTGATGCTGGAGTAATTTTTGTGAGAATTTTCTTCAGGGTCAAAGCAAACAGTTCAGCAGCTAACAGTTACACTCTTTCTGTACTCACTATTTTGAGTGCTGAACGGACCAGCTTAATCCTCTCAAACATTTTGTAGGTAGATGATTACTAGCTTATGTTATAGATGAGAAAACAGAGTCAAACAAGTCTTAAATTTTTCTTGGTTCACATACCAAAGTTGTAAAACCACTAAACTTTAATGTCTGTGCTTCATTGTGCTTAAAAGGAATGCAATTTAAGTATTCTTTCATGAAGTGCTGTGATGTGGTGCTATCAGTCAGGATCCAGACATGCTAATTAAAAGCACACTAAATACAACAGAAAGAATATAATCTAGTCAAGTAACTAGACTGCTTATCCTAAAAAGCACAGGAGGAACATTGAAGTGACATATTTACATAAAATCATTCATCCCCATAACCAATCAGGGCTGAAAGATCAAACTAAAGAGGTTCTGGTTACAAAACTATGGGTAAGAGGTTTTGCATAGCTGAATTTTTGACTGGCTTCAGTTACTTGAGGAGCTCAGGGTAGCCTTATGGACCTGGACTGCAGCTCTTGAGGGCAAGCTGTTGCTCAACTGTGTTTGCACAATTCAGGGGCCAAGAAGTTTATGCTAAACCAGATGGAGTGGAATGAGTGGCTTCTTCACTCTGCTGCTGGTGGAGCAGCCCTAACGACGATGGTGTTAGCAACTCTTTCCCTCCTTCCTAATTTCAGTGTCCTCTTAGAACTCGGTGTGGATAACAACTTAGCAGGGGAGCAGGTAATGAGAGACTAAGGTAGGAAACACGTTCTTAGTGTCAGGTGACTTATTAATTAATTTGTATGTGTATGCGTGTGCATGCACATGCACTTACAGGTATGGGGGAATGCATGTGCCATGACATGCATGTAGAAGCAGGACAACTCGGGTTCCCTTCTACTACCTTTATGTAGGTTCCTAGGTTTGAACTTTGGTCACAGAAAATGCCTTTACTGGCTTAGTCATTTCTCTGGTCCATTGGCAGCTTCTTAAAGATCATGGACAGGTGGCCTTAGAGCACCAAGACATGAATGTTTATTACTGAAGTGGTGGGAAGTAAACTCAAGGAAGTTATGGCAGCATCTTCTCATGCACCAGTCAGTCCCCTAATCGCCTTGTAGGGTACTGGGGGCCTGAGCAAAGCACGGAGATGAGAGCTGGAAAGCTCTGTAGCATTTTAAAGGAGAGGAGCGTTGCTTGGTAATGTGTGTGAGGCAAAGTACTGCACTGACAGTATTTAATATTCTTTTTTATTCGTTTTAGATAAGATGGGAAAAAAACATCACATTGGGGGAGCCGCCAGGATTCTTACATTCTTGGTGGTGGTAAGTATTCTTTATTTCATTTTTATGTGATACTAAACTCTTTACGATCCCCTACTCTCATTTTCTACAGTTGTGAACTAAAAGGTTGTATTTGGAGCCAAAAACAAAACCTCAAGACCAACATCCTTGAATTTACTTAAAGATACTTCTTTTGACTCCGACTGGAATTGGAGCTGGTGCGCGGGGTTTTAACTGTGCTCATGACCTTCCTTTGGAGAGTTGCTATAGGAAATACCATAGGTCCGATGGCACATCCAGTGAAGTGGATTTCCTCAGGGTTGCAGAGGACAGCTGTCCGAGATCAGCCTTCTAACGAGGGCTGTCCTGATGACTTGTAGGCAGCCTATCTTTGCGTGATGGTGGGAGAGAGGGAACGCAAGGCATCAGTGTTTATTCTTAATGGGAACTAATATCATCGTGATGGTTCTGCTCTCATGATGTCAGCTAAATGTGATTATTTTCCAGAGACCTCACCTCAAAGGGCCATCACACAGAGAGTCAGGACTTCAGCGTTTAAATGTGGAGAAGGTACAATTCATGCCGTAGCAGCCTCCTTTCTTGTCTTGCTGTGGCAGATAAGGATGGCACTTTTTCTTTGCTCTTAACTTACTTACTAACTAGCTATAAGATTGGTTTCTATAAAGAGGGCTAAGAGTTATCATGAGACTAAGTTAGTACTAGACAGTCCTCTGTGTTGGTGTGCCAGCCTCCCAGTTTCTTCTCTGAGCTTCACTTCTCTTGGGAGCACTGAGGGTAGGAGATAGAAGTCTGATTGGCATATTCAACAGTAGGCAGTCAGATCGTAAAGTGACAGCAGCAAACAGTAGATCTGGTGAACTCATTAGAGACTGGGAAGCTGAAGTTGGCAAAGGGTGGATGTAGTGAGCCGTTCAAGAGCCTCAGCTCGGATGAGAGTAAAGGGTGACACCTGGCAAAGCATGCGGTTGACTGGGAGAGGGTTAGCCATCCTGGGCTCACACAGGAGAGGTAGATGAGCGGAGCTTGCTACTACAAGGGGTAGGAAAAGAGTGTACCATCACACACATGCTGGGGTCTCTAAGAAAGACGAGTCCATCTCTGCTACTGTGGTGAGACAGGAGTGCAGGGACACTTGTAGGTTTGATGTTAAGAAATGCAGTTCTTATTCTTTGTCAAGTGTGATGTGAGAAGTTCTGATGAGGTCGCTCAGCACAGTGATTATGGTAGTGGACGTTTTAGGTGGGAAATTAGCTTTCCTGCAGCTGCAATTGGGAGGACAGATCTTCAGATAGCTAGCTGGGTGTCTCTCTCTCTCTCTCTCTCTCTCTCTCTCTCTCTGTGTGTGTGTGTGTGTGTGTGTGTGTGTGTGTGTTGTGTGTGTCCCTCCCTCCCTCGCTATCAGAAGCATCACCTGTTGCCTTGACCACTCATTTCTAACATCATCTTTAAAGGAAGGAACCAAAGGGCCTCTTTCAGTGTCAGGCATGGAGTTTCCTCTGTACATTATTTAAGCATCATCTTTTTAACCTCTTCCGTAGACACATGACTTACTTGAAGTTCTGTGGCACTGGAACCGCACTTGGTCAGTTGTGGTTGTGGGTTTCCCGTTTGTCTCTCACACACAGCAGGAACAGGTGCAAGCCTTTGTTTGAACATTGTTCCTGTAATTGGACCAACCGTCCATGTCCACTACAGTTGTGCAAGGTCATTGTGCTGTTTTCTGGGTTTAAGTCTGGTCTCTTGTATAGTGTTAAAAACAATCAAAATTGTAATTTGGTATATGATGTAGTGAAGGTATTTAGATCTATACTCTTTTCTTTTTTCTAACTCAAGGGGATTGAGCTTGGGGGTCTAATGCATAGTAGGGAAGTGGGGAAGTGCTCTGCTTCTGTACTGTAGCTTCAGCCCTAAATTTGTAGCTACCTTCTAAGTGCCATTAAGTCTTCCCTTCTGTTGACATCTTTATAGATGTGCTGATGCTTATGAGTATAAAGTACCATAGGCGTTACCATAGATGTCTGTTCATATTGAATATGTGGAGTAAAAGAGTGAGGATGTTTAGTTTTTCTCTACGTTTATTTTTTTATGCCTATTTCATTTTTTCTACTTCTTCACTAAGTTAACCTATATCTTCATCACAGTGATTGATAACAACGTCCTACATCCTTGTCCTGTCTTTGTGCTAGACTTAGTTCTTTATCTATCAGCTATCAGAAGCAATGGCTTTTAAACCTGCCATTATTCCTCCTTTCTGTGACTCAGAGATTCAGAAGGCATGTAATCTATGTTTGTTGAACTTAACGTACAGCATATGTAATATTTAACAATATTCTCTTGGGTTTCCCCACAGAACTATCAATATGTTCTTTTAACACTTGTTTCATATATGTCAGTCCTGGATGATTAACAGTTTTGAAGTGAAGGTGCACTCTGAGTACTACCAAAAAGCTGTGGCTCTACCCTTCCCGAACAATGCGTGACCAATAAGCATCCCTGACCATTTTGCAGAGGGAAACTTTTACTGAGGGCTGAATTCAATCCAACAGATCCATGGCCGTGTTGTCTTAAGAGTTTAGAACTGGGCCTTGTAGTCTGTGGTCTGATGAATGAGGTAGGTCTGTGTTAGTGGTTCCCTTTGTCACTACCCAGGAGACTGCTGGTGCTGATGGAACCAAGTATTTGACTATTTATAGCTTATGGAGCCCAGCTAAGACCAATCAGTGGACCAGCTATAGTTTTATGACTTCCTGTCACTTTTCAAAAGGATTTGAAATTGGAATTGTCGTTTTGTTTAAGCCTGTGTACTAAATATAAAGTAAACTTTGTGCAAACTATATCACCCTCCAGAAAATTGGTGGACTAGATAAACAAGTCAAAAAAAAGTATAACAGAAGTATGTGTGTTATGATAAAAATATAAATATATATTTATAATATAAATGCAGGTGCTGCATTCACTCTTGTCAGGAGAATAAGAAAAGGCATTGCAGAGGAAGTAAATCAAAGCTGAACTGAAAGGTAGTTGAGGACAAGTATCAAGGGCAAATAATAGTTAATATAGAGGTGTAAGAGGGGGTTGACTGTAATAGGTAGTCGAACCACTTACCATTGAGGTTGTGGTACTATGAAAAGGAGTATTCACAGCTAGGAAAAAAGGCAGAGGCCAGATTAGGAGTTATAGAGTCCGTGAAGCATTTTGGATTTACCACTTTGACATTTTAAACGAAGTATATTTCATGATTAGTTCAGTGCTTTTAGACTAGTACTGGGCATTATCATGGAGAGGAGTCAAAGGGTTGAGAACAGAGGTAGAGATTGGTATAGGGGCTTGTAGTTGTTTAGCTGAACAGTGGTTAGGCATTCTTAGACTTGAGTGATGGGATAGACAGTGATGCCATTGAGGAGGTAATGCAGACGACATAGGTTTTAGAAAGAGGAGCAAGCATTAGTTTGCATAGTTTAAAATTTGAGAACTTAGGTAGAGATGCCCTCTACAAAGTGAGAGGTCTGGGTCTATAGCGCTGAGATAGCTATGTAACCATTTGGGACTTAGCAGCATATACCATAGAGCAGGCTAAGTGCTCAGAAGTGAAGGTATCCATAGGACATAACAAGGCAAGACTTGTGGTCAGATGGGTAAAGAGGTAGCTGACAGTTGCTGGGGTTTTCTTTTAAAGGGACATCTTGAATCTGGACCCTTATCCTTGCTCTGTGGCTCTGTGTCTTCTCTCCTTCCACCTTGGAGTTGAGTTTTTGAGATATTTTGGTTCAGTTATCAAAAATGCCTTAAAACATTGTGATTTGAAATATACAAGACCATTGTAATCAACTTTTTTCAGTTTGAGGGTTTCCTGGAGTAGTTGAAGGATATAATGTCATGTGTAATGTTTCCAGAGTTCCAGAGTTAGCATAAAACACAACCTAAGAGTGAAAAGTCAAAGAAAAGAACTGGAGAAACATACATACACACACACACACCACATGCACACACACACACACACCACATACACACACACACACACACACACACACACACACACACACCAGCCTTGGGGAGAAGAGGGATTGTGCTGTTGAGGAAGCAGATGGTTTGTAACCTTCAGTCTTACCTCTGACCTGATCTCTGCAGAAGCGGTCTATCCCTTTTGTACTATGGTGGAACATGCAATTTCCCAGTTTCAGCTTGTTACCTTCCTCTAGAGCATATAGCACTGGAAATTTACTTCTTGTTTGTACTTGTGAACAAATGTTCCCACTTCTTCCATTAATTTTAAAAATAAAAATTCCAAGAAATTTCTTTCCTCTGAAGTAAATGTATTTTTAAACCCATGAAATTTGAAAATAGAGGCTCACAAAAACTTACCGTCTGATGCCTTAATTAAAAAATACTGTGCATTTTAATTTATAACATAAAAATTAAAACTACCATTTAAAATAATCTTAGGTCTATACATTTGTATTCTAAAATATATAACTGATAAGATTAACATAAGGACTTAGTTCATTTCACTTGACAGCCGGAAATGAAATCAGTGCTAGCACTGGTGATTTTAAGCTCAGGATGACATGGCATAGAGCTACGGGGAGCCCGACACAGGACGGAAGAGTTAGAACACTGGAGTGGCCTGCTGGGCAGGAGTGGTAGTGATTGGTTGGCTGGTCCTCACTGCTGTTGGTGTGCCTTCCGGAATAGTCAGTGAACCACAACTGCAAGACAGCCAAGGCAGTACCTGGGAGAGGAAGAAGGCTTCAGTCAGCGTGCAAACGGGGTAAACGTGCCAGAGTTGCTGATTCCATAGAGAAAAGGCAGACTTTAGTCTCAGAGAGGAGGAAAGGAATGTGTGAAATAAGGAAAATGTGCTGGAGACGAAAACAAAGAAAACAAAGCCCCTCCCGACACCCCTCCCCCCAAAAAAACACAGAATGAATCTTTTGTAAAACAGAAAGAATTGGAAAGAAAAGGAAGACAGATTTTATTTATTTAGTATGCAACTTTTTCCTGATTGGGCTAGCTATAAGAAACCTTGTTAGAATAATTTTTTTTTTCTGCTTTTTTTTTTTTTTTTTTTTTTTAAACCTTATATACATTAGAAGGTTTATTCCCTTTCCCGGTTTCGGGCAAACATCCCCTCCCCCCTTCCTTATTGTTCCTTTAACAGTCTAGTTCACTTTCAGTCTTAAACCCAGGGCTTCCCCTTCCACTTTTAGGATATTCATTGCAACCCTATCAGAGTCATTCCATGATAGTCTTTGGGTGGTGGCTTAGTCCTGGAAGCTCTGGTTGGTTGGCATTGCTGTACATATGGGGTCTTGAGCTAGAATAATTTTTTAAAGTGCTTTAAATGTCTTAAAAGTACTTTTGCATATATCATCATTTGAATCCTCATAAGCCCCTTAAAATAGATATAATTTTCTCCATTTTTATCAGAAGTGAAGCATCTTGATTTGTAATCAGAGATCATTTCAATAAGGGTTAAGATTTATTTTTAATAAATATTTATTTATTATTTTTATTATGTGTGTGCATGTGTGTGTGCGTGCATGTGCGTGCGCGTGCATGCGCATAAACACATGTGCAGTGAATGCAGGTCCCTCTGGAGTCAAGAGAGCTTCTAGAGCAGTCAGTTGTGATCTGCCTCATACACATACCTGGACCCAAACTTGAGTCCTCTGTAAAAGCAGAACGAGTTCTTAACTGCAAAGCTAACTCTTCAGCCCCAGGGGTAATAATTCTGGTTTGTTTTTTTATTTTATTTTATTTATTTTTTATTTTTATTAACTTGAGCATTTCTTATTTACATTTTTGATTGTTATTCCCTTTCCCAGTTTCCGGGGCCAACATCCCCTCCCTCTCCCTTCTATATAGGTGTTCCCTCCCATCCTCCCCCCCATTACTGCCTCCCCCCAACAATCACGTTCACTGGGGGTTCAGTCTTAGCAGGACCAAGGGCTTCCCCTTCCACTGGTGCCCTTACTAGGCTATTCATTGCTACCTATGAGGTTGGAGTCCAGGGTCAGTCCATGTATAGTCTTTGGGTAGTGGCTTAGTCCCTGGGATCTCTGGTTGCTTGGCATTGTTGTTCATAAGGGGTCTCAAGCCCCTTCAAGCTCTTCCAGTTCTTTCTCTGATTCCTTCAACGGGGGTCCTGTTCTCAGTTCAGTGGTTTGCTGCTGGCATTCACCTCTGTATTTGCTGTATTCTGGGTGTGTCTCTCAGGAGAGATCTACATCTGGCTCCTGTCAGTCTGCACTTCTTTGCTTCATCCATCTTATCTAGTTTGGTGGCTGTATATGTATGGGCCATATGTGGGGCAGGCTCTGAATGGGTGTTCGTTCAGCCTCTGTTCTAAACTTTGCCTCCCTATTTCCTGCCAAGGGTATTCTTGTTCCCCTTTTAAAGAAGGAATGATTCTGTTTTTTAATTGAATTTTTTTCCTACAACATATTCTTTAAAATCTTTTTTTACTGGTTCTCTGTGAACTTTGATATTGTGCATCTAATTTCCACTCATCTCCTCCTCCCATAGCCTTGTCTTCCACCCTTGCTACCTCCAACTCAATAGAGAGAAAAAAAATCTCACCGTGGAAGCTGTAGTGTGTCCCAGTGTGTCTCGCACTATATCCTTTTGGCCATACTTCTTTGCTTCTTTGCAAATGGTCATTGCAATGACTTTTCGGTCTGGTATGAGGCCTCTGGCTTCTGTTACTTTTTTACCTTGGAATTTTACTAGGTCTCCTTTTGGATATTCTGTTATTGCTCTGTGTTATGGAGATCCTGTAGTTTTGGATCTATAAGACTGGTCCCCTTTATACACTCCAGCATTTCATTGATTGGGTAGATGTTGGGTTAGGCCAATTCAAAGTCCTTGAGGAATTTATTCATATAGTCTGTAAGGTCCTTGCACACACTTGTAACTGCTATTTTGAAGTTCGTGTCTTGTGCCAAAGGTGCTTTGCATTTCTCAGGGATACTGTAGTAAGGTGCTGGTGGGAGCACATTGCCTTGACTTTTCATGGCCTTGTTTTTACAACAGTGTCTAGGCAGTGATAACTGAGATAATTCTAGGTGTCGATATCTGGTCTTGTCTTTGTTTGCTGTACGTTCCTTTCCTTGGTTTCTGTCGCCTTAGGAAGGTGTGGTGGCTGTCCATCCCTGGTCCAGAGTGCTTCTACGGTCCGTGAGTGTCACAGGGAATAGGACTGGGCTGGTAGAAAAGGCTTGGAAGGGCTATGGAGAGAGCTAAGAGGACCCTTTGCACACCAAGAGGCAGGGTCCTAGGGAGTTGAGGTGGTGTTGGGGGCAAAGGTCATTGAAGTGGGACAAAGCCTGTATCTGCAGTGACAGGGATATAAGGACTGGGGCAGGGCATCCTGTGTCTCTGCCAAGTGTTGGAGTCTCTAGTAAATAAAATGGAGGTTGATAGAGGGCTGGTGGTGTTAACAGGACTGAAATGGAAGACAAGAAAGAGAGTGTCATCACCTATCTGAGTCCAAGCCTGGATTAGCCAGGCACTGGGGCTCCAAACAGAAAGGTATCTGCTTATAACACAAAGGAATGGGATGGGCTACAAGGGAGAGCTGAGAGGGCCAGCAGAAGAGAGCAACGCTGGATTCCCACCAAGGGCCAGCTGGCTCCTCAGGGAACATAGTGGGGTCAGTAATTCTTTACCAGCGCTGATTCACTGTTTGAGTAGTCTCTAAGACTTGAGGTACATAGCCTGTTAAAGGGGCAGTTTACATGCTGGACGTGTAAGAAAGGACTCGGGATGTTTTCTCTGGAGTTTTCTCTGCAGTGAGGCATCTTTGGACCACTGGCAGCTGCAGAGAAGGTAAGGGTGTGGTTATCATAGGATACTCAGGAACAAAATTAGAGTAAGAGGAATAGAGCTAGGGTATTACTCATGGGGTCTTCCCTGCCATTCTTATAATAATGGATGCTGTTCACACAGCTGAATCTGTGTAGACCTGTCCGTAATCAGAATTAGGAGACTTGAAACTTGAACTCTCATTGCTGAACCTACACAGAAGCAAAATAAGGTAATAATTAAAAAGTTTAAGCCCAGCCCTCACCTTTATTGTCTTAGTAAAATTATATAATTTGTCTTAAGTAATAATTCGGATCAAGTGCAGGATTGTGGTGTTTGAATTTAACACAGATCCAGTGGATGCTAATTTACCAGACTTTAAAATATGAACTCATCATTAATTCAGGAGCAGAAGAATTTTATAAAATGGAGCAAAATTTAATACTCTGAAAACTATGAAATACTAATTACTATGGTAAATGCATGTGTGAAAATGGTAAGGTGAAGAGTTTCTTCTGCCTGTTTTGAGTGAAGTACCTGGGTCTTGTGATTAAATGGTTTTGTTCAACAGAGAGTAAGTTAGCACACTTTGTGGTTGTGCAGTAAGTTTTGTTGTGCCTGGGACAGTCACTTAGAAGATGAAGGAGTGACTTTGGCTTACGGTTTTGCAGGTTTTAGTCTATGACTTATTGGCTTATTTTCTTTGTCCCTAAGGCCGCTCCTCGTGGGTGGAGCACATGGTAGAGCAGCCACGAGGCCTAATGGTCTGGACATAGAAAAAGGAAGGATTTGGTATCTCACTTCCCACCTCAAGGATACCAGGAGGTACCCTTTCTAGGATACTCAGTGCCAAGCTGGGTACGCTTTTAACATGGGGCACATTCCAGGTCCAAACTTTTGTAGGGATTGTGTAGAGAAGTGACTTCCCTAGCTGTTCATACTTGAACTTACGGCTTTTTTTCTCAAAAATATTTTTTCCCAAAGGAATTTCTTTCTTTTTTACCTTTTAATTTTTCAAATATCTATTTTTAGAAAGCCCATTATCTGCATGCTGTACTTGAGGTTCTACCTTCTGTTTATTAACTTTATAGTCTCTTGGTAGCCATCTTGTTTTCTCTGTTGCCTTCCCATAAATGCTAGCTAACTCACACTTGAATCATGGCTTTAGGGGTAGAAGTAAAAGCTATTTTGATGAGAACCAGAAATTTGGACATTAGCTTTGTTTTCCTTCATTCATACTGGGTGGATGTTAACACTGAGTCTAATAATGGACACCCAAATACTTTACCACTTGGTAATTTTGCTTCTGTTTATACAGCGCTTGTCTTCATTTATAGAATTCACATTTCCACTTCTTTCTCAGTGATAATCACAGTATGTAAATCTAAAGCATAAACTGCCATGTTGAGTTCACTGTATACCAAAGGTAACACTTGGCTTTCAAGCTCCTTAGTCTGTAGCACCTCAGTCTGTGGAGTCTGTCTCCACAAAGGTCTAGAGACTGCACTCTTAGAGCTCCTGGGATGCAAGGACCAGGAGGACCAGGTTGAGTAGTCATCAAAGAGCTCATAATAAAACCCGGTCAGGGGGGTAAATTAAGTATCTCAGTGAATCTTCCTCTGAGGGATAAATTCACTGTCACTATATGAGCCCATGGGGCATTTGTGAGTTTTAATGATGTATTAAATACCACTTTTATATTTTAAGAGAGTTAGCAGTTCAGCAACTTTCATATCAGCTCATCACTGCTTTAAGATTCAGTCCCCTGCGTGCTATGGGTGTGCCTTTTGTTCCCACAGCAGTATATGGTATACATAACCCAGATAAGAGTTTAAAGACTACTAGAAGAAAAGGTAGTTCAAAGTTTGTTTTTTCAGTTCATGAAGGGTTTAATACAGAGTATCTTGCTTTAATGACCTTATGTTCTAAATTATAAGCTAAGACTAGAGAAGTTAAGAAGTTTGTGCACTGTTCCTTAGTCAAGCATGCATCAGTGCCAAAACCGTGTCCTTTGGCCTTCTTGGTGCTTTATGGTTGTTAATGTAGTCCCTTGGTCCCAAACATTAGGGTGACAGTCAGAGTGCTAATGGCCTATATTACTGACATGATTGAGCCTTAGAAGAAAATAAAGTTTTAGAACATCTTCTCCACCTGTATTTATTAGAGCTCAACAAACATAGCTATAAAGCAGATGATGCCTTTTTAAAACATGCATAGTCTGGTGCTGAACTTTGCCCTCTTTGGTTTTGTAATTTTGTTTCTTAAAATTTCATAATTATGTCTTAGATTACTCTAGACTTAACTATGAAATGCAGTTTCTAAAATAAAACATCCTATTTTATGAGCTTTCTTTGGTATATTTTCTCCCATTGTTTCCCTGGCCTATCTTGGCTGGATAACCTTTGACTCCACAGAGTAGACAAAGTGAATGCAAGTCTCCCAGTTTGCTTCTCCGTTGCTGACCTGACCAAAAGCAGCTCAGAGAGGAAAAGGCTTATGTGGCATACTCTAGGTTACCCTCAGTCCATGCCAGAAAGGTGAGAGCAGGGTCTCAGCAGGAACTGAGACGAGGAGCTGCTCATGGCTGGTTCCCTCTGATTCCCTCAGTAATCTTAGTCCACCCAGTAGGGCCTTCCACTCAATCAGTACTCAGGACAATGCCCTAAGGAACGCAGCAGACAGTGGAAAGGAGGCAGCTCCTCCATGGTGGCTGTCTTTTCCCAGGTGTCTCTAGTCTGTGCCATGTTGCCATAACTAGCCAGCGTAGCATGGAAAGAATTTACACTTACCTACAAGATGGCTTGGAACAAGGCTACCTATGACTAAAAAATCTGTGGGGCAGACAAATGTTTTTAGGTGAGGCATTTTTTTTTAACCTTTATTAGAGAAGACCAAAGTCCTCTAAAGTAACATCTATAACCTTATTTTATATTTTAATTTGCTAATTATCTGCAAACCTGACCATGTAAACTTTTGGTTGCCCGTTAAATTTGTTAGCGACAAAACAGAAGTAAACAGGTCACTGCTATAAGATAAATATTCATGTGTGTAAAATAAAGATTCGTAATCATTTTTAGGACATAGTCAGTGAGGGCAGTAGTTGTGAAATCTGGTCTTTTAAATGTAATAGCCAAGAGAGTGCTGGTGCATGACTGTCAGCTCAGCACTTGGGAGGCAGAAGCTGAAGGCAGAGGAGCTCCCGGCCATCCTTGCTTACATAGAGTTGAGGACAGTTTAGGTAACTTTATGTCACATAGAGAAAAACAAACAAAATTAAAAGTTACAGAATGACTTTTGGTAGACATCTTAGGACAGTTGTAGGAAATGGAGCTTTGGGCGTAAGGACATTCCGAGCTGCCCATCATGGCGCTGTGTAGCATATCCTGTGACTGCTGAGTAAACACTGCTTTAGGGCTTTACATTTCCTTAGCAAGTTGCAAACCGGCAAGCACAGTACACTCAGGCCTTCGCACACCTCCATGTGGGAGTCTAGCGTACTTCTCTGTGTCTGTGACTCTCATTCCTTTATCTTGCTGGGCTCTGGGGAGGTCACACACAGCCTTCATTCTGGTCAAGACATTGAACTCAACTTACTTTTGTCTTTATTATCGTCTTTATATTTCTCTCTTACTTTAAGATTTTAATAAGAAGGAAAAGTAAATTCTTTTCTATGTAGTGGAAAAGGAATAATACCTACCTCAGACACTGGAAGGTGACACTGCTCAGTTGTTTGCTTCCCTTCTTGAAGGCAGTCCCGCTGAGTTGATGCTCTTCACTACCAGGCTACTGTGTTTCTTTCTTGTTGAGGAGAGGACCAGAAAGACTGAGAGGTGTCAAAGGTCAGAGGCTGCTGTGCCCTCACACAGATGAAAGCTTGGTCTGCAGTGCATCTTTACGGAGCAGTGTGTGTGCCCTGCTCTGAGAGCTGCATTCTCTCAGACGTTCCTGGGAGGCTGTTGCTCAGTGGAGCTCTCCCCAAGGAGGGGAAGACAGACTTCTGTCTCCTCCAGCCTGCTCCACGCTAAAGGGACAGCCTTGTACAGGATGTGGAGGTGAAGTGAACCTGGACGAAGTGGAGGTCGTGTGTAGACTTGGAAAGATGGGGTAACATGGTCAGCCCTGTGCCCAGGAGGCCGCAAACTTCTGCCTGTGGTGATGCTGAGCTAACTTGACAGTGGAAAAGGGGACCAGGGCCTTTTTCTTAAAGTATAATTTTTTAATTATTATAGGAAAGGAATTGGGGTGATTAGTTGCAAAATTATTAACCTATTTTGGTAATTGAAGAAGGATCAATGGAGATTTTAGGAAAATGTTGCTTGATTAATGCAATGTGCTGGCTAGGGTGGGGGCCTGTGAGCTGGGTGATAAAATTGCCTTACACAAAAGGAACAACATTTTTGTTATTAATTACAGAAGGACATCATTTATATTTTTATTCTTCATGTGAAAGTTGGGTGAAGTATTCGTTCAGCTAATCGTCAGTCATGTGAACAGTCAATTATAAGGACAAAGGTTTCCAGCAACTTATAAGGGTTTGATCCTCAGGACCAGACAAAACCATACTGTTTTAAAATTACTTTCTCCTTTTAGGAGAATGCCTAACACTTTAGAAAAATGTTTAGGTAAAATATAGTTTTGGCATTAAGGAACTGGCCTGATCTTAAATCTCTCAGAGAAATACCCGTTCTGAAGGAGAAAGGGTTTGCATGAGAGTTAAGTGTCTTATGTTGTTGAACTGTGATTTCATGTCCTGTCATATTAATGATTTTTTAATGTTCCATAATTACTTTTCAGTGTGTTTTGGGATCTCTACTGTGCAGCTCCAGAGAGACGGGAAACCTGTGAACACTCGAGCGAAGCAAAAGCCTTCCATGATTATGTAAGAGAACATACACTTGAAGACAAAGTGTCATTGCCAGGTTTTATTTTCTAATCACTGCACTTAAAAGACATATTGGGCCACTTAACTTTTTTCTGTGGTACTTAAGAGCTGTACCTGTATACCTCGTAATTTAAAACAGCAGAAGAAAAGGATGTTTGATGTTTGCCGAAACAGCGCAGAGTGGGACTAAGTCCCAACATGAAAGGCACTTACCCTTAGGCATATGCGACTCATACACTCAGATATATGCAATTTTGTAATCACAGTCTGTCCAAATTCACTTTTTTTTTTTTTTTTTTTTTTTTGCGGGGGGGCGGGAGGAGTTAACTGGAGATCAACCCAGGGCCTCCCTCACACCTGGCTGACAAATGCTCTCTTACTGAACTACATTCCCAGGGTCTGAAATTCCAAATGTGCATAAATGCAACAGTATTTCTTTATTTCCAAAACAATCATCTTAAGCTCCATGTAAATAATATACTCTTGTAGAGGAGTTAAAAAATACTGAATTAAAAATAAAGAATATTTTTACCACTTCTACAGAATTCAGTTTCTTAAATAAAATTTATTTGAATTAAAGGAAATATTAAAGAAGAGACTTAAAAAATTCTAAGCAAAATAAAAATGTGGTTTAAAAAGATTCTTAAAGGCAGTAGATTCCCTTTTGCTTAACTATGCCTTATAAATACAAATTTCACTTTAGAAATCAGATTCTATTGAGGTAAAAATGTCTTCAGGAAACAGTTACATATAAGATGGTCCTGGGAGGGGTCTTCTTGTGTAGCTAACTAGAGAAGAAATATCGATTGAATCTGAGATGGAGGAAATTCTGCCTTCCTCTTCTGAAAATAGTCACGTCCGGAGCCTAAAGAAATACCTGGCGACATGTACTTAACCAGAGGGATGCATGTCTTGGTGGTAGAGGGAAGCATCATCTGCAGGAAAATCTTGAAAAATGGAACTAGATCTCAAAAGAGAAACATACCTGTTCTTCTAAAGGGAAAACTAGGAGACTTGTCTAGAAAACTCATAGGCCCTAAAGGGGTGGCAGAGGGTTTGCAGAGGTAAGGAGTTAGGCTCCTGGGTAGGAGGTGGTCTGCACCCTGACGGGTGGCTTGCCGTGGTCACCTTACCTGACACCAGTTGTACTCATCAGCTCCTGGGACAAGGAGAACACAAGGAAAAGGGAGAGGCAGGCAAATAATCAGGGCTCCAAGCAGTGTTTGCCTGAGCAGTGTGGCTTTGCTCTCTGACACCTTGTCAGGAGAGAACGGAAAACAGCATGTCAACCAGGCAGGTTCCAAGGGTCCGGGCAGCTGGATTCTTCATCTTTCCTGTCCTTACCCTAGAGACACGTGTACAGACTGGGGTTACCATTAAGTCACACTCATGCCTACTAAGTTTTAACATTGGAAGTCACTAGCGAGAGCCAGTGCTCTAGCATTACAGAAGTTTTAATATCTCCATGTACAGCTTAAGAAACTAATTGGGGCCAGAGAGATTGCTCAGTCACCGAGAGGAATTGCTGGTCTCCCAGAGCCATCTCCTGAGTGTGGTTCTCAGCGCCTTTTTAAAAATTAATTAATTAGCTAATTAATTAATTTTGTGGTATCTCACAACTGCTCCAGGTTATTTGACAACCCCTGACATCTGTACACACATGGCATTTGCACATGCATGTACACATGCACAAACAAGTAAATCTTTAAAACAAGAAACTAATGCCATAGTGTGGCAAGAGCCACCCTACTGTTTCCATCGAGACTTTACGGGGACCACTGACCTCCTTTAGAGCCTGACTTGACAAGTATAGGTGGAAAAGCAAGCGCCTCCCACCATCACAGCTGCTCCCAGTAGACTTCGTGCACAGGGACTTCCTGAGTGTCTGTGTCACCTAGGCAGGGCTTTTGCAAACTCTTTAGTTTCTGTAATTCACTTACAGAAACGTTCATGAGTCTTTCCTGATTCTTGAATAGTACAGTTTCTGAAGTAGATCTGTCTAGTTCATATCTCATGCATGCAAGGGGTTTGAAAGACTTGGGTGAAGAGAGGGGAAAGGGAAGCAGAGAGACCTCTAACATTGCATGTGCCACAGGTTTTAGAGCCTGTTCTGCAATCTTTCCACCTGATAGTTAATGTTTCCTGACGACCTTATGGTAGTTCCCAAGGAAGCATTCTGACTTACATTTTTTCAATGGCTGAATTCTTTAGAATAAACAGATTTATTAACGACTTTAGAATAAGCTTACTTATAAATTGTCAGATGATTAAAACCTACTTCATCTTTTATTAGCTTTTATCTACATGATTCAAGTGAAATGACTCTATTTTTTAAAAAATGAAATGATAAAAGCTTAAGAAGGTAAATAATGAGTATAGCCCCCTCACTAAAATGTTAATTATCTTTTATATTTGGGTCATGTATCACTTTAGGTTTTCTTCACATAATTTGTATGAGTTACATATCTGTAGTGACTATCAATTTTATATTCAGGAGAGTTCTTTAAAACCATTTTCACTTTTTAGTAAGTTTTTACTTCTCTTCTTAAAATGGACAATAAAAATTTTTGGGAAAATGAAATATGAACTGTACTTTGTAGAGGTATTTTTCTGCAGCATTGGGCATGCACTTTTTCTATGAAAGGTACCTTTGTTTTTGCATGGGTGGGCACATAGTAAAAGAAGTCCGACAAACTGAGCAAGCATACCTTTGAACCATTGTTTGTGCTAAAACGCTGTACCAAAGCATTACTGATATGCCCCTGCCACTGAGGGGTGCGCACGTTTACAGCGTCCTCAAGGCAGTGCCGTGCCTGTTCTCCCCTGCAAGGGTTCCTTCTTCCTTCCCTGCACCGCCCTAAGAGTACTTAACGTAAGTGTCCTCTTGGGCAGTAAGTATGAAACACAGTGTCATTAGTTACATGCTCCGTATCCACTCCAGGCCTTCTGTATGTTACAGGACTGAAGCTTTGCACTTCTGACCAACATCTCATCTCTTCTCCTGGGATGGTGTAACCCATATTCAGAGTGGATCTCCTACTTCAGTTACAACTCTGTAGAATTACTTTACAGTGTGCACACCGATGTGTCACCTAGGCAGTGTTCTAACCCCAGTTAGGTTGGCAGTCAAGGAGAACTACTTCCGATGCTTCTGCTCATGTCTTTTAAAAATTAATTTAATTCCTTTATGTCCCAATCACAGTTCTCCCTCTCTTCTCTCCTCTCAGTCCTCCCTCTCCCCTCGCTTCCTCCTTTTCCCTTTCTCCTCAGAGAAGGGGAGGCCTCCTGTGGATATCAACCCCTTTGGCCTATCATCTTGCAGTAGGACTAGATGGATCTTCTATTGAGGCTAGACAAGGCAGCCCAGTTACTGGTAAAGGATCCCAAAGCAGGCAACAGAGTCAGAGACAGCCTCTGCTCCTGCTGCTAGGGGCACCGCATGAAGAGCAAGCTGTACACATGTACATATATCCAGATGCTGAGCTCCATCTCTTGGATGCTCTCTTGTGGGTGGACCAGTCTCTGCCAGCCCTTTTAGGGCTCGGTTGGTTGATTCTGTAGGTTTTCTTGTGGTGTCCTTGACCTCTCTGGCTCCCTCAATCCTCTCTTCCCCTCTTGCAGAGGATTCCCTGAGCTCCACCTCATGTTTGGCTGTGGTCTCTGCATCTGTTAAACCATCAGCTGCTGTGCGAAGCCTCTCAGACGACAGTTATGCTAGACTCCTGTCTGCGAGTACAGCTGAGTAGCATTAATAGTTTCAGGGTCCCTCTCGTGGCCTGAGTCTCAAGCTGGGCCAGGCTTTGGTTGGCTATTCCTCCATTTCTGCTCCACCTTTATCCCCGCATATTTTGTAGAGGACACACTTTGGGTCTGAAGTTGATGGCTGGGTTGGTGTCCTTACCCTCCATTGGAAAGCTTCCATAGTTACTAGAGGTGGGTGCTTAAGTTCCTTAGCCCCCATCAGTAGGGGATCTTAGCTAGGGTCACCCCATAGATTCCAGGGAGTTTCCAGTACCCTAGATTTCTAGCTCTTCCCAGAGATGCACGCTCCCCTTCCCAATTCCAGTTCTCTCTCCCTCCATCCTTCCCACACTTGATCTCTCCTGTTTTCCTCCCCTCCGCCTGCCACCGTTCTCCTTCCCTCTTTTTACCCCAGTGTCTGTTTTATTTCTCCTTCTCAGTGAGACTCAAGGATCCTCCCTTGAACCTTCCTTGTTCCTTAGTTTCTTTGTGTCTATAGATTGTAGCGTGATTATTCCTTATAGCTAACACTTACTTATGAGTACATGCCATGTTTATTTTTCTGCGTCTGGGTTACCTCACTAAGGATAATCTTTTCTATTCCCATCCAATTGCCTGGACATTTCATGGTATCTTTGTTTTTATTAGCTGAATAGTATTCCATTATGTAAATGAACCACATCTTCTGTATCTATTCTTCGATTAAGGGACATCTGGGTTGTTTCCTGTTTCTGGCTATTTAAATAAGGCTTCTATGAACATAGTGGAGCATGTGTCCTTGTGGTATAGTGGAACATCTTTTGAGTATAATATGCCTAGGAGTGGTATATCAGGGTCTTGAGGTAAAACTATTCCCAATATTATGAAAAACTGCCAAGTTTATTCCCAAAATAGTTATACAAGTTTGCACTTAGACCAGCAGTGGCGGAGTGTTCCCCTTGTTCCAAAATGTTCATATTTAAGGAAGAAATATCATGAAGACAGATGGACAGTAACACAAGTCAGTGAGGAATGCTGGTTAGATTTGAGTATGTGCCATCATTTGCATGTCCTATACTCTACAAGGTGTCAGGTTGTTCCTGTATCAGGATGCTTCCAGAATGTTCTCTATGTTTCAGTACAGCAATACAAATTCCGTGATGCTAATGTTATGGCTTGGGTCTCTTATATTCCAAAGGTTGCTGACATAAGATGTAAGGTTCAAACTGCATCAATGCCTGAGTGGTTTCTAATATGCCTTAGCAGTATTTTAGAAAGTAGTTCTCTATTAGAGTGAGGATAGACTCAAATATCTGTAGGAAAAGAAATGAGCTTTGGCTTTTCTCTTCAAGTTTTGGAACTTGTAGTAATAGAGAGATATCTTAGTATATTAGCATTATTTCTTCCTTGCAACTGTTTCAGGAGGCATATATTAAGCTGTCAGTTAAATAAATAACAAGAGTCAAGTGTAAATTTTGAACAGATCCATAGCCAAAGCATATTATTATCCTTTAAAATATGGTTTTTAGGGACATAAGCACACTTGAAAACTAAAAATATATATTGTGTCCAATTACTGAACTCAGAATGAATTGTTGAAGGCATGAACAACTGCTATGATGTCCATTCTGCCATAGGAGCATCGCAACATTGTGTCACTTGTGTATCGTTAGCTGGCTCACGTGACCTCCCTACTTCCCTTCCCTCCCTCCCTCCCTCCCTTCTCTTTGCTTTTTTTGCCAACTTGCCATCTTGGAAGAGGGAACTTCAGTTGAGAAAGTGCCTCCATCAGATTGGCATATAGGCATATCTGTGGCACATTTATTTTTACTTTTATTTTTTTGATTAATGACTGATGGAGGCAGGTAGCCCACTTGTTAGTGCCCCCTGGACAGGTGATCCTGGGTGCTGTAAGGAAGCAGGTAGAGAAAGCTTCATTCCTCCATGGCCTTTGCTTTAAATCTTGTCTCTAGGTTTCTGTTTTAAGTCCCTGCCCTGGGTTTCTTAAATGGGTGGTGATATAAGTGATATATAAACCGAATAAACCCTCTCCTCCTCCAGTTGCGTTTAGTTGTGGTCTTTATCACAGCAAGAGAGAGCACAGCAGAGCACTTTGCCTGCATTACTGTTTCCCTCTGTTTACTGCCCTCTTCCCCTCTTCCCATGCCCAGCACTGTTGGCTCACCTTTACATTACCTAGAAGCCCAGGCCTTTCTTTTCTTTTTTTCTTTCTTTCTTTTTTCTTCTTCTCATCTTTATTAACTTGAGTATTTCTTATTTACATTTCGAGTGTTATTCCCTTTCCTGGTTTCCGGGCAAACATCCCCCTCCCCCCTCCCCCTCTCCTGTATGGGTGTTCCCTTCCCCATCCTCCCCCATTACCACCCTCCCCCAACAATCACGTTCACTGGGGGTTCAGTCTTGCAGGACCAGGGCTTCCCCCTTCCACTGGTGATCTTACTAGGATATTCATTGCTACCTATGAGGTCAGAGTCCAGGGTCAGTCCATGTATAGTCTTTAGGTAGTGGCTTAGTCCCTGGAAGCTCTGGTTGCTTGCATTGTTGTTCATATGGGGTCTCAAGTCCCTTCAAGCTCTTTCAGTCCTTTCTAAGATTCCTTCAATGGGGGTCCCATTCTCAGTTCAGTTGTTTGCTGCTGGCATTCACCTATGTTTTTGCTGTATTCTGGCTGTGTCTCTCAGGAGAGATCTACATCTGGTTTCTGTCGGCCTGCACTTCTTTGCTTCATCCATCTTGTCTAGTTTGGTGGCCGTATATGTATGGGCCACATGTGGGGCAGGCTCTGAATGGGTGTTCCTTCTGCCTCTCTTCTAAACTTTGCCTCCCTATTCCCTGCCAAGGGTATTCTTGTTCCTCTTTTAAAGAAGGAGTGAAGCATTCACATTTTGGTCATCCTTCTTGAGTTTCATGTGTTCTGTGCATCTAGGATAATTCGAGCATTTGGGCTAATAGCCACTTATCAATGAGTGCATACCAAGTGTGTTTTTCTGTGATTGGGTTACCTCACTCAGGATGATATTTTCTAGTTCATTCCATTTGCCTATGAATTTCATGAAGTCATTGTTTTTGATAGCTGAGTCGTATTCCATTGTGTAGATGTACCACATTTTCTGTATCCATTCCTCTGTTGAAGGGCATCTGGGTTCTTTCCAGCTTCTGGCTATTATAAATAAGGCTGCTATGATCATAGTGGAGCATGTGTCTTTGTTATATGTTGGGGCATCTTTTGGGCATGTGCCCAGGAGAGGTATAGATGGGTCCTCAGGTAGTTCAATGTCCAATTTTCTGAGGAACCTCCAGACTGATTTCCAGGTTTCTATTTCCCTTTGATACAGCTTCCTCCCTTGGGGCTAGTGAGATGGCTCAGTGGGGAGAGATGATTACAGTGCAAGCCTGGTATCCCTGCAGTGCAGGGAAGAGTGGACAGAGAACCAGTCCTACTTACAGCATTGCTCTCCAACCCTCATGTGTGTTCTACAGCAGGCGTGCCCCCATCATGTATGCATGAGCATGAGCATGAGCATGAGCATGCTTTCACAGGAACAACAACAACAGATCAGAAATTCTCTCCTATAGGGTCTACCTACTTCTTTATGTCTAAGGTTTAAATATCATTCCCCACAGAGAAATGTTGGGGTTATCAAAAACAGAAAGAGGTCAGCAGAGTATTAGGATCCTAATAGGATTTTATGCTTGAAACATAAAGGGAACTTACCCTTTGTTTACAATTCTACATTTGTAATTATGTATTTATTTACTTGTGTGGAATGGGGAGTGGGTGGGCATTACAAGTTCCTGTGTGAGGTTCAGATCGAGGTGAGCTTGAGGTAGACATGCTGCCAGGTTCTGTAGACGCTGTATTCCTTCAGACCTCATTATTGCCACAGCTCTCCTAACAGCCTTTCACCGTGGTTTCTCATCAGACTGTTCATTTCCTGGGTCTCCTGGAGAACTCAGAGAGAAGCTAGGCTTTTGTGTTCTTGAAGAATGTTCGGGTTGGTTTTGTTGGAGTACTTGAGTTTTTAGGAGCAGATGTTGCTTAGTGGACCTTGTCTTTTCATAGGAGAGCCGCCCTGCCCAGGCAGCAGTTAGATTGTCCTGTGTGAGAGTGCGCACCCAGATGGAGCATCTGCTGGCTTTGCACTCACTTTCAGAATAAAAGTGACTGCCAGTCTTCTTAGATGCCTAAGCGCTTGGTTCCCCCAACCCCCATCCTCTTTAAATGGATTCCTGGTCAAGGACACTTTCTTTTCAAAGTCAAATGTATTAACTAGTCACCAGCTTCTCACAAGTTCCAGCAGGCCACAGTGCAGTTTTCTTTTTATGAAACAAAACAGAGGCTATGGACGTAGCTCCTTGGCAGAGCACTTGCCTAGTATCCGGGTGCATGGTATTATCTCCAACATATTTTCTGATCCCTTCTTTCCTACAGCCTCCAGTGGAAAGAGGCGAGCCTCCCTAGTCCTTCATTAGATTAGCTCAAGTTCTACTTCTTCTCTTCTCTCACTGGTCACTATCATGGCCTAGAACTGTCAGACTGGCTTTCAGTATTCTACACAACCTGTCGCGTGTTCGAACCACTAAAGAGGGATGCTTTCATGTTTGTTTTTTTCAGACAGGTAAAGTAATAGCATGTTTTTCCTTTTATGTACAGTGTGGTAAAATAGTTATAATGATAAGTAGGTTCATTCTCAAGTCCGGACTGCCTGTAAATGATACGGCAGCACTAAGCTGTTATATTAGAAAAACGTTATTTTTGAGTATACTCATTGTATTTTACCAAGTAAATACCATAATAGAGTAGAAGCAATAGGCAAGATTTAGAAAGATTAGCTAGCATAAACAAATAGCAAGACTCAGATAAGCTTATCATCTTTTATAAAAAGAGACCCCACATAATGAATAATTATAATTTTCTAGTCTCTTTGGCTTTTTGAAAAACTGTGCGTCCGTTCATGTGTGCATGTGTGTCATGTGTGTGTGTGTGCATGTGTGTATGTGTTTGTGTTTATATTTTTCTTTTTTCTTTTATTGGTTATTTTATTTACATGTCAGATCTTATCCCCCTTCCCAGTTAAGTCCTCTATCCCCTCCCCGATCACCCCTGCTTCTATGAGAGTGCTCTCCTCTCCCCCTCCCCCCAGCCCTTCCTGCCTCAGCACCCTAGCATTCTTCTATTCTGGGGCATCAAGCCTGCACAGGATCAAGAGCCACTCCTCCTATTGATGTCAGGTTGGTTAGTCCCTGGGAGCTCTGGGGGTTATGATCTGTTGACATTGTTGTTGTTCCTATGGGGTTGCTAACCCCTCCAGCTCCCTTCTCCTAGCTCCTCCATTGGGGTCCCCATGCTCAGTCAGACGGTTGGCTGCGTGCATATGCGTCTGTATTGGTCATGTTCTCTCAGAAGACAAGACAGCTATACCAACCTCCTGTCAGCAAGCTCTTCTTGGCATCAGCAAATAGTCTCTGGGTTTGGTGTCAGCAGATGGGCTGGATTCCTAGGTAGGGCAGTCTTTGGATGGCCTTTCCTTCAGTTTCTGCTCCATTCTTTGTCCCTGCATTTCCTATTGACAGGAAAAATTCTGGATCAATATTTTTGAGGTGTGTGGGTGGCCATCTCTCAACTGGGGGCTGTGCCTATCCACTGGATATGGTCCCTCCAGGGTCTCTCTCCCATTTGTTGGGTATTTTGGCTAATGTCATCTCAGTTGGGACCTGGAAACTTCTTTGGTCCCTGACATCTGGGACTTTCTGTGGCCACCCCCAGTTCTCCCTCCCCTACTGCTAAACACCTCCATTCATTTTTCTGAGTCTCTGTATTTCTCCCCCATCTTCTTCCACACCTGCTCCCTTTCCCCTGACCCCTCCTCTCTCCCTCCCAGAACCTGCGGTTATTTTCTTCCCCTCCTGAGTAGGACTGAAGCATACACACTTTGTTCTTCATTCTTCTTGGGTTTCATATGTCTGTGAGTTGTTATTGTGAGTATTATGAGCTTTTTATTTATTTTTTTGGCTAATATACATTTATCAGTGAGTACATATCCATGTGTGTCTTTTGTGACTGGCTGACCTCACAAATATTTTCAAGGATGATATTCTCAAGGTCCATCCATTTCCTGCAACTTTCATGAAGTCATTGTTTTTAATAGCAACGTGGAAGTGTACGCTGACTAACGTATAACTTGCTTTTTGGTCATGATGTTTGTGCAGGAATAGAAACCCTGACTAAGACACCTGAGATTCTCTCTTCTATCTCTTGTATTCTGTTGGCGATGCTTGTGTGTCTATGACTTCCAATCTCTTTCCTAGATTTTCCATCTCCAGAGTTGTCTCCCTTTGAGGTTTTTTTTTTTTATTGTTTCTATTTCCATTTTTAGATCCTAGATGGTTTTGTTCAATTCAGTCACCTGTTTGGCTGTGCTTTCCTGTAACTTTTTAAGGGATTTTTGTCTTTCTTCTTTAAGTGCTTCTACTTTTTACCTGTGTTCTTCTGTATTTCTTTAAGGGAGTTATTTATGTCCCTCTGGAAGTCCTCTATCATATTTATGAGATGAGAGTTTAGATCTGAATCTTGCTTTTCAGGCCTGCTGGGGTATCCAGGGCTTGCTGTGGTGGGAGAACTGGGTTCTGATGTTGCCAAGTGGCCTTGGTTTCTGTTGCTTACGTTCTTGTGCCATCTGCTGATCTCTAGTGCTAACTGGACTTGCTGTCTCTGGCTAGGGCCCGCCTCTCCTGTAAACCTGGTTGTGTCAGAGCTCCTAGGAGCTCAGCTGTCTCTGTGATCCTGTGATCATGGTGTGTCTAAACTCTATGATCCTGTGATCTTGGGAGTCAAGCGTCCTCTGGGTGTCGTAGGAGTTGGTGGGGAGCTAGAGCCCTGGATCTGCTTTGTGATACTGAGGTCCTGTGATCCTCTGTGTGTGTGTCAGAGCTCCTTATGGTCAAGCTTCCTCTGGGTGTTGTATGAGTGGGTACGGAGCCAGAGCCCTCCAGATGTTGTGTCCTCACCTGAGATCCTGGTGTGTCAGACTCCTCGGTATCAAGGTTTCTTTGGGTGTTGCTGGAATGGGTGGAGAACCAGAGGCCTGGATCCATTTCAGTACAGGTGCAGACAGAAGGAACTGGATATTTATATTCTCATGGTGCCAGGAACTGAACCCGTGGTCTCCCTCATGCTAAGCAATCATCCTACCACAGAATTGTATCCCCGTCTTGTGAGATGGGATACTTATTTTTAAATATATATTATTTATCACTATATATATGTATATATCACTTGAAAAATTGTTGGTTGAAATTTCAGTGGTTGTCATGTTGATCATGGCCAATCTTTTTATATCACCTTTGTGTTTTTACCTTTTCTAAATATGCAGGCAGTGATATCTCTCACTCTGCATGCTCTACATAGTGTGGTTTTGTCATCCTGTTGTCAAAAACATCTGTAACCAGATTTCTCTTAGCTAATTTTGATGATTCAGTTATAATTACTAGAGTGTTGGGAATGATGCTGTCAGAAAGAGCCTTGTACTTCTGCTTTGTCCTCTAGAGTACTTGCCCCGTGGTTCTATCTGCTTGGAATTATCCCTTTCAAAACCCAGGCAGCATTTTGTGATAAAATCAGTCTGAAGACGCTAGGTCCTGGCTACCTGCATCCTACTGCCCTACTGCATCTCAGAATAATTGCTGGCCATTCCCATCCCATGCATGCCCTACTCTCCCCAGGACTTTGAATGGAATGTCTATAGATTTGGTCTCTGAGTTACATAGGTATTTTTGGTGTACTGAAGGCTTGATATCCGCTCTTTAGTCACAGGTATTCACATTGAATAAAAGGAGCTTAAGCAGAGCACAGATTAAGAACTTCATTTGCACCTCAGCTTCACTGGGATTTGACCCTGATTTTGGACAAATGCTCTGGTTTTGCTTTTTGTTTTTGTTTTTTGTTTTTTTTTTTTTTTTTTTTTTTTTTTTTTTTTTTGAGTCTGGGTTTCTCTGTGTAGTTCTGGCTGTCCTGGAACTTACTTTTATAAGTCAGGCTGGTCTCAAACTCACAGAGATCTTCCTGCTCTGCCTCTAGAATGCTGAAAAGTCACACATCCCCATACTTGGTAGAATGGGTGTTTAATTAAGAAGAGACTGGCAGTCGTAGAGAAGGAGGAAGTGTGCTTTGTTTTGGAATAGACATGAAATTTTGTGAACAGAGGGCAGATTTTAGAAGATTGATATTTTAAACAACCTTCATATATTGATAGATTCAGTAGCAGTTGTACAAATACTAACAGATCTGATTTACCACCTCAAAAATTTGCCCTCATGGTAACACCGTACACAATACTAATATGATAATCCTACTGGAATATCAACTTTGATACGCTTCTCTTTGATGTTCTACTGTTTTATTGGGATTTGCATGCTTTTACATGTATTCCAGTATGTGTGTTTAAGCTGATGTGACTTGTATCATGGGTTATATTTTCAAATCTACACCAGTCAAGATACAGAGCAAGTGTGCCTCCTTTGTCTTTATTTTCCATGTTTATATCTGTCTATTTAATCTGTTATTCTTTTAGGTTTTCTTTTCCTTTTTCATTAATTTATTTATTTACTTTACATCTCAATATACACTAGAGATGTATAATGATTAGCTTTTCTAAATTCAGGATTTATCTACTAATAAGATAAACAATTATTTTATTAGTAAAGAATGTTTTGAGCTTAGCTTTCTGTTTTGTTTTGTTTTCATTTCTGCCCAGTGGGGGTTTGCACTGTGAGTGCCTAGTTTGCATAGTCTCAGGTATTCAGGTGGGAGTGCAGTGCCCTTCACTTTTGTGTTAAGTACATGTTTGTTTTTATTTTCTATTGTTCAGAATATTCAGTGAGAATGGCTATGAAGTTGTAAGGGAAGCATTTCTTAAGGAAAGATGGCTTTCCTGCCTGCTCAGTATTTATTCATTTTGCTGTTTTGTTGCTACAGTAAGAAAAATAAGGAAAACATCTTGTAAGGAATTTAGTATTTTTCCTTTAGATAGTTTGTATTTCAAAACTTTTAATTACCACGTAATTTCTGGCTTGTATCTTTTCCTGTTTCTTCTTATGTATGCAGCTGTTCCTTACAATTATTTCTGGTAATTTTGAATTATTTAACACAATGCCAGAATCATTATGGAAGATTGGTGTGAATCTTATTTTGAAACTAAAATATGAGCAAAATAGAACACACAGTTAATGTTGTGGGCCTTAAGTGCATAATATGCATATTTATGGCCACAGAAATATCTGAGAGGTAGTGCTGTAACTGATTCATCCAGCATTTACTCTATACATCGTGTATTATTATTTAACATTCAAGTTTTGCTATCTCAATTTTTAGTTTGTTTTTTCATTAATTAAAAATATGTTTATTATTGACACAAAGCACTGTAGTACATGCTAAGGAGATAGCATGGAAACAGAACCTCAGCCCACGAAGAGATTGCTTAGATAGGGAAACGAGTCAACAGGTGATCTCAGCAGAACTTGCCCTTGGCGATAAGTGGACATAGTGCTGTGGGAACATTTGGAGGGGAGCTTTAAACCCAGTCTGCACAGGGAAAGGACGGCTGCCCAGAGGAGCTCAGCAGTGAGAATTTGTTAAGGGTCCTAAGTGTAGAACACGGGGAGCCATGTCCCTCTCTGCATTTCCCCACTCTGTAATGCCCAGGAAGAGGTGACCACTCAGTGCACATGTTGAGAGTCCTGCAAAAAGGTTGGCGGTGTCCTGCTTGATTTCAAAAGGAAGCTTCGGGAATGAGCTGGGTAGTTGCAAAGTTGACATAGAGAGGTATATATCTTTACCCAACCCTCATTTCCAGATTCAACCCCTCTTCTCCCCTTCTCAGAAAAGAGCAGGATTGTTGTTGTAAAAATATAAAAAATAAAATGCCGTCTTTTATCCCCCACTAGGTCTGGCACTGCAGTGCCTCAGTATGTCTGCTAGATATCTTGCCAGAAGCACATATCCCAATTCCATGGTGGCCCAGTGTCGCTAGCCGCCACACCCTTTCTTACACTTAAATCACTATATGAAACACAACACAATAACCTTTGATCCAATTGATAAGATATAATTGCCCACCTAAACATACAAAGTCCTGTACACATCCATCCCTGAAGAACATTCATAACAACCTGTAAAGGTACAGCGTGGAATAACCTCAGCTTCCATGCTGTCCACCAGCGGCTGCTTCTCTTCGTCCCTCCTGTCTCTTCCTCCTTTCCGTTCCAGTCTCCTCCCCTCCCCTCAAACTTTCTCCCGCCCGTCCTTCCTTCTCCTCCAATGACAGGCCTCCTTCTGTCCTGTACCTGCCCCTCACCTGTACTTTACAAATTCAATGGGGAGAAGGTTCTGGTGAAGTCACCTGATTCCTGAGTAGTGACTAGGCAGCTGTCCTTGGGGCAGTGGAATTAGCATCAAAATGCAGATAACTCCAGGGCAAACCACAACACGGGATACCCAGGACTATTGTACTGGCTGGTTCTGTGCGTCAACTTGACACAAGCTGAAGTTATCACAGAAAGGAGCTTCAGTTGAGGAAATGCCTCCATGAGACCCAGCTGTAAAGCATGTTCTCAACTAGTGATCAAGGGAGGAGGACCCTTGTGGATGATGCCATCCCTGGACTGGTATTCCTGGGTTCTATCAGAGAGCAAGCTAAGCAAGCCAGTAAGTAGCACCCTCCATGGCCTCTGCATCAGCTCCTGCCTCCTGACCTGCTTGAATTCCAGTCCTGACTTCCTTTGGTGATGAAACAGCAATGTGGAAGTATATGTAGGCTTAATAAACCCTTTGCTCCTCAACTTGCTTCTTGGTCATGATGTTTGTGCAGGAGTAGAAACCCTGACTAAGACAACTATCAACTAAATATGGCATAAAAAGATCCAATAGTACCAGGTACATATTATTATATCAAAACTGGACAAGGTCCCAAAGGCAGGCAAAGGAGTCAGAGACAGCACCTTCTCCGACTGCTGGGAGTCCCACAAAAACACCAATATGGCTACACATCCATAGGATACATGCAGAGGACCTTGGTCAGGACCATACAGGCTCCCTGATCTCTGTGAGCCCACTCAAGACCTGTCAGTTGATTCTGTGGGCTGTGGTGTCCTTGACCCCTTTGGTTCCTGCAGTTTTTTCTCACTGTTCTCCACAGGACTCTCCACATTCCACCTAATACTTGGCTGTGGACTCTGTCTCCATTCCCATCAGTTGCTGGATGATACCTCTCTGGTCTCTCTGACTGTTATGCTAGGCTCCAGGACCAGTATATCCTGCAGGCCTGACAAAGTAGGTTGGAGGTTTTGTGGCTGGGCTTGTGTTGCAGTTCCCCCACTTGAGGCCTTGCGTGGTTACAGAGGATGACCATGCCCCCATTCCTAGGAGTCTTTGCTAGTGTTACTCTGTTGGGTTTCATGGAGTTTCCATTGCACTAGGTTTCTACCTCATCCCCCAAATGTTCCCAATTCCACTAGTTTCTCTCAGTTTCTCTCTCTCCATCCCCATTAACCTGATCCCTCCTGTTCTTAAACCCACCTACTTCCGTTCCACCTATGAAGTTGATTCTATTTCCCCTTTCCAAGGAGATCCTTAAGCTCTCCTTGTTAGCGTCTCAAGGTCTGTGGATTGTAGCATTATTTTTTACTTCACAGCTAATGTCTACTTAAAAGCAGGTACAAACTATGTCTTTCTGGGTCTGGAATACATTTTTCTAATTCAGTTCATTTGCCAGCAAATTTCATAATGTAATTTTCCCCTTTAAAACAGCTGAGTATTAATTACTTTGTTGTGTAAATGAACCACGTTTCTGTAAATCCATTCTTCGGTTGAGGGGCATTTAGGTTGTTTCTAGCTAGTATGGATAAAGCTGCTATGAACATAGCTGAGCAAGTGTCCTTGTGGTAGATAGAGCGTCCTTTCAGTATATGCCTAGCAGGGTATGGCTGGGTCTTGAGGTAGAGTGATTCTCAGTTTTCTGACAAACCACCATATTGATTTCCAGAGTGGCTATACAAATTAGAACTCGCACCAGCATTGGAGTAGAGTTTCCCGTGCCAACATGAGCTGTCACTTGTGGTTTGGGTCTTGGCTATTCTCCAAGTATAAGATGGACTCCGAGGTTGTTTCTATGTGCACTTCCCTGGTGGCTAAGGACTTGAACATTTCTTCAATTGTTTGTCAGCTATTTAAGATTCCTCTTAAAAACTCTCTGTTTAGGTCTGTACTACATTTTAAATTTGTGGCTCCTGTGAAGGGTTTTACTTCCCAGATTTCTTTCTCCGTCCCTTTTCATTTATATATAAGCAGGCTACTGCTTTCTTTTCTCTGTTAATCTTGTGTCTAGCCCCTTTGCTGAAGGCATTTATCAGCAGTAGGAGTTCTCTGGTAGAATCTTGGGGATCACTGACTGTATGCTGTCATATATACTTTGACTTCTTCCTATACAATTTGAATCCCCTTGCTCTCCTTTAGTCATCTTATTGCGCTGGTTAGAACTTCAAGTACAATATTGAACAGACATTTAGAGAGTGGACAGCCTTGTCATGTTTCTTTGTTTAGTGAATTTGCTTTAAGTTTCAGTCTAATTTGATGTTGGGTATAGGCTTGCTATAAATTGCCTTTATTATGTTTAGTTATGTCTCTTGCAATCCCTGATCTTTCTAAGATTACCAGGAAGATGTATTGGATTTCGTCATTGTCTTTTCCATATGGGGTTTTCTTTAAGTTTCTTTGTATGCTGGATTGAATACAGACAGATTGTCATATGCTGAAACATCTGTGCATCTCTAGGGTGTAGCCTGCTTGTTTATGGTGAATATTTTTGATGTGTTCTTGGACTTGGTTTGCAGATACTTGATTGAGTATTTCTGCATCTATGTTTTTAAGGGAAATTGGTTTGAAATTCTCTTTGTTGCGTCTTTGTGTTTGGATATCATGGTGCCTATGGCCCCATAAAATTAATTCAGCAATGTTTCTTCTGTTTCTGTTTTGTGGAATAATTTGAGGAGTATTGATATTAGCTCTTCTTTGAAAATGTGGTAGAATTGACCATCAGATCATTCTGTCCCTGGGAACTTTTTGGTTTGGAGAGTTTTAGTGATGGCGTCTATTTCCTTGGGGGTTACAGGTCTATTTAACTTGTGTGTCTGATCTTAGTTTAAGTTTGTCAAGGGGTGTCTCTAGAGAAAATTGCCCATTTCTTTTAGATTTTTCAGTTTTGTTGAGTACAGAGTTTTGAAGGATGGCCTAGTGATTCTTTGGATTTTCTCGGCATCTGTGTTAATCACTGTTTTTATTTCTGGTTTTGTTAGTTTGGATATTCTCGCTCTGCCTTTTAGTTTGGCTACAGGTTGCTCTTTTTCTCAATGAACCAACTCTTGGTTTCATTAATTCTTTGTATTCTTTTTTATTATTTCCTGCCATCTACTCCTCTTGGTTATACTTAGCTCTTTTTGTTCTAGAGCTTTCAGGTGTGCTGTTAAGCTGGTATGAGATCTCTCTAATTCTTTGTGAAGGCACTTAGCGCTGTGAGCTTTTAGTATCACTTTTATTGTGTCCCATAAGTTTAGGTATATTGTGAGTTTATTTTCATTGAATTCTAGGAAGTCTTTATTTATTTCTGCCTTGATCCGGTAGTCATTCTGTATAAAGCAGTTCAATTACCTTGAGTCTGTAGGCTTTCTGTTGTTGCTGTTAGCTTTAATCTGTGGTGGTCTACCAGGATGCAGTGGGTATGTATGTATGTATGTATGTATGTATGTATGTATGTATGTATGTATTATCTCTTGAGAGACTTGCTTTGTGACCAACTATGTGGTCAACTTTGGAGACTGTTTCATGAGGTGCTGAGAAGGTATATTTTTTGTGTTTGGGTAAAATATTCTGTAAATATCTGTTATGATTAATAATGTTTGTTAGCTTCATTATTTTTCAGGTTTTTTTTGTCTGATTGACCTGTCCATTGGTGAGAGTAGGGTATTGAAGTCTCCTACTATTGATATAAGGGTTTGATGTGTGATTTAAGCTTTAGTAATATTTCTTATACAGATGCGCATGCCCTTGCATTTGGGGCATAGATGTTGAAAACTATAACATTATCTTGGTGGAGTTTTTCCTTTGATGAGTATGAAGTGTCTTTCCCCATCTCTTTGTTTAATTTTATTTGAAAGTCTATTTTGTTATGTATTAGAATAGCTACACCAGCTTGCTTCTTGTGTTTCTCCACACTTTATTCTCAGCTAATGTCTATATGATGCCGAGGCGAGTTTCGTGGATGCAACAGAGTTGGGATCCTGTTCTCACATCCATTCTGTGAGTCCGTATCTTTTATCAGGGAATCAAGCCTATTGATATTGAGAGATATGAAGGGCCGATTATTATTTATTCCTGTTATTTTCCTGTAGTATTTGGTCATGAGTGTGTGTGTGTGTGTGTGTGTGTTTCTGTGGGTGTTAGTTACCTCTTTGGGTTGGAGTTTTTCTCCATTCATTTCCTCTTCATTGTCATGAAGTTTGTTTAGGTTGCTTTCTTGTCCTTCAGCTGTGTCTGCTGTTGGGATGGGGATGGCTTGACTCTGGTGCTGTCGTTTGCCTGTGCTGTGTGTGTGTCTTATACTGGAGCCTAGGCACATGGACTTAGAAGCAGTTAGTGCCTCCTCTGGTCTTCCTGCTCAAGTGGCCCCTGGTTGAGTAGATGCTGTCCACGGAAGTTGGCTACTGGATTTCTGATGACCTGTGCTTCTGATGATCTGGATGGGTGCCTCTGGTTGCACAGGGGTTTCTGCCCAAGTTCAGAGCTGGAGTTCTGTAGATGTGTGTGGCCTCAGTTTGGCTGTGGGTCCTCTGGGGTTTAGGATTCTGGCCTGACTTGTAGTGGGGTAGGAGGCTTCAGCCGGCTTTCAGGGAGCTTATTCTGGCCTTGGATAGGGTAGGAGGCTCATGGCACATGTCTTTGGAGAGTCCTCTCCTGAGGAGGAGGCCTGAGACTTTACCCCACTGCCATCAACGGTCTGCAACTTGGTTTCTAAGCAAACTGAATCAGCAAAAACCTACCATTCTTCCCAGAAGCAAAAAGCAAGACTTGACAATTCCAAATCTCTGAAAAGGCAGAACTTAAACAAATTTTTATGTCTAACTATTAAACTATATTAAACACCTCTAATATAGGTAAAAGTAGATATACGTTATTGATTTTGAAAAAACTCTTAGCTCTTCTGTCTTAGGAGATCCTGGAAAAGTGGATGGGTATCATGTCCATGTACAGCCCATGTGTACACATGGAAGGCCAGAGGGTGGGATTCGGCACATCCCTCTGTTGCACTGAACCTTACTTTTCAGACAAGGTCTCTCAAAGAACCTGAAGCTTGCAGTGTGTACAGTGCAGATCGACTGCCCCAGACCCCGGGGATCTTAGCTCTGCCTCCCCGGCACTGAGATTTCACACCTGTTTGTTTTGTTTTTATCTTTCTTTTTTAAATTTTTTTCTTTTCTTTTATTGGATATTTTCTTTATTTACATTTCAAAAGTTATACTCTTTCCTGGTTTCCCCTCTGGAACCTCCCCATCCAATCCGTCTCCCCCTGCTTCTATGAGGGTGCTCCCCTACCAACCACCCTCTCCCTCCCTCCTCCCTCCTCCTGGCATTCCCCTACACTGGGGCATCAAGCCTTCACAGGACTAAGGGCCTCTCCTCCCATTGATGCTTGACAAGGCCGATCCTCTGCCATATATGCAGCCATGGGTCCCTCCATGTTTACTCTTTGGTTGGTGGTTTAGTCCATGGGAGCTCTGGGGGTGGGGTCTGGTTGGTTGATAACATTCTTCCTATGGGGTTGCAAACCCCTTCAGCTACCTCAGTCCTTTCACTAACTCCTCTGTTGTGGACCCCGTTCTCAGTTCAAGGGTTGGCTGCGAGCAGCTGCCTCTGTATTCGTGAGGCTCTGGTAGAGCCTCTCAGGAGACAGCTATATCAGGCTCCTGTCAGCATGCACTTCTTAGCATCCACAATAGTGTCTTGGTTTGGTAATTGTATATGGGATGGATCCCCATGTGTGGCAGTCTCTGGATGGCCTTTCCTTCAGTCTCTGCTCCACACTCTGTCTCTGTAGTCCTCCTGTGAGTATTTTGGTTTCCCCTTCTAAGAAGGACTGAAGCATGTGCACTTTTTCTGTATCCATTCCTCTGTTGAAGGGCATCTGGGTTCTTTCCAGCCTCTGGCTATTATAAATAAGGCTGCTGTGAACATAGTGGATCATGTTTCTTTGTTGTATGTTGGGGCATCTTTTGGGCATGTGCCCAAGAGAGGTATAGCTGGGTCCTCAGGTAGTACCATGTCCAATTCTGAGGAACCTCCAGACTGATTTCCAGAGTGGTTGTCACAGTTCTTATTGTACCCCTAGCTTTGCTGTGGGTCTGGGGATCTGCACTAAGGGCCTAAGGCTTATACAGCACATATTTCCCACAGAGAGCCATGAGTAAGTCTTGTAATTTGTCTTTTTCTGTCATTTTTTCTCGGTTTTGGAGGTGTGTCTGTAAGTGTGGTACTCTTAGATAACCTTTTCTGCTCACTTGTCCTTGCATTTCACTGTGGGAATGTTACTTTTATTTCACTGTGGGAATATGTTACTTTCATTTCACTGTGGGAATATGTTACTTTCATGGTTTTGTTTATTTTACCCTTCATATCAATTAGAATGCCTTTGCCAGTTTTCCACATGTATACCCTATTCTCCTGCTCTCTCCGTGCTGCACTCTACCTGTTCTTTCTCTTTTCACACTGATGATTTCTTCTGAGGCCCAGTGAATTTATTTAGGGCTGCCTGTATAACTATGGGCTTGGAGTCACCTTTGGAGCCTGGTCCTCAGTGTGTGCACCGTGGCAGACAATGACTCTGCTCTCTATTCAGTCAGTCCAACAGTGAAGCAAAGGCCTGGGAACTGCTCACCCACACCACTCCTCTGAGTGTTGGTCTTCTCCACTATTGTTTGAGCTTTTACATCATTGATTCTCCATAACGCTGTTTGCTGATGACTTGGTCAGTCACAGTCCTCACCTCCGCTGCTTTCCACTTTAATTCTTTATCGTTTCCTTCTCTACTTGTTTGCCATGTCTGTGTTCAAGGCTTTCTACGAGAACCTCTTTTCTTTGCTTGTTTGTGTTCCCTGGCTGTACATTTGTTAAGGATATCTTACATTTCAGGCCCATTAGTTCCAGTTGTGTTCTCAGGCTTTGGCTTCATTTCTTAGACATGTGTGTTCTTTCCTGCTCTTTTGTATGTTTGGTTGAAAGCAAAACATTTGTAAAATTATGCTTGGAAAATAGACTTGTGCCATGTTTAATGCACATGATGGCAGATTAGTCCTCTGGACTGAGTTGTGATTTTTGGCTATAACATTTCTGTTTGTTTGATTCTTGCTGGCTTGGCAGTGGGGGTGGGGTGGAGTTCGCTGCCTCTGCTCTGGTTCAGTCTCAGTCTTGGGCACAGCCTGTTTCCCTGTCTCAGGTAAGTACTTCCTGCTCAGTGGTAGGTGAGGTCTTGGATCATGGTGTTTCCCTAAGTTTCTCAGGTGGGACAGCTTTTGTTTATTTTAACCTTTCCTGCTGTGTGGATCTCGACCTGTGCTCTGAGAGCGTCCAGTGTTCTGCTGTTCCTTCAGCAGCTTAAGCCTTGTACATCTTAGAGAAGATGGTGCCTGGAGAGAGCTGGTATCCAAGGGAGTCTCTTCACATTCTCTTGCTCTATCCATTTTTTCCTTGTGAGTATTTTGTGAAGTGGTAGAGACTAGCCTCTGAGTTGGTGAACATCTCCATGGCATTTGTGGCTCAGAGGAGTTCTGAGTTCTCCCGCTGGTTCGTACTCAGTCTTCAGGAGCTACGGGTTTAAGCCTGAGTACATCTCAACAGCTTGAGTGTTCTCGAAGCTCCTTCCCACAGTCGCGGCTGCGTTGTATGTCCTGTGTCCCCCTGCAGGTGTCTGCCTTTCCTTTAGGCAGATTCTCTGATGAAATACTGCTTTGGTGGTTGTGGTAGGCTTCAGTTTCCTACGTCCGAGCAGTCTAGTCACACTGTGCCTTTTGTCACCCATTGTATGTGTCAGGCTGTGCACGTGACCTAGGTCCACAGCCCTACTTTCCTTATTTCTGATAAATCATTTTAAAAACCGTTCTTTGGTGAGGGCCTGATAATTCTTTCTAACATCTCTTCTTTTATCACAGACATGAGATCCAACATGTTTTATGATACACATGTTAAAAATAACACGGTGGGGTTGGGGATTTAGTTCAGTGGTAGAGCGCTTGCCTAGCAAGCGCAGGGCCCTGGGTTTGATCCCCAGCTCCGAAAAAAAGAAAAAAAAGAAAAAAAAAATAACACGGTGGCGGGGAAAGGAAGCCGCCAATTGTTGTTGCTGGAGACTGAACCCAGGACGTCATGCATGTTGAGTCTGTGCTAGTATTGAACTGCAGCCACTTGGTGTCGTTTCTTCTTCTCTTCTAGCTTTACCACCCATCTTCTGACCTCCTCCAACTTCCTTAGACAGAGTTAAGACCTTCATTCTTCAGGTTGCTGCAGTCTACAAATGTAGACTGTATCTTTGAAGAACACGTGATGACAGCTTTGGTTTTTTTCTACTTTTTGTACCTATGAGTGCATTTATTTTTATCAAGATTTAGGTGGATGGGCTACAATGGCTTCCTGTTTTCAACTCATTCAAAGATTTTACTATTGTTGTTGTTGTTGTTATTATTATTATTGCTTTAAAGTCCTCGGTAAAGGCTTGGTTTTGTTTTTATTCTTTTTTCTACTTACCTTTCTTATCTGATTTCAATCCCTCCTGTTCATAGACTTTCCTGTTTTCTTTATGTTCAGAATTTTCTTCTAGTAAAAATATATTTTTACATTAAATTTTAACTGTATTAGTTAAAAATGTAGGGGCTTACCTGCCATCCTTTGATATTTTGTGTTCTGTATATTCTAGGCACAGTATGGCATCCTTACTGCCTTCTGAGTGTACAAATTGTTCCAGTGTTCCCAGTTGTCATCCACATTCCAAACTTACATGTCAGCCTTTTTAAGGTTGGTGTCTGGAGCATTCTCTTCCTCTCATATTTGCTAAGGCTCAGGTTCAGATAGGAACCTTAGAGCAAAATATTCTTTCTTGGTATTAACAAGAGAGAGAAATCACTTTATTTTATCCGCTGCCATTTTCCTAGAAATTTCTAGAATATCATAAAGGAAATATTATTTGTCTAAATGGAGCAAGTTCTCTGATTCTACTGATTACAGTTTATAGTTCAGACAATATTAAATAAGCTATTATCACTTGACAGTAAACAAGTCCTCAGTAAACCTCTAGAAAAAATTTAAAAATTTTCAAAGATTCAACTATTGTGCTGCTTCCTGGGAAAAAAAGGCCTACTACTTATTGATGGATTTATAATTGTCTGATTTATGGCAAGCTCTTCAGACCTATGCTGTGTGCAGAACATTTGGATGGCAGAAGAAGTTAGACATATTCGTAGTATAATTACTGCAATTCACACGCATCAAACTGGGCTTTTGAATATAGGAACTACTGAAATACAGTTATTGT
Organism: Rattus rattus; assembly: GCF_011064425.1. Lineage (NCBI taxonomy): Eukaryota > Metazoa > Chordata > Mammalia > Rodentia > Muridae > Rattus > Rattus rattus. Next base: position 204,660,621 of record NC_046156.1, on the reverse strand, counting down.
ATTAAAAATGTCAATACCAGAGACTGCTCTGTTTAATATCTGGCATATTAATCCTAATTATATAAACAATATGAAATAAAGAGACTAGAAAATAAGTATAAGGATTATTTGTTGAAATGACAGGAACATTTGGAAGGTAAATAGGAACAAAGATATCACATTTGCTAGATGGTTAAGAAACTCTCTTAGACATTGTTTCTGTATACATCTGCAATAATCTTATGTGTCCATCATAGTTACGTAACCTTTAAGCCGACACTAAGTAGCCATGTTTCTAATGAGAAGTGTATGGAAATGAATCCTTCTTGGGTTTGTTTTAAGAAAGAGTGCCATGTTGCCTGCTCTGGTTTACAAATCCCAAATATGGTTTTGGACTCAGTTCCCCTGCCTCTTCCTGCCAGTACTTTGGATGCAAGCATGGGCCGCCACGCCCAGCAGTGCAGACAGTGCCGGGTGCCGGCATTTCACTCACTCAGCAGGCAGCCCATCGCTCACACTGACTCTTCAGGTGTCCCAGTGGCCTCTTTGAACTGTTAAGGGAAAGTACACACATGCAGCGCCTGTGTTTGTGGTAAGTTAGTGTCCACAGTTCTTCCTGTTAACTAGTTACTCACTTTAATTAATATTGTTAAACTGGGGCAGGGATAATTTTGATTTGACGAATGTTTATTATCAAATTTTCACATTATTAGAGAATCTATATTCTAATTTGTGTGATTAATATGCCTTCTAAAAGTGAAAAGTGAATCTTAAAAATAAATTTTATGTTAGTAAAAGCTTAGTAGAAAACCTGATGATAGTTGCATTGGTTCAAGAAAGGAACTTTCAGAAGATTATTTTTATGAGCACTATAAGAGTATTTATTGGCCATTAAACTTTTTAAATCATTAAAATGGATATATATCCCCTTTATCATCAAAAATAAGTATGGATACCATAAAAATCAAGAAATGTTTCTGTTTTATTTTAATTTTAGTATTTCTTTGAAATTTCTCAAGGTGAGAAAAATGAGCAGCACATAGATGTCAACTCCAAACAAAGGGGAATTACTGTTGTTTTCTGAGGTTGGCTTTTCCTAGGCAATAGAGCCCAAGCTTTAGCCTAATGCTTAGGTAAACTGAGCTTATGCCCCAAGGGATGCCGTTTACTTTGAGACTCAGCTCTTTGGAAGCCTTTTTTGAAAAATCTGGAATGAGCTGGTGGGCCCTGAGACCGAGCTAGTCACTGCTGTCTCCTGCTGCGCTTCCCATATCCCTCAAAACCACGGATTTATCTTTAAAAGCATTTCAAGTTAGAACTATAGTTAGAACTTATAACTAGAATGGAGATCATGTTGTTTAAACTTTGCTTTCCAGATTTAGATTGCATTTTTATTCACATACATACAGTTATTTAAAACAGAGCCACTCACAATGCTAAGTCTGAGCTCACAGGACAGAGAGCCTCCACTATGAGAATCAGACTGTTGTTTGGGGTAAGCTAAAGAGTGTTTCAGATTTGATATTGTTTGGAGGTGAGAATATTTATTTTTACACACATAATGAAATGTTTGGGGGACAGCATGCAAGTCTAATCATGATACCATACACACACACACACACACACACACACACACACACACACACACGCATGTGCAAACATACAAATTGACTAAGTATCCTGGAGGCATTTTTTATTATTTTGTTTTGTGTGTGTTATGAATATATGAGTGTGTATATGTGTGTGCACACGTGTTGCATATGTGGGGTGCACATGCATGTGTGTGTATGTGCGTGTGTGTGTGTGTGTGTGTGTGTGTGTGTGTGTGTGTGTGTATGTGTGTACTCATGCATGTGAGCATGTGCAGAGGCCAGAGCAGGACACTGAGTGTCTTTTGATGTCACTCTCCACCTGACTGCTTTGAGACAGACTTATGATCATCCTTTGCCTCTCAACTATGGTGAGTGCCCATAAATCAATCAATCAATCAATATCTCTCTCTCTCCTCTCCTCTCTCTCTCTCTCTCTCTCTGTGTGTGTGTGTGTGTGTGTGTGTGTGTGTAATAAGGTGCAGATCTTTGCACACAGGCTGCAAGTCTTATCCACTGAGCCAGTTCCCGTGTCCATCTGGAAGTAATTTTCATCAGTATTTTTAATCTGTCCATATTTTAACTACAATTTATTACATTAAATCACATGTAGAATTTTGCATTATGGGTGTCATTTTGGCATTAAGAAAGTTTTACATTTGGGGACATTTTAAATGTCAGAGTTTGGCTTAGAGGATGTTCAATATACAATAAAAGGACTTGTTACAGTTGTAGTAGCAGATCTGCCAGCTAATACTGTTAAGTGCTTCCAGTGTTATCAGACGGGGCTAGACACACTGTAGGGCTCACTATATTTTTATTAAAATCCTCAACAGGTAAATATTATTATATCTCATTTTGCAATGAATTGATTGTCCTAGATCAGACATATTATAAATATGATTCACATATGATTAAACCAGTTAGGTTGAACCAAAAGCAAACAAGGAAATAACTATATTTCTTTGTAACTATATAACTATGTTTTATAACTGTATAAAAACAGCATTTTTTAATTCTCTAATTTATCACTTATATTCACAATTTCCTCAAAATATAGGAATTATATGTGTCCAAACTATATGGGCTACTCTGTTTGTAATTTTCAAGTAAGAGTCAGGGGATACCTACACTGACAGCTGTTGTGTGAAGTATCCCTTCTCATGGCCCCCTGTTGCCACACTGGAATCCCAGACATACTTAGTACTTGGACAATGTAGGTCAGTGTGACAAAACAATACTGACTTATGCAGGAGACTCAGAAAAGTTGTTTATGATTAAGTTGTATTTTAAATTGTCATTGTTGTAGATCCTTTTCATGCATATTATATAGTGAAAACGAAGGCAGGAACCATAGGCAAAAGGAATCAAGGAAACAGAAAGCCGTGATGGGGAAAGAAAGAAGAGAGGGTAAAGGAGACCATGTGAGAAAAAAGAGAGGAAATGGGCAAAGGAGGAAGGCGGAACAGCGAGGAACAGATCCCTAAGACACCAGTTATGAGTATATTTTAAAATGGTTTACATGGTAAATGAAAATTATAACAAAGTGACTGACAGAAAGCAGTGAAGAAATGGGCAAGACTCGACCTACACTAGGTCTTCTCATTGTTACACACTCTTCCTCACTCTGTTCTTAGCATGGAATCAAAAAGACTGTTCTGTTTAGCATGAGTCATTTTAAAATAGCAAAATACTGTGTACTGTTTAGTAACAATGTGTAATATAACTCAGATTTAATAAAATTGATACCTAATTTCATAAAATTAAAAGCATGACAATTTTATTGACTATTTTAAAATTCCACTTATATTTCTTTTAAGACAGAAGGAAATTTGAGTATAAGTAAAGGTAGTATGCTTTCATAAGATCTACTTATGCACAACTGAATAGATACATTTAAAAATTAACTTTGAATTGTCTTGAAATGTGCAAGGAATGCAAGTGGAAGCAGACATAAAATACAGCCCCACATTGAATCCTCCTGTTATGGTTTAGCTATGAAACATCCAGTCAGAGCGTTCCTGTGGTCTGACTCCTAGCAGGCGGGATGACACCTGTGAAGTAATCCACCCATGGGACATCCTTTCATAGCATTGGCAGGAGGAAGGAGAAACTTGTACAGATGTAGGGCTTGTTGAGGGAGACTGTAAGCTGTCACGTGTCCGTTCTTGGGTACTGTATCTTTCTCAGGCCTTCTTCCTCATTCTCTGTTTTTTGGCTGTGTCTGCTTCACTGCACACTTCACTCAGCCCTCTCCATTGTGGGCCTCTGTCATCACTGGCTCATAGTAGCATAGCAGGACAGCCATGGAATGGTTGAAACTTCTGAAATGGTAAGCCAGTGTAAATTCTTCTCCTCTCAGTTGTTTTTCTCAGGAACTTTCTCATGAGGAATGATGAGTATTACATCCCCTTACACAGCCTTAAGAGTTGTCTTCCATTACTATCAAGCTGATACCATGCTAGCATTATCAACCCATGCATCAACATCAAAATGGCGGGCTGCAGATATAGCTCAGTAGTAGGATACTCGCTTGGCATATGTGAGTCCCTGGTTTAGTGCTCAGTACTACAGAAAAAAAAAAGACAAGATAAAATCAATAATGACTACAAACCCTTGGAACTTGGTCCTGATAATAATCACTCAACGTTTGCGAAATTGAGTAGCGAATATAATGCAATACAAGGTACTTTATGATGGAGAGATGGAAAAATTTACCATGTCAGTTTCAGAAGATAGAGCAACCTTGTTATTAAGTTACGGATGTAAATAACTATAAAAATCCAGTGTATCAGTGCAGTGTAATGATGATAAATGAACTAAAACTGCTTCTACATATACAACTGCGTTAACATACTTGAATACATGTTTTCTTTTATTTTGAAGACAGTTAAACGAGTCTCTGGTCTATTAGCATATTGTTTATATGATTACACAGAGATAATTATCAGGAATATCCATATGCCTGACACTAAAGAAACAGTCTGCCCTTAGTAATTATACTCCATTGTCATCAATTCACAATGGTATGACAAGATGATCATTCCATAATTATTAAATATTTATATTAAATTATTAGACATTGTGTTGAACATTGTGAAGAAAGAAGGAAAATGTTCATTGTCTTCTGCACTGTTTAGAGGTGATAAATTATGAGGATAATAATTAGCATTTAGTTCTTAGTAGACCTAAGAAAGATAATGGCAAGACCTATGCAGACATAGATTTACTGGTGAATCATAACAAAGTTTTATCAAGAAAAATGAAGCCTAGGTAAGATTTCAAAGGATAAGTTGCAAGTAGAAATAGGATTTAATTATTAGAAAAAAATCAAACATTTCCAGAGCCACATGATAGATAAAGGGCCAGACTGATTTAAAGAGAAATAGGTGTGAGCATGACTTTAGTATATATTCAGAGAATTAAAGTAAATAATCATGAATCTGACAGGTTAAAAAACCCTTCATGAGCTTGAAGGGGCTTGAGACCCCATATGTACAACAATGCCAAGCAACCAGAGCTTCCAGGGACTAAGGCACTACCTAAAGACTATACATGGACTGACCCTGGACTCTGACCTCATAGGTAGCATTGAATATCCTTGTAAGATCACCAGTGGAAGGGGAAGCCCTGGGTCCTGCTAAGACTGAACCCCCAGTGAACTAGATTGTTGGGGGAGGGCGGCAAGGGGGGGAGGATGGGGAGGGGAACACCTGTAAAGAAGGGGAGGGGGGATGTTTGCCCGGAAACCGGGAAAGGGAATAACACTCGAAATGTATATAAGAAATACTCAAGTTAATAAAAAAACAAAAACAAAAACAAAACTTCATATTTCTTCATGAAAAGTATTAGGAAACAAATATTTTTGAGAGATCACTGGATAAATACAATACCTGGAGACTAATGGTTTGGCAACAAGAACAAAACAAAGGAGTCAGTGGTGTTGTCAGAGACAGGAAGCAGTCAAACATCAGTGTTCTGGGGGAGAAGAGCAGAAAACTTAGCAGGAATAGAGTCATGAATCATCAAGGTTTTTCTCTGATGACTTTGACAAGTTGAGTGATGTTTGTTATCTTTAAGACATTTAAGTTCAAACTGTCAGAAAAAAGTAAAAATGTCTAAATGTACACACTAGGGAAGCAAGAGAGAGTTGACTAGGACAGGCTTGTATTGCTGTGATGAAACTCCACGACCAAAGCAAGCTGGGAAAGAGTTTGTTTGACTTATGATTTCAAATCACCATTCATCACTGAAGGAAGTCAAGACAGGAACTCAACAGGGCAGGGTCTTGGAGGTGGAAGCTGGTGCAGATACCTTGAAGGGGTGCTTACTGACTTATTCCAGACGGCTTGCTCAGCCTGCTTTCTTAGAGAACTCTGGACCACTGGCCCAGGGATGGCATCACCTTCAACGGGCTGGGTCCTACCCCATCAATCACTGATTTAAAACTGCTCTGCAGGCTCACCTATAGTCTGATTTTATAGGGGCATTTTTCCAACTGAGCCCCCCCCTTACCAGTGACTGGTATTAAGTTGATATAAAACTAACTACGTCCCCAAATATACAATGAGGAAAAAGAAAAATTGTTAGCAGAGTGGAAATTCCATGCATCAAGAAACAAGAATGGAGTTAACAGAGGAAAGGTGGACTTCGTGTTAAGAAGGAGCAGATTCCATTCAGGATAGCTCAGACTTCTACATTTCAGTTTAGCTGTTTCTCTCCTCACCCACTGTGGAGCAGGTGTGGGGATATTCTGGGTCTGAAAGCTGTGCTTTCTGTGGTGTCAGATGGCTGACAGTGAGAAAAAGCACTGGCCCCTCAGCACATGCACACATTACATAACCCAGTGAAAGCTTTCACAGCAGGGAACAGAAGCTGTCAAATAGCCCCGAGACACTACCTGGTGGATGGAGACCTTTGCCAGTTTCTGTCCAGACCACTGCCAACAACAATTTTCAAATTAATTAAAACATATGGCCATTAAATTCATATTAAACATGTTCTACAAATTTACCTCTTTTGCACGAAGACATTGAAAATATAATTTAAAATTTTCAGAGACCCCTTCTCTTAATTTCTGATTGTTTTCACCTTGCCTTGTGTTGTGGGGCAGACTTTTCCTGTGGAGAGACACAGCACATGTCCGCTCATCCCAGATAGGGATCCCACAAGAGACAAAAGTACAGATACCACCAACAAAGATCAACTTGGTGAAGCAGTGAGGTTTAAGGGGTTACTTAAAGAGGACAGAAATAACTCAAAGAATCGCATCACCAAGGCCCCCATGAGCGTGGCTGACAGCTCGCAGTTGGGAACCTGGGGCACACTGTAAGAGTAAATGCCCAGCACACTGGGGAGCTCCCAGTTCCTGGGAGCACCTTTCAGGCAACTCACTGGTCAGTTTCCTCCAGGCAGTTCAGAATGCCCCTGCCTCTGTTTCTTCTAGCCTGCTGGGCTTGGAGTGGGAGTGGCAGAGAGGGATAAATCTCAGAAATCTTTTCTTTTTATATACTCATGAGAATGGAGAGGCCTGGTGAATCTGGTCGGTTTTAGAGACTTCCGGAAATTGCTCTGAGTTCACTTTCTCTCTTAATGAACTTCCTGCAGGATGGAATCTCTCAATCTGGGAGGAAAGAACTACTCAATCAGTTGTGGCCAGTTAGCCCTTCAGCTTTTTAAAAGGAATTAATGTTTTATAAGTGATGTTTAATGTATTATTAAAGCATACTATTTCATAGGGCTTACAGAAAGCTCCATGGAACCAAAAATATTCTTTTGTTTTTCCCTTAAAATTTTTATATTGCAATGAGGGTTCCTTTAAAAAAATATGGGAAATGCGCCTTTTCTGTAGGTTTAAATCCCACATGTTTCATGAGTTAATAGCATGATGTAAGATATTAAAACAGAATTGTAGAAACTTGCTACCATTAAATATGTATAGGCACTCCATGAAAAACACAAATTGAAGTTGATGGATTACTAAATAAACAGAGGACAGGAAGTAACCAAGGTAGGATGGCGGGGTATATTTGGGAGGACTTGTAGCCAAATATGACCAAAGTACATTCTCAGTAAATTAATAAAATATTTTAAAAACTTAATAGATTTTATCTAACTCTACAAGTTTTAGATGGGATCTAGCTTTAGGAGAAACAACCTGAGATACTGTAGAGGACAGAAGTGGAGGGCTGTGACAAATGTGTTCTGTTTAAGCCTGTGGGCCTTACCAGGTCAACCCCGACTCAGTGAGATGGGCAGCAGTGGGTCAGATGCATGCTGGTCCTCCATGTCAGTGTCAGTGTGAGCTTCAAGTACTGAAGTGGAGTTTAGGAAAGAAGAGCATTTTTGTGTCTAGTCTCCCAACTCTGTAATTGGATTTCTGTACTATGCTGTGTTTGTTTATGTGAGTTATGGAACTCCTAGTAGATTATATAAAATTATTGAAAATATTTTTTTCGTGCAATATATTTGGTTATGGTTTCTCTTCCCCAACTCTTCCCCACTGCCCAAATACACACCCTTTATTGTTCTCTCTCTCATTAGGAAACAAACAGGCAAATAAATAAATGTAACAAGAGCAAACTCTGTAGATTGTCTTTAATGGCTTGGTGCGTTTCAGGCTGAGGACACTTCCTTGTGTATAGATCTGTCAGTGCCACGGTACTAATGAAGGAAAGCTTTTTCTCTAGGGTTCATCCCTAGAGATTCCATGTGCATGTGAGGGGAAGATGCTCTGTTAGTGTGAGGCAAGGACACACAATGACACCATATGCTAGCAACAAATGCTGGTTTTATGGTGCTCATTTTCTGATTTCACTATTATCCCAGCATATTATTAAACATAGTAAAGATAATCTTTATATAGAATTATGCTCATTGTGAAGGTCTTTAAAATACTAAATACCTCAGATTTAAAGAAAAAGACAAGAAACAAAATGTATACTATGTCTTATACGTATAGAACCAATTAATCAAAAAGGAAATGCAGTTCATTCCTCTGATTCTTCTAAGTATGCTAATGGCTTGTTACCTGATATACTAGTGTTCGTCACAATTTAAAGTCTTATCGTCTGTGTCTTTAAATTGCAGAAAAAGGGAAACGTGGATGAGATAGACAGTAATTGGAATAAGATTCCCACAGACCAGAGATTCAAAGCTGGGAGTAAAGCATGAGCAAATGATCCCAGAGTGTGTTCCGAAGTGTACAGAGCTGATCCTTGATAAGATAGGCCCTGGATTCCAGGGTACAGAGCACACAGATGGATCCCGGGCTTGAGCTGACATCGAGTGAGTGTAAAATCAAGAGATTCATCTAAATGATCTGAAATGTCACTCTTAGCTCTAAATATCTGCTGCTTTGTACCTTGTACTTTTATGGCAGTTGTTCTGTTTAAGCAAAAACCTGATGAGTAAGAGGCAGCAGCAGTTAGAAGAACAGGAGTGTCTCCCTGCAGCGAGAGGACCACCATAAATATTTTTCAAGTATATGGAAATGTGATTTTTATAAAGGGAACTATAAATGTATCATTTATTTTCTAGCAAATAACTTCATCTCCTCTCAGTTTGTTCCTGTTTCCTTACTCTCTGTTGCATTTCTGTTGGTAAACTTAGTTGGCCATAGTCTATTAAGAAGTTGTTTTACAGAAGTAGTCACTAAGAGTGGATTCCACAACTCTGCATTTTGCTTGGTTGTTGTTTTCTATAGTGGTCTCTGCTGCAGTGATGTTTCTTGATAAGGAACGAGAACTATACTAATCTTTAGGTATAAGGGCAAATAGTTATAGTTAGTTATTGATTATGCTAGTTTAGTAAAGTGGTGGTTGTAGGTTCCTTTGTAAGATCCACTACATTACTAGCCCTAGGTAGTTGGTTAGACTTCCAGTACAGACGTTTTCTGTCTTGTTGTATGGGGCTTAAGTCCAATTAGAGATCCGTTGATTCCCACCAAGGTATATGTGCCACTGCCGTACCCTTAGGGTTATCCTGCTATGTTGGTGTTTGCGGTTCATAGGCACGATAGCCAGCAGGACTCTTGGTCATTTTCCTCCTTTGGAGAAAGCATGTAAGTCAGTTCTAGCCACAGGAGACTGAACACTGTATCTGAAGTGCATAGTCTTTAGCAATGGAGACCTACCTTCCACCTCTGAAGGGTAGTGGCAATAGTCAATAATGTTTTAAGGGTCTTTTGGAGAACCCCAATGAGCAGTTTAGAAGAGGGCTTCTCATTGCTTGTTTTGAGGGTTTTGTTAATGGTCTTTGATCTGGGAGGTAGCGTTATCAGCATAGACAGGAAGTTTTCATTAAAAAGGAAATTAATTGAGTTTCTATTGCTGCAATGAAACATTGACCAAAAGCAAGTCGGGAAGGAAACGGTTTGCTCGGCCCGCACTTCCATATCAGGTTCATCATTGAAGGACGTCAGGAGAGGAACTGAAACAGGGCAGGACCTGGGGGCAGGGCTGATGCAGGTGCTATGGAAAGAGTCCTCATCATGGCTGCTCAGCCTGCTTTCTAGAACCCAGGACCACCTGCCCAGGGATAGCACTGCCCACCATGGCTGGGCCCTCCTCCCCTAATCACTAATTGAGTTCTTATAAGGGAGTTTTTTTCTCAATTGAAGTTCCCTTTTTTTAAATAACTCTAACTGTGTCAGATTGACATAAAGGTAGTCTTGGCGTCTTGCTTGTGCACAGACACACACACACACACACACACGCACACACAAACACACACACACACACACGCACACAAACACACACGCACACAAACGCACACAAACACACGCACACATGCACACACACACACACACACACACACACACACACACACACACACACACACGCACGCACACGCACACATGCTTTACGTTTCTGATCCCTGAGGTGTTCCAGGGTCTGTACTAACATCTGGCTCTTGGCTGTCTCTTCAGGTTTAGGTTGCCTCACTTACTCTAATTTTTTCTGGTTCTATCAATTTTTCCTGTAGAACTAATAATCTTATCTTGTTTGCACTCTGTCTCATATGTGTACCACGGTTTGCCTCACACTTTGTGTATCACTTGGAGGATATTTATGTTTTTCCGTTTCCTGGGTCTTATGAGCAGAGCGGCACTGACCATGGCTGAGCAAGTGTCTGCAGTAGGACATGGAAGCCTTGGGGTAGCCAAGGAGTGGGTAGCAGGCCATGCAGTACACTCATTTCTCGGCTTTGGGAATTCTGTTTACTGATTCCCAGAGTGGCCAACCCGTTTACAGTTCTACCAACAGTGAGTGAGGGTTCCTTTCCCCTTGCAGCTCCTCCAGCATTGCTTGTTAATTTTGTTAAGTTTTGCCATCCTGACTGATAAAAATCTCAAAATTGTTAGGTCTACATTTTTTTAAATTGCTATGGGCTGTGAACATTTTTGGAAATATTTCTTAGCTGTTGTCTCCTTCCCCACTCCCCTCCCTCCTTCCTTTCTTCTTTTTGTTCTTTCTTTCTTTTTTGACTGTGTTTTTGCACTCCTGCACTTAGGCAGGCTTACCCCCTCAACCCCTGCCACCAGGGTCAGCTCTGTCTAGTGTGTTGCCCAAGGGTAATACAAGGTCACCCTGAAAGCTGCAGCTGACCAGCCCCAGGCAGCAGCCCAGACCAGGGTTGTACGCATGGTTTTTGGTGGTAAAAGGGACCACAGACATCTCCATAGACCCCTGCTACTGCAGAGTCTTCATCCCAGACATGGCCCTCAGTGGCAACACTGGCTGGGACATCACTGTGGCCTCAGGTGGCAGTGCAGGCTACTGGCATCAGGTAGTTCCTCTTCACTGTCAGCCTTCAGAGCCGCCTCTCTTCGTAGTGTCACACTGTTCCACTTCTCTGTCACATATCTGTTCATTGTAGTGCTCTGGCACATGCTATATCAGCAGTGACATCTTTTGAATGGTAGGATGGTTAAATGTTTGTCTGCCCAAAGAGTCCAAGGGACATAGTGCCTGGCCAAAGTTGGACACAGCACAGAAAACTGTCATCCACATAGAGTTGTCCAGCCTCCTGGTTCAGCCTCCACCACAGCCAGCTACAGAGATGAGCAGAGGCCGTGGCGAGAAGCAAGCACGGCAGGACGTGTCCATCAGCTGTGGTCTGCACTCTGCACGACCACGTCCCGGCCTGGGATGCAGCTCTGGGAGTCACAGTGACTGACGTGATGGCTGGTTTTTCTCAAAGGAAGAAGGCGTAGGCCGCTGGCACATCGTCTGTTACGGGCTCCACTGAGGGACGTATAGTTCGCCATTTCCCAAGGAGTAAGAACTGTAGCAGCCCTGCACCACACAGGCCTGCAGTGTTGGCTCGGTGCTTCCTGGTATGCCCAGGTCTATTGCAAATTTTTTACATTTATTGATTTGCTTATATTGAACCATCCCTGCATTTCAGGGATAAAAGTCACCTGGTCATGTTTTATATCCTTTTGGATACATCTCTGTATTCTGCTTACAAGTGTTTTATTAAGCATAGTAGAGTCTATGTTCTTCGGGTCCATTGGCATGCAGTGTTCTTTGCTGTTGTTGGCTGTGTAAACTATCTTTTGTGACACGGTGGACCTGTGGGGAGTGGGAAAGAGGCTCTCTCCTCCTCTGTGAACCTGTTAGGTCTGGTTGCCGAGTCAGAGATGACGGACGGGATAACACTGGTGTGTACATCCTTGCCCTGGGATCCTGACGTATTTGTTATGTATCTCAGGCTTCGGAGGTGGTGTTGTCTTCTTAGAGTGCTATTCTAGACATGCTAGAAATGACATAAGACATTAAAAGTCATATGTGATATTTATAACTCTGCCTTTGTAGCAAGGGAAGGCAGGGCTTTAGCTCTGAAAAGAATGATTTTCACTCATACCTTGAATAATTTTTGCATTTCTTTTCAGCAACAGGACACTGCTCCTGTGGCTCTTGCAAAGCCTTTACTGTGTTGTATGGCGGTGGGCAGTGTCTTTGCTGTTGGCCTGCTCTGGCTGATTTGTAAATCTAGTGTAAATAAGCTACCTTCGTAATCGCCGTTTAAATCTCCCTCTGGATTATCCGTGCAGCCGTAATGTTTACTGACATGCCTTCCTGTGATGTGGTTCTTAATTGGGAAGCACATCTTATAAGAGAATTATAGCCTCCGAATAGGATAACTCCTGTGGTTTGAAGGTTCCACAAAGGAATTCATTGGCATTAGCAACCCAAACAGATTTATTTCTTAACACTTGTCCCAGAGGCTCTAAACTATTGCTATAAAACCTAGAAGAGGCCTGCAGGAACTACATTCTGTAGTTACCCAGATTTATTTCTGGGTTAATTGGTTATTCTGTATTTTTCTAGAAAGCCATGAATTATGTTCTTTAGAATATAGATGTGCAGTTAGTCACCAGACCTATATAGAATACAGAATAGTATAGATGGAGGCGGATGTAATAGAACAGGCTACTCTCTTCATTCTGCTTAGTGTGGCATTGTATTTAGAGACTCAGTTGGTAAAGTGTTGGTAAAACTTAAGAATAGAGGCCTAAGTCCATATAGTGACATCATCACCACCCAAATGAATGCTGGGAGTGGGGGCTTTTGCACATCTGCAGCCCCAGGGCTAGGGTTGTGAGGTGGGAGCCAAAGACACATGGGTCCTCAGAGTTCTCTCAGGAGCTGATCTAGTCACCCTCTCTCAAAACCAAAGGTAGACACCGACGGAGGAAGACACGCAGTATTGACATCACACATACACATACATACACAGCACACAAAAATAATGACATAACTAATCAGCTTCTTGGCGATATAGAAGCTAGAAAACATGGCAAAGCATAGCAGTGTACTTCGCAGTAGGTGGCTTGTCGTGGCCAGCAGCTGACAGCTGCATCTGTTTCCCCCTAGGCACCTTCCCCGTGTAGTCGGGCCTCACTCGCACTAAGTCGTTTGCAGTTCCTAGAGGCTTCTGGGAGGGAAGGCGCTAGAACAATGAGAAGCACGATATTCATGGGATTTCCAGCAGGTCATATCAGAACACACCCATTTCTTCTGAGAATATTTAATAATTAGAAATGTTAGACACCAATAAAGCCAATTTGTATTTAAAATAAATATTAAAACATGTATAATGTAAATCCAGACAACAGTTCTTTTGGAAGACTATAACTGGGGATTTTAGGAAATTTAATATAATTCACTACTATAAGAAAAACTACATTCATAGTTATTTTGATTTTCTCATGGACAGGACTTTGGAGGAAAATGTTGACTACTCTAGGTGCATTAGAGGGCTAAAAGTACATTTTGACATTTGTATCTGCACCTTTAGTGACTTGCTATAGTCGAAAGAAGGAAAGAGAGAGAGTGAGACAGAGACGGGGAGAGGGAGGAGGGAGGAGGAGGGAGGGGGGAGGGGGAGGAGGGAGGGAGAGAGAGAGAGAGAGAGAGAGAGAGAGAGAGAGAGAGAGAGAGAGAGAACGAACAGTGAGATTAACAATATTTAGAATGTGGAAACTGCTACAGCAAAGCCTGAGTTGTGGGTTCCTGGCAGAAACTAAGGGAAGGTTTTAATCTGTCCTAGGAATAACTGAGCAGTCATCAGGAAAAGAAAAGTGCCACACAAAAGTGAAGTAAAGGCTGCTCTACAAAGTAAACTCACAAGACAAGGCCCCAGTGTATTCTGCCATGTACAGTACATATAAGCTCTGATGTTCCCACTATCTAGGAAGTATGTTGAATACTTATGAATTTAAGGAATTGTATGTTACAGTGAAGTCAAGGAAAAATTAAAAAAAAAAAAAAAAGACCAGAAATACCCTTTGATTGTGCTGCACAGTACCAGATACAGGTTCTCAGTGGCTATGGGCGGGCTTTGGGCAGGCTCAGTTGAGTGCAGAAAAACATTCAAATATGGATTGGATGGCATGTGGTAGTGGTGGCACTGGAGTGGCATTGACCAAAATTAATTAATTAAAATTAATTCTGTGCTTGAAATCTTTCCCTGACAATTCTGTTTTGAGTGTCTTTAACAACAATGTAACATTTCCAGACCACTTCTCTGGGTGACTCTTCATGATATAACCGAGCTTGTAGAGTGGACTCAGGCCAGCTCATCTGCTTCAGCAGACAGATACCCTGTCGGGGGGAGGGTGGCCGTGCACACTGAGCAGCCATCCACACAGCAGCCTGGTGGTCTGTGGCCAGCGAGTACAGCACTTCTTTCTAGACGACTGTGGCGTGGGGTTGCTTATCTCTCACTTCTTGCATTGCTGATGAAATGACTGGAAAATTAAATGATAAACATTGCCCACAGTCAATAGAAAATGTTTCTTTTTTTCTCTCTCTCTCTCTCTCTCTCTCTCTCTCTCTCTCTCTCTCTCTCTCTCTCTTTTTTTTTTTTTACTGCTTGAATTTCTTTGTGAGAATCTTACTATATAATCCAGACTAATCTCAAACTCTTGATCCCCTTGTATGTTTTTCAAGTTCTGGGATTATAGCCCAGCTTAAAGTTATAGCCTGTGTCATATTATGAGACTTTGTCTCAAAACAAACAAACACCAAACGAGCACTTCTAAGGAAAGATCTGTAATCACGTGATTTCACCTACCTCAGCTCTTTAATTCCAAGGACTTTGGCACTGCTCATGTTCTTGGTCAACCAGAGCTAATTGAGACATTTGCTTACTTTGTAATTTCTAACACCTACAGCAATATTAGAAGGAGCCGAAAGGACTTTCTGCCTCTTCCTATCTGTGTGAGAGAGGGGTGTGCGCGCGCGTGTGTTTGTGTGTGTGTGTGTGTGTGTGTGTGTGTGTGTTTTTAACTTCTCTAAAATTCTATAGGAATTTTTCATAATTTTTTATGAAAACTGAAGTTTATTTCATACCCATTGAAAAGAAGAAAGTTATTTTGTATCCCCTTGATATATAAGTAGCACATCAATTAAGTACACCATTTTATTAAGTCATCTATTCAAAATGATGTTTTAACTTTTTAAATATATTTTATCTTATGTATATTAACGTTGACATATACATGTATGTATACCACATGTGTGCCTGTTGCTTTCGGAGGACAGAAGAGTGTGGTGCGCCCTCTGAAGCCACCGTGTGTGTGCAGAGAACTGAGCCCAGGTCATATGGAAGAGTAGCAACTGCTTCTAACCTCTTAAGATGATATTTTAATAAATATTTTATCACATTTAAGTCACTATAGTTTTATGTTTACGTACGGCTTGAGATTTGCCAGCCAAGGGTGATATAATTTAATTAATTCTGAAGACTGAGGCTTGTTCTCCTAACCCATTTTATCCTGTGATGATCATTACCATAACAAGATTTAATTTGGTGTCACTTTGAATTCAGGCAATGATATCAAACTGTTCAATGGAATTCTCTGGTGACTGGGACCACTCAGCAACAGCTGTTACACTACCTGCGAGAGGAGTCTGCCAACGTGTTAGCAAAGGCAGCCCGATGTGCCATTCAAGTTCTCACAGATTAGTTCCCGCCTGTCCTCAGCACAGGCTGCATGCCACTGTGACGGGGTTATTACAGGACTCTTCTGAGGCAATTCCATGGAACAAAGTGGATTTGGCATGGAGAACAGGATAGGAGAAAATCATTCATCTGGTTTTTCTGCTTTGCAATGTCAGGCCAGTTTAGGGACCTTCTCATGCTATTAGTATTCATACTGTGTGTGTGTGTATATGTGTGTGTGTGTGTGTGTGTGTGTGTGTGTGTGTGTGTGTGTAAGAGCACACACATAAACATATACTCTTGTGTAAATTATATTTTAAAAAATTAGTTAACTGACTTTTCATCCCCTGTACCTAGTCTATCTTTGTCTACCTTTGTTAAAGTATTTCATTAGCCCAAAAGAAAATTAATGGATTGGCAGTTAGAGAGTTGTGTGAGGTACACTTTATATCTCAGCAGTCACACGCAAAGACAGAGGAACACAGAGAACTCTGGGCCAAGAGGGGACATCACCTCTGAGTTTAATGAAAGGTCCCTTTCTCAAAACTGTTCTCTATCGTGCCTATAGGGCATGCTGTGAGAACTCATAGAAATGTAATATAAAATAGTGAAATATTGTCATTCAAAAACAAAAATTAAAGTTTTAAAACGCATCCATTCCTTCTTATCTCAGGAAATACATTGGGCAGTATTAAAAAGAGCTGGTGTCCTAACAGCATTTCGTTCTTTTTTCTGAAAACCCATCAAGTCCATCCCTCACTCTGTCTCCTCTCATCCAGAAGTCACTGAGACTTTAGTACTGAGTAGACCCTGAGATGCTCCTTCCCCGAGCCTCTCCGTCCCTCTCTGGTTTCCTCCCCCGTCCCTCTCTGGTCTCCTCCCCCGTCCCTCTTTGGTCTCCTCTCCGTCCCTCTCTGGTCTCCTCCCCCGTCCCTCTCTGGTCTCCTCTCCCGTCCCTCTCTGGTCTCCTCCCCCGTCCCTCTCTGGTCTCCTCTCCCGTCCCTCTCTGGTCTCCTCCCCCGTGCTCTGCATTGATTCCTGTCATTTGGGTGTGGCATGTTCATGTGCATGATTATCAGTCCAAGTCTAGCATAGACTCTTCTAACGTAGGTCTCCTGTGATGTTTACACATGATAAATGTGGATTTGTTGTTTCGAAAAAAAATTTTGCTTGTCACATGAATAAAACTGGATTTATAAAATGATTTGATTATCCTGAGCTGGTCTCAGACTCACTGTGAGCTGAGGATGTGCTTGAGTAAAGCAAATATTTTAAATATTTACATATTTATAATTATACAGATTAATGATTGACTTTTAGAAATTTAGTTTACATAACTTTATAATGGTAGTTATGTTTGTGATAGGCAGCTGTTTCACTTCATCTAATCTTCTATCTGAAGAGTAGCGTGTATGTCCCAAATAAACTGTGGGACACAGTACATTACCTTCTTCTGAATATCGTATGTGACCTAGATCAGCATCATAAAAGTCAGTGTTCTTTAGCACAGTTATTGTCTAAGTCTGAACTAGAGTTACACGGATAGGAAGGTGTCGTCAGCAAACCCCACAAGTTCTACCTGCGGATTATAATTGTCGCTTGTACTCATATATTGTGGGATTAAAGCACTTTCTTTTCATGTGGTCCCTTATTCCACCTCACTGCCGGAGTGTGAGAATGCTCTTGGGCAGGTGAAATGGGAGGTGCTCACTGGGGTGCCTGCTTGGCTGTTCTGTCTTGCCGCCGGGGTGTGGGACTCATCTGGACAGATTAAACGCTGAACTAGACTATGTTTTACCCTACGGCTGGGCTTGTGGGGACCACTGATGGCACTCAGGAGTGGGAGAACACAGCCTTGGGTGGGGGCATCAGCCAGAGTAAGAAATGACATAGTCTGAGGTCAAAGCTGGGGTTCCCTGACTCCTGGGCGTCCAGTCACCTTTGAGGAAGAGCCTGGGGTGGGGTTGGGGGGTGTCCCCAAACTCCTGGACATCCAGACTGCACCAGAAGTTGCAGGGAGCTGGGAATGGACGGGACCCACATGCTGACGACAGTGAGCCCAGGCCAGGGTAGCTCAGTGGTAGTGAGTCCAGGAGGGCAGACTGCAGGTGTCTCCTGTGGGGGACTTAAGCAGCACAACTCTGTACACGAAGGCTTTCTCCATGCTCCCTGTGGCAGTTCTTGATGAGAGAGACAGTCCTTGGCTCTAAACTGTTTATTGACTGTTCATTGTGGCAAATGGGTGCATAGCATAACCTCCTCAGGGTGGACCAGAGACTAAACACCTTTTGCAGGAAGGAGTGTCTGGGAAGGGAAGCTTATTGGCTAAACCCTCAGGGTCTCTAGATCGCTCATTGGCATGGAGAACCTGTTCTGGACTATATGACCATTGGTCACATCCCTTTATGGAGAACGTGGTCACATGTTCTGGGCCAGGAATCTTGGTAGGGAGCAAGGAGAAGCCTACTCTCCTGATGAGTGCCTAGGTAGCAGGGTCTCTGAACCCGCTCAACCTTATCAAAGGTTCCAGTACCCCACAACCGTGGCTGTCCTCGGGATTTCACTTTCTCCTTTGACTTTTCTCTACTAAGTGATCCATGAAATGAAAATATTATTCTGAACTTAATTATAGTATGAATGGAAGTTTAGCTTTCTTTATAACCTTATTAAGAAGGATATTGACTATAGTAGCTAGAAACTTCCCAAATACATGAGGTATTATAAATTTAAGGCTCACTCAGCCACATTTATCTAATCACTTTACTAAGACTTGTAATGTATATTTTTATCTTATTTTTAAAGTGTTTACTATAAAACATGTACTATTTTAGGTGCTATCTTACTGTGACTTGGTTACTATTACACACTATCCGACACTGAATAATCTGTAAGGAAGAGAAGCTTACTCTTACTTATAGTTCTGGAGATTGGAAAGCCAAGCTATAGTACCTGCATGTGCACAGCACCTGGTAAGAGCCTTCCTGCGGTGTCATGGCACGGCACAGAATGTCACATGCTGAGACAGAACAAGCACGCTGTATCGAGTCTCTCTTCTGATAAATGTACAGATACCACCATGGGCATTAGTGCTCACTACTCCTCCTAACTCTGAACACTTGCCAAATACCTCATTCAAACGCCATTTACATAAGAATTTTAGGATCAAATTTCTAACATGAACTTTTAGGGAAGATATTCTAGCCATAGCAAGTGCTAAGAGTGCCAAGAATGATGCTGGTGTTGCCTGCCTGCCTGCCTGCCTGCCTGCCTGCCTGCCTGCCTCCCTCCCTCCCTCCCTCCCTCCCTCCCTCCCTACCTTCCTTCCCAGATTCATTTCTTTGGTTCTGGGTGTTTTGTCTCCATGTATGCCTGCACAACACAAGAGGGCATCTTGGGACCACAGTTAGAGATGGTTGTGAGCCACCATGTGGGTGCTGGGAATTGAACTCAGGATCTCTGAAAGAGCAGTCAGTGCTCTTAACCACTGAGCCATCTCTCCAGCCCCACTGGTTCTTTCTTAAGGAGTTTATGGGCTCCATGGAGGCACACTCAACTGTATTATGACTTAATGAATCTGTAGTAGAAGTACACATAAATGCCATGAGAGCACAGATGAGTTTCAGTTCTGGATAGATTATGTATGAGAAAACTTTCACAGACCTATTGGGCATCTTGATTTATTCATTGGAGAAATGTTTATTAAAGTCTCTCAACCGATTTTAATTGGATGATTAGTTTTTGCAACCTCATGTATGTACGTTGTCCATCCATAGTGTGGATGTCAACTCTTTTACAGATGCTTTCTTCTGCTCAGTGTGTTTCCTTCTCACACTGCCGAGTGTACCCTGTGTTCTTCGGTTAGTGCGGTGCTGTGTACCCTGTGTTCTTCGGTTAGTGCAGTGCTGTGTACCCTGTGTTCTTCGGTTAGTGCCCCCTGTGTTCTTCGGTTAGTGTGGTGCTGTGTACCCTGTGTTCTTCGGTTAGTGTGGTGCTGTGTACCCTGTGTTCTTCGGTTAGTGCGGTGCTGTGTACCCTGTGTTCTTCGGTTAGTGCGGTGCTGTGTACCCTGTGTTCTTCGGTTAGTGCGGTGCTGTGTACCCTGTGTTCTTCGGTTAGTGCGGTGCTGTGTACCCTGTGTTCTTCGGTTAGTGTGGTGCTGTGTACCCTGTGTTCTTCGGTTAGTGTGGTGCTGTGTACCCTGTGTTCTTCGGTTAGTGTGGTGCTGTGTACCCTGTGTTCTTCGGTTAGTGTGGTGCTGTGTACCCTGTGTTCTTCGGTTAGTGCGGTGCTGTGTACCCTGTGTTCTTCGGTTAGTGTGGTGCTGTGTACCCTGTGTTCTTCGGTTAGTGTGGTGCTGTTCACTGAGTTGTATTCTGAGGTCTGTGTTTCCTGTGTACATCCATGAAATTAATGATGACCAGTGCCGTGTTTTACAGTGTTTAAATCTTCAATCCAGTCCGCCCCCCGTGTGTGTGTGTGTGCGTGTGCGTGTGCGTGTGTGTGTGAGAGAGTGTGTGTGAGAGTGTGTATGAGAGTGTGTATGTGTGAGAGAGAGAGAGAGAGTGTGTGTGAGTATGCATGCATGTGGTATTTTGTGAGTTGGTTCTCTCCTTCCATCATGGGACATGTGACCTTGGGATAGAAGAACTCAGGTCTTCAGGCTTTTGCCGCAAATGCTTTTACCACTGAGCCATCTTACCTCCCCATTCTCACGCATTTACATCCACTGTGCTAGCATAGTTTGTCTAAGAGACTACTGTCCTTTCCCATGGAGTATTGCTGTATTCCTGCTGAAGTTGTTTGACATGTACCCACGGATTTATTTCTAGGCCTTGGTTCATTTGCCTCTGTATGGATGATTTTGTGGTTTTATTTATAGTGTTATTCAAAGAACAGTGATTATAGTTTCTTATAAAGTCTGGTTTATGAAGACCAAGGTCACAGATTATTATTTCTCTGTTCTCTTTTGGAAGTTTCATGTTTTTACATTTTGTTGTGTTATATGCTGAGTTTGTATATGGTGTAAGATTTCAATGTAGAGTTTTCTTAGATATTTTTGACATATACTAAGAAGATAAGCATTGTTTGATTAAAAGGATTCTCGTATCTCCTTTCAATGGTTGAGAAGGTATGAAATGGTAATGATGCTAGTTTCTTCTCGAGAGCATTGTGATAGAGAAGAGCCGGCTTCTTTATTTTATTTTATTTTATTTTATTTTATTTTATTTTATTTTATTTTGTAAAAGCTGTAGTTGTGCTTAATAATCTCACCCTTCCCACTGGAGTCCAGCTGTCAGCACAGCGTTCTGTCCTGGAAACATGTGCATACTTAATGTGCTGCTTCCTCAGACAGGTAGCTTGGTGGGCTTGGCTGGATATGACAGTTACCTGATGGTGCTCACCAGTTTACAAAGTAAGCATACATCAAATATCATATGCCTTAAATGTTTGCACTTTTACATGTCATATTACAAAAAGTTAGCAGGTATTATCTACTGTAATGCTTACTGAAAATAACTTCTGAAACATAATTCCATAGTCACAGCTCTTAGGAAGCCCTCCTCTGTCACCTCAGAGGGGCTGTTCCCAGGCTTTCCCTGCTGCTTCTCTTGGAAGAGGATGGAAAGAGTAAGGAAGAAGGGCAGTGGGAGGGAGGATGGTTCCCATGGTGATGTCCTACCCTGTCAGTCTGGAGCACTTCGCCACAACCTGGGGTTCTAAAGTGTGTTTTCTGTGTGGATGGAGTCTGAGATTCTCCCACAGATCTCTCTTTCTCTGGCAGGAGCAGTTCAGCCCCTCTTTGCATATCTGTTGTGCTGAGTGTGGTAACCTCTGCTCAGCCCTTTCTCACTTCAGACCCAGCCAGAGAACTGAACAATGACTGTTTACTGAAGGGAGGAGCTGGTACTTTACAACACCTGATGGTTATTCATACATTTGAAAATTTCACATCTGTTTTTAAAAGCCAGAAATAATATGAATCTAAAACCATTGTAACTTTGTTTCTAACTAAATCTGAAATGTGTTCAGTTCACCGTGACACATCATACATTTTTAGTTAATAAAGTTTCTTACATTTTAGTTTTTAAGGGAAATAATATTTTAGTTGGATAATTATTAGACTTATGCTGTATATGTTGAAAGCACAAAAGAATTGAATGTTTTGCTTTTTAACAAATAAAAGCTTCTTTGATAGTATTAAGTATGTTACAGCAACTATAAATCCTATCAGAATAGATTAGTTTGACAAACCATTTTAAGTCTTTTGAGGGTTACCGTAGGATTTTGATTTAAGCTGTATCTGAAAACTGACACATTCACATGAATCTAAAGGGAAGAATTATCCCTGTACTAACATATATTAAAAGAAACAATGATTTTAGAAACATACTTGTGATATTTGATAATGAAAATTAATTTGGAATTTCAGAAATACACAATTAA
This sequence comes from Rattus rattus, assembly GCF_011064425.1. NCBI lineage: Eukaryota > Metazoa > Chordata > Mammalia > Rodentia > Muridae > Rattus > Rattus rattus. Next base: position 204,638,155 of record NC_046156.1, on the reverse strand, counting down.
AAGCAGAAATTTTATTATTTGCTATATGTATATCTTGTAAACATCTTCTCAAGAACATTTAGAATTCTTAAACTTTCTTTCCACAGTTATAGCGATCACAGCACTGGTTAGAGGTCCATATGTCTCATTTTGACTCCACTGTAAATATCACCTCTCCACTGAATAAATAATTTTATGACTACTAGTTTGGTCTTGAGACGTTTGACAAAGAGAGAGGAAGGTATCCTGAAAAAAGCATAAAGCAAAACACAAGTTGAAGCAAGGTTCTCTTCTTAAATAATGCAGGTGGCTCCTCTCTAAAGCACACTACTGTTTAGACAGCCATGTGAATTACAAAAAGGGTAGTCAAATCTTAGACAATTTCTGTTACAAATTTGGCTTAAACATGCAACATTTTGCATTTTGACAGCATGTATATATGAATGTTCATTTATGCAAATAGCATCCTTTCTCTGGCTTGAGAGCGCTAAGTCTGCGTTCACTAATTATGAACTTAGTAGAGGGCTGTGGATTGAATGCATGTTCCGTAAAATTGAAATCCTAAGCCTAGTGTGATGCCATGTGAATGCCGGGCTGTGGCTGGCAGCTGGGATCAGGCAGTTCATGACCACGGAGGCGTCATGGTTAATCGCCTCATTAATAAAAGAAACGGAAGGGGAGCTCCGTGTGCACTGCTGCCAAATACATGCGGAATGATTAGATGCCCATCTAGAAATAGAGAACACAGACCTCATCGGTCACTATATCTACTAACACTTTGATCTTGGACATCCTAGCCTTCAGATCTGTGAAAAATATTTACATTTAAGCAACTTAGGTTTTAGAATGTGCTGTAAGAGCCAAACTGACTTAAGACTTACACAATAGGATAGATAAAGAATATATTGAGGTGGTAGCCTCAGATACATACCATTATTGAAATATGAGACACAGCCCTTAGAGAAAAGTGCAGAAAGCTATAAAGTACACACACAGCAGAAAGAATGCAAGGTATCCACTCCTGTTTACAACAGTAAGCTGTAAAGCCTTTGGGAGTAACTTAGAAGAAGGCCAGAAGAGAATTAGAAGATACTGAGCATGTATTACTGAATGAAAAATGACTAAGTTATATGTTAAGCTAATACTTATTTTTAAAATCATATGAAGATTTTATCAGTAGTTAGTTTTGAATGCTGAGTTTACACCTGATTTTCCTTACTTGTTCTTTCATTTTATGTGTCAAACAGTGAATCGTGTGTTACTGTGTTGTTCAGAAACCAACTGATATTTATCCAGGGTGAGACCATGGAGTAAAGCCAGGCAGTGTGGAAGAGTTTGGTCAGTCAGACCTTACTGCAGGATGTACAAGAAAATGCTGGTCAGTCACAAAGAGCTAGAGAGCATTTTCACCATCTTCCTAGTCTCTGTAAGAACACCTCAGGCCTTTCACCCCCTATATTTAACTAGCATTTGGCCGTGGGACTGCGCTCCTGAAGCATACTTCCCACAAAAAGAGCACAGTGTTAACCGGTTCTGCATGGTGTCCTGTCAGTGGTTGATTGTGAGGTGAAATGGCAGTTGTTTTGTGTAGGTAAATCTGTAATACAGATGCAGAGGGCTTTGTTCTTTAGCAGTCATTACCATGCCCACGAAGAGCCAAACAAATTTTATTTAGGAAAACCCAAGTTGGGAATCAGAGAAAATAATCTCCTCAGTGGAGAACTGTTATTAGCCAGATGAAACTTAAAGTAGGTTTACTGCGGGAGTTTGTCTTTACATCTGCACTATAGTCCCAGCCTGGTGCCGGCCCTAAAGTTTAATGAATCTTGACAAGCATTGGCTATATGATGCTAAGAATCCTTGACAAGTAAGAAAAACTAGTTTTTAAAAAATTTCATCTAAGTTAGTGTTTTATTCAAATTAGTACAAATAATGTTTTCTTTTCTCTATCTAATACAAAATCAATTGTTCAGAGCAATCTTAAGATTGGAGCCTAGCTGTGCACAAGGGGAGTACTCTTGTAAGCGGTGATAAAAATAAGAATAAATAAATAAATAAAACCTTATTCTGCTTGCCCTTTGAATACAAACTAAAAGCACATGATTCGGTAGTTGGAATGTTTGCTAGGACGGTTTATGTAATTTATATACAAAAAAGAATTAAATCGTTAAAGAATGAGTTTTGGAACAGAATGTATAAGGTATATACATACTGTTCTGGCTACAAAATATGAAATTTAACATGTGTCAATGAAATATATAAATAATAATTATGTAGTGCTAAATAAAAGTAATCATGCATTTAAATTATACCCATATATAAAGACGTGTGTGTGTGTGTGTGTGTGTGTGTGTGTGTGTGTGTGTGTGTGAGTGTGTGTGAAGGAAAGAAAAAAATTTTAGCCTTTTCCACTGATTATAGGTAATATAATTCAAATTATAGGAAACTATATTCAATAAAATTTCAGGAAAATATATTTGCAAGAAGTGTCTTGATACTGAAATGTGTTGAGTCTGTGGTATCATGGAATTGTTTTGAAGGAGATTGTAGAAGTCACTGTAATGTGTGATAGCTCCATGAGCCCCACTCTGTCAAGTACTCCCCTGTGCATGGGTGTGCAAGGTGTCATACCCAGATGGCTTCTCACTGTTCACTTGGCTGTGATCATAATGAATGTGAGTTCACACTGGCTGTGATCATAATGAATGTGAGTTCACACTGACTGTGATCAGAATGAATGTGAGTTCACACTGACTGTGATCAGAATGAATGTGAGTTCACACTGGCTGTGATCAGAATGAATGTGAGTTCACACTGACTGTGATCACACACTGGCTGTGATCATAATGAATGTGAGTTCACACTGGCTGTGATCATAATGAATGTGAGTTCACACTGGCTGTGATCAGAATGAATGTGAGTTCACACTGACTGTGATCAGAATGAATGTGAGTTCACACTGGCTGTGATCAGAATGAATGTGAGTTCACACTGACTGTGCTCATATGAATGTGAGTTCACACTGGCTGTGATCATAATGAATGTGAGTTCACACTGGCTGTGATCATAATGAATGTGAGTTCACACTGGCTGTGATCAGAATGAATATGAGTTCACACTGACTGTGCTCATATGAATGTGAGTTCACACTGACTGTGATCAGAATGAATGTGAGTTCACACTGACTGTGATCAGAATGAATGTGAGTTCACACTGGCTGTGATCAGAATGAATGGGAACCTGTTTTTGTTGCCTATGCCAGCCCCTCCTTTAATGTTTTTAATTAATGTGTTTCTCCTGGATTCAGGAAGTCACTAATGACATTTGAGGAGAGGAAGCTTGTTAGCTTCCTTCCTGACTATGCAGCTTTTATTTTTTATTGAAATTGTGGTCTCAGCCAAAAACCAGTTGGTGGAAGGAAGGAGTCATGAATGAAAAGCAGAGGGAGCAAAGGCAGGGAGGGTTTGTAAGGGGAAGAGAGGAGAGCATCAGTAAACATCATGCAGATACCACGTTCCGTAAAGGCTCAGCTCTGACACAAACACTGCCATCTCATCCCTGCTGCCGTGCAGGAGCACGAGGAGCACATGCGATGGTTCTGTCATGGAATTTTACATGATGATTTTCTTGTTACGTTTTTATTTTTCATTTAACAACTAGAAGGCACCTGTTTCTATAATGGTCTTGACAAGTTTCCTTTTTCATTTCCTGCTTTGCGAACCTTAAGCTCTACATTATGTGGTTTAATCATAGTCAACGCACCCTAACTTTTCACAGATCCACCCCCTTCCCTATCCACCTGATTCTGTGTCTTTGGAAAAACGCTTACAAGGCCAATTTACTCTCCAATATTGAAAATGTTCCCCACTCTATGGTCTTGACCTAGAGAGGGTCCCTTTCCTGGGGCTGTCACTAACAGCGACAAGTGCTCCATAGCTAAGGGAGGGCTGTGTGCCTGCTTCCCGTTCCCCAGCCATGCTGGGCCTCCTTCTGCCTTCACTGTGTGCTTGGCTGCCCTGAAGACGCCCCAGCTCTACCCTCCTTCCATCCCCTCTCCTCTAACGATCTCTGAGCCTTGGAGAGGACGTGTCCTCTGTGTCCTCAGGTAGGAGGAGTCTCTGAATTAATCACCATCCACTGAAAATAGAAGCTTTTGTGCTGAAGTTTGGGAGATATATAGATATGTGTGAGTGTTGTGAGTGAAGCACATGTCTGATGCAAAGAGTCACAGGTGAGGGAAACAAGTCTGTGTCACTTCATTCAGGATTGTTTTTAGCCCTACAAATCTATTTACCTACAAATTTCATAATTTTACTTGTATTAATAATCTGAACATCATCCATTTGTGTAGACATATCACATTTTCGTTATTCACTTATTTCTGTAACTTTGGAAGTTTATTTCAGTGGGGATCTATGTTGATAATATATCTGGGAAATGGTACAGGTCCTTGGCACATAGTTCAGGCTGGACTTGAACTTGTGGTTTTCCTGCTTTCCCCAGTGCTGTCTGTGGTTATGGGTATGGCTTGAAGTGCCGATCTGTCTGTTGATGTTGAGTAGAGACAGTGTCCTGCTGAACCAGCACTTTGAAGGAGGATTAGTAGGGAAGGAGAGTCAAGTGATCAAAATCAGGCTAAAAGAAGTGTTTGTATGTTAAAAATAAGAGGGGTGGGGGCTGGGGATTTAGCTCAGTGGTAGAGCGCTTACCTAGGAAGCGCAAAGCCCTGGGTTCGGTCCCCAGCTCCGAAAAAAAAAGAACCAAAAAAAAAAAAAAAGAGAGGTGAAAGTCTGATGCTGTGCAGAAGCTCTGCAGAGATGGGGCAGAGTCCTCATGGAATAAAGTGGCACCTCCTGAGCTGTTCTTAAAGGTGAAAGACAGCTGTGGTAGCGTAACCTTCTGCAGGACTGAGTACTGCACGTGTTAGACTGTACACTCTCTGTTCGTCAGACATCAGATATTTGGCTTATCCTCACAGGTGTGCTTTAAATTCTGTTCTGTATGAAGTAAGGAAAAATACACCAATATTTCAGAAGGATCTTTCCCTCTCTCCTTTCCTTTTAAAATAAATTTCTTTTCTGGAATATTCTTCTCATTTTTAGGAATGATCTCCCATCCTTTGTGATTTATGTCAATATTCTGGCTGTCTAAAAGAAAGTAGACCATGAAAGGTAATTGTAGAGATGGGAGTCATGAGGGAAGGAATATGAATCATATGTCCACTTCCTCAGGGCTGCATGGAGCCTTCGAATAGCCGAGTAGGGAGGTACACTGTCTGTCGGACAATAGGTGAGGAGGAGAATTCACTTTCCCGAGATGCTGGGCAGTTGTGCAGCCCTCACCAGCTCTTGAATTGCCCCAGTTTGCTATGGCCCCGGCAGTCTGCTGCCTCCCTCCCTCAGCAGCTCTGGTCAGTAGTCAGTGTCACCCTTTCAGAGAGAAATAAACTATGTGGTGGTTAATAGATTGTTGTCCAAATGGATAACAAAAAAAGTTTAGCAGACATGAATTTATTCTCTTTTTTGCTCTTTATAATTATTAAAACTTTAACTGCTTGAATCACTGGCTAAGTAAAAAAAAAATAAATCGTCCAAACTTGCATTTCTCTTCTGCCACTCTTTCTGTCCTGCAACAAAACAAAAGAGAATAATCTGGACTTTCCCTCCCTCGTCATCTCCTGCCACTGGGAAAGTCACGTGAGGACAGCATAGCAGTCTCAGTAGTTTCGTAGCTAGTTACACATTTCAGGGAACTTAAGAGATCTTGATGCATTTACCTTTTAAAAATCAGATATAGATGTTAAAAGACAGGAAAGTACCACACTGCATTACACTTTCTCTTTCCTAGGACTCATAAGTTGTTTAGAGTAAATTATAATGCCAGTGTTGTAGACGTTCAGAAATTGATAAACTCTTATCCACAATTTTTTGAAGTACAAATAAGGAACAAAATCTTGAAATCAAATTTACAGTCTTAAGTTAAAAAGTGTTGATAATTTTACAGTGTGTGCTAAAGAATCAAATTGTCCCATTCCACACAGATAAAAAATTGTTTTGAAGTTTACATAATTTATGTAAAATAAAACTAAAAATAAAAAAAAGGATGAGAATGATCTCAAGCCACCATTTAAACATTTTATAAAATGTAGCTTTTAATTTTCCCTAATAAGAATTGTTTGGTAAATCATCGGATCGCCTGTTCTCACATTCTTCTATGTACTTTGACCCAATTCTAGGAAGGAAGCCCAAGGCCCTGGGTAGATTAGCTAGGTGGGAAGGCTGCTATGGTTCCTAGGAGGGAAATGCAGACTAGAAACAGTCAATGTGCAAACATAAAAATTAAAAAGTTATTAACAGACAATACCATGAGCAAAAATAGTTTTAGAAACACGGATTTGCATTCCAAATGTCAGCAGATGTTTAGATATAAGGTAAAATTAAGTATTAATGTTTATTTACAATAACAAGGGTCAGAATTTACATTGAAATTTGGTTCGTCAGCAAGGAAAGAATAAGTATTCAATGGATTGTTTTGTATAGTTGAGCTGTGCATCTGGACATGGGTGCATGTAACAAAAAGGAGGAAGACAGGGTGTCCTTTCCAAAGAAGAGTTGTCACTAGGAAAACAACACAGAAGGAGAAAACAGATATTACAAATCCCACTTAATGCAAGACTATGGTACTTAAACACCTTAATAAAATGTTTTGAACATTGTTCATACTATGTTGCATACTGTATATTTTGATTATATTAATGCCCCAGGTCTAGTTTACATCACTACCCACCCATCTTTGTGTCCTCATTAAGTACAGTTTGTGCTGCCCATATTCTTGAGTGTATAGCCATCCACGGGCAGACTTAGGGCACTAGGGTCAAACCTGTAAAGAAAACTGACTCTCTCCCAGCAGCTGTCAACTACCAATATCCCCTCAGCTAGGAGTAGGATTTCATGCTCAGCTCCCCCTCTCAGTGCTTGGATTTTGTCTGGCTTGGCTTGCACAGGTATCATGTACTAGGTGTGTTAATGTGTGACTGATATGTTGTATCAAAAGCCACTGCTTTGTTGTAGTTACCCAAGGCTTCTGGACCTACAGGCTTTGCGCCCCTCTTCTACAGTGATACCTGGGCTCTGAGAGGAGAGATGTGATATAGTTGTCCCATTTAGCACTGAACACTACACCTTGGCCACTTGTGTCTCCTTGTATTAATTGCTATCTACTGCTTGGAGAAGCTTTTCTGATGAAGCTTGAGAGATGCTCTAACCCATGTTGTAGTACGAATATAACAATAAGTCATTGAGAGTTGGTTCAGTACTGTATCATTTAGCAGAATAGTAGTAGCAGATTCTTACCCCCAGGGCCTAGGACCTGCCTAGCCACACTTCTTGGTCCTGATAACTGTTCTGGGTACCACTTTCAGCTTATGGATTGAGCGTTAAATTCAGTCAGAAAGTGATTGGCTGTTCTCAGGACATTGTTGCCACTGTTGTACTGGTGGGCATGTGTCTTGCTGGACTCGTTGTTACTGTTGCTCATAGCTGGCTAAGAATAATGATTACCTTTCTTATCCCACTATGGCCACAGCCATTCTAGCAGTATGAAAGCCAACCAGTCGGAGGGAAACTCCCAACCAAACACCAGCTTGATTTCTCCATGCTTTATGCTTGAAGATGAGGTGTGTTCAGCAATAGGGTCTTACCATCATGTTCTGGAGAGCTAGCCAAGAGTCTAAGCAGTAACTTGTCATGTTGAGCACCCGTGGGGCACTAAAAGGATAACCCATTTCTGTCTATGGTATCTGGTCAGCACATTTCCCTGTTTTAGTGTTCCTACCCTGTACACACAAGCAGACACACACACACACACACTCAGAGACAGAGAGAGAAAGTTTGAAACTTTGACCTTTTAAATGTACTTAATCCTATACTTTTATATTACCAACAGTGATTAGTGTGTTAGTAGTGATAGCTGTGAGAGTATATACTTGTGCCTGAGCATACTGAGTTGTTTACATGTGTAGGTATTTTACATGTCAACAATATCAGTACGTAGCTGAAATAAATGATCAGTAAAACAAAATTTTAATCCTAATAAGAACTCATTAATTGATGAAATTTATGCAGATAACTCTTTTTTCTTTGTATACATACTACCAAATACCATTGATACAGAGATACTGAGGTATTCACTGTTATTTGCAAATGGCTACAGTTTGGGGCCTGGAAAGCAGATCCATATAAGGCACAGAAGTGACAGCCAGGCAGGCGACTCTGGAAATAACACCCTAAACCCTGCTTAGATTTGTGGCACACAGTGAATTTTTTTTTTTTTTGGAGCTGGGGACCGAACCCAGGGCCTTGTGCTTGCTAGGCAAGCGCTCTTCCACTGAGCTAAATCCCCAACCGTGAATTTTTTAAGATTAAAAAAATGACAATTAAGATAACTGAGACTTGTAGAAGATATTTAAATATGTCAGTGATATGATCACAGCATAGCTAATGGGCAGTGTGTTTGACACTGTCAGAACAGAATGACTGACAGATAAACTAAAGGGAGGAAGTCAAGTACTGCCTATCAGTGCAGGGCTGCCCTTCCTCCTACAGTGCAGGGCTGACCTTCAGTGGTGTCACTGTGTCTCATCTAGCAGAGTTAATTTATATATTTTTGTGCTTCTCACTTACCAAGTATGGTTTTCAAAACGCTTTCTCCTGGTATGTGGCTATCTTTAATATTCTTTTTTGTGGTGTTTTTTTTTTGTAAAGGAAGACATTTAACTTGACTGAGGCCCTATAAGGAGTAAGATCTTTCAAGGGACCACACCATTGGCACCATATCCAAAGAGGCACGTGGTTTGTCTCCTGTTAGCCTCTTGGAGATTGGCCATTTTATAGTTCTGCCATTTATACTCAGATCTCTGACATATTTTAAATTAACTTTCATGACAGTCATAAGGTACTGTGTTTCTTAACGTATGGTGTGTCAGCATTGTTGGAAACATTGTCCTTTGTCATTCTGTTGTCTTGACTCCATTGTCTATGGTCAGTTGAATGTGTACATCTGCTGTCACTGCCCTCCACAAGGCCAACACCACACTGTCCTGGGTGGTGTGTGTGTAGCAACTCTTGAATTCAGGTTGTGTGAGTTACTCAATGTGTTGAACAATGTTTGACTAGTCCAGGTCTTTTCATATAAACCTTACAATCATCTCAGCATATTCACAGAACAAATTGCTAAGATTTTGTTTTGAATTGGGATTATGTAGAACATAGAATTCAAAAGTAATTTTTCTACCATAAAGTTGGAAATTCTTTTGTCCATTTTCTAATGGTCCTTAACACATGTTTTGACATACTTTGTTAGGTTTGTACTTGAATATCATCTGTACTGGCTGCTTTTCTGTGTCAACTTGACACAAGCTGGAGTTATCACAGAGAAAGCTGTAAGGCATTTTCTCAATTAGTGATCAAGGAGGGAGGGCCCACTGTGGGTGGTGCTATCCCTGGGCTGGTGGTCTTGGGTTCTATAAGAAAGCAAGCTGAGCAAACCAGGGGAGCAAGCCAGTAAGCAGCATCCCTCCATGGCCTCTGCATCAGCTCCTGCTTCCTGCCCTGCCTGAGTTCCAGTCCTGACTTCCTTTGGTGATGAACAGCAATGTGAAAGTGTAAGCTGAATAAACCCTTTCCTCCCCAACTTGCTTCTTAGTTATGATGTTTGTGCAGGAATAGAAACCCTGAGTAAGACACCATCATTGAGTATTAAAGTAAATACTGCTGTATTTTATATAAACCTCTCTTGCTCACCATGGCGGAGTCCATAGGAAATAGTCACCTTCTTTCTGTATGTTAGTTCTAGAACCTGACCCTTTCAATAGTTACTTACACATAGTCTTTTCTTGATTGGACAGTTGCTGCTACTCAGACCTAAATATGACCTTTGCCCCTCTCTCTATAGATATGTAGCTTTCTATTTTTGTACATATTCTCTCTTACAATACATCTGCACCACAGTTTCCCCTCTCTCCATTCCTAGCTCCCTCCTCCCCCATCACTTCTCCTCACTCCATGATCCACTCCCCATCTCTCTCCCATCAGAAAATAGCAGGCCTCCAAGATCAACCAAACACGACAGAACAAAATACAGTAAGACCAGGCAAAAGCCGCCATGCCAGAGCTGGACAAGGCAACCCAACGTGAGGAGGAAAAAGAGCTGTGAGAGCAGGTGAACTAGTTGAGACGTTCCCATTCCCACAGTTAGAAGTCCCACCAGACACCAAGCTAACAGTTACAGCGCACAGGCAGCAGACCTGCGCAGACCCCTGCAGGCTCAGAGCTTGCTCTTCAGACCCTGTGCGCCTGTACTGCACCCGCTGGGGTGGTTCAGTGGGCCATGTTTTCCTGCTGTCCTCTATTCCCAATGACTCCTACAGTCTTCCCTCTCCCTCTTCTGTGGGTTCCCTGAGCTCTGAGGTGAGGGACACAGTGGAGGTCTCCAATTCAGACTCTACAGAATGCATGGTGAGGTTCTTTGCGTCTGTTCCTACCTGCTGCCCTAGAGGAGGCCTCTCTGGTGACAACTGGACAAAGCACTAACCTGAGAGCATAGCAGAATCCCATTGGGAATCATTTCTCTTCCCCTCTCCCTTCTCCTCCCTCCCTCCCTCCCTCCCTCCCCAGCCCCTCTCTAACCAGTTTCGTATCCTCGGGCACCCTAGGTATCTGAGTTATCCAGTCTCCAATTCCTAGCCATCAAAGCAGCACCAGGCATGGACTTCCTCTCCGGAGTGTGTCTCCAGTTAAATCAGACAATGGTTAGCCACCCCCACAGGTTCCTTATCCCAGGATGTCTGGCAGGCACCACAAGTTCTGTGTCACCCTTGCCCTAGCACATCTTGGAGACAGGAGGAATTGTTCATCAGAGGTTTTGTGGCTGGATTGGTGTCCATGTTACTCTTTTGGTAGCCTGCAGATTGCCTTCTGGCACCAGAGAGACTAGAACATGGGAGAAGGCTCCATGCAGGCACCAGCTTGAGTTCTCCATGTTCAGTGAAGCTGTATGGATGTTATCCTTGTCAGTGGGGCCACACTGTCAGTTTGCTGAGAGCAACCACATCATTGCATCAGCCTGGCTTGTTTGGTGATCTCTACAGGACCATCCTGGCCAATAACTCAACCAAATGCAACCCATTCCCACCAGTGGAAGCCTTGTCTCGCTGCATGAGATGACGAATTGAGTGCGACTCCATATTTCCCATCACTGGGAGTCCTCACTAGGGCCACCTTCATAGATTCTAGGAAGTTTCCACAGCACTATGTTTCCACACCATCCCCAAATGCTCCCCAATTTTAACCATCTCTCCCCACACTCCCTCCTATTCCATCCCTCCAACCCCACTTGTTCCCTCCCACTCCCATCCCAACCCACACCCAGTCCAGCAAAATCTATTTTCTTACCTCTCCTAGGGAGATCCGTGCATATACCTAGATCTCTCTTCTTTACCTAACCTCTCTGGGTTACAATCTACAGATTGTAGCTTGGTTATTATTTTACTAGCAGCTAATATCCACTTCTAAGTGAATGCATACCATATTTATCATTGTGGATCTGGGTTACCTCACTCAGGATGTTTTTTTTCCCTATTTCCATCCATTTGACTGTAAATTTCTTGATACCAGTTTTAAACAGCTGAGTAATAATCCATCATGTAAATGCAGGCTTTTGTTTATCCATTCTTCTGTTGAGGGACATCTAGGTTGTTTCCATTTCTGGCTATTATGAATAAAGGCACAATGGAGATGGTTGAGCAAGTGTCTTCGTATAAAATAGAGCATCCTTTGGGTATATGTCCATCTCTTTAACTGTTTCTCAGACATTTGAGATTCCTCTATTGAGAAGTCGCTGTCTAAATCTGTACCTCTTTTTAATTGGATTATGTGTTTTATTTTGATAATAGTAGTCTTCTTTATATATTTTGGATATTAGTCCTTGATCTGATATGGAGCTAGTGAAAATCCTTCCCATTCTCTAGACTTTTGTCAGTATCCTTTGCCTTACAGAAGCTTTTCTGTTTTGTAATGTCGCATTTATTTATTGTTGATCTTAGTGCCTGTGCTGTCAGTGTTCTGTTCAGGAAGTTGTCTCCTATGCCTGTGCATTTAAGGCTGCTTCCTACTTTCTCACCTAAGGTTCAATGTGTGTAGTTTTATGTTGAGGTCTTTGATCCACTTGGACTTGAAATTCGTACAGGATGACAAATATGAATCTGTTTGCTTTGTTCTACATACAAACCAGTTTGACCAGCACAGTTTGATTAAGATTCTCTTTTTTTTCTAGTGTGTGTTTTGGACTTCGTTTTTAAAAATTTGGCATCCATAGGTATGTGCATTTGTATCTGTCTTTAGTCCAGTTCCTGCCTCTTTTTGTGCCACACCCTCAGGCCTTACCATGTAGCTCCCTAGTAACACTTGAGACCAGCAGCAGCTCCTCTATTGCTCAGGGTCATTTTAGCTATGTTAGATTGTTGCCATGTGAAGTTGAGACTTGTCCTTTCAAGGTTCGTAAAGAATTGAGTTGGGTTTTGATGGGAATTGCATTGAATCTAGAGATTGCTTTCTGTAAGTCATTTTTACTATGTTACTTTTACCAGTCTGTGTGTATGGGTGATCATCTGATATCTTCTTCAATTTCTTTCTGGAAAGATTTGACATTTCTAATGTTCAGGTCTTTCGCTTGCTTGATTAGAGTTACCCCAACATATTTTATTGGCTTTAACTATATTTTACATTATTTAAGGCTATAGCAAAGAGATTGCTTCTTTGATTTTGTTCTTAGTCCATTTGGCATCTGTATATAGGAGGGCTACTCTTTCTGTTTGTTTGTTGTTTTGTTTTTTCTTTGTGGGGGGGGGATCATACAGCTTAAGAGATACAGGGGTAAAGGTCCTCTCCATCTTTGATCACATTTGTCTCTGTACCCAGTAGAACTTACTGCACTTAATAAGGCATACAGACATTTTAGTTCTGAGTGTATTAAAAGAATTAAACACTTTTCTAAAAATCTTTCAATGATAAGTTGGTACCCTTTAGCTAACTAAAGCTAGAGGGTAGGAAGTTGGAAAAGGAAATTAACTAGTATTTTGTAACTGTTTTTAATAATTTCTTACTTTCCAAACACTGCTTTTATAACAGAAGTGTTTTACCTTTGCACAATATTAATTACTTTACTATAGGTGGAAGCCTGTGGTAGGCTGACTACACAATGAGACTGCAAACAACCAATGGTACTTTTCTGACGTCAGAAGAGTCTGTAAGAGTAAACATCACCAAAAGTACATAAAAACTGATCAGCATATACATCAAAGTATGTTGCGGTAAAAATAAAAAAGTGATGGAACGGTTCACGTGTACCCTGGAGGTCTCCTGCTAGTTCTGGCCCCAGCGGGCCATTGGAACTACTGTTAATTTAACGCAGCGGCTCCACGCTGCCCTCACCTACTTTCTGACCCACTGTCCTCCAGTCATTCCAACATGGCACCTTGTCAGGCCACCCCACCCTCACTCACAGCTCTCTTGGCTGGTTTCCACCAGGCAATTCCATGAAGGGCCCAGTATATCCTGCAACCATACACTCTCTTGAACTCAATTAAGTTGCCACAGGAAAGAACACACCTCACAATATCTTCTGATCCCAATTGATAAGATGTAATTTGCCCATCTAGACAACACAAAATCCTGTACACACCCATCCCTTAAGGATAGTCATAACAACCTGTAATATATGCAGAGAGGAATCTTAACATCTGCCGCCATGTTCCTTCAACTCCCTCACCTCCCTTGGGCCTCCTCTGCCTCTCTAAAACTTTTCTCCCGCCCATCCTTCCTTCTTGTCCAATGACAGGCCTCGTTCTCTCTGATACCTGCTTTCACCTGCTTAATAACATTAACCTACAAAAGTACATTAAAAATACAATCAAGAAAAATATAATTGCTAAAGAGTGGTTTAGAGAACTCAAATGGCAATTAGCATTCATAGCAAGTTTTGATGACTTTACAAGATCCCTGTACAATACTGACTAATACACCCCTTCAAAATGTACATTAAAGGCTGCAATTTCACAAAGAGTTCTGATGTCATTACTAAATACACACTCTTTTCTGTTACACAAGCTAAGCCACCAGGTGGGATTACAGCCCTTTGACATCTATGGCTTGTACATGGAAGTCTAAATTGGGTTTGTTTTTTTAAAAAAGGTCAGGGATGTTTACCCTATTGTTTTAGTATTTGAATGCCATAGACGTAAAATGCATGATCAATTATCAACTGGATGAGAAATCATTCTAAAATTGAAACCATCAAGATAGGGAGAAGGAACAAGAAATTCCAGAACTTTTAAAAGAGGAAGTTAAGGACAAGTACCAAAAACCAGAAGTGGAGGTGGTACCTAATAGCATGAATGAGATAATGTTTTTGGCTATGTATAATGAATAATACTACCCCAAATTTCAGTAGATTATATGAATTGAGCTTACTCTAATACTGAAACCAACCAACCACTTGGGTTTTAGATTTAACACTGTACTAGACAGACATTCACAGAATCACTTAATGGAATCACAGCCTTGTCAGGTGGATAAAAAGGGTGTTTTAGTTTGTAATTATTTTACTGAGTATTTTTGAATCTATGTTCACAAGAAAAAGTGGTCTGTAATTCTCTTTCCTTGTCGATTCTTTATATGGTTTGTGTATCAATGTGACTCTGGTCTCATAAAGTGAGTTTGGCAATATTCCTTTTGTTTCTGTTTTGTGGGGCTGTTGAAGAGGATTGATATTAGCTCTTCTTTGAATCTCTGATAGAACTCTTAACTAAAACCATCTGCTCTTGAGCTTTCTTTAGTTGGGAGACTTTCAGTGGTTGCTTCACTGGGGCTTACAGTTTTATTTAAGTTGTTTATTTGATCTTGATTTAACATCAGTAAATGGTATGTGTGGAGAAAATTATGTTTCCTTTAGATTTTTCAATTAGGTAGCATACAGGTTTTTAAAGCATGTCCTTGTGATGTCTCTGGATGTCCTCGGTGTCTGTTGTTATGCCCCCCTTTCATTTCAGGTTTTGTTAATTTGGATCTTCTTTCTGTGCCTTTTTGTTAGCTTGGATAAGTGTTTGTCTGTTTTGTGGATACTTCTGAAGAAAGAAGCAGCTTTTTGTTTGTTTTATTGATTGCTTTTATTGTTCTCTTTCTATTTTATTGATTTTAGCCCTTGGTTTGATTATTTCTTGTGGTTCACCCCTCCTGTGTGTGCTTACTTCTTTTTTAGAGTTTTCAAGTGTGCTGTTTAATTACTAGTACAATATCTTCCTCTTTTTTCTTGTAGGCACTTAGTGTTGTGAAATTTTCTCATAGCACCGCCTTCATTGTGTCCCATACATTTGAGTATGCTCGGTATTCAATTTCATTGAAATTTAGTGTCCACTTTCCACCATAGCCAGGATCCATGAGTCCAGGAATCAAGTGAGGTGGAAAAGGGAATCGTTCCACTCACTATCACTCCTAGTGACCAGCTATGGAATTTCTTGCTTCTTGTTCCTGCAGCCCTAAGTTCTGCTGGCCTGGAAGTTTTGGTTCCAGAGGGAGGAGTGCTCCTGCCAGGAGCCACAACTAACATTCAGTTCAACTGGAAGCTCAGACTTCCCCCAGGTCATTTTGAGCTTCTAATGACCTTAAACTAGCAAAGCCACACCTACTCCTACAAGGCCACAACTTCTGATAGTGCTACTCCCTAGGCTAAGCATATTCAAACCAGCACGTTTAGAAGGTCTTTAATTTCTTTATTTCTGTCTTGGCTTATTTTTTCGTTTAGTAGAGACGTTTTCAGTTTCCATGGCTTTGTGTCGTTCTGTTGTTTCTATAGAGACCGATACTCAGCTTTAATCCATAGTAGTCTGGTAGAATGCTGGCAGTTATTTCAGTCTGCTTGTATTTGTTGAGATGTGCTTGTGACCATGTATGTGGTCAATTTTTGAGAAAGATCCATGAAGCTCTTGAAAGGAAGCTGTATTATTTTGTTCTGTATGAAATGTTCTGTAAATATCTGTTAGGTCCATTTGGTTTATAATGTCTGTTAGCTCCAATATTTCTCTATTTGTCTGGGTGACCTGTCCATTGGTGAGTGTGGGGTATTGAAGTCTCCGGCTATGAGTGTGTGAGGGTCAATATCTGATTTAAGCCATAGTAGTATTTGTTTTAACAAACTGGGGTGCCTTTGTGTTTGAGGCATAGATGTTAATTGAAATGTCATTTGGGTGGATTTTTCCTTTGATGAATATTGAGTGTCATTTACTGTCTTTTTTTGATTAGTTTTGAAGTCTAATTTTTTAGTTACTAAAATAGCTATACTAGCTTGTTTCTTGGTCTCTTTGGTTAGAATATGTTTTTATAATCTTTTATCCTGAGGTGATGTCTATTCTTAAAGTTAAGGTGTGTTTCTTGGATGTAGCAGAACAATGGATTCACTTTTTGAATCCATTCTGTTTCTCTTTTTACTAGGAATCGAGACCATTGATGTTGAGAGATATCAATGACCAATGAGTGTTGATTTTTATTTTGTTGTTATTGATGTGCTGTTGTTTTTGGTGGTGGTGGTAGTGTGTATGTGTTCTCTTTCATTTGCTTTTGCTGGTGTGAGATTATTTATTTCCTGTGTTTTCATGTGTGTATTTAAACTCCTTGGGTTAGAGTGTTCCTTCTAGCATCTTCTTGTAGTGCTGGATTTATAGATCGATATTGTTTAAATTTGATTTTATTATGGAATATCCTTATTTTCTCTATCTATGGTGATTGATATTTTGCTGGGCATAGTTGTCTGGGCTGACATCATGGTCTCTTAGAGTCTGTGGTACCTCTGTCTAGGACATTCTGGCTTGTAGAATCTTCACTGAGAAGTTGGATGAAATTCTAGTAGATCTGCCTTCATATTTTTCCCTTGCACCTTTTAATATTCTTAAATTGGTCTATATGTTTGGTGTTTTGATTATTATGTGGGGAGGGGACTTCCTTTTCTGCTCCTATCTATTTATTGTTCTGTAAGCTTCTTGTACCTTTATACATATGTCCTTTAGGTTAGGAATTTTTTTCTTTTATGATTTTGTTGAAAATATTTTTGGGTCTTTGAGTCAGGTTCTTCTCATTCCTCTATTCCTATTATTATTTGGTTTGTTGTTTTTATAGGGTCCTAGATTTACTGGATGTTTTGTGTCAGGAATGTTTTAGATTTAACATTTTCTTTGATATATATATATATGGCTAGGTGCTGGTTTCTAGGATTCTCTTTGTTGGGTGGATGTTTTGTTCATTGGTTTACATTTCTTCTCTTGATTTTCAGAGCGTGGTGGCTGTGTGTTGCCTGTTTTCCTGGCCTGATCAGTTGCTGTCTTCACAGGGAATGCCTGCTGGTGTTGGAGGGTGGGATGCAGGGAAGAGTGGGAGCAGGAAGGGGAGGGCATGTCCTTGGGATCTACAGGGACATGAGCATTGTGAAAGGGAGGCTGCAGCTGGTGTTCTGTTGCAGTGCTAGGAATAAGCCTTAGGGGGTTGGTCTGGGGAACAGAAAGCATGTTTCACTTCTTTTAGTATTTTTAAAAATCCTTTATTTTCTTCAATTTAAACATAATATACTTTTTATTGTATAATGGTTGGAGTTCTGTGTTTCCTGGTTTTGGAATTTGGTGACTGATAGTAATTAAGATGAACTCTCAGTTTTTGTTGCCTCACTCATGTGGTAGTTTGAATATGCTTGACCCAGGAAGTGATACCATTAGGTGTGGCCTTGCTGGAGTAGGTAGGACTTAGTTGGAGGAAGTGTGTCACTGTAGGGGTGGCCTCATGTGAACCAGTCTTCTCCTGTTTGCCTTTGGATGTAGATGTAGACCTCTCACCTCCTCCAGCTCTACGCTCTGTAACACTCTTGGGTCTGGTTGGCTCCTTTCCATTGCCGATGCTCTTCTTGGTGATCAACCCATGGTACTGGCATCTCCAACTCGCTGCAACCAGGCTTCACCAATAGCCTCTCACAGGCTCCTGTCCTGGTGCCAGGCCTCACCTTCTTTGTAGGACCCCTGCAGTCCTGGGTCATAAACTGCAGTTGAAGCTGTACCTTCACTATTGGGCTTCAGTGGCCTCTCACAGTGCCAAGCCTCAGCTGCTCTCCATGACCCCTTCATGGCTTCAAAACCAGTATCACCTGGGTAATTCATACACATTACCAAGTCTGGCTATAAAAAGTAAAACCTTGGCTGTCTCTGGAAAACAGCTTCCTTGTGCTCTCAGAACAAAACTTGCCAGAAATTTCACCTCAGTGATCCTGGTCCCTTCTTAATCATGCTAATTCCTTAGCTCCAGCTGACCAGCATCAGTTTTTCCAGAGTCCTTTCTGTTCTTGATTCTAAAGCCAGAGCCACATGGCTAAAGCTGCTGAGTTCTGCTGCCTGCAGGAGCTGGACCTTAGCCCTCCTTTCTATTACATTATCAACAGCTTTCTGGTTTTGATGGTTTCCTTCATTGCCTAAACTTGGCTGTCTTGGAACTTGCTCTGGAGATTGACCTCGAACTCAGAGGTCTGCACGGCTCTGTCTCCTGAATGCTGGGATTACAACGTGTACCACATACCACCTGGACCCAAGCTTTTCTTACCTGGAATTTGCTCTGTACCAGGCTGGCTTTGGCCTCAGAGATGTGTTTGCTTCTATCCCCTTGGATTAAAGGCCTGTACTACCATCCCTGAACCTAGACTTAACTGGATGGGTCCTTGACCCAAAGTCACCACTCCCGTAATCTATTTTCTTGAACACAGGATTTAGCTCCATTACAGTCCTGGTGCCTTTTTACATTTTGAAACATACTATATATATATATATATTTTTTTTTTTTTTTTCTTTTTAAGCTTGCTACTTTTCATTAAAAAGCTTCTTCATAAGAGTGAATTTTAGTAACCACACAACAGGATTTATGCCAGGCTGTTTTGAGAATTCCTTTGTCAAAGTGATTAATTTAAATCTCTTCACCTTAGCCTCAGCCATACTCTATGGACAGTGGTAAAATCCAGCCATGTTCTTCACCAAAATATCACAAAAACAGTCTCTAGTCCACGTTCCTACCATTCTTCTCCATTGAAGCCTCTCATGCCAGCAGGCCTATACAATTCAGATTACCCTCAGCATCACCATTGTAGGTTGATGTCATTATGCAGGTGAAGGCAGACACAAGATAAAACATTGGAAAAGAAGGCAGGGAGGCAGGAACAGAGGTTTTTAGAAGGAAAGGGAGAGGCAGAAAGGGGGAGAAAATACATGGAGGCAGACGTAAACAATCCTGGCCATGCATCTCTACATAGATACAGGTTGTTACGAATATTTCTATAGGGATTGATTTCTGTAGGTCAATTCATCTTATCTCGGTGGGTGGTTTATGTCTTTATCAATTGGTTGTGAGTTTATGTGTGGCTGTATTGTGGATTGAGAATTTAACTTATAGATCCTATTGTTGGGTTGCAGTTTGTCGAGTCTTGATTTTACTGAGTAGCTGAGAGATCAGAGTGCTCAGCTAGTGGAGAGCCGCCAGGAGAGATACGAACTGACATAAATCACGGTTAGTTCCGTGTGGCCCCGTGGGTGCCAGAACTAACTCCAGGGACCAGAGTGGCAAGGTGCCATGCTGGAACAGCCTGTGGACTGCCTGGGTCAGAGAGTGCTTGGGGGCAGCGTGGAGCAGCTGAGATAAAGATACCCCTCAGTGCCATGTAGTCCTATGGGTGCTAGCGCTAGAACAGGTTAAAAGGTTTAGCTATTTTTTAATATTTACTGCAACACAACATCTTCCATATTCCTACTGGAATGGCCCAGAAGGCCCCACTTAAAAGCCTTTCCACAGCTTTCCAAATCCAAAGTCCCAAAATACACATTCTTTTTTTCCCTTCTTTTGCGTTTTTAAAAAAAAAATTTATTAGCTCCTTCATATGGGTATTCTCCCTATACATCCCCCTTACTGCTCCCCCCATTTCCCTGTACTGGGAGTCCAACCTTGGCAGGACCAAGGGCTTCCCCTTCCACTGGTGCCCCAACAAGGCCTTCCTCTGCTATATATGCAGTTGGAGCCCTGGGTCAGTCCATGTATAGTCTTTTGGTAGTGGTTTAGTCCCTGGAAGCTCTGGTTGGTTGGCATTGTTGTTCTTATGGGGTTGCAAATCCTTCAACTCTTTCAATCCTTCCTCTAATTCCCCCAGGGGGGTCCTGTTCTCAATTCGGTGGTTTGCTGCTAGCATTGACCTATGTATTGGACATGCTCTGGATGTGTCTCTCAGGAGAGATCTATATCCGGTCCCTTTCAGCATGCATTTTTTCAGCTTCTTCAATCTTATCTAGTTTTGGTGGCTGTGTATATATGGGCAACATGTGGGGCAGGCTCTGAATGGCCATTCCTTGAGTCACTGCTCTAAATTTTGCTTCCATAGCCCCTCATCCTTCTTCTTGAGCTTCCTGTGGTCTGTGGATTACATTTTTGGGTAATTTGAGCTTTTTGGCTAATATCCACTTATCAATGAGTGCATACCAAGTGTGTTTTTCTGTGATTGAGTTACCTCATGCAGGATGATATTTTCTAGTTCCATCCATTTGCCTATGAATTTCATGAAGTAGCAAAAACTATAATCAACAATAAAAGAAATTCTGGGGGAATCACCATCCCTGACTTCAAGCAGTATTACAGAGCAATAGTGATTAAAAACTGTATGGTATTGGTACAGAGACAGGCAGATAGAGCAGTGGAACAGAATTGAAGACCCACGAAATGAACCCACACACCTATGGTCACTTGATCTTTGACAGAGGAGCTAAAACCATCCAATGGAAGAAAGATAGTATTTTCAACAAATGGTGCTGGTTCAACTGGAGGTCAACATGTAGAAGAATGCAGATCGATCCATGCTTATCACCCTGTACAAAGCTTAAGTCCAAGTGGATCAAGGACCTCCACATCAAACCAGATACACTCAAACTAATAGAAGAAAAAGTGGGAAGAGTCTTGAACACATGGGCACTGGGAAAATTTTCCTGAACAGAACACCAATGGCTTATGCTCTAAGATCAAGAATCAACAAATGGGAACTCATAAAACTGCAAAGCTTCTGTAAGGCAAAAGACACTTGTCATTAGGACAAAACAGGAACCAACTGTTTGGGAAAAGATCTTTAGCAATCCTACAACTGATAGAGGGCTAATGTCCAATATATATAAACAACTTAAGAAGTTAGACTCCAGAGAGCCAAATAACCCTATTAAAAATGGGGTACAGAGCTAAACAAAACATTCTCGGCTGAGGATTATGGAATGACCAAAAAGCACCTAAAGAAATGTTCAACATCCTTAGTCATCAGGGAAATGCCAATCAAAACAACCCTGAGATTCCACCTCACACCAGTGAGAATGGCTAAGATAAAAAACTCAGGTGACAGTAGATGTTGGTGAGGATGTGGAGAAAGAGGAACACTCCTCCATTGTTGGTGGGATTGCAGACTGGTACAACCAAATACACATTCTAATACCAACTTTTATCTTAGGGTTTACCGCTGTGAACAGGTACCATGACCAAGGCTACTCTTATAAAGGACAGCATTTGATTGGGGCTGGCTTACAGGTTTAGAGGTTCAGTCCATTATCATCAAGGTGGGAACATGGCAGTATTCAGGCAGACAGTTCAGGAGGAGCTAAGATTTCTACATCTTCATCCAAAGGCAAACAAGAGAAGACAAGTTTCTATGTAGTTAGGAGGAGGGTCTCAAAGCCCACCTCCACACTGACATACTTTCTCCAACAAAGCCACACCTACCTCATCAAGGCCACACCTTCTAGTATTGCTGTCCCTGGGCCAAGCACATTCAAACTACCACAACATACTACATCATCTATCTGTCTTGATTATATTATAGTTTATATTATACTTTTTAGTTGCCCCACAGTTATTGCATAGTCTGCTCTGTTTTTTGTTTTGTTTTCAGTGTTTTTTTTTTAAAGGTGATAGTCAGACTCATCAGCCATGATTACTTTACTAATAATACTCAAGGTAGAGGAAACTTCATAATACTACATTCTTAATGCTGTTCTGAGTTGTCTGTTATTTATCCTCTAAGAAATAAAATAGGGTCATTTGTTTTAAAGTAATTTGAAAAAAGATATAGACACATTTGTGCTTATAAATAAATACCAGAAACCTAGAAATATGTGCAGATTGGGGGGAAATGTAGAGATACACAAAGATATGAAGCAGGACTGCTCAAATAAGTTTATAGAAAGAATATAGTAAATCTTGACCGTTGTAGTAAGAATGGTAAAAATGTCAGCGCTATTTATTCACCCACTTCTGTTCTTCCAGACATGCCTTAGCTGTCAAGTCCCACTGACCTCGGAAACAGCTGATAATACAGCAGATGACAGTAATAATAGCTAATACTTATTGATCCCATATTTTGTGCCAGACACTATTGCAATGCTTTCTCTAAGTCCATTCATTGAATCTCTGAGCAATAGTACAGCTCAGTGCTGTCAGCATGGACATTTTCTTAGGAAGAAATCTTTGCTGAGCTTTAGTAACACAAGTTACAGAGGATCCACTTTCTTACTGTCTTGCTTTTGACTGTGTCTTTTACATTATGCTATATTATGTGAGACTTGGCTTGGTCATTTCTTGCCCCCTTTTAATTTTTTTAAAATTATTACCAACATAAAATTATAAAACACATTCCAACTGTTTAAGGACCACAGTTTTTAATAATTGACATACCATAGAAGTTTAATCTCTTACATATCCAGAGTTTCTTTAAAGCTCCCCAAAGTCTAAAAGTCTAAAGAGTGTTGACTATGGGCTCCTGTAAAATTAGTGTGTGTGTGTGTGTGTGTGTGTGTGTGTGTGTGTGTGTGTGTGCACGTGTGTGTGCATGCATGTGCTCGTGAATGCATGTATACACAAACACGCACACACACATATACTTTTATATGTATGTATTTCTATATTTTCCCCTGTATTCCAAGAGAGGAGAAAGGGCACATTTATAATCAGGTTGAAGGGAAACAGAATTCAGTAGAATAGAAGCTCACTGTTGACATCCTGGGCCTTCTGATCCTCTGGTTCAGAGGACCTGAGCAGCCCCACTGCACTGCTCTGCCATGCAGTCACAGACAGCACAGCCGTTCACAGCCACTCAGCTCACCATCGCAGGCAGGCTCCGCTCCACAGCTCACTGTCCTCATTGGTGTCCTCCAGTCCTGGCATCTGTAGTAAGCTGGGGTGTCAAGAGGCTGCACCCCTACGAGTAGCCTGTCCTGGCTGTCTTTAGGGTCTCTAGTCCTTGCCCATGATGTTATGGCTCAGCTAAGTGTTTTCATGTCTGCATCATGGTTTCTGCTGTCTCCTTGTCCAACCTAACAGCCCAGCCCATGCTAAATGTGATGTACTTTTGTTTTCTTTCTCATTCGTCTTGCCTCTTTGTACTATTGGGGAAATGTCCCTCCTCGCTCTTGAGGGTCTTAAACACTGAGTTCCTGTGAGGATGGAACTGGCTCGCTCACTGAGAACTGTGCACACTGATCTTCAGGACTTTCTGCTGACTGTCTCCTCATGGCCAGCCCTCCCTATCACCAGGGAGTCCACATCTGCCTTCTTCAGGTCAACAGGCTTGCTTCCTCAGGGCTTGGTAGCATTACTATTCTAATACAAATTTTTAAAAGTCCCCTTCAGACTTATTTTTCCTTGAAGATTTAGCTTATCCAAACTTGAGTGAAGCTCATTGAACATTTGACAGCTGTCTTCTTTCTGTGCATGCTCACAGGGTCTTACATGCTCTGTCCCACATTGCCTGCACTGTGAGGAGGCCTTTGGTCTCTTGTGTATGTGGGGAGATTTAGCCTGGTCTTTAGCCTGTGTGGAAGACTGGTGACAGTGCCTCTGCTTAGGCATAAGAACCCAAGTGAGTTGCGAATATGTAAAGAACACAACACATTATTGAAGAATGACATCAGTGCCTTAGAATAATTGTCTCTAATCTAAAGGGATGTTCCCTTCAGAGATATCTCTCTTTATATTGTACTTCAGCACTGTTTATGTGGTCAGAAAAAACACTGTGTGGTTTGTTTTACCTCTAGCTGTGCTTTTACCTATATATACATATTATATACATATATATACATCTATATATACATATTAGGTTCTCCTGCTTGTTACTTTAGAGTGTTACTGAGTACCAAATATCTTCTTATATCCGTTCTGCTTGCTTGGCAAGTGCCAGGCTAAGATAGAGAGAGTGCTGGGAAGTCTGTTGGTTTCTGCTTGTGGGAATGCTGTTGTTATGTATCTGTTACAGTGGTGTGTCAACTTTGGCTACAGATGTGCGTATGTGTACTTGTGTCCAGTGTCCAGCTTCCCTGAGTCTCCCTCCCTGGGGTTCCAGTGTCTTAGTGTCTGCAGTTTCCTTGGTCTTCTAGCCACTCCCATACATGCATTAAAGGTTATAATTTGCTTATGAATTGTTCCTTTTGATGAGTAAAAATGCTTTCTATGCCCACCAATTCTTTCTGCTTTAACTTTTATTGTGTTAAAGCATCCAATTTGCTTCAGTTGAGTAACCTATCCTTTGTGTTTCTACAGTGAAAGAAATAATTATTTTATGGCTTCATCTATAAGCAGTGTTTAAGACCATGCTCACTAATGGCTCACTATGACTGGGCACCATATATTAGACCCTGATCTTAAAGATGAGTTATATGGGCATCTTTAGTACTCAGAGTCCGCCCCAGATGAAATGACTCTATAAGTGGATATTGTATATGTGATAGCACCATTGATTCATGGTCATCATCTATGGGGAATATTAAAATGAAGATTAGATGATTTATACAGTTACTCTTCTTTGTGCAACTTTTAGGAAGTAAGAAAGACAAGTACGGATTAAGTTGGCTTCTGTCGTTTCCTCCAGGAACTCGATACTCCTGCGTGGTGTAAAATGTCATGTGCTACTTCAGAATCTGGATACTCACTTATCTGTAAACGATAGAGCATTTATTTAAAAAACACAATGTCACATAATAAACTCAGGTTTAGTTTGGCCAACTCTCACTGAGCTTGTGCTCAGAATAAGTGCTGCCTTCACAAGAAAGAACAGTGGCCTGCCCTCTGAGGACAGTCTGCAGTTAGAAAGCAGGCTTTAAATATAATGTCAGTGCTACAGTACAGTAACGCCAGGGCTACAGGAACCTTAAGGCCTGATTTGCTGTTTGCTGATGTTTAGATCATGAAAGTAGGAAGGGGAAGAAAGACCATCAGGTGAGGTGGGCAGTGAGATATGTGTTGTGAGAGTAGATGCTGGGTGTTGTGGGGAAGGCACAGCAGCAGGGCAGTAGGGTAAAGCAGGGACTGAGGCTCTGGACAGGAGAGTGCACAGTATGAGGATGCCATAACAAACCCATTGCTGTCATTCATACACACACACACACACACACACACACACACACACACACACACACACGTTTAATTTTCTATTTCAAAAATCTTTCATCCAGCCTTATTTCAGTGTTTCTCTTAGAACTGTACTAAAGGAATTTAATCTGCTTATAAAAAGGAAATTCATACTCTTTAAGGATGAAGACTTACTTCTCAGCATGAGAATATCATAAAATGTGACACAGTGTATAAGGGCGAGTCCAAAGCATTGTTCTAAGCATTCAGGTGGCAGTCTGAGGGATGAGAACACACTCTCACACCCAGTGTGACAGTTTCAGGCACAGCCTCCCTCTAGGTTAGGACTGGATGGGTCTCTTTTCGTAAGGCAATCAGCGGTCTGTGTTGGGCTTCATAAGCATCACCATGAGGAAGGAAGATCCAGGATTACTATAGATCACACTAACATAGAGTTAGAAAGAGAACCATAGATTTTGGTAAATTAAGTTTCAGCCATTGTCCCACAAGAGTCTACTTTTAAAACAACTCATTATTACACTTAAAAAAAAATAAAAACCAAAGAACTGAAGCCTAATCTAACCAAACCAAAACAACAACAAAACCGCTTTATTTCTGTGTTCTAAAACGGAGAACCAATTATTGGTAGAGTTTCCTGTTTTCAGTTGGGTTTATTTTATTTTGTATAGATATGATCTATTTTTAGGATCTATGTTAAAGTAATTTAAAACTATCTTTTAAAAGTATACACAGATTAAAAGGCTCTCTACAAAGTTATCCTATATCTATGTGTTTTTATGTGCTTAACTATAGTGGTTGTTGATTGTGCTCTGTGAAGCAATTAACTAGTTTAAAACACAGTAGCAGAGATAAGCAGTCACTCCACCCTGAGAGAAAGGATGGGGCGCAAGCTTGCATGTGAGAGCAGGCGCAGTGGCTTAGTTACTGCTTTGGCTTGGAGCGAATGGAAACACGTATTTTTATTTACTAACTT
Source organism: Rattus rattus (assembly GCF_011064425.1). NCBI lineage: Eukaryota > Metazoa > Chordata > Mammalia > Rodentia > Muridae > Rattus > Rattus rattus. The sequence continues at coordinate 204,611,692 of NC_046156.1, read as the reverse complement.
ATTTTCATCTTGTGCCTTTTTGTAAGCTGTCTTCTTTACCCCCTTAAACATTCTTGGGTTCCCGCTTATGTGTGCTAACTTTATTAAAGATAAAATGTTCTAAATACCTTTAAAAATATTCAGTGATAGAAATCTTCCAAGTTATGATAAAATGATTCAATGTTTTGCTTTAAAAAGCCATTAAATTTCTGCTTGCTCATGTTCCTGATTTGTTGCGGGTAAAACTTGACATAGCTTATTCGTTTGTGCTTTCTTCAGACCCATGCTAGCAGTGCTGTTTAAGCAGAGATTTGAGAACTGTTGGCTTCAAATTTTCTCCTTCGAGTTTAATATTTTGTATCTATCAAAAAAAAAAAAAACCCATGTTTTTGAGGAGTTTGTTTGTTTGATTTTTTTAAATGTCTTGTAGCTGTAGTCTTGCTGTGTAGCACAGCTGACCTTGAATTCCCAGCATCCTCTTGCTTAGGCTTCCTCAGTGCTCGGCTTACGGACAGGGACTGCTGTCCACACAGAAGCGCCCATCTTATGTCATAGTCAGCTCAGGCGTAAATGAGTGTTATGGTTCCCTTCTTGGGAGAAGATCAGTGTTGAAGTAAGGATGCCAGGGATTTAGTGCACGCCGTCAGTGCAGAGCTGCTCCTTCAGAGTTGTGGTTTGTTCAGACTTCTCAGAAGAACAGCTTCAGTAGCAGGGCTATGGGAGTATGTTTGGAACAAGTATGTCTTGGATTCTAAGACAAGATTACTCTAGGATGGTGGAGTAAGCCAATGAAGACGTTCTGCGGCAAACCACTGTTAGCAAGTACATGTACCCTGGAGAGCCTACAGCGGGCACGTGTAGAGACGTATGCAAGTCGCCTTCCCACCCACATTCCCTTCAGTCACCCTAACCCACGATGATGACAAAGTCGTTGTGGTGATGTCATCCTCATCGCCGCCGCCGCCGCCGCCGCCGCCGCCGCCGCCGCCGCCGCCATGGTTTAGGGTGACTGCAGGAATGTGGGAAAACCTATCTCAGGCTGATCGCAGAAACATAAGTGGAGTAACTATTGGGATCCAAGGACTGGCCGCCACTTGTGTGGGCTCCAGAAGAGGTAAAAGTCCAGTTCGCTACTGTTTCTCTCTGAACTGATGTGAGGGAAGAACTGTGGGATGTTAGTTTAAGCCACCGGAACACTCAAACATTAGTCAGGTAGGAAGGGAACCAACCTAGTAAATAAAGGAAATAGACACTGTTCCAGTTCTGGACCGAGATCAGGGCCTGTTCACTCTGCAATAGGACATGAGGCCAAGTGTAGGCACCATCTGCATGGCAACAGGATGGTGAATCCCAAACAATGCTTCCAGTTGTGTGCGTGTGTGTGTGTGTGTGTGTGTGTGTGTGTGTGTGTGTGTGTGCGCGCGCGCGCGCGCGCGTGTGCTCGTGCTTCCTGCCCTAGGGCTGAGGAGGAGTCTAGACAGGATTGGTGGGTCGTTCATTACCAGTCAGAGCGCCATTACTCTGTAAATGAGCAGAAGGGGGTTAAAGACCCAGCTGGCGGCTACAGAAAGAGATGCGCTATGTGGCATCTTCTTCCCTGTGAGCGCTGCCACTACCCCTGCGAAATGAAGAAAACCGATTGGCCTGACCAAGATGCAAGGCCACTTATAGAGCTATGTCAGCAGATGGGCCACAGAAGCAAGTGGGGTTTAATATGGGATTTATTTTCATTTACTTAACCAGCAGATTGGTTTAATGAAACTTATATAATTAGGAAATGCATAGTCTACACGGGGTTAACATCAGTAAATTCCAGAGATCTTTAGAATTACCTTCCAAATGTCCTTTGAGTAATACTTTTCAGAAAGGAAGTAGTAATTTAGAGATGTGGGTGTGCTCGATGTCATTAAAACCATACCTGCATCTACAGTAGAACAAACTCCTAAGCTTAAAGCTCTCACTCCAGCGTTGTCTGCTTGCACTTGGCACACCGGAAGTGTAGGTTCTCTGCACTCGATCTGTGCCCATTTCACAGAGATGGAATTCCTGTGTGAGCCTCCTGGCCAAGCACTGGCAGACACGCAAGGAGAAACGGACAAGCAGTGGTCGTGGTTTGATGAGAGAATAAGGTCTGGAAACTAGAGAAAGTCAGAGACAAAGGCAGCAGATAGAAGAGAAGGTTGATGTTTTGTTAGTGGGAAATCATTAAAACATGCTATTGCATCCCCCCTGGATACTGAAGCTGTGTAACATGGCTTACCCTGGCTCTAGCTAGGAAACTAAAATTTAAAACTAAACCATCCAACCATTTGTGAGTAGATTAAAAGTGTCTTTGCTGACATCTACAAGGCTAGCTATTGTTCTCATTTTATCTCACAATTCATCTACTCAGTATAATTTTGCTTTCTAGTTATTTCTATTAATCATCAAAATAAAATTGCATTCAGATTATTAAAAAGGTAGTGAACACCAACATTAGACCTTGAAGATACAAAGGTAATTCAACATAAAATGTATTGCTTTATAGTCTTTATTAAAGAAAACGGAATAAAGTTAGATTAAGTTATATGAGATGTTTGAAAATAAATGACAAATTTTAACAAGTAGAATATTTTTTAAAAAATAGACATATTAGCAAAATAGAAAAAAGCAAACTATAATCAATTTGTGGAAAAATAATGGAGGGAAGGATAATTTACTTCAGGGTTAAAACAAAAAACAAAAGACAAAGCCTGTTGAGCCAGTCCCCACTGGTGGGCAGTGTTTGAGGTGAGGGAGAGACAGGGCTGCTGGGTGCCCTGCAGCTGTGCAGTACATGACTTATCCGTACAGCAGAAACTGGATGTCTACAACATTTAGGCTCCAAACAGTGACGAGGGCCAATTCCAGACTCCAACACCAAGGCCTAGAGAGGGACCAGGCCTCTTTTCCACTTTGAGAAATTTGATAATAATTTGTTTTGAAAGGGCAAAAAAATGTTTTGAAAGGGCAGATGTGATGCCCACATTTAAAAAACACAAACTAGTAAAAAACATGTCAAAAGAATGTAGTTGTCAAAGTCTCCTATCTACCAGCAAATAAAATTCACTACCTCCTTACCAAGAGTTCCTCTGACCACCCAACAGGGCTTACCTTGGACTACGGTGATGACTTAAGACAGCTATCAGGGTGGGATCGCTCCTGTTCTGTTCTCGGGAGAAAACCAAATGTCCATCAAGTGGAAATGAAAGTTTCTTTTCTTAGGCCTGATTTTTTTGAAAGTTGTTTTTTTGTTTTACAGGACTGGGCAGACATAGAAAGATTTCTTAATATAATAAAGCTATCTTCAGCAAGTAATCAGACTAGTTAAGTGTGTTTGAATTATAATTGGTAATACCAGACAGCTACTACCATGGTTTTGAGGTTTTCTGTAGAATGCCTCTATATCCAGACTGGGAAGTCTGAGGCTGAGCACTGCCACCTAGTGGTGAGACGTCACTGCGCTGCCCTTGTTTGAGGAAGGCAGAAGACCACATAGGATGAACTCCCTCACCCATTCTTTTAAGACCTGTTAGAAAGGGAGAACTCATATCCCCATCACCTCTTAAAGGTGCTACCTCTTACCTCATTCGCATTGGCAGCACATGCATCTGGGAAAAGACATAATCGAAATCATAGAGGCTTAAAATAGTAGCGATGACATAATAAAATCAATAATCCTGTTTATTTTAAACTCGCTTTAGTTTCTAAGTCATATCCCTGCTTTATTTTTTCATATTCTTAATATTTTTCTGTTCCACAAAATGCGGATTTTAGATCTTGATTCTTACTATGTATTTAGGACCTGGTTCCCTAGTACTCTTAGTAAATCAAAGGCACAATTACTGATGTATACAATCTTAATAAAAGCTGATTATTTTATGATAGAGCAAATCTTTTTAGTTTCATTTCTACGCTTTAAAAACCGCTTAGAGGTATGTGGAACTCCTTCTCTCTACAGTATTCAAATAGCAAAACTAATGATTTGACAAAATGTGTGTATGAAAGTAATTGAATCCAGCAGAAGACCCATGTTTACATCCAAATGGAAGTCTTCCGATTCAGTTAGCTACAAGAGATACTGTAAAGTCGGTGTGTGTGCTTTTCTTTCAGTAAGATAAGCTGCTATAAAAATCAACCCCAAGCACTGTATAATAAAGGATATCCCATGATACTCTAGTAAGAAGTCAGTACTGCCAGTGAGTTTAATCCTTTGTTGGAATTGTAATGTAATTATCCTGTTTATTCCTGTTACATAGCTATGCAAACTCCTACACATGTCTGGGATAGGCCCAGTTATAAGTTTCTGCTCATTCTTAGATCGTGGATTAAATTTGTCTCATGTGTTAGAAGTAAACATCAAACAAGTTTGTTCGAGAAATTAACTTTTTCCTTTGAGAAGCTGTAATCCACATAGCTTGATTCTTTACAGAGTTAATATTTACATTATTTAGATTGATACTGTACACACTTAGTGTGGTATCAGTTGGAGGTTTAGTATCTGACACTACTTGCAGACCACTTAGTATACCTCTATGATATTAACAGGATAGTATTTGAGAGTGGACCAAATGGTGCTCTAGGCTGAGTCACATAGCATAACTTGCTAGTAAAGCCTAGCAAAAGTGAGTGACTAGTATGGCTTAGAGTAAAGTGCAGATCAGAGTGATCCGGTCTAGCACTTTGTACAGATCACAGTGATCTGGTCTAGCACTTTGTACAGATCACAGTGATCTGGTCTAGCACTTTGTGCCTTGCTCAATTTCTACTTTTGTGTTCTTTTCGTATCTTTAAAAGAGGGCTGAAATTTTCTCTTACACCAAATAAGTAACTAACTGGGCCATGTGCCATAACTCAGCTAGTTAGCAGGATCTTGGTGTTTCAGGTATCCTTATTGTGTGCAAAGCATGAGTATTGGAGGTGCAGAATCCCCATTCGTGCCTTTGTACAAGAATTTGCCTGTTTTGAAATGTAAGGAGAGTCCAGCAACAGTAAATGCCGGGCATGGCAGCAGGCACCGTAATGCCAGCACTGGGGAGGCAAGCAGGAGGACTGCAGCTATAAAGGGCAGCTTCCAGTGCATGCAGTGAGTTCTAGGCCAGTCAGGGGTGTGTGTGTGTGTGTGTGTCTGTGTGCGCGCGTGTGTGTGAGAGAGACAGAGAGACAGAGAGACAGAGAGAGAAAACACAAAAATAATAAACAGCCCTCTGAATCCATCAGGAGTCCCCGAAGTCTGGTCCAGGGTTGGTGTGTCCCATCACTGGGCTTTCAGAATTGCCAGCCCTGTCTTCTTGAGTGTGAGGGATCCACCCTGTTCCTTCCATTCTCCTTGGATCAGATCACAAACAAATATTCTCCTTTATTTGTTTTGTTTATTGCCTTTCTCCACTTGCTAGGAGTAAACCTTAAAGCAGTGGTTTTATTTCTGCTGCATTTGCTGCTGCATCCGCACTCAAAAGTCCTTGACTGGAGCGGCAAACCCCGAAAGGGAGTATTTCCAGAACTTATAACATAACTTTACAGTCAGGAAATATTATGGATTATTATGAAGATCCTTCAGGGAAAAACTAGCAAATGCCTATAGACAATGAGACAATGTAGTCTGGAGAAAAATAATCCGTCAAATACTTAACTATGCGTTTTACCTTTTTAATACTACATTCTTTACCTGCTGGTACAAATAAACCTGTTTTATTTTCCCAATATTGGAAAAACCTACCAATATACTTTTTGGGCAAAAAGAATTGATGAAAAAATAGGTTTGAATTATACAGTCTCAAGGACAGAGGTCAAATCCTATTTCCTAGACCTAACTGTTGTTGATTGTAAATTTGTCCCTTCTAACGTTGTATTAAAATATTATACACATTTAGTTATATGGAAAATCAGTTTGCTTTCATTTTTAAAAGATGCTATAGAAAATGAAAGGAGGCAAGAGCTGGTAGGGCCGTGTCAGGCAGTAGTCAGTAGGTCTGTCTTACGCATGCCTGCCTCTGAGCATGCTCATGCAATCCATGAGAACCAGCAGCTTCCTCCTTTGTATTTGAGCCCTTGGCTGTAGTTACCTAAGTAAACAATATGTCACACTTCTGCCTAGAGAGGGAACTGTGAAAATCATTGGTCTCAATGACCTCAAGTACTGTGGAATACACATTTTTTTAAGCCAGGAACTATGCACTAGAACACACTAAGATACCATATTGTCTATGGGCTGAGTACATGGGTGGATGCATAGGGTACACAGTAGGCAGGACAGTATGTACGTAACTGTGGGATAGCATGTGGGAAGAGCATGTACCTAACTGTGGGACAGCGTGTACCTAACTGTGGGACAGCGTGTACGTAACTGTGGAACAGCATGTACATAACTGTGGGAACAGCGTGTGCCTAACTGTGAGACAGTGTGTACCTAACTGTGGGATAGCATGTACATAACTGTGGGAATAGCATGTACATAACTGTGGGACAGCATGTACCTAACTGTGGGAACAGCATGTACGTAACTGTGGGAACAGCGTGTACCTAACTGTGAGACAGTGTGTACCTAACTGTGGGATAGCATGTACATAACTGTGGGATAGCATGTACATAACTGGGGGAACAGCGTGTACCTAACTGTGGGACAGCATGTACCTAACTGTGGGACAGCGTGTACCTAACTGTGGGACAGCATGTACATAACTGTGGGACAGGGTGTACCTAACTGTGGGACAGCATGTACCTAACTGTGGGAACAGCATGTACATAACTATGGGACAGCATGTACCTAACTGTGGGACAGCATGTACCTAACTGTGGGAACAGCATGTACATAACTGTGGGACAGCATGTACCTAACTGTGGGACAGCATGTACATAACTGTGGGACAGCATGTACATAACTGTGGGAACAGCATGTACATAACTGTGGGACAGCATGTACCTAACTTTGGGATAGCATGTACATAACTGTGGGAACAGCATGTACCTAACTGTGAGACAGCGTGTACCTAACTGTGGGATAGCATGTACATAACTGTGGGAACAGCATGTACATAACTGTGGGACAGCGTGTACATAACTGTGGGATAGCATGTACATAACTGTGGGAACAGCATGTACATAACTGTGGGACAGCGTGTACCTAACTGTGAGACAGTGTGTACCTAACTGTGGGATAGCGTGTACCTAACTGTGGGAACAGCATGTACATAACTGTGGGACAGCATGTACATAACTGTGGGACAGCATGTACATAACTGTGGGAACAGCATGTACATAACTGTGGGACAGCATGTACCTAACTGTGGGATAGCATGTACATAACTGTGGGAACAGCATGTACCTAACTGTGAGACAGCGTGTACCTAACTGTGGGATAGCATGTACGTAACTGTGGGAACAGCATGTACCTAACTGTGAGACAGCGTGTACATAACTGTGGGATAGCATGTACATAACTGTGGGAACAGCATGTACATAACTGTGGGACAGCGTGTACCTAACTGTGGGACCTACTTGGATTTTTTTTCACAGCAAAGCTGTTAAATATCAAACTGGTGTATCTTATGGCTCCCTGGTGCCTTTGTAGCGCAATCATTGAGCATCTTCTCTTGCTACTGTTTCAGCTATTGCCAGCTCCAGTTACTGCTGTAATATAACGCAGACCTTCCTCTCTAGCTGGCCGTGCCGCTGCACTTGTTCCACGGCACCTTTGCTTACTGTCCTTACCCTCCATGGGCCACTCTCGACTCTCTGGGGTCAGCTCTTTACACCCCACATCTCTGTAAGAGTGTGCGCTACAGTCTTTCTGCCCTGCTTACCCATGCTGTCACAGTTATTTAGGCCTAAATAAAATCCCATTGTGTGTATGGGCCTCATTCCCCGTATCCATTCCTTCATCGGTGACCGTTTAGGTTGACTCTATATCTCAGCTACTGTAAGCGACCGTGGACACCTCTCCACAATACCTGTATCTCCTCTGGGTCTATACATGGTAGCAAGCTTGCCTGCTGCTGGATTGGTTCTGTCTCTGTTTTGATTTGTTTGTTTTCAGGACCTTGCACATGCTCTTCCATAAAGGTGGTACTAGTTTATGTCCCCATCTGGTCCCTTCTTGAGTATTTTTAGGACTTTAAATGTTTTGATGAAATCAAAAAATAAAATCGATAGTTACAGAACAGCTTCATGTGTACCAATGTGTATAAAAAAAAAATCTATAGCCCTTATCTGATTACAAAGAATCTTAACCAAAGGTTTTATTTTTTCATATTCCTGTTCAATGAAATGCTAGGATTTCATGAAAAGTTTATAAATTAAATAACTTCGAAATTTTCAATCTAATACTTTTAATCACTTGTATGAGACCAGTGTCTTCAAATCTAATTTTTCTTCAGTCTCCTACTTGCATTTTCATCTTCCCACCTTATACTTTATGTTTTGGGTAATGATTATAACATAGTAAAATGACTAAAATCTGGTTATCTGAGGCAGAGAATTAATTTTACCTGCTTCTGACATATTTAAGTATAATCTGAAAGTCTTTCTCCCAGTCCCTGCGATCACCACACATAGACTTTTACCTGTTTGCATGTTCATTGCTAACGTTTGCCATTTCAGACGTCTGTACCGTAAATTAAACATTGGTTTAAACTTTTATCATCTGTCACATTACTCTCAGCATTTAATATATATCAAATGTGTCATCTAATGAAAGATCCGTGTCTTCACGGAATTTCTACAGGCCTGCACAAGCCCCTGACACTGTTTATCACACTGTTAACCTCAGGGCACTTGTAGAGTGGCTATCAGCAGCTTTTGTCCCCAGGAGAGCAAAAGCAGCCACCCTGCAAGGCCTCACTCGCCTTTGTCCTGTGCCTTCTCTGTAATGATGTAGCTCTGTCTCTCCTTTATTCTTTGCAGAGTGCTGCAGCAGCTCCCAGCCCCGTGCTAGGAAACATGCCCCCAGGAGATGGCATGCCCGTAGGCCCCGTGCCACCAGGGTTCTTTCAGGTACTCAGAGTCTTGACTAGGAATGCTAAGGCAGAGGAACTCCTGCTGGGTGTTGTCTCGTGGTAATACAGCAGCGGAGGCTGTTAGAGTTCCTTTAGCTGATTCGTAAGGTGACTGTGACGCTGTACAGCCAACTCTTGATTGCTCGGGCTGCTTATTCATGGCATTCCTTCCTCTGCTGTAATTGTTATGATTGATATCAAGCCATTTCATTTGATCAAAAAAGAAAAGAAATCAAAGTGCGAATTAGACTAATAAGTTCGCCGTAGTAAATACTTTGTGGGAAAAGACATCTTTAATGTGAAAACACTCATTTTCAACTGTGTATTTCTGTGAACTAAGAATAATCAAGATTTGGCTGTATTTCCAAAAGTAGCCAAGTCATAATCTATTCACGTAATAAAAATTATAGTCTGTGTCAAATATTTGAAATCACCTTTGTAGTTTTTAGCTGGAATATTTATTAATATAATTATATAAAATTTGAAGATCAGATTTTCAACTGTGTATTTATCATTTTAAAATTTTAGTATTTGCTCCTTTTAGCAATGACAGTAATGATTTTAGAGCTATAATACATCATTTTTTAATTTTATAGATCTTTACCTTAAATCTGATAGAAATCTAACCAAAACCAACATACCAATGTAAATTCTGAAGACTTCTTTCTTTGTGGTTGATTTTATAACCCTGAGAAAATTAAGAATTCACGAGTTAAGAATTAGTGGTGGGGACATTACGGTACTTAGTATCTAACACACTATCTTGTTAATATAGTATGCACCTATGAGCCAACTTGATATTTTGGTTTATATTTCAAAGTCCTTGATAACCATTGGTTAGCATTTCACACCATTATTAAGGTACTTACAGAGATGAAAATGCAGAGATTAAATTGTAAATAATTTTGCAAAATAGTCTCGTAGAATTGAACGATCTCATTTGGAATCTCAAACAAGCCCTGCACGTGTAGGGAATGTTTGTTTGTCTGCTGCTCTTTACTGTTACTGGAGTATGAAGGATGCCAGAGTCTTATTAGAGCTGCATTCTACCCTGAGACCCTACGGATAACTCTTGGTTATCAAACAATCACCACATAAGACAATGGTGGTGACAGCTAACACTGAATAATTGTTTTCTGTGTGTTACGCGTTAGTGTAGTCTACATGCTTTACATAGGCTCCCAGTTCCTGCAGTAGCCAGCATCTAAGGTTTGGGTTGCTGGTTCTCACAGTGCAGATGGAGATACCAGAACAGATAAATGGTTTTCACAGGGAGTGACGGGGCAGGACTTTAAATCAAGACAGTCTCCATTGAAATCCCTCGGACAGCTGACCGGTCTGTGACATGTCTCAGGAGAGCTGACCGACCTGTGACGTGTCTCAGCTCATTTACTTTTGCTTTACACTCTTAGTTGTCTTGCTGGAGTGGGTAGGGACCAGGAGTGTGTTGGAGAGGTCTGTCTAGTAGACAGGAGGACACCAGCGGCACTGTTGGAAGAAAGGTTGGTTGGGGAAGAAGCAAGATTTTGCACTAGAGCATTATATTCATTATATTATATTTATTACATTATATTGATGAAGTATACATTTTCTTCTTCACATTTTTCAGGGTTAAACCTCCCTCCCCCCTTACCCATTTTCTTGTAAGAGTAGTAAAAAAAAAAAAGCTTTGATTTTCTTTAAATTATTCTGATAGAATTCATGACTGGGTACCCCTAGATTCCAGATACTGTGATATCTAAAACTCAGCACATACAGTGTACAGCTTTCTGAGGCTCTTTGTGTTAACAACACCCCAAAAAAAAATCAACTTTAAAAATGAAAAAGTGAAGTGAAACGTTTTGTGGTGGCCAAGAAGGGAAAATGATTAAGTCCACCAGAGTTGGAGATGAGTGAGGGTTAGAAAAACTGCCCAGCAAAACAATCAGAGGAAAGGCACATCAGAAAGTGGGCTCATAGCCAAAGTATGCTAGCAATGAAGCAAGCAGCGTTGATGTGTGCAGGGCACACACAGAAAGTGCAGGGAGGAGGCAAAGGGTCCTACACACGAAGTGGGGAAGATGTGCTCTAGTCTGTGGGGAAGAGCATGAGTCTGTTTGCCATGCTTATAGGATCCAGCAGATCTTTGAGAAAGGCAGTGGCCTGGTGGTGCAATTGATTCAGACTTCGAGCATCTGTGATAAACATGTTTATAACATCCCTGACATCAAGAAGCCCAGAGTGGTGAACCGAGAAAAGTGATTTAAGTATGGGAAAATTTGAAAATAGACATTAAATTTATAGAATGTACACTTGTAGCAAATTAGATCATCACACTCAGTCTTGGGAAAGGTATAGTCAGAAAAGCATTGTCAACATAGAAACTGTAATCAAAATTAATATCGTAAGACGAATGAGTTGCTAGGCAAAGGAAGCAGAGAGAAGGAAGAACAGTCCAGGAAAGAAATAATGACAGAAACCCAAAGGGGAAGGAGTAGAAACCTGTGTTACAAGCCAGTTCTGTCTTGACTAGTTACAAGGCGAATGGCTGGTGATGGCCTGCGAGGGCCTGAAGGTAGTCAGTCCAGGGTCTGAACCTAATCCTAAAGACCATGATGAGCTGTCAAGAGGAATATCTTTGCCTTTGCACCTTGAAGGGAAACATAATTTCAACAATATTAGCCAGAATTCAGTCACAGAAGAATATGTCTAAAAGTGGAGACTATTTAGGAAATAGAGCTCAAGAAAGAGTCTTTCTAACAAGATCTGGGACAGTAGGGTTAGAAAGAAACAAACAGTAATTATGTCTGAAAAGCCTCCGTTGATTGCCCAAATTAGGCACAAAAGAGAAAAAGTTGCAAGAAGGAAGACACTGAGTTTCTATTTCGGATCTTTGAATAATTGCAATATCTTTATCAATGTAAAGGGAAATCGGATACATGCAAGTTATTTCTGTTTATCCAAGAGGAATGTTTCAGCTCACCTCAAAGACTTTCCCCATTTTTTCAAAATTCACATACACCCAGGATTTTTGAATGTTTCTAAAATACTGAAAAGTTCAGTCAAATACTAAAGAGCTGCTATTTCTCAGTGACACAGTGATAAGGCCAGCTGACGGGCTTCCTGACCAGCTAGTATTGGTTCTGCAGTATTTGACCTGTACTTCAGTATGAAGCCAGCCTAGACATGACACATGGAGGTAATGAACAGAGGCCGCCTTTCCTATGTAGCAGTGTGACAATAACCAGACGATGTAGGCATTTTCCCCTGAGAATGGTCCACTTCTAGAAGCTTTAGGAAAGAGAGTCTTTTCTGAGTTCGCAGATGAAAACACCCCATGTTCAGCACAGCCAGTAAGGCAGGTTCTTTCTAGGAAAGGGCTACATTGCAAGCAACCATAGAAGGGCAGGCTGTGGCTCCTCCTGTGACTGCTTCCGGAAGGCTCGCTAGCAAGAGACGAGGGTTCTCTAAGAAGTGAACATGGACACCAGCACTCAGAGGAGCTCTTAGCAGCTTTCTTCCCTCTCAACTTCTTGTAGCAGCTGGATTCTGAAAGGCTTATCACTTCTCCTGCAATTTATAGTTAGGTAAAGTGTGAGAATACTTCATATTCCCAGGGAGAAATGCAAAACTTATTTGGGCATAGCAGGAATGAGAGTTGACCATAAAGAGATTAAAGTATTAGGATTAAATGAATAAAGTAAATAATTTATAATTAGCCTCGTAGGTTAAAACATAAGTAGTTTTGAATTGCACTCTATAATCATACTGTAAAAATTACACTGAAAATAGTCCTCCTAAACAGGCACATGTACTTCTTTTATTCCCATTTACACCAAGGGACAGCCCCCTCCCTCCCTCCCTCCCTCCTTCTCTTTCCCTCCCCTTCTCCCTCCCTCCCCTTCTCCCTCCCTCCTTCCCTCCCTCCTTCCCTCCCTCCTTCCCTCCCTCCCTCCCTCCCTCCCTCTCTTTCCCTCCCCTTCTCCCTCTCTCTCTTCCTCTCTCCATCCCTCTTGGTATAACTTAAATTCATTAGCAAGTGACATTACTAAAATCTCTAAACTTAGGAGTTCAAAACAAATGCAACTAACTTTAACCCTAAACTCACTCTCTGTGATTAATATTCCAGTCATTTATGGGAGATAGTCCTTAGATTGTTGCTTTCATTTTGAGAGTTTGTAACCTCATTGTTAGTCACTTCCTTGTCATTTTGACAAAATACCTGGCAGGAGAAACCTGATGGGGGAAGTTTATTTAGGCTCACGGTTTGAGAGGACCCAGTCTAGCCGTGCAGGGAACATGGAGCAGTGGTGGCCCAGCCCGTGGGGTAGGTGCCTGCTATGTGTTTATTCACATCTTAGTGGATCAGGAATTAGGAATTAGAAACAACTGAACATGGCTATGTGTTTTATAATCCCCAAAGTCCCAGCAACCCATCTCTGTCAGTCAGACTGACTTCCTGACCTCATGACCCCCAAACAGTGCCACCTCTGAGCACTGACCCTATGGGAAGCATTTCCGATCCAAGCCATAAAGTTTGTTGTTATTTAAATGGGAATGTCTCTTACTTAGTAAGAGACCATTACATGAAATTAGTAGGTTAGCTGGACATGTGAAAGAAAGTGTCAATGTAGTAAAATAAAACCATCTAAGGTAAGACAGATACTTACTTAGTAGAGTCTGTCAGAGGCGCGATTAGCCTAAGAAAGCAAGTGAATCCTCAGTGACACCTACAGTGGAACCAGTGGATGACCTCAGAGCCATGTTCTTAAATCCAGACAACTGACTAATTGTTGCCAGAGGAAAGGCAATAGGACTGTCCAGCAGCCTTGTTTGGTTTTAGTAGAAAAAATATAATAATACATCTCATGTGGCTTAATTCAACAGTTTCATGGTTTACTAAGAAATGTTAATTATAAATGGTGTCAACCTATGAATATATATTTTATATATGCACATTCATTCAAAAATAGACAAGGCATTAATGGCTGCAGCCTTATTGAAGTAGGCAGCAGTATTTCCTCAGACCATTTTAAGTAGTCTTCTCATTTATGTACACTGGTCACAATAATCGAGTAGCCAGTGTGACTGAGGTAAAGGAAGGACAGACGTGCTCTTGTTGTAAGATTAGTATTTATGCAGGGTGTAATAAAGATTTCCATGCCTTACAGTAATCTGTAGAGCATCAGGTGAAGGCCACTTCTTATTTCTGAGAGACTCTTGTAGTTTTTCTTCTTCCTGCTCTTTACTGCAGAAAACATCCACAATACAAACTGGACCTTACTAACCACTCTAGTAACTGGACATATCTTTTATTGAAAAGCATGATACAATCTTTAAATAGGTACTAATATTCATCATACCTGAGCCTATAGCTAATGTAGGATACACTCGTAAATATTTGTTTAATTTGAATATAAACCAATATAGACTTGTTCATTTTTGCTGTGTATTATATTTTGCTACAGTTTTTTATCTTGATACATTTATTATAGTCGCTAAATCTTTAGCTTCCTTAACAGAAAGTGCTAAAAACTAGTAATATATTGATATTGGTTAGTAAAAGTAAGGTTTTTGGACTGATTACAGTTGTAAATATATGTAGACAGTAAATGTACTCAGTAATTTAGTTTCAGTACCAGTGCTCATCCATAATTTGCATTGAAGTTGATCAGAACTCTGCTGTGCTAGAAGACATAGCCACAGGATTGCCAGTCGCTTTGCAGGACTGGGGCAGCAATGGTAAAGCTGCCATCTAGTGGCAATGTAACCATGTCTGCATGGTAGCATCTGCTTTCTAAAGACAGTCTAGCCGCACTGCACTGTAGCCAGCTGACCTGATGCTTTGACATAGTGGTAATGAGAAAGAATGAAAAGGAGGGAGGGAGGGGGAGGGAGGGGAGGGAGGAGGGAGGGGAGGAGGAGGAAGGAAAAAAAAAAAAGAAAGAAAAAAGAAAGATGGGTAGTAGGAAAATTTCTATATCTTTACAGGGTTATTGACTAGAAAAGGCTCAATATAGATCACATAAACCAACTGGGTGGGGAATTCAAAGTAAAACAAATTTGCCAATACTTTGGAAAAAATTAAAACATGAGAAAAACAAAGTTTTTCTCTTGAAACTGAAATTAGATTTTTTTCCAAAATTTACTTTTTAAATTCACAGTATATCCCAATTTCCGTAGCCCTCCCTCCTTTTCTCCAAGTCTTGCCCCTGCAAATCCCCCCCTTTCTTCCCCCCCCTCCTCAGAGATGGGAACCCCACCTTGGGCACCATCCCACTGTGGGATATCTAGTCCTAGCAGGACTGGACCCCTTCGCTCCCGTTTAGGCCCAGTAGACAGTCTAGTTAGAGGAAGGGGATTCAATGGCAGGCGACCGAGTCAGAGACAGCCCCCACTCCAATTGTTAGGGGACCCACATGAAGACTAAGCTGTGCATCTGCTACAGATGTGCAGGGGCCGAGGTCCAGCCCCTGCAAGCTCTTTGGTTGGTGGTTCAGGCTCTGTGAGCCCCCATGGGCCCAGGTTGGTTGATTCTGTAGGTCCTCCTGTGGTGTCCTTGACCCCTCTGGCTCCCTTCATTCTGTCCCCAACCCTTCCACACGACTCCCCCAGCTCTACCTGAAGTTTGGCTCTAGGTCTCAATATGTTTCTGTTTGTTGCTGGATGAAGCCTCTCAGGAGACGAGTTATGCTAGGCTCCTGTCTGCAAGCATAGCAGAGTGTCATTAATAGTGTCAGGGGACATCTCCCATGGGATGGGTCTCAAGTTGAGCCAGTCATTAACCAGTGGCTACTCCATTAATCTTGGCATCTCTGGGACTAGGTGGTGACCTGGGATGGGAGAAGTTACAGGGAGTCTGTAGGAGTGACCATAGCTGAGGTTCCTACATGGGGGATACAGAGACTAAAGTAGCCACCTTCTGTAGCCAGGCAGGACTTCCAGGAGAAGGAAAGGGACATCAACCTAGCCCCAAAACCTTCAACCCAACGTTTATTCTGCCCACAAGATGCACTGGAATTTAAGGAGAGAGAGAGAGAGAGAGAGAGAGAGAGAGAGAGAGAGAGAGAGAGAGAGAGAGAGAGAATATATAAATTCTTTAAAAAAAAATAAAACATTTCAGAGAGCAGAAACTGAAAATTTTTAAGAATTTTTTTCATTTCTTAATTTTTCTATGTGTGTTGGTGTATGTTTGCATGAGGATGTCAAATCCTGGAACAGGAGTAATAGACAGGTTTGAGCTGCCATGTGGGTGCTGGGAATTGAACTCAGATCCTTTAGAGGAGCAACCAGTGCCCTGAACCACTGAGCATCTCACAGCCCCCAAAATATTTTCTACCATCTCTGGGGTAGTTTCTTGGAGATAAATATGTACTTGTCCCTGTGAATAAGCCCCAGGCGTTGAGATGCCTAAATCTATGTCCTGCGCTCTGCTGTTGTCCAGTCTTCCTGAGTCAGCCACACCAGCATCAGTACCAGCTACCCGGTCCCTCATAGCGTGAGGCATCGTGAGCTCGTCAGGCCCTTTCTAGTCTTCGTGGACATCAGTCCTGCTATGCCCTCCTTCCAGTGATCTGCCTTTCCTCCTTCCCTGATGCTCTTCCAGAAGCGAGTCTTTAGAAATGTTGTAATTCTGGAGATGCCCTTCCCCGTCTCAGACATTGTGCACGCTCTCGTAGAGCTTGATGGACTAGAGGTTTAGTTGTGTCATTTCTTGGTTTTGTTGAGGAGGGTACTAGAAATGCCAGTTAGTAACTGGACATGCCTATGTGTGACTAACATTAAGATATAATATCTAATATTGTAGAGAGAACAGAGAGTATGTGTGTGGTAAAAGTCAGAAGGTGGAAATAGTATCTCCCAGTTAAATTCTCCACAGTTGTGGAGTGGAAGGCACGGAATATTGCTTACTCATCAAAGCACAAGCAGTAAAAATGAAAGTTTCCTGGAAATGTTCATTTTGAGTGTTAAAGAACAGAGACTGAGGATTGCACAAGTCCTTCCCTGGTGCACAGATAAAACGCCTGAAAAGGCAGGGTTGCCAGACAGCAGGCCACAGTCCTGGTGACAGTTTCTGCTCTCAGCCACAGAACGAACTTAAATTTCTCAGCTTGAATAACTAAGGAGGCTTTAAAAGCTACAATTCAGACAAGTAAAGGCCCTGCTGCATTTTCTAGACAGACAGGGAGCAACAGAGGGACTGTTGGGTGTCTACTTCTGTCCTGCACTTGGGATAGAAGGAGAATGTCTGCTGGAAACCCAAGTGAGCTCTTGGCAGTTAGACAGCCATCTGAAACCAGTGCACGTGTCTTGTCACCTCTCCTTACTCCCCAAAGTCAAGAGCTCAACATAGATGGATAGGGTGGAATTCTTAGTTTTATGGTAGTTGTTGTTTGGTTTCATTTTATTATTTATTTTTATTTTTATTTTTTTACACTCCAGATTTTATTTTATTCCCCTCCCAGTCCACCCTCCCACTGTTCCACATCCCATACCTCCTCCCCACCTCCCCACCCCAACCCCTAGTCTCCATGAGGATGTCCCCACCCCACTCACCCCATCAGACCTCCCCACTCCCTGGGGCCTCCAGTCTCTTGAGGGTTAGGTGCATCTTCTCTGACTGAGTGCAGGCCCGGCAGCCCTCTGCTGTATATGTATTGGGGGCCTCATATCAGCTGGTGTTTGCTGCCTGGTTGGTGGTCCAGTGTCTGAGAGATCTCGGGGTTCAGGTTAATTGAGATTTGCTGGTCCTTCTACAAGGTTGCCCTCCTCCTTAGTTCTTCAAGCTTTTTCCTAACTCAGCCAGAGGTCAGCAGCTTCTGCTCATTGGTTGGGTGCAAATATCTGTGTCTGACTCAGCTGCGTGTTGGGTCTTTTGGAGGGCAGTCATGGTTGGTCCCTTTTTGTGAGTGCCCCATAGCCTCAGTAATGGTGTCAGGTCTTGGGGCCTCCTCTTGAGCTGGATTCCCCTTTAGGCCTGTCACTGGACCTTCTTTTCCTCAGGCCCTTCTCCATGTCCATCCCTGCACTTCTTTCAGACAGGAACAATTATGCACCAGAATTTTGACTGTGGGATGGCAACCCCATCCCTCCCTAGATGCCCTGTCTTTCTGCTGGAGGTGGGCTCTACAAGTTCCCTCTCCACACTGTAGGGCATTTCATGTTTGAGTCCCGAGAGTCTCTCCCCTTCCAGGTCTCTGGTATGTTCTGGAAGGTCCTCCCAGCCTCCTGCCTCTCAAGGTCGCTGTTTCCATTCTTCCTGCTGGCCCTCAGGACTTCACACTGACTCTTGCACGGTAATTATACACGTAATTAGAAACTCGCTGGTCAGGAGGGCTGACGGCAGAGCTGCTGTGTGCAGCGCCCGGTCTCCCTTTCCTTGTCAGGGCAGGCCAGGCAGGTTACTCCTGCTTGCACTCGCTCCAGGCCTCGTGCCTCAGCCACGTAGAAATCCTTAGGCAACTTCAATCTCCCTCTTTCTCATTTTTCAAATTTCCACCATCTAATATATGAGTTAAACTTGTCTATTCATTAATGTACATGTTAAAATCTATATTACCTTTAAAGATTGGCACATAGGTAAGGATTGTGTTTATTTTATAGGGTAATGTAATTTCTATTTACAGTAGTATAATTTAGTGCTGTGTCATGTGTGCATCCAGAGTGCAGCCCACAGCCTCAAGCATGCTCGGCAAGCACGCTACCTCTGAGGTCTAGCAGGGCCAGTTTATTAACAGATATATTAATTCCTCTGCATAGACATTTCAACAGACTACTGCTGAATCAGCAGAAATGTGACACGAATATAAGATACCAGACAGATCAAAGTGCAGCATTCTAAGTTCTTTGTGCATTGATTGCAGAATAAGGTAAAGGGTATATGGCCCATACCCTCAGCTAGAACAGCGTTACATGAAAATATAAGTCACGCAATGTCAAAGAGGAGTGAATTTGTGCTCTTTAAGGAAAAGTTAAAAGTATTGCTTAAATCTTAGCTTTAATAAAAACTTTAAAAGTTTTTTATTGTTTTATTTGCATTCCAGTTGTTGCCCCCTCTTCATGGTCCCTCCTCTCACAGTTCCTCATCCCATTCCTCCTCCCCCTTGCCTCCAAGAAAGTGCCCCCCTCCCCAACAGACCTCCCCCTTCCCTGGAGCCTCAAGTCTTTAAAGTTAAGCGCACCTTCTCCCGCTGAGACCAGACCAGGCAGATTTCTGCCATATGGGCCAGGGACCTTGGACTGGCTCATGTATGCTCCTGGTTCGTGGTTGAGTCTCTGAGAGCTCCCTGGGGTCTGGGATAGTTCAGCTTCTTCAGTCTTCCCCTAATTCAACCATTGGGATCCCCAACTTCAGTTCAGTGGTTAGGTGTATAAGTATTTGCATCTGCCTCAGTCAGCTGCTGGTAGTGCCTCTCAAAGGACAGCCATGCCAGGCTTCCTTCTGTAAGCACAGCATAGCATCAGTAATACTGTCAGACCTTGGTAGTGTCCCTCCCCCCCATAGATGGGTCCCAAGTTGGGCCAGTCATTGGACCACCTTTCCTTCAGTCATTCCTCCATTTTTGTTCCTGGTACTTCTTTTAGACAGAAATAACTCTGAGTCAGAGATTTTGGCTGCGACTTAGTAACCCAGTCCCTCCACTTGAGGCCCTGTCTATCTACTGAGGTGGACTCTTCAAGCTCCCTCTCTCCAGTGTTGGACATTTTGGCTAAGGTTACCCCCATGGAGTTCTGAGAGTCTCTCACCTCACAGGTCTCTAGTATTTTCTAGAGGGTTCCCCATTTCCCACCCCCAAGAGTGCTTATTTCTATTCATTCTCCTGGCCCTCTGGGCTTCTCTCTTGCCCCCCCCATACCTGATCCTGTTCCCCTTTCCCCCTCCCCATCCCCTTTCCAGCCCAGTTCCCTTGCTCCCTCCCTCCCCTCTTCTATGTGGGATTGAAGCATCCTCACTGGGGCCTTTCTGCTCCTTACACTTCTTATAGCCTCGGGTTGTATCCTGCATATTCTGTACTTTCTGGCTAATATCATGCCATGCATATCCTTTTGGGTCTGAGTTTTCTCATTCAGGATGATATTTTTTTTAGTTCTATCCATTTGCCTGCAAGATTAAGGATGTCCTCATTTTTAATAGTTGAATAGTATTCCATTGTGTAAAGGAACCACATTTTCTGTATCCATTCTTCTCTTGAAGGACATTCTGTTTCCAGCTTCTGGCTATTACAAATAAGGCTGCTATGAACATAGTGGAGCACATGTCCTTGTGATGTGGTGGGGCATCTTTTGGGTATGTGCCCAGGAGTGGTCCAGCTGGGTCTGCAGATAGAACTATTTCTAATTTTCTGAGGAACCACCAGATTGATTTCTAAAGTGGTTTTACCAGTTTGCAATCTCAGCAACGGTGGAGGAGTGTTCCTCTTTCTCCACATCCTTGCTATCATCTGCTGTCACTTGAGTTTTTGATCTTAACCATTCTGGTGCAAGGTAGAATCTCAGGGTCTTTTTGATTTGCATTTTCCTGACGACTAAGGACTTTGAGCATTTCTTTAAGTGCTTCTCAACCATTGTAGATTCTTCTGCTATGAATTCTTTTTAGCTCTATAACCCATTTTTAAATTGGTTTTTTTTTTTTTTTTTTTGTTTGATTTTTTCCCTTTTTTGATTAACTTCTTCAGTTCTTTAAATATTTTGGATATTAGCCCTCTGTCAGATGTAGGGTTAGTGAAGATCTTTTCCCAATCTGTTGGTTGCCATTTTGTCTTATTGACAGTGTCTTTCGCCTTATAGAAACTTTTCAGTTTCCTGAGGTCCCATTTATCAATTGTTGATCTTAGAGTCCGAGCCATTGGTACTCTGTTCAGGAAATTTCCCCCATGCCAATGAATTTGAGGCTTTTCCCCCTTATTTTAGATTCAGTATATCTGGTTTCATGTTGAGATCCTTGATCTACTTGGACTCGAGCTTTGTGCAAGGTGATAACTATGGATCTATTTTCATTTTCTACATACCACCTGCCAGTTAGACTAAAACCACTTATTGAAGATGCTTTCTTTTTTCCACTGTATAGTTCTGGCTCCTCTGTTAAAAATCAAGTGTCCATAGGTGTGTGTGTGTGTGTGTGTGTGGTTTTTCTGGGTCTTCAATTCTATTCCGTTGATTGACCTGTCTATCTCTGTGCCAGTACTGTACTGTGTGGGTTTTTATCATTATTGCTCTGTAGTACAGCTTGAGATCAGGGCTGGTGAGTTCCCCAGAAGTTCTTTTATTGTTGAGAATTGTTTTGGCTATCCTGGAATTTCTTTTCTCTTATGAGTTGAGAATTGCTCTTTCCATGTCTGTGAAGAATTGAGTTGGGATTTTGATGGGGATTGCATTGAATCTGTAGACTGCTTTTGGCAAGATGGCCAGTTTCACTATGTTAATCCTACCCATCCATGCATATGGGAGATCTTACATCTTCTGATATCTTCCCCAATTTCTTTCTTCAGAGGCTTGAAGTTCTTGTAGTATGGATCTTTCATTTGCTTGGTTAGAGTCACACCAAGATATTTTATATTATTTGGTACTGTTGTGAAGGTATTGTTTCCCTAATTTCTTTCTCAGCCTGTATCATTTGTAAAAAGGAAGGCTACTGGTTTGAGATACTTTTATATCTCACCACATTGCTGAAACAGAAGGGACATTGCCTAATTCATTCAATGAAGCTACAGTTACTCTAATAGCTAAACCACACACAGACCCAACAAAGAAAGAGAACTTCAGACCAGTTTCACTTATGAATATCAATGTAAAAATATTCAATAAAATTCTTGAAAGCCAAATCCAAGAACACATCAAAACCATCATTCACCAAGATCAAGTAGGCTTCATCCCAGGGAGGCAGGGATGGCTCAATATATGGAAATCCATCAACATAATGCACTATATAAACAAACTCAAGGAAAAAAACTTAGCTTTTAAAAAAATTATAAATATATTTTGATCAAACTCTTTAGTCTCCCCAAACTCCTTCCAGATCCTGCCTATGGACCCAAGTTCATGTTCATTCATTCTCCCTCTCTGCCTCCCTCCCTCCCTCCCTCCCTCCCTCCCCCTCCCTTTCCATCTCTCTGTCTCTTAAAACAAAAACAAAACCAACAAATCAACACAAAACGAAATTCAAGACACACAAAATAAAAAGTGAACAAGAATGAAAATCAACAAACACAAAACAAAAAGCACACAAACAAATGAATACAAGCGAATATGGAGTTTGTTTTGTGTTGCCTAAGGACTCCCAGACTTAGGGCCTGCCTAGAGCGTTGTCGCTGTAGGCACTGCCACTCCTTTGGTGGAAGCTGATTTCCCTTCGCTAGCAGGTATGAGCTGCAGACAGATCCTTGGTTATAGATAGGACTTTGTCTCCATTTCCCCTTCTCTGATATGCTGGGTTTTCGACTGGTTTGAACTTGTGAGGTGGTGTGTGTGTTGTTGCAGTCTCTAAGTTCATATTGTCATTAGTTCCATTGTATCTGAAAGATGCTATTTCCTTGGAGTAATTCACCACCTCTGGGTCATACAGTCTTCCTGCCTCCTCTTCTGCCTATCTCCCTGAGCCCTGAGGGGAGGGTTTGATGAAGACATCTGTTTTAGGACTGAGTGCTTCACAGGCTTTCCCTCTTTGTGTCTTCAGTTGCAGATCTCTGTTGATTTTCATCTACTGTAAGAAGTTTTATTGATGAGGCTTGAACAATGCCTGTGTATAGTAGCATCATTAGGAGTCATTTTATTGCTATGTTCCTTTAGGAGAATAATAGCATTAGACTTTCTCCTAGACCCATGACCCATCTAGCCTCAGGTTCTTAGTCATTTTAGTAGTATCATGTATGGTTCCATCTCATTGAGTGGGCCTCAAAGCCAATCAAAGAGTGGTTACTTCCATAACAGCTCTGGCACTGTGGCACCACTACATCCTGCAGATAGGTCACTGTTGTAAGTTACAACAGTTTGTAGGTGGTTGTTTTAGTTAGGGTTTTACTGCTGTGAACAGATACCATGACCAAGGCAACTCTTATAAAGGACAACATTTAATTGGGTTTGCTTAGGTTCAGAGGCTCAGTTCATTATCATCAAGGTGGAAGCATGGCAGCATCCATAGGTAGGCATGGTTCAAGGCAGCTAGGATGAATGTCTTAAAGCCCACACCCACAGTGACACACGTACTTCAACAAAGCCATACTTACTCCAACAGGGCCACACCTTCTAATAGTGCTACTCCCTGATCCAAGCATGTACAAACCATAACAGCTGTTGAAATTGGTGATTATTTTTCTTTTCTAATAACATACAAAGTAGTTTCTCATACAATGACTACTAGTCCAGTCATTGGGAGTGGGCTCTAATTGGGCACCAGATCAATATCTTCATGTTTGATGACATGAGTAAGTTTGTGTCTTCAGCAGTAGTGCCTTACCAGCAGTTTATCAAGAATAACCAAAAGCCTTGCTAATATCTGGTTACATTTGGAGGGCTCAAAGTGATCTCTTTGGCCAACAGCTCAACAAGATACAGCCCATTCCTGACACTGAAGGTTTACTTGATGGTATAAGATGTCTAGATATGGCATCGTCTCCGCAGTATATGGGATCCTGTTTAAATTCCTTTCATATGCATGTGTACTTTCAGAGGCTTCTGTATAGCAGGTTTCCATACAGCTGTTCAGAGGCCTTTAGTGCTACTTGTCCCCATCTTCCCTCCTTTTCCCTGCACCCCCATCTTCCTATTTTAGTTTCTCCTTTGTCTCTTTATAGCACTGTATTCTATCTCCGCATTCTAGGAAGATCTTCCCCTCTCTGTTCCCTTACTAGCTACCCAGCCTCTGTTGTTACTCATAGTGAAGCATCTGTCTAAAGCTAAGAGCTAACATCCACATGTAAGGGAAAATGTACAGAAGTTGTCTTTGGGATCCGGGTTATCTCAGTGTCTTAGGATAATTGTTTCTAGCTCCAGTCATTTACCTAAAAATTTTAGCTTTTAATTTGAGTCACCCTGGTACTCTATCTTAAGCTAGAAATATCAATTATTTATTTTCATAATCAGATATGTAGTAAAGGCAACTGGTCTGTTGTTACCTTACTACCACACGGAAAATAAGTGTATGTGTACACTCATGGATATAGATCGATTTAATTGAAGTACTAAATTTTAATGAACATTGTTCAATCATTTATGTGCATCTTAGTATATGAGGACAGCTCACTCCTGATCCACAATCCATAAGTCTGGGGGTGGGGCAGAGCTATATGCAATGATTGTGTAGTAATAAAAGCTTGAGAAAGCACTCCCATCTTCTTGAAAAGGCCCATATGTAAGTGACCAGTTTGGATGTTTAGAATAAATCCACAAATAATCATCCTGCTTCTAACTGCTCTGTGGGATTAGCTTGCCAAAAACACATCAAAGAGACAAGATTTGTCATTGCTTTACAGTTATTTTAATTAAGTGTTGATGAGGATAGAATGTCTAGAATGCATGGGAGATAAACTACATACTTATGCTGATCAGCAGAATGTGCCAGCACAAGTGTGTCATTGGTGAGCTAAATTAGTTTAGTACCAGTTGGAATTAAAATGTGTTAATCAAGAGTGTCTTATTCACTGGGATGTCGGTGGTGTCTGATGGAGATGTTCATGAAAAACAGAGGGGAAACTAAACAAATAAGATGAGGAAATGGTAAGCACTCTTTAGATTTATTTATATATAACATATACATCATTGGTTTGCTATGGAAAACCCAAGCCTTGCATGGAATTATAAAAATGTGTAAACAATTTGTATATAAATATGACTATGATAAACTGTCGCACTCTACTAATGATTGTCAAGGAAATATTTCCTAGTAATGTTTATTATTGGTAGCATAAAAAGAGTTAATATACTTAAATTCAATTTTTAAAATGTGGTTAGGAGTAATATATAGAATAAAAATCTACATAGGAAGGACCATATCAAGAGAATTTAATTCATAAAATAGATATGTAAAATAGTATTTTGTTTTTAAAAGAATATTATCCTTTGGTTGAACCTTGTAGTGAATATATTTTGAATTAATTGCTAGAACTTTGGATAACTATATCCTGATATATTCTTCATTTTCTAAAAGTATGTTTTATAGATTCTAGAATAATCCTATGTCATAGAATTATGCTAGACACGCAGGACCTGCTTAATACAGTACAATGACCAAACTAGAGAAAAGATTAAAACTAGTTAAGCAGTGGATCGTCAGGATGAAGACAGATAGACACTTAATCATTACATGATTAGTAAAACTATTGAAAACATTTTTTTCCAGAGCATTTTCCATTTGTATCTCATATTTTTATCTAAATGTTGTGGTATATAAACTACATTTTAAAAACTAACCTTTTTCTTATCTGCCTTTTTTGCCAAAGACAATACATTTTAAGAAGACAGAATATTCAGGATTAGTACTGAAATGTTGGGTCTTAGTGGTCCCTTCTTTATAATACAAGAGAAGTGAGATTTTATACAGAACAGCCCAGCTCTGTTCCATCTCCAGTTAGTTCTGAGCCTTCCGTCAGTGCTGTTCACAACTCAGTTACTGACTCCTGTGAGGAGCCCGCCAAACAGTCCAGGGTTCCTTCTGCACCTCCTCCCTGCACGGCACTGCTGCCTGCTGATTTCCTTTCCTGGAGAGCGTCCTAAGTTACCATGTTCTGATGAGCAGTTTTATTACAATGATAACACTCTAGCAACCATACCATGTCCACTTACTGCACTCCACCTGTGTTCTAGTCTATGTCAGCGTTTGTCTTATAAACAAAATTAAACACGCCCAAGCTCTAAATATTATAAAAATGCTACTCAGAACATCTAAGGGGAAGGAGGAAGAGCTTATTAAATTTTTTCGGTTGCACATTTCTTTTAGTGAAATGGTGAATCAAGACCATATGCTAATTAGTCTTTATATCTAAATTAACTTGCTTACTGGAGATGCCTCTGCCTTTTCAGCTTTTCTGTTTGAGTGGTGGCTGGGGGAAAGAAGGCCACATTAAGCGAATGCTCACACGGTGGCTGGGGCCATGAGGAAACACAAAGTCAAGCAGTCTGTCTGTGGCTGGTTGGCCCTGAGGTGATAGATGCGTATACATAATCTACACTCCTAATCCTGGAGTAGAGTCAGAGTTTGCAAAACTAAAATGGCAATTCAGAAGTTTGATCTTTGGTTTCCTTTTACAAAAAGAGGTTGACTTAATGAATTCTAAAGAGTGAAGCCTTCTGCTTTAAAATGTCTCAAAAAAAAGTCTCAAAAAAGCATACTAAAATATTTTATAGGTCGATTTTATTATAATATATCAGAAAGGATAAGGAATAAATGATAATCTTCCTTTTAGAAAAGCAGTTTAACTATTCCAAATAATTCTTGGTGGAATATGAAATAATAATCTATTCAAACATAATGACATTTATTAAATAAGTCTACTCTCTGGAAGGCCCTTGGTGGCAGTGAGCATGGTACATGTGCTCCTGCCAGGTATTGTCACGTGCCGTTCTGTTACTGGTTTTTTATAGCTGTGTTTGTGTTCTTCCTACTTTCTCGTAGCCCATTTCCTTCAGGCTTAGTTGGTCTGGGCTGCTATATTGAAAATAGCACAGAGTTGGGCTTAGGATAGATAGTTCACTTAGTGGGATGTCTCTATGTATAAATGAAGTAAGTTCCATCTATTAGCACACAGTTTGCCTGGCATAGTGACAGACACCTAAAACCCCAGCCCTCTGGGGGATGAGACCTAGGAATCCTAAATTCAAAGTCATCTTTAGCTCCATAGCAATCTTGAGGCTAATCTGAGCTATAGAAACCCCATCTCCAAAAATAAAATAACCACGACTCCAAACAGCCTTGTGCTCCCTTCCCTTCTCAGGGAGCAGTTACAAGCCCCTCACATGGGGAGGGAAAGCAGTTAACCCTCTGCTTCTTTTTAAAAACAGCAAACTATTCAGGAAAGTTCTAAGCTCCAGAAAGATTCCCTACAGCCCATCTTCAAATAGCTTTATGTTGGGGATTCGGTTTCACCATAGGAGTTCTGTGGAGACACAAACACCTGGAGCACATGAAGCACATGGTAATAGTAGGAGCAGGCAGAGAGCATTTTGCTTACCAGAGTAGCCAAGCTGTCATGTGCAACAGAGAACCTCATCCCACGTGTGGACCAGTTTGGAGGAAACCTGAAAATGATCATCTAGATTTTCAGTCACTGAGGACAACATTTGACCCATTAGGGTGACACAATATGGCTTTCAGGGAAGGTACAGATGAAAGATGTTTGTTTGTTTGTTTGTTTGTTTGTTTGTTTTCGAGCTTTCATTGGTACTTGACATTTGGTGAAGAAAACATTCTATTTGTTCCAAACTAGAGGACAGATGCACAGAGCATCGTCCGGAAAATTATTTCTCAGTTTAATTATAAGGTGTGAACTTCGATGAATCCCAAGGAAAGAGAGGGGATCTCTATCTACTAGCAGATCCGATCACCTATAACCTGTGGCCTTGTGAATGCTCAGAGAATTCCTTGTCAAATGAGGGATTCCATCTGCTGTGCCCTTGGACTAGGAGTGCTCTTCTTTCCCCAGCTGATCTTCAATAGCTTGTTCCTTTTCCCTAGAAAATACGGTAATTCTCTCCAACCCCCTGATAAAGCTGGCTCGTGCCTTTGAAAATGTGTTTGTCCTTAGCCCTCCCAACTCGTCCACACTTGCAATGTCTGCACCTGTACACTATACTAATCTTTGACTTTAAAGGCAAAGTAGAAAGGACTTGCTTCAGAATCATGAATCCCTTGTTTTATAAAGGATTTTAAACAGAATCTGGTCCAACTTCTTCATTTCAAGGTTAAGAAAATTTCGGCCTCCAGAGCTTGTAGCTCAAGGCCATCCTAGTAATCAGAGATGCTGCAAAAGCTAGCAGTCAGGCTCTTGACTCACACACAGACTTTTCCCATATACATTATAAATAACTTTTCCCAGGGATTTGATGTCCTACTTAAATCAAAAAACCAAAATGAAACAAACAAAAAAAAAAACTGCCTCAGAAATAAAGAATGATCTTCTTTCCAGAGCTAAGGAGTCTTTGAAGAACATGTTTGTCCTGAATTACAAATTCAGAGAGTATCATCATGTATATTAACACATGTAACTAATATTATAGTACATAATCTCCGGCCTAGATCAGCATTTTAGCATAGCAGAATTTGAACTGACTTACTAAGAGGGAAGTATAGTTGATCCAGTGCAAACAGTTCGGTACTGCACTGCTCTGTTTGCATAAGCTAACTCATTAGACACACAAGACTTACATGTCTGTCTAGCTGTGTTATAGTTAGCTTTTGTCTAAATACTTAGAATTTATACCAGCACTAATTTTTAAAAAAATACTTTCACTAAAACATTCTTAATAATTTAGATAAAAATCTTTTTAAAAATATAAATGAGGTAGTTTTTTGTCACTACCTTCTCCTGCCCTTCCCCCCTTCCTCTCTCCCATCCTTCCTTCCTTTACCAGAACACAAAGCGAATGGAGGAAGAAGGCACATGAGGAAATAAACTGTCTACAGCAGAGTCTTTCTCTATCTCCGAACATTATTTTATAGGGACCTGTCCATCCCTAGCCACCACATACAGTGACACTCCCTCATAGCAGCTAAGTCGGTAGAAAAGCATAGATCATCTCATCCAAATTCAGGGGTTCATATTGCAATCTTTCAGAGATCAGATAATCTGTGAAGTTAACATTGTTGCCTCTTTTCACATTAGGTGAACAGTCCAGTCTTAAGTACTCTATTTCCAATAGTTGTTCGTGCCCAGCACTTTGTGATTAGTGAGACTTTTCACATTCTGGGCCTGTACTCCATGTCCAAGTGTTTTATTGTAGGTGGGAATTGCTAGTAAGCTTCTTTTATTTCTTTGTATTTCAGTAAGTTGATAATACATCTTGGATTTGTGAATATATCATGAAACATGTAAAGAAAGACAACTATTGCAAAACTATTAATATAATAGCATATTAATATAGATAGCATCTAATTATCAAAATTTAGATACTGTACCTAAATTGAGTCCAGAATTTAAAATTATAATTATGTAAGTAAAATTGGATGATTTCGAAAAGAAAAGAGCAGAACCTGAATATTGGAATAGGTGTCTAGCTGTCATAATACATACGTTGCTTACCAGTTCACTTTAGCTTCTCCACTGAAGAGGAGGGCTAACTCTGCTCATGTCTATGAAAGCTAAGTGTGTGGTAGTCAGCCTTGTTAAAGGAGGGAAGTCTCCTTAGGTTTTAGCAGCTGGAGGTGACTCTGCTACTTCAACAGTCCACCATGTCTGCTCGGTAAGATGGTCTCCAGTGACACAAGGGGCAGAGCAAGCTGCCTGTTCAGTTAAACTTCATTTCCTAGCTCCTTAGATGGCAGCAGACACTGTAGAAACATCTGCATGGCAGAAATTTCTTGATTTTATTGCTGCAAACCAAATTTCTTATTTATAAAAGACATAAATGCAGGGTTCACTTAGTAAAATGTTATAAGCTGAGTATGCAAACCTTTTTAATCTACTTGCCACTTATTAAACTGATTGTCAGGATATATTAAACTATTAATATTTTAATTAATATATAACCCATTAGAAATAAATACTTGCTTATTTTATATGTGAAAACCATATTTAGGTATTAATATATAAATAAGCAAAATTATTCTGCTAGTTGTTAATAAAAATAATAATAATAAAATAGAAGTTTTGAATAATTTCACAGCGTTTTAGAAATAAGCAACCTGAGACTAAGTAATCAAGTTTGACGCTCACCTCTGTAGGCACTGCTATCGATACTCCCAGATACTCAGTTTCCTACCAAAGACTTGACCCGTTAGAGGAGCCTTTGACTCGTCCAACAACATAAATTAACCTGGATTTTAAAAAGACCATTCTCCTTGTTTAAATGTATATATACTACAGACTATGGAAAGAAGTTTTACCTTTAAAGTTTATAATTACTCATATAACAAACTCAAGATGGGGAAAGGCCATCAGAGTATTTTTGACTACAGATGGCCTGTAGAAAACAAAGTTCTTTGCAATCTTGTGTAGAATAGCAGTAGAGGGATAAATTTGATAATTTTAATTTTTATTGAAACTGATAATATTTATAGTTTATTAGAAAGTATGCACTCAGAACCTATCATGTATACTGCAATAGCCGCTTCACCTGATAGCTATGGGGACGCACTTACCCGTTTCTTCATCCTCTTGTTGCCAATTAGATCTCATTTCAGAAATTCACATTCTTAATTGCTATGGTTAATAATTTTTGATGTTTTCATATTTTCTGAGAAAAATTCCCAGATATTCTCCAAAATAAAAGGCGAAGTGACAATTTTCTTGAAAGCTTTTGTCCTGCTGGAAACATAGGAAAATGAATTGATTATGAATTGTATTAATTCTACATTTTTCAAGTAGTTTGTTTTTAAATTTGTGTTTTATATTCTTCTGATTTTTGGTTTGTCTGTCTTTAATAGCCTTTTATGTCACCTCGGTACCCTGGAGGCCCAAGGCCCCCGTTGAGAATACCTAATCAGGTAAGATTTATGTGCTACTTAAAATTTTTAAAAGATCTTGCCAATATCAGAAGTGTTTCTTTTTTTATAAAATCTAACCTTGTCTGTTATCCCCACTAATTGCTACTTCTGGTGATGTATAATCTCCTTGAAGGCTGTTGCTTAGCCAGACTTTGCGCTGGCTGACCCTCTTGCTGGCTGACAGAAACATACAAACCCTCATGCTTTATCTGTGACTACGTACACACCTTCAGGTATTTGAGGAGTCATACTGTATGTGCCTTGCAACCTTGCGGTGTTTGCTGTCTCTCTCCAGAAGGTGCTTGACTGACTTGTGGAGCTAATTTCAGTAAATGCTGACCATCATTCTTTCAGTGAAGTTATCAGTAGTATACTTTGGTTTATCTTCACGTGCACATACATTGTGCCTTGTTATGATAGCATGTCAGATATGTACTTAGATGCTTCTCGAAGAGCTAAGTCTAAATATTTAACAGTGAATCTTATAATTTTTAATTTCAAGAGTTTTAAGTTTCTAAATGTTTGTTCTGATTTAATCAACATCGTAATTTCTTATTTACTAAAAGAATAAAGCACATCGTTACAGTTTAGTTTTAGGATGTGGGTGGGATGCATGCCGTAGTACCAGAAGAAATGATTAACAGTGTGTCATTTGCTCTGTCACGTTTATCTCAAAATAAAATAAAATTGTTTTAAATTCACTTTTCTATTCTTTTCCTTTGATTCATACATTTTCACTATCAAAAATGGAATAAGAAAGTTGCAAGTTATTAAGGCACATATACCAATAGAATTTTGGTTCTTATCCAGAGTCTTATGAAATCATGCCGAGCCAGGCATGATGGCACATGCCTTTAATGCCAACAGTAGGCAGATCTCTAGAGGGATGTATGAGGCCAGTGTGGTCCATGGCAACCAGAGCTATGTACACAGACCTTGTCTCAAATAACCAAAAGCGGGGGCAGGGGGAAGAAGAGAAGAAGAGGAAGGAGGAGGAAGATAAAGGATGGAGGAAGGAAGGAAGGAAGGAAGGAAGGAAGGAAGGAAGGAAGGAAGGAAGGAATTATGCCGTCTTTGCCTGGTTTGCTGGTATTATCTGTGTCTGGGTGCTAGCACCCAGGCTTACCTCCAGAACAGAAGCAAACTTAAGGAGAAACCATCGTGGGCTTATCCAGAATGACTTGGTGCCCAGCAGTCCTCATGCCGGTGGCTGGAGCTTTGGGAACTTGCAGATCGAATGTGTTTTAATTCCTTGGATCAAAGAACATGCCATGGAATAGGAAAGAAAGTGCCAACATGTGGAAGTCTTATTTTTTCTGTAGATGAACCAGTATGTATGAACAGATATACTTACATAGGGGTCTAAGCATTTTAATTTTCATTTTTAAAAATAAAATCTTATACCTTCTGTTGGAGTCTTCATGTTGTTTCAAATATTCCATCCCTAGATTTATATTTATATTGCATAGATCTGAGAGAGTCCTAAAAATCTGTATTAGGAAACTATATTAGAATATGAATATATATAGTATTAAAATACCTTTATTCTATAATAAAAATGAGAACATGATGTGATTATTAGAATTCATTTGATGCAATTTCAGTATCATATATAAGATACTATGGGACAAGCATTAGTTTGAATTCCCCAAACCCATCTAAACGATGGATTTAATTGGTGATCAGGTTTACCGCCTGACACTGGGGGTAGAGATA
Organism: Rattus rattus; assembly: GCF_011064425.1. NCBI lineage: Eukaryota > Metazoa > Chordata > Mammalia > Rodentia > Muridae > Rattus > Rattus rattus. The sequence continues at coordinate 204,579,376 of NC_046156.1, read as the reverse complement.
GAAGAATCTTCAGAGCGAGCTGGATGGCTGGACTCTTAAGTCCCATTGGCCAGACCTCGGCTCAGTAAGTGAAGTGCAGAACAATTAAAGGAGACACACATCATCAACCTCCGTCCTCAATATGGATGTGTGTAAATGGTCTTAATATGAATGTATGTAGTGAAATGATGTGGTCTTCACAGTCTTAGCTAGTTCCCAACACAACACAAAGAGCCCAAGTCTGGTGTTCAAGCTTCACCTCAGTTTCTGGGCAGGCAGTTGATTTATATTAGTCCCCTAAATAATCTGCCTACCTCCCGGCCAAGAAGCCCGTGATGCTTGCATTTAGGGCTTTCCATGTTTCTGTTGCACTCTCAAGAACTCATTCCTCTTCATGGCGTATCTGAATTTCCTTTCCTCTCTTCCCCCTCTCTAGGCCAGCAGAAGTCATTCTGCCATTGAGTGAGCAGTTTTTATTTTTAAGGTAGAGAATAAATGACAAGAATTGTTTACACAAACTTGAGACAGGAGATCCTTGGCATTACACTATTGTGTCCAGATTGAAATAAGATACGAGGGCAGAGAAATCAGCATTAGAGGAACTCAAGGATAACCTTTATATTGTGCAAAAAAGCATTATGCCTATGTATGTGGTCACATGGGCATCCACACACATCAACTCACACACGTATGTGCATACACATATGCACAGGCTCTACAAATGCACACACACACGCGCACACACACACACACACACACACGATACTGAGTTAAGTCTCAATCTATAGAAATTAACAAACTACATTACAAGTTGAAACAACCTATATTATATAGCCTGTTTAAATTTTTGTTTTTGACCAAAGTTTACCAAATAGCCCAGGTTGTTACTTCAAAATCTTGATCCTTCTGCCTCGACCTTCTGAGGCTTAGTTGAGATAGAGTGTGGTGTTTGGAAGTTTATGTAATGACTGGTTTTTAAAAGAAGTAGTCAGAAGTCAACCACAGCAGACCCTTAGTGTGAGGGTGCTCTCCTCCAGAGTTTGACAGCATTTCTGTTGATGCATTTTGGACATTATGTTCTTTTACAAGTGACCCCTCTGTCCCCTCCATACATACTTGGACTCAATTATATTAATTCAAACATCTATTACTCAAACATAGAATAATATTCATTTACACCATTTTTAAATAATTACATTAATAGCTCCAATAATGCCATCCCAGGGTATGTTTGATATATTTAGGAGCATGAACTGTGCAAGCAAACATTTCAGTTTGCTCTTTGTTAATTAGGGCAGAATTGGTGTAATTTTTGTTGACTAACCATAATGTCCATTGAACAACTATATTAACATTTTATGTTTATGCTTCATTTAAGTTGACTGTAGTATGATAAAAATATTTCTTCTTAGTAGGCTATACAAAGTAGAAACAAAAGTGAAGCACCCGTTTGGGTGATTTTGGCTAGTCATTTGGAATATGTAAAAGGTGCTCTTTAATGGACAGGGCCTTTACATTCATATATACTAATTATAAGAGTACATATCTTAGCTTGCCTGACATAGTCTGTGGTTCTGGGTTAAATCTACAGTGGCTTATTCTGTTCATTTCTATGAGCTATGTTATGGCACCGATGTGTTGAAAATAGGCAACTGTGTCCAAAATGACAGAAGTTAGTTAGCAAAAGTGTGGAGAATAAGTGTGTATGAAAAGGTTCAAGAAACAAACATTAAGTCCTCGAAGTATGCATGGCTCACAGTTTTAGCTGGAATTGATGCAGCTTTCAGAAGGCGCCCCATCAGTCACTGAGGCGTTCTTAACCTGAGGAGGTGCAGCTCTCAATATCTCTCATGGATAAACTCCCTGAACAGAAAAGCCCATAGTATTTATCCAAAACTGTTAGAAAATCAAGCAATCTAGAAACATGGGTGCATGGCACCAAGACTAAGCTATTGTCTTCAGATTTTTTAAATTGTCTTAATTTTCACTGTTCTTAAAATACGTATGTGAGCTGGGCTTACATGTATCAGCCCCGATTGTCCATTTTATATGCTAAGGTTAAATTTGATACTGCATCAGAATATAATACCTAAATCTTCATTTATAAATATCTGTCAAATAGTAGGTGAGCATTTGGAGAAAGTATGACCCAAATAGCGAAATCATGTATGTATACTAAAAGGTACTGTAGATAAAATCTACTGTAAGGGCAAAGGGACAGAAACATGTAAATGCAGCATGGCAGCCATGTCAGTGTGTGAGCGCCTTCTCCCGTCACATGTACTTGTCTTGGGAAAAATAGATGATGGGACATAGACTTTATTCCCGGGAGGTAGGATTATGAGTGATTTTGCCATTTGAAATTTTCATTGTTTCTGCAGTTTATATTAAGCAGACATTAATTCTACTCATGATTAGAGAAAACACAGCTATATAAATAGAGAAACATAAAATATTATACTTTGAATAAAATTAACCCTGTAAAATATTTAGCATAATTCCAGTAATGGGAAGAAGACAGATAAAGTGGACACTAAGTATAAGTTAATTCCAAAACGGCTAATGACTTCTCAGATAAGTAAAAATCAGCCGACATTTGAAGCATGGAAAGAGCTGTTTAGACAGTTGTGATCCCAGCTCTTGAGAAGCGAGTCAAGAGAATGGCCATGAGTCCAAGGTCAGCCGTGGTTGCATAGTGAGATCTGGAAGGGCAGAGGAAAAATATACACAGTCACTTATAAATTGAAATCCCCATGAGTCTCAGACTGCACACCCTTCATAGCATTCCCTTTTATTGAGAAGAGCACCTGGGGCTCCTGCTCAGTGGAAAGGAGTGGCTAGGGCAGAGGGCAAGAGTCAGTATGTTTGGGAGGGAGGGTGTACATTCTCTTCCCAGGAAAAGCTTGCACTCTGGATACAACATAGGTTTCTGAGATCAAGTCATGATCCTGTTAACGTTTATGGTACAGTGTACTTCAGAAGTAATCTTATCCTTTATTTTCTTAGATATATTTTAAGAATGAATTGTGCCACATTTAGTTTAAAAAATATAATAGTATATACAAAATCTGCCTTAGGAAAAACCACTTGAACAGATCATAGATATGAGCACCATTCTCAGTGACCTCATAGAGCAGTGACTAAACTACTGGCAACCCATTTTATCCTTTTAGACTTCATATTTAAATCAGCATACAGAGTATTAGATCTCTTACGTCATTCTTAACCAGGTGTGTTTAGTAAGCTCTCTGTCCCTCTCATCTCCTCCCTTCTTCTGCGACCCTGATCCTCCCTCATAGCTCCCACTCCAGTCCCTTTGGCCTCTGCATGACCTGTGCCCACCCTCAGACCTTCTTACTACCAATGTTTATGGTCCTTTAGTCTCTTGGTATTTGTTGCGCATGACCTATATCTATACACATACCCAGGCCACCTCACACCACATGTTTACATACACATATATTATAGTCCATGATTCGCATGTGAGACACAACATAGTTTTTTCTTTTTGAGTTTGAGTCACCTCAGTTACTATTATACTTTCTAAGTCTCCATTTTCCTTCAGATTCCGTGACTTCACTTTTCTTTCCAGCTGAGTAATACTCCATTGTGTACATGTACTGCTTTGTCTTAATCCCTTTGACTTCTAGGATGTGCTGTTTCCTTGCTATTATGAGTGGAATAACAATAAATAAAGATGTGTAAGGACTTTGTGCTAGGATATGGGAGTAGCCACACAGTAATTATATTTTTAATCGTTTTGAGGAACCTCCACCTCAAGTCCATAGTGTCTGTGTTGAGTCCCACTCCATCAGGATGAACTAAGGTTTCTCTTTCAGGAGCCTTGCCATGGTGTTTGTCAGAATTCTAGGTGATAGCCATTCTCACTAGAGGGAGAGGTCTCTCGGGGTAATTTTAAATCACTTCCCCTGGTGACTAGGGATTTTGGACATTTTAAAAATATTTACTGGCCACTTGTGTTCCTTCTTTTGAGAATTCACTAGCCCATTTGTTGATAGCAGGAGTTTGGGGGGAGTTGTTTTGTCTTTTGAGGGATGTCATGGTTTAATTTTTGCAGTTCTTTATAAACTCTGAGTATCAGGCCCTTTGGTCTGTAGCATTGCTGTCTTATTCCCAGGTCCTCTGTCCTTTTCCGTGGGCTGGCCTTTCCATAGCCCTGGATACGGCTGTCATTAGCAGGCCATCCTCAGCTGTGCTCTTTCCATCGAGGGTCACTTTGGTCACTTCTCCTGGTTGTCTTAGGTTCTCTTTTCCTGTGCTCTCAAACATGACCTAAAGCAGCCTGACGAGGAAAGGCTTATTCCCTACCACATGTTCAAGTCATGGCCCATCCCTAGGGAGGTCAGAGGAGGGAGTGAAGCCATGAGAGAGTGCTAAGTGATAGTTTGCTCTTCTAGCTTGCTCAGCTTGCTTTCTTATAGCACCTAGGACCACCAACTAGTCCAGAGTCCAACTGTACCACATAGTAAGCTGGGCCCACCCTCATCGATCATCAGTCAAGATCAGGCACCACGCACATGCCTATAGACCAGTCTGATGGAGGTGTCTTCTCAGTTCAGGTTCTACTTTCCAAAACGGCTCTAGTTTGTGTCAAGTTGATGTAAAACTAGCCAGTACAATTGACCTTTTGTGAGGTTAGCATACTAACACATGGCATTCAACTAGAATCTTTTTTTTTTTCAATTTGGCTTCAAGACAGTATAACATATTACAATATGAAACATCACAACTTTTCAAAAGTCCTACAGCCCTTCAAAATTTAAACACTTTAAAAATTCAGTTTCTTTAAAATGTCCAAAGTCTTTTTCTGTGTTCAAAATTTCTATAAAATACCCAAAGTTTCTCTAAAATATCCAAGTATAAAATATTCTAAGTCTTTCTAAATTCTAAGGTCTTTTGACTGCAGACTCCTATACAATCAAAAACAAGTCACATGCTTTCTTAATCAAAGAGGGGAGAGCCACAACACAGTCACAGTCAGCCAGTACAACACTGAAGTCTGTCAGTATCAGAAGCTCCAGGGCTCATCCCTCAGAATGTCCTGGGCCCCTCTGAAAGGCTCTTCTCAGCTCTGCCACTGTTGGCTCACACAGCTTGTCTCCTAGATCCAGGCCAGCTCTATTCTGCACTGGCTGCTGTGCTTGGCAGCTGTCCTATGGTACTCACATCTCCAAAATGTCGGGTCTCCAGTGCAGTATGGCTGCCAGCTTACAGTAACCTCTGATGGCCTCCCCTCAGGAACTCTGAGCCCTTTAAGCGTGTGGCTTCTATTGAAACTGAGGTTGTACCTTCACCAGTGGCCTCTCCTGAATGTTCTAGCCCCCGCCACACAGGCAGTGCCAAGTTTCATGTCTTCATTACTTTAGAACAGGTGCTGTCTAGGAACTCTTACACAGTACTGCGTACAGCTGCCAGCAAGGTACCACCTTGGCCAGCTCTGATCTATACTTTTTGTGTGCTGATCCTGAAGAAACACTTCCCTCAGTGATGCTGGTCTCTCCTTTAATAATTGCTAATTTATCAGTTCTAGCTAACCAATATTGATTGTCCCAACAAAGCAAAGTGTCTTGGAAATCACAACAAATTCTTCATCCATGGCTGACTAGAACCACGTATCCTTCATCTAAAGTATCACTCAGATGGCCAGGTGGCTTCCTCCGAAAGACCACAAGGCAGGTCTCCATGAGCCGCACTGCTCTTGGTATCTGCGTCAACATAGCTCTCACAAAGCAGCCCACTGAGCTCTGAGCACTCAGTGGCTTTCCCAGCACAAAGAATAGGATTCCAACACAGTCTGTCCCAAAATACAGTTAGGTCTGCCACACACCTAGGGCCAACGCAGTCTGACTTAGGGTTTCTGTTGTGACTAGGATTCCAACACAATCTGTCCCAAAATACATAGTTAGGTCTGCCATACACCTAGCGCCAACTTAGTCTGACTAGGGTTCTGTTGTGACTAAACCCTGTGACCTAAAACAGTGTGGCAGAGGAAACAGTTTATTGAACCTTACTGCTTATAGTCATCTTCTAGAAGAGTCAGGGTGGGAACTCAAACCTGGCCACATGAACCAAAGCAGTACCCATGCAAGAGTACTGGTGACTGGCTTGCTCTCCTCACAGAGTGTTCAGTCTGAACTGTATGCAGCATCTCAGACCATAAGCCCAGATGTCTAACTGCCTGAAGTGAGCTGAGCCCACCCATAGCAATCATCAAAAATTACCCCACAAGCTTTCTATGGGCCAGTGTAGTGTGGATATTTTCTCAGTTGGTGTTACCTCTTCCCAAGTGACTCTAATGTGTCAAGTTGACATAAAACCAACCAGAAAGATAGTCTATTGTAGTTCTATATGAGTTCTTGGATTTCATTGTAATAGTTCTGTGAAGAATGACATCAGAATCCTGATGGGAATTGTAGTCAATCTGTAGATGACTACTGGTAGTGGAGTTATTTTCATGATATTAATTCATGGCATTTTCCAATCAAGACCATAAAAATTCTTTGTGTTTATCTACTCTCTTAGTTAGGGTTTCTATTGCGATGAAGAAACAGTATGACCAAACTCTTATAAAGGAAAACATTTAATTGGGGCTGACTTACACTTTCAGAGGTCTAGTCTGTTATCATGGTGTTAAGCATGGCAGTCCAGGCAGACATGGTATTGGAGAAAGAACTAAGAGTTCTTCATCCTGATCCTCAGGCACAGAAGGGACCTCGAGCCACTCTGGGTGGAGCTTGAGCACAAGAGACCTCAAACCCTCCCTCCCCCTGACACACTTCCTCCAACAAGGCTACACCTCCTACTAGTGCCAAGCCCATGGGCCAGACACTCAAACATATGAATCTGTAGGGGCCACACTTGTTCAAACCACCATGTCTAGCATATTTTTTCTTTCATTCTTTCCAGCATTTTCAGTGTAAAGGTCTTTCATTTCCTTAATTGGGTTTATTTTTAGCTCCTTCTTGGAGGATATTTCTAATTTCTTTTTTTTTTCTTTATTAACTTGAGTATTTCGTATTTATATTTCTTTTTTTCCTTTTTTTCTTTATTAACTTGAGTATTTCTTATTTACATTTCGAATGTTATTCCCCTTCCTGGTTTCTCCCTACCCTCTCCCCTTCCTCTTCTATAGGGGTGCTCCCCTTCCCATCCTCCACCATTACCGCCCTCCCCCCAACAATCACATTCACTGAGGGTTCAGTCTTAGCAGGACCAAGGGCTTCCCCTTCCACTGGTGCTCTTACTAGGATATTCATTGCTACCTATGAGGTCAGAGTCCAGGGTCAGTCCATGTATAGTCTTTGGGTAGTGGCTTAGTCCCTGGAAGCTCTGGTTCATTGGCATTGTTGTTCATATGGGGTCTCAAGCCCCTTCAAGCTCTTCCAGTCCTTTCTCTGATTCCTTCAACGGGGGTCCCGTTCTCAGTTCAGTGGATTGCTGCTGGCATTCGCCTATGTATTTGCCATATTCTGGCTGTGTCTCTCAGGAGAGATCTACATCCGGTTCCTGTCGGCCTGCACTTCTTTGCTTCATCCATCTTGTCTAATTGGGTGGCTGTATATGTATGGGCCATATGTGGGGCAGGCTCTGAATGGGTGTTCCTTCTGCCTCTATTTTAAACTTTGCCTCCCTATTCCCTGCCAAGGGTATTCTTGATCCCCTTTTAAAGAAAGAGAGAAGCATTCACATTTTGATCATCCGTCTTAAGTTTCATATGTTCTATGCATCTAGGGTAATTCAAGCATTTGGGCTAATAGCCACTTATTAATGAGTACATACCATGTGTGTTTTTCTGTGATTGGGTTACCTCACTCAGGATGATATTTTCCAGTTCCCTCCATTTGCCTATGAATTTCATAAAGTCATTGTTTTTGATAGCTGAGTAATATTCCATTGTGTAGATGTACCACATTTTCTGTATCCATTCCTCTGTTGAAGGGCATCTGGGTTCTTTCCAGCTTCTAGCTATTATAAATAAGGCTGCTATGAACATAGCAGAGCACATGTCTTTTTTATATGTTGGGGCATCTTTTGGGTATATGCCCAAGAGAGGTATAGCTGGGTCTTCAGGTAGTTCAATGTCCAGTTTTCTGAGGAACCTCCAGACTGATTTCCAGAATGGTTGTACCAGTCTGCAATCCCACCAACAATGGAGGAGTGTTCCTCTTTCTCCACATCCTCACCAGCATTTGCTGTCACCTGAGTTTTTGATCTTAGCCATTCTCACTGGTGTGAGGTGAAATCTCAGGGTTGTTTTGATTTGCATTTCCCTTATGACTAAATATGTTGAACATTTCTTTAGGTGTTTCTCAGCCATATGGCATTCCTCAGCTGCGGATTCTTTGTTTAGCTCTGAACCCCATTTTTTAATAGGGTTATTTGTCTCCCTGCGGTCTAACTTCTTGAGTTCTTTGTATATTTTGGATATAAGGCCTCTATCTGTTGTAGGATTGGTAAAGATCTTTTCCCAATCTGTTGGTTGCCATTTTGTCCTAACCACAGTGTCCTTTGCCTTACAGAAGCTTTGCAGTTTTCTGAGATCCCATTTGTCGATTCTTGATCTTAGAGCATAAGCCATTGGTGTTTAGTTCAGGAAATTTTCCCCAGTGCCCATGTGTTCGACATCCTTCCCCACTTTTTCTTCTATTAGTTTGAGTGTATCTGGTTTGATGTGGAGGTCCTTTATCCACTTGGACTTAAGCTTTGTACAGGGTGATAAGCATGGATCCATCTGCATTCTTCTACATGTTGACCTCCAGTTGAACCAGCACCATTTGCTGAAAATGCTATCTTTTTTCCATTGGATGGTTTTGGCTCCTTTGTCAAAAATCAAATAACCATAGGTGTGTGGGTTCATTTCTGGGTCTTCAATTCTATTCCATTGGTTTATCTGTCTGTCTCTGTACCAATACCATGCAGTTTTTATCACTATTGCTCTGTAATACTGCTTGAGTTCAGGGATAGTGATTCCCCCTGAAGTCCTTTTATTGTTGAGGATAGTTTTAGCTATCCTGGGTTTTTTGTTATTCCAGATGAATTTGCAAATTGTTCTGTCTAACTCTCTGAAGAATTGGATTGGTATTTTGATGGGGATTGCATTGAATCTGTAGATCGCTTTTGGTAAAATGGCCATTTTTACTATATTAATCCTGCCAATCCATGAGCATGGGAGATCTTTCCATCTTCTGAGGTCTTCTTCAATTTCTTTCTTCAGAGGCTTGAAGTTCTTATTGTACAGATCTTTTACTTGCTTGGTTAAAGTCACACCGAGGTACTTTATATTATTTGGGAATATTATGAAGAGTGTCATTTCCCTAAGGGCGTTCATGGTCATACATATGAAGGCTAGTGATTATTGATTTTGTGTCCTAACACTCCACTTAAAAAAGTGTTTCTTAGATCTGAAAGTTTCCTAGTTGATTCTGTAGGATCTTTTAAGTATGGATAGGACTAGTTTAACGTATCCCTTTCTTATTTTTGTTCCTCGTGTAACTTCTTCTCATCTTAATATTATGGCTAAGACATACAGCAATATATAGAGTAAGAGAGTGAAAGTGTCCCTTCCTGTTTTCAGGGAAAATCATATCAGTAATCTTTCCTTTTGGTGTAATATTTGTTAAAGGTTCATTATAGGTAGCCTTAACGTAGGGCTTTTACCCCTTTTTGTCAGTTTAGCTAAGGGTTTGCAGTACTACTGACTTTTCAGAGGACTGACATCTTTGGTTTTGCATGTTCTTATAATCTCTAATTCATTTCTTTCAATCTTTACTATCTCTTGCCATCTGCTGGGTTTGAGATTGGCTTCTTATTCTAGAATTTTGAGTACATTATTAGGATATTTGAGATGTCTCCTTTTTTTTTTTTTTAAATATAAGCCCCTAGATCTATAAACTTCCCTTTTAGGACTGCCTTGGCTCTGTAGCAAGGGGTGATAGATTGTACTGTCGTTTGACTGTAAGAAGTTTTATTTCCTCTCAGATTTCTTCAGTGATCCATTATTCCTTGTATCAATGTCAGTAAGTAGATAACTCTGAAGTACACTGTTCAGTCTCTTCAATAGTTTGTATCGTGTGGAGTTTTTCTTGTTGTGTCTTCCTTCTACACAAGGGTGTCCTGAGGCCACACCAGAGCCACATGGACATACAAGGGAGTGTGCTTGGAAGATGAGTGATATTGGGCAGATAAACACACTGATTAGTTGCAAAAGAAAATAAATGTCAAGAATAAATGCCACTCTTCTTACTGTTGGATAAGATACTGACAATCCTAGACAAGAGGGAAAAAAATAATCCAAGTTATCAGATTGGAATTTGACTGTTGAATGGATAATATACAGTGAATTTTTTGCACATGTATGTACAGAGTATGGATTTATTGTGCACAAACATAGGTTGGTGAGCTAGTTTTAACAAGAGACCTTGTCTCAAAATATAAGGTGGAGAGCAATTGAAGAAGGCATCACACACACACACACACACACACACACACACACACACACACACACACACTTCTGTATCTGTGTGAGTGGTTGTACTGTATATTTGTGTTTGTGTGTGTATGGAGTTAGAGGTTGATATCAGCTGTCTTCCTCAACTGCTCTTTACCTTATAAATATACCATACAACTACTCACATAGTACACATGCACACATATACACGTACACCAAACTCACAGAAGGAATATGACTGACAGACTATGCACTGTCACAGACTGAGTAAAATAGGGGTTCATAAGTAGGAAGTAAGTAGATAAATGGGTTTAGCTTCCTTACACTAACTGCCAGCCAGTGAACAGAGAGGCAGTGGAGTATCTCCATATGACTATCTCAGTGGTTAGGGATTAGTAATGAAGCTAACAGAGGAGTGGGGGATAAGGAATGAGATGCTGATAATATTATATTAGTTCTGATAATAAAACGTTCAGTTGCAACTGCTGGGGATGATGATCTTACGATGTAGAAATCTGGCAAGTACAAACACAGATGAGAAACAAAGGTTATGGTCAAAGGTAAGGGTCAGTTGACATCTTGTAACCTCAGACATGGTACTCAGAGCATCATAGCCCCCTTGTGATATTCCTTCCAATTAAGAAAACATGATCGATCTGAGTCCAGATGATGAAAAGAACATCTGAGTGACCATGTAAAGCACAAGGCTTATTCTTACAACCATTGATGGATGATATGTAACACTCGGTATCAGAGACATCCATAAAATACAACGCTTATTCTTCTTACAACCTTTGAGGGAGTGATAGACAAGGATTGGCATGGACAGGGAAAAGGGCAGTTATTTCTGCTTAGAAAAGCAGAAAGAGTCATGAAGCTAAAGGCAGCACATGTTTCATGCTGGTATTGGAAAGAAATGGGAGAAATGACAAAGCTTAGGCCAGCTTTGTAGCCCGCGTGGAGGTACTGCTGCATCTGGATGATTTCCTGACTTGAAATATTCAGACACCGAGGCTTGATATCCGCACTTGCTCTCCAAAGCTCTCAGAGAAGATTAGTGACGTGGGGGATGCCAGTACAGAGGTTAGCATAGACTCTGAGGACTCTGGGTTGGCGTCTGTGAGAGCGCTTCATGAGGAACTTGTACATTTTAAGATTTGTTCCAAGAGAAAGTAAGAGGTTGATCCCAAACAGATCTCAAAGATGTCAGTTGTTAGAAAGAGAGATGATTTTAGTTTAGTTTTGTCTTTTTTTAATAGTTGGCATTTTATATCACTAATTAAAAGCATGAATAGAGAAAGCCCTTAAGTTTGGTATGGGTGGAAGTTAGTATGTGAGTGCACTGTACTAACACAGGGATGGCACCAGCAGACAGACTAACGTATACAGGGTGGAGTTAGAAGGCCCTGCGCAGAGGACCGTGGGAAGCTAAGGAGTGCTGAGGGTTCCCCAGGAAGAGCACACCAATCAACCATCCTAAACTAAGTGGTCAACACTGAAAACATACTTACAGGTAACACTGTGTAAACTGAGCAGCTTATATTTATGTATTTAGGAATACATAATTAATTTAGAAATAATTATATCCCATATATATGTATATATACACACACATATACATATACACCACATGTATACATCACATACATGTGTGTATATATATATACACACACACATGTCAAGTGTAATTATTTCTAAATTAATTGTATACACATCATGTATGTTGTGTGTGTGGTGTGTATGTATGTGTAAAACAATTACTGAAAATAGAGTCCATGAATTTGAAAGAGAGGAAGGAAAGGTATATGAGGGAGTTTGGAGGGAGGAAAGGGAAGGGGGAAATGATATAATTATATTATGTTCTCAGAAAACATAAGAAATGATTTTTAAACAGCTTTGGAATACCCTTACAAGTGTGTGCTCAGCAAGTGTACATTGGCTGTACTTTCAAACAACAAATCCAAGACTGAAAACAAGTGATGGGGAACGAGAGTCCTTTGCTACGTGCCATGATAACAGTTAAGGAGACTCCAGTTTTGGGTGCAGAGCTGTTAGATTTCTTTTTAAAATATTTGAATATTTAATTTAATAATATTTTCTAGTTAAGTTTAATTAGAGGGTCTTTATAGAAAGGTATTTCAGTATCCTTTATAAATTGAATTAAGATTTGAAGATGCCATTGTACTTGTAAGGAAGAAATAGGATGGTTTACTGTATACTGTTTCCAAATATTTTTATACAGGATGGAATGAAGCAGAATTTCTCCTCCTTCTTCCTTTCTTTACTTTTTCTTTTTCTTCTTTTTTTTTTTGAGACAGTTTTTGTTTTGTTTTGTTTTGTTTTGTTTTGTTTTTTTGTAGCCTTGGCTATCCATGAACTTAGTCTGTAGACCAGGCTGACCTTGAACTCAGAGATTTACTTGCATTTGCCTCCCACCACACATGGCTCTCTATCTATATCAGTCTGTCTGTCTGTCTGTCTGTCTATCTATCTATCTATCTATCCATCCATCCATCCATCCAAGGTCTCTTTAGGCCATCTGAAACTAGCTCCACACACCAGGCTGGCCTTGAACTCACAGAGATCTGACTGAAGGTTTGCCACACCACTGTCAGCCAAAACCAGAATGTCTTTTACAACAGAAATCTTGTGTTAATGCTGAATGGGAAGTCAAAAGTTCTTGGGAGACTCAGATGCATTTTATAGTTGAAGAAACTTAAAGAGGGGAAATGTTAAAGCACATGTTTTATAAGTACTTACAATGTTACTTTTTATTTCTGTTTTTCTAAATTGCTAGGCACTTGGAGGTGTCCCAGGAAGTCAGCCATTACTCCCCAGTGGAATGGACCCAACACGACAACAAGGTAATTAAAGTAAAAGTGAAACTGATTTGCTGGACTAGTGAGGAAACTCATTAAGAACTTGATCGATATAAATATTCCATGATTTCATCAGCTTTATTTTCATAGCAACATGACTAAATGGTTTGTATTTCTAGCTAACTCTAGCTTATGGACAATGACAGAGCAGAGGTGCCGACATGAGAGACAGAGTATAAAGTGTCTAAAGCCTGTGACGCCTTGGACAAGTAGGAAGTTAAGTGATTACAGTCACCAGCCCTTTCCTTTTTCAGATGAGGACTCCGTAGACGTAAAGGGAGGCACACAGAGTAACAAGTGACTTCATTCGTTCAGCAGCCCCAGTAGCCCGCTCCTGCCTGGGCGATATGTAGGTGCCATGGATAGCTAAGGCTGTATTCCAGGACATAATTGTCTAAAGAAACAGGAGCAAAGGCTGTAGCAGAAAACTTTAGCTAAGAACCATAAAGAGTAGCTGATAGCCAGAGCTGGAAACGATGATTACAAAAGCCCGAGCTGGTGGCATTGCTCAGGTCCGCCATGGTCCAGCCTCCAGCTTACTGCTCATAGCTGCTCTGTGGCTAATCACTTCCTACTTCCCTCAGGACATCCAAATATGGGTGGACCGATGCAGAGAATGACTCCCCCAAGAGGAATGGTGCCCTTAGGACCACAGGTAAGGACCATCAACCTGGAAGTGAGACACTGGGGTGCCGCCTCCTGATGAGACAGATGTGTTTGCTGGGTTTTAGCATATGCACTGAAGTGCTGACAGACCTTGGGGCTGATGGCATTGGACACATAGATCTTATGTAAAATTCCAAAAGAAAAGGCACACTAAAAGAAAACATGAATACTTCCTTTGCAAAATCAGATAGTTTATTTTTTCTATTTGTATTAGCAGTATCTTTTTATCTATTTCTATTAACATGGAGGAAATAAAGCACCTTGGTAAAATTTACTTCAGAAACTATAAATACTAACAATAACCTAAAAGGTTACACCATACAAAAAGGGATTAAAGAAAATTAATTATAAATAGCATGCATTTAAACAAAAGCAAGTGCTCATGACAGGAAGGAGAGAAAGTCGACGTGAGACCATTTACAATGGCAGGAGTCTCATAACAGTCACTGATATCAAACCTGCCAGGTAAAATGCATACATCAAAAAGGATAAACTGAAAGATAATGAAAAGTAATTCCTAAAACAGACATTTTACTGTGTAGCTGCCACCTGAGGGTAAACTGCCCCATTTCTTTATACCTGTAGTATAGACATAGGCTCTGGAATGGTATTTGTAGCCTTATGCACAGACAGACAGACAGTCTCACACACGCACGCACGCACGCACGCACGCACATACACATTTTGTCTTGAGTCAGGGTCTCCACTATGTACTCTGACTGACCTGGAACTAATTCTGTAGACTGACTTCGAACTTTGCCTTTCCCTAGAGTGCTAGGATAAAGTCTTGTGCTACTGATTGGTCCCCATAACTTTTCTATAAATGTCACTTCTGTGGTTTTTGACCTTAAGGTATGTGTAATGAAGTGAGATAGTCATTTCTGGGAACAACGTAAGTGTGAAACAAAGAAATATACTTAGCGTAATGAATCTTGAGTCCTCTGGTGCACACAGACAGAGTGACTGTGTGGTCAATGTGTATCTGTGGCTGAAGACAGGAATGCCTACCCCAAGCCAAGGCATATTTATAATCTGTTTCCATCTACGGAAGCAGAAAGTGATTTTAAATATGCTTCCAACAGAAAGGCAAAATTATTTATTTCATCAGAAAAATATCTTCTGATACTATATTCGAAATAACTTTCTCCTTTATTTCTCTGAGTTATGTAGCTAACTTGTGTCCTTAATATCAACAAGTTCCATGGGATTAATGGGAAAAGCCACTTAAATTACAGAGCTATTTCAGTTTTGAAGTGTAAGTAAGCTACATACAAGGGACATTTAAAAATCAGATAGTTGGGGTAGATAAATGTCAACAGGTTCCATACATCTAAATAAACCTAAAATGTGGAATTCTGCTTACTACAGGATAAAACTTCCTCATAATTAAGTTGTCCAGTCAAGGAAAGACATGTCAAAGTCTCCAAGCAGACAGTCTGAATGCCATTTTGTGAGGAACATTGCATCAGAGGAGAGATTAGCCCAGGTGGAATCGTACTAGTGCCATGAGTTTTAGGTGAAAGAGCTCATCCCTTTCTGTCCTGGTGAGACCACACCACTTAGAAAGGGTACTCTCTTTTTCTTCTTGGTTACTTTGTGATTTAGAATATTGTTCACAAAGTGAAAATATTTTATATCTCTAAACCATGTATTATAGTAGATAACCGCTTGCTTCCTATGACAATTCAGATTAATTAGCTCATCATTTATTGAAGGCCTACTGTGTATCAGACATTCGACTTGACTGTTGAGTATAACAAGGTTAATGAAATAGGATTTCAGTCTTCAAGATGCATACTACTGAGCGCGAAATATAGCTGCATTACTAAAAGCCTAGAAAACGAAGTGTGTCCCCTGATGTAATTATTCAAGGAGTAATCATTTGAGCAGAGAAGTGAGGCTTTAGAGTTGAAACCTGGGGCATGAGGGGTTCAGTTACATTTTATTAGCATCCATGAATAAAACTAACAGTTACAGTTTTTAAGTAGCAAGTGCCATGTTTTATGTTTTAATTCATCAAACACTCTGGTAATTTATATCTCATTTATTCTAACAAAAGTCTACATGGAAATTAATAGTATTGCCATACAGGTAAGGAAATAGGTCAAGAGAATCGGTGGCTCATATAAAAGAGTTGCTCCTATGGCATACACCTGTATTTCCTGAACTCCAGAGGCTGAAGCAGGACAATCTCAAACCCAAGGCCAACTGGACTATGTAGGAAGACCCTGTGTCACAAAGGCAGAGTGTTGGAGAGGCCGTGAAGCTATAGCAGTAGAGATACAAGCTCCAAGGAATGTCTGTGGAATGTTCAATTTCCTAAAACTCACAGATGAAGAGAAAAGTGCAGACTTGCTGTGAGGTGTCCATGCCCCATTTCACCTCAGGCATGTGACGCTCAGTCCTTATTAGCTGCTCGTTTAACCGCAGACAGTGTGGTTAGAGTGAGTCCCTACTGCTTACACACCTGAGTGTAAAGCATATCTCCTGATCTTGAACGCAAATAATAACAGGAGGGGCACCAGGCGGGAGACTGACTGACATCATTGTCCAAAATGCCATTCTACCTAGAGTTG
Organism: Rattus rattus; assembly: GCF_011064425.1. NCBI lineage: Eukaryota > Metazoa > Chordata > Mammalia > Rodentia > Muridae > Rattus > Rattus rattus. The sequence continues at coordinate 204,562,808 of NC_046156.1, read as the reverse complement.
AGGGACTTTCTCATTGACTCACTTCCTTGTCCTCTTACCACCACCTCCAAATGTCCCTATAGGATGAGTTAACATGGCTATGAAAGTGTAGCGTCTTTACTTTGGAAAGCCCAGGAGGCTCGGGATAGAACTGGGAAATGTTAAAAATGTAGGAAATGAAAGCAGAAAGGGTAGGCTGGGCTGGGCTGTGAAGACCTTATGGGGACACGTTGAGGAGTTTGGGCTTATTTGAAAAGTAATGTGGGTCATTTAACTTTTACGTGACTTGGGTAATACTGTGATTTAGAGAACGTGCCTGCAGAAGTATACAGAATCAACCATGGAGAAAGCCCAGTTAAGGTAACGCAGTACCCTTCCCACTAGGAAGCAGAACAGCATGCCGGGCATTACTACAGCAGTCAGCAGACTCTGCACATGACCAATAGGGCGTTTTTAAAGAGGAAAGCCATGAAAGAAATGTCTGGAAACTTCTAGCATGAGCTGTTATGTAGTAGGTGATGCTAAGGGACTGTGAAAGAGTAAACATAAAGAACTTCAGCCACAGCATATGACAGTGTTCTCCTGTGTGTGCCCAGCATGGACAGCAGCCAGGCAGAAGCAGCACTGTCAGCCCGAGTATAGTCTAGGAGCTCGGTGAGACATGATAGAGGAGGGTCGGGATCCTAAGGAATAGCAGTGTTTGCACAGACCGTAAGGGATAAGTTACATGAATGCACATTTATTGAAAATAATACTGTAGCTAAAACTTGAAGAAAAGCAACGTTAAAACTGGTCAAAACTGAAGAAGCCAGCAATGTAGCTGGAACAGAACAGTGAAAAGAAGATTGGCATCAGGAAACCAAATGTGAAAGTCACTGACTGTGTCAAATGTACTAATATGGTAACCGGAAAAGTCACATTTGACAACTGTTGTCAGCTAACATGAAGTACGATGTGCAGATAAAGCCTCTGAGCTGCCTTTCTTCCCCTTTAGTGCACTCAGTAGGTTCTGACTGAGTTATGGGGTCACATAAGCCATGCGTGAGTATCTCCTGTATGCTTCAGTTTTCAGATAGTTGGGTTTGCGAAGAGTGCGTTTCCATGGTGGATATCTTACTTTGAATAGAGGCTTACTTATGCTCAGCATTCTTGGGTTGGGTTTACCTGTTGTATTTCTTTTCAGACTTCATGAAACTGTTCTAATCTAATAGTTTCAAACCCGTTGGATTAATAATTTATCTAAAAACAGAATTTTGGATTTATGAGATATTTATTTGAAAAAGTAACTAATTTACAGATATTAGATAATTAATAAAATATGCTAAATGTTATAATTTGATCATGCCTTGATCATTCAACATGATCCAATGATTTTCTGTATTCATAGAACTTTTAAATGGCATTGACCAAAGTAGTTGTGTTAAAATAGAAGCAAAAAAATACAAGAGTGGACCCTTCAGAGAATGATACACAGGCCTTATCCAGTCAGCACTTGCGTAGGGAAATCATTAACCTGCTCTCCTTTCTTTCCCCCCTCCTCTTTGGTTTTGTTTTTTTGTTTTGTGGTAGTCTGACCCTTGGTTATCATTACAGAACTATGGAGGTGCAATGAGACCCCCACTGAATGCTTTAGGTGGCCCCGGAATGCCTGGAATGAACATGTAAGCAATGCTTATTACTCTGTCTGCTGACTGTTCTGTCTTCTGAAGTTACGTGAGCTGTTAGCAGCTTCAGTGCACAGTGTCTTTACTGTATGAAGTGACCTACACGGGAGTGCGGTCTCGCTTCATCTTCATGCCTTCCTATCAGGTTTCTCTTCCAATGCAACTTTCAGTTGTTTTTGTTTTTTAGGTACCATAATCCCCAACATTCAGCCTGTTGCTTTTTAATAATTATGTATTGATTTCATAAAGATTTATATAAACACTAAGAAGGGATGCAGACACCTGAACTATGTACTGACTCTACAGAAGTTGATACTTGATAAGTTTTCTGTCCTAGCCGACAGTGCAGTTAAGAGGTCCCCCCAAAATATGTCTGTGTTTGTGTCATGGGGCCACTTTCAGCACAAAAGAATTTTCTGTGTTAAAGAACATAGCACGGGGCTGATTCTCTTTGAAAACCCAATGTGTACCTGGGTGAGGATCAAACTGCACATGTTTGTTTTCCAGTCACAAAAGAGTAGTTTGTTTCTGTTGCAGTGCAATTTGCTAAGGAATTTTTATTTCTTTTGCATTCTCCAACCTTCCCTCAAAGCCTGTCTGTATACAGTAGATCGTGTTAATGGTTTTATGAATTCACCAGAGGACCAGACCCGCCGAGGTGATGTAGCCTCAGGAGACACATCAGAAGTGACTAGTGTGCTCCATGCAGGCCTGTGAGTCTTCTCAACCTCACTTCCCATCTGCCTGCTTTTAGCTCCTTACATATTAAATGAAACAACCCTGCTATCATCTAGTGGCATGAGACACACTGTGAAATAAGCTCTTTTGATGTATGCAGGGTTTTTTTAAGCTTCTGAAACCATTTTCATAGGATGCAATTTTTACTAAAACTGAAAATAGGTTAATAAGTAGATACCAGGCAGACTCAAAACTAACAGAACAGGGAGAAAAGTAGGTCAAATTTTCCTACAACATCCTTTTACTTTTGTAATAAAAATGGACAGACATGAAGTCTGCTCTTGTTGGACTCCTCAAAGGCTCGCCCTTTTATTATGGCTGCTACAGAAGGATTGACTGATATTTTGTGCTCATGTCAAAGCTGGAGCTCTTACCAGTAAGACAGAAAATATATGCAACGTAAGTTAGATTCTCAAGTTAAAAGTCAATATATTTTATGAAATTTGAATGTTATGATCAACCAGGTTGTAACAGCTGATAAGAACATATCTAATACAGTTTGGTATAGTACTTGGCTTTAAGTAAGCTCTTTAATCAACTCGAAAACTTTATTTTCATATGAATTGAGAGACTCAAATAAGTACCAAAATTATCTAGTTTCTTCCCATATATGCGCTGATGTATTCACATGTGAATATTCTTTAATTCCATGTACTGTAAAAACTAAAAATATGGCTGAAGCTCATAGTAGGATTTGGGGGGGGTGCTATTTGGACTTCTTAAGTAGTCTTGATAATTCCTCTTATAGAATGTTTTATAGCTCTTAAAGAGAATGAAATCATACAAGCTTATTCCCAGTTTTTGTTACTATTCCCTTCTATTTTAGAGTCTTCTGGTTTTTTTTTTTTCAATTTTAGTAAACTAGGATTCTGTCAGAGACAATGAAAAAATACATATATATATTTAGGCATAATAAATATTTTTCTCTAGCATGGAAACTGTAATTAATGAAGTTCTAATCAGAAAGGGCAATCATCGCATTGCCGTTACCCCCAGAAAATCAAGGGTGGACTAAAACAGAGATATACACAGTACCTTCATTATATTTGTAAATTGAATTAAAATTCACATCATTACTTAACAATCTTTAATCATGTCACCCCACCCCCAAATTTTCAAATAGAATCTAAGGCTTTCTTTATGCCATTTAAAAAGGAAAACAAGAAAGAAAACCCTGTTGGACACTTAAAATTGGAAGATAAAGTGTGGTGTTCTCTACTTGCCACTCCTTTTTTACCATGACAGTGGAACACAGTGGAAAGGCCAGCCTGGGCACCAACGGGTGGAATACTGTGTTCTCGCCTGCCACCACAGCTTTCATAACTAAAGCATCCCCAACAAAAAATAACTTCATTAATGAAAGTTCATAAACTGAAAATTGGTCATCTGGAAGAAGCTTGCAGTGGTGGGACTCAGGACAAACCACACAGCTCAGTGGCATGCAGAGTAGACACCCCTATAACACATTTACAAGTAAACACCCAACATGGAGTGGCTTAAAGTAAAATTTACAAACTGTGGCCCAAATGTGAATATTCTCAAATACGTTACAGATCACCCTGAGAGGACATGCCAGTGGCAGAGTGCTCGTGAAGTGAGTAGTGGGCAGGCTTCCACAAGCGCCAGGCCTGCTCCTTGCATGGAGCATTGTGCCTTAGCCTCGCCACCCTGCTGTTCACAGAACATGGCTCTGCAAGGACCCAAACGGTTATTTAGGAGAGAGATTTTCATAGGAGATTCATCTTCTTGGTAGTCATGATTCCTAGGGTCCATCCAAATAGATGCTTACCAAAAATACGATCATCTTCTACGTTCCCTTTTTCTCTTTGCCTTTAAACAGGGCTCATCTGCCTAACTTTCATTCAAAATAATGTTTGTGAAACACTACCTCAGCCTCAGAGCGAGTGGAGATTACTTGCTTGCTCAGTTGTTCTCTAAAACCACTGGTTTGAAATACCTGTAGGATCTTTTAGTGTGTTTAAATAAGTTCAAATATAATTTCCTACAATATTAAAATGAAATTTAATATGAAATGCAGTATTCTGGAACTAGATTAATATAAGCAATTGAAATGATTCTCTTTATAATAAATATAACATTTAACTGATGTTATTGAATTTATTTATTTATTTATTTATTTATTTATTTTTTTTTTTTTTTGAGAAAGGATTTCTCTGTGTAACCCTTGCTGTCCTGGAACTCACTTTGTAGACCAGGCTGGATGGTCATATACCATTGCACCTGGCCAAAAAAAAAAAAAAAAAAAAAAAAAAAAAAAAGAAAGAATTTGTTTTATTTAATTAAATTAAAATTCTGACTTTTAATTTAGCTTCTTATTTAATATTAGGCATATTTTAACACGGATATTCTTTTTTAAGACAGTTTTTTTAGATTTTTAAAAAAGATTTATTTGTGTGTGTGTGTGTGTGTGTGTGTATGAATACATTGTTGCTATATCTTCAGCCACACCAGAAGAGGGCATTTGATCAGATGGTCGTGAGCCACCATGTGGGTGCTGGGATTTGAACTCAGAACCTCTGGAAGAGCAGTCAGTGTTCTTAACCGCTGGGCCATCTCTCCAGCCCTGTTAGACATATTTTACATTAAACATTTTATATATCTTATTCATAAGTTCTTTTTTTTTTTTTTTTTTTTTTTGGTTCTTTTTTTCGGAGCTGGGGACCGAACCCAGGGCCTTATGCTTCCCCTAGGCAAGCGCTCTACCACTGAGCTAAATTATGGGGTTCATAAGTTCTTTTTTTAAAAGATATATTGACTTTGATGCACATGCTCCAGCGTGTGTATGGGGCTCAGAGGTGGGGCCTAGGGAACGGAGCTAGAGCAGGGGGCGGGCTCAGCACCTTTACCTGTTGGACCATGTTGTAGGCCAATCACATTCAAAGTTAAGACATCACTACCGTCATAGTACTAAACTTTGCTATGATCTGAGCATTTTCTAGAACATTTCAAGACAACTATTTCTCAGTTTCTTGATTACATTATATTCCACGTCAGACAAACTGTGTGGCTGTATGGTCCTACTCAAATGTTTGATTGATCAGCAGACGTCCTGTTCCCCTCATTCTGTGTCTGTCGGGACATGGAATCCTGTATGTAAACCCTCTTTCAGAAGGGTTTGGTAACCCATTATAAGCCTGTCACCTCAGGAGAGACTCCTCTTGAAGCCTTTGGAACAGAGCCTGAGGAGGGATTTAAAACGCTTCCCTCTGTTTACACCCCTAGGGAGTACCAAGCTCAAACTAAAGTAGTTGTCAGGATTCCAAGCAAACCCTACTAATATAGTAGGTAACTTGGACAGTGTTTTTATTTAATGTTTATTACTTTAGACTTAAGATTACTAGATTCAAGGGACTTTTTATTAATCATCTTATTTGTTTACATTTCAAATGTTATCCCCCTTCTTGGTCCCCCCTCCAGAATCCCCACCCCATCCTCCCCAACTTTGCTTCCCTACCCACCCACCCACTCCCACCTCACCACTGTAGCATCCCCCTTCTTGGGGGGCATCAAGTCTCCACAGGACCAAGTGTCTCCCCTCCCACTGATGCCAGATGAGGCAGTCAGTCCTCTGCTATTTATGTAGCTGGAGCCATGGACCGGCCCATGTGTACTCTTTGATTGATGATTTGGTCCCTGGGAGCTCTGAGGGACCTGATTAATTGATAGCGTTGTTCTTCCCTTCAGTCCTTCCCCTAACTCTCCCATTGTGGTCCCCAGGCTCAGCCCAGTGGTTTGCTGTAAGTATCTGCATCTGTCTCAGTCAGGTGCTGGCAGAGCCCCTCAGAGGAGGCTGAAGGAAAAGGCCATTCAAAGGACGTTTTAAAAATGGAATATTCCACGGCCTTAGTGATTAGTGACTAGAAAGGGAATTTTCAATAACCTAATAGAAGAAGGGAAGTTGAAAATAGTCTACTTTTCATAAAACAATATTTATTCAAATGCACTTAACGTGACAGCCCAGGTATATGAATTTGATTTAATTAACTGGGCATTAATTTTGTTTATAATGTTTAAAATAGAAAACATTCTTCTGAATTCTAAAATGAAGCAATATATTGACATAGACTATCTCCATTTTAAGACTTCCTCTCTCTATCTTTAACTGAAATTATGAAACATCGAGAAAGCTGTAATCTAAATGTATATATTATGTATCACATCATTATATATTCTAATAACAAATTTATAGAGCGATAATATAGAGCATGTCCATTTAAGTGTGCCATCCTTTTCTGGCAGATGACGGTACCAATGGCTTAGTAACTAGGTGGAGTCATACATGACAGTGAGACAAATGCTAGACTCAGTGCTTCTCAGGACTAGGTCCCTGTTAGCACTAGGGATGCATCAACATACAAGGTGATTTCATGGAAGCAGGCCGGTTTGCACAGTGCTTACTTGTAATCTAAGAGTCGTTCATGTAGACACTTTACAAGTGCTTTCATCTGAATGGTACACAGGGGACTCACACTCAGGTCTTCAGTTGTGTTATATGTATTTGATCCCTTTTACTCTAAAACTACTAAAAGTTATTTAGGAGCATATATATTCTAGTATAGGTGGCTTCCATTTTCATTTATAAAAATGTACAATAGTTAACTACACATGACGCTGTTTTATGGGATAGTTTTTTGCATTCAAGGGAAGATCATTAAGATGACTAAGTGGTTCTTGAGCTTGACTGTGAGGGTGCGTGGTAACTACGTGACAAACAGTGCTGTCTGCTGTGCAGCCACCGAGGCTCGGGTTGAATTAATCTGTCATATCATTTTGTAGGGGTCCAGGTGGTGGTAGACCGTGGCCAAACCCAACAAATGCCAATTCAGTGAGTATACATACTTTGCATTTTGTAACGGGTAGCAGGGAAAAGCTTACTGCTTTTGAGCGCTTCCTGGTCTGCTGTGTTACCCATTTAAAGTAGTTGCTCAAAAAGCAGTTTTGTTTATATTCTTCTAGAAAAAAAGTGTATCTTATTTTTGAAATTATGTGTTTTTTAATTTCATACATGAACGTGTTTTATGCCACATAACTTGAGATTTTCAGAAGTAAAGGTAGGAATCCTGAGTGTACTGCAGTAGTTTGTGGAGCAGTCCATGCTGCTCGTAGGCTTGGGTTTTTCCTAACACCTATACGGTCACTGGGCTGCCAGTGAAGAGGAGTCTCAGGGAGTTACTGTCTGTGCACTGTGGTCCTCGCACCCAGGGCACACATCCATGTAGTGCCTGTGCCTGTCAGCTGAGGTGCCATTACTGCACATGTGTGTCTGACATCCTGGGAGTTTGGCTCATGTTTTCATGACAGTGGTTTAATTCATTTTTTTTCTCTCCATGAGATTACAGAAATCTATGCACAGGTTGGAAATTAGACTATTGGGCTTTAAAATTATTTTAGTTTTATGATCCTGGAGCAGGTTTTCTTCATCTTTGAAATCGTAAGCATTTCAGTGTGTGACACAAGCCTGCTGTGTAGTGTATTGTACAGTGCACAGTACACGGATACCTGAGCTAAGGATGAGTGACAGCCAGGCAGTCCCTGAGCGCTGACCGAGAAGGGATGCACCTTACTGGCTGCGCACAGGTACTTCTGTTCCCAGCAGGTGCCTGAATGCTAAATGAGTCTGAAGCACAGCTGACATTTAGGACTAATTCAGAACTTCAAAGGACTTCAAGGAGCCAATCACTGAGGGAGTAGGTGGGGCTTCTGGGTCCAAGAGGAGAAGAGGGGAAGTAGAAGAAAAGATAGGTCTTTTGGACAGAATTGATGATGGAGGACAAAATGTAGGTAGCAGAGGCCCCCGGTTCAGGGGGTAGATCAGCTGGGATCCACTATTGAAGGGTGTGTATCTTAGAATAGCTTACAAATTAGGATGTTAGCTTTTTCACCCAGCAATTATGTTCATTCTGGAAATTCCCAGTTTATGTTTCATGGTGGTTATTCACTCATATAAATTATCCAAATTCATAGTGATCTCTTCTCACATGCGTTTGGTCATCATTATCTATCCACCCTTCAAACCTCCATCCCACCGTTTTCATTACTCCTCCATCCCCCTCCCAGTTCTTAAGATTTCTAAAACTCCTGATTTAAATCTGACTCAGGTTCCATGAGTTCAAAAACTGTGTTCTTTCTTGTCACCCCTGTTCCTTTAGATAGAATGAAGGCTGTGTCAGCCCAGGTTGATAGGTTTGCAGCTTCAGTGGACACAAGACACTGCCCTTACCTGTTACAGAAAGGAATTGGAAGGAACCGTTAACTGAGCTAGAGTCACGTGCCCTACTTCATGAAGCAGACGGATGTCTAAATATGAACTGACCTAGGTCGTGTGCCTACTCCTGGACCCACACAACCCTAGTCAAGTCAAAATAAGGAAGTACATTAACTAGAAAATATGAAAGGGGTTGTTATTAGAACAAGGAATTGTCACAGCACCGGTTCTTTTGTATGGCATTGTATTAACCAGTTTACTGATTTGACAGGAGAAAAAAAGGAGTAAATCCTTTAAGGAAAAGAAGTGATCAACTGTAAGGAAAATACAGTACAAATTTGTATAATTCAAAAAAAGGGCAGTAAAACCTGGCTCCTACTTTCCACTGGCATAGTACGTGCTGTTGTCCCCCACCACCAGTGCTTGGAAGGTAATTGAATACTTTCCTACGGGAGAAAGGTGTAACTGGAATTACACCAGTCATTCTAAAAGCAGAAGTTGCGGCTTTAACCCTATTCATATCACCACAATCATGAATATTACGGTGCAGAATTCCTTTCTAGCTTAATCATGCAACATATGTGACCTTTAATTTTCTTATCAGCTTTTGGAGTTAAATGATTCTGACCCACTAGCTCTGTGATCTTATTATAACAGGTTTTTAAATATTTTATATATATTTATGTAATACTTACATTTATATAACAAAATAAATAACATATAGCATTGTGTGTGCTCACGTGCACGTGCACACACATGCTTGCCTGAGTGGATGTAAGAGCATCACATGTGTATAGCAGCCCATGAAGTTCAGAAGTGCCCAGCGGACTCTCTGGAACTGGAATTATGACACCGTTTGTCATTGAATGTGAAGTGACTCTCAATTCTCCAGCCCTGCTCATTGTGGTTGGCATTACCCTCCACTCCCTTTGCCATGTCTCGGCTGAGATGTCACAGTGGTCAACTTGGTTCACTTTGCCTGGCTCTCATAGAGTCACATCACTAAAGCATGCATTCAAACAATATGGACCTCTTATTTCCTAGAGCATGCATTCATTCCTGGTCCAATCCTGTGGCCTTATCAGTTACTACCCAGCATATAAGTCCTACAGTGTAACAGCCACCCCGACTATGCTGTGCTCCCTCTCGTTCCTTCTCTTTCCTTCAGTTTTCCTCATCTTTCCTCATCTGTACCTTCTTCCTCTGTACCCGGATTTCCAGCTCAGGAACATGCCCACTACACTCACATGGTATTTCTTTGTTTTGGTGTAATGTATGTCCGTCATGCTGTGCTATTAGATCCTCCTGGCAACTCTCAGAAGTGCAGGTTCAGTTATGAGCCAAGAGTAGGAGCCCAAATGCTGAATTAGTCAGAAAACTGAAGAACATAATGTAGAAATAGTATATATATATATATATATCATATATATATAATATATATCATATATATATGCTAAAATGGAAGACCTTGTCTAAACAAAGATGGAAATAAATGGATCAGCTAGATGAGATAAAGTTTTTAAAGTATTTAGAAACAATGGTTCTATCTCACCTGGAGGAACACTGAGGTCTTGGGGGATGGGGAGTCTGGGGAGTCTGGGGAGGCTGTCCTTAGAGACGACAAAGGGGCATTGTTTGCCTTTTCTCTCTAGGACAGTAGATGTCATTTATAATCTGTAAACAGTGGCATGCCAGCCTGAAAATGATGCTTGTGGTGTATGGCAGGAGGGCTAGGCACACTCAGGATGCTGTAAGAGCTCTGAGGCCAGCTCACAAGAGTGAAACTAAAGTCGGAAGTTCAGAACTTGCTTTTCATTCAGAAATTTCACAAGCTTGTGTTAAAACCATTTGGTAACTTGAAGTCTGACAAATGGGAATATTTATACCAAATAAGAGGGTAAATACAGCTCAAGAATTTTTCTCTGTCCTAAAAGGTGACTAGGTTTATGTGCACATCCCTCACACATCAGGACTTGTGCGAGGCTGAACCAGAAAATGTGAGATGCCAGTGTGCAGCAGGCGCGTGTTGCAGTGAGCTGCCCTGTGATCTTACCGCCCTTGTCCCTTGCCTTCCTCTAGGAAGTCTCTGTTGTAAGGCAGAAGGCAGTGACCAGGGGGTCAGAGAAATAGGAACCAGTTTCCTAGCGTTAGAAGAATGGATCTAAGAGATTCGAAAGGTGAATAAACTGCAGGCTACAGAAGAACACAGAGGTAGTTTAGTTATAAACAAAGAAATAATTAAGTAAGAACCAGAAGTGTAATGAAAAATAATCTGACATGAATACAGGATAAGTTGTAAAGCATGAATAGCAAGAAAGATGTCAGGCAAAGGAATTGTTCAGACCTCAGTACAAAGGTTCTGAACTCTCAAAAAGGTGATGGTTTATAAAGTTCAGGAATGTAATACTTTGAGGATAACAATAAAGATGATTAGTTCTGTCTTGCAAGCTTGCAAGAAAGGTGTTAAACAAATCAGAGTAGGAAAACACTGACCAGTGCTGAAGATGCTGGGAGATGAGGTTCATCCTAGGAACTGATAGGATGTCAGCACCACAAAGGGGCAAATGTGTGTCTCTAAAAACAAGGCAGTGAAAGAGTTTGGATAGGCCATGAACTGAAAGGGCACAAGAAACCAAAGTCATGTATTGACCAAGTTAAGTCCAAGTTCAGTGCTGTGAGAGACCTTGGTGTTTGGGGGAAGTGAGCCCCTCCCCCTGACTGCTTACTGGGCCTTCAGTAGCCCTGGGTCTATTAGCTCAACCCTACAGACAGCCAAGTAGAGGCCCTGCTGACATGTGGTCTGTGCCTACAAAAGGCAAGAACACCAAAAGGAGAAAGCCCTTTCAGACAGCCTAATGCCAAATAGTTCCAAAATCATCAAGTGTTTTGAAGGGGAAATTGTGGTTTTTATACTTCCTTACTTATGATTTCACACTAGCATGCCGTTACAGCAGGTGAAGGACCAGCCATTCAGAGTACAGGATCCATTTCACCACTCAGAGAGCTTACTCTGGCCTTGACTCCCTCATTTGAGGAAGACACATCATTGTCTCTTCTCAGAATAAAGCATATGGGCTGTATCATGCCAGGAACTCGTGGGCTTGTCGGAAAGGAAATATTTAATGCTGCCTACTTTCTCATACCCGGAAAACGGCCTCTTGTTTGGACCTGAGCCTCATAAGCTATCAGTCTTTGGACATCAATTCCTTTGAATGTATTGCATTGATGTTAACTAAACGAGGAATGTGAGAACCACATGAACCACGGGAAAGCAGCAGTGAGACACTAATGTGCAATTCCCTGGCTTTAGCTGGATTAGAATATATATCTTTCTATTTATAGAATATCTCTTTAGTGTCACCAAGTGGATACAACTGACCTAAGCCTACATAATTTAAACTATCATTTTGAATTCCTCTAGACTGAAATCTACATTTTCTTGTGAGTTCAATATAATATTATAGTTGCTTGGATTTTTTTGGCACTTACACAGATATAAATTCCTTTGTGTTTTACTATACTTTGTGATGCAGTTTAAACTTGATAAAAGAGAAGACAATTCATTTAATTCAATCTCATATGGTCACATGAATCAAAATATGTGTCTGTGTCCTGCTCATGTTCCAGATACCCTACTCCTCGGCGTCTCCTGGGAACTATGTAGTAAGTACATTTGGGTTTGTTTGCTCATAAGAATTGATGTAACAGTTTATTTGAGCAGTGAAATGGTTGCCCAGATGTTAAGCAGAGGCCTGTGTATCGACCAGGAAGGGAGCATCTTGAGCAGTTTCATCTGCCAGCCTCAGCACATATGCTGATGTTCATTAGGGAACCAGTTACCAGTCTGGCTGGAATTGCCTTCGGTACTCTGTTTTACTCTGGCATATGTTTCTGGAAGCTACTCCAATACTCTCCATCCAATCATGAAGAGAGCCATTCCCAGTTATACAAAGATATGCTTGAATTCGCAGTTCTTCACAAGAATAGTGTGCACGCCCCTGCCCGGGCCCACTCACCACACATACGGGCTATGAAAACAAAAACTTTATCCCAACCACAAACCAGATTAGGCTGCAGAATAAACAAATAATTTAGAAGGACCTTTTAGGTTTTTTTTTTTTCTATTCCTAGAAATTTAAAAAAGCTATTTCCTTGCTAGCATCTATTACATGTTATCTTTTCTCATTAATTCGTGTAAACCTGAAGCCAAATTACCAGGTTTTGGACCACCTCTTTTAACGTCACAACGACCCTTGGCCATTGCCTCTCTTATGTCCCTCGTTACATCCGAAGAACACCATAAGGGATAATTTATTTTACAAAACTTAAGAGAAAATATTAACAGAAGATAAAATGGTAAACTAGGAAGCTGTTCCGAGGGTGATTTGCAGAGTTATGTGCAGTGAGTGTACTGAACTTGGGAATGCAGTCAGTGAGCAGTTCAGCCACAGAAAGACTATCCATTACCCTAGAGAGAAGCAGGGCCGCTCCGGCCTGCGCTCTCAGTACTCAGCGTTCTTCTAAGCCAGTCAAGCCAGAGTTCTGTAGGAAACAACAGAAAAGGGAGGAAGGAGAGAGGAAGGAAGAGAAAAGGAAAAAATAGGATAAAACTTTCTTAAAGTCACTTAATAAGCCTGATAAAGTCTTATTAAAGAATATACATTTATTTTAAAAGAAACTTTATTGTTTACTTAATGGGAAATGCATACATTATTTGAAGTAACTGCTAGGTTGTATGTATACGCTCAAAAGAAAAGTAAATATTTAAGTCTCTGGAGAGCTAATTTTATGCATGGAGCTCCTAAAAAAAACTCTAAGACTCGCTGCCTAGATGATGCATTTAGTTGTCAGAATTAACTGCACCTCTGCCTCCTGCCTGGTGCAGCTGGCTGTGGGGTTGCAGCCTCGTGAGCATTGGTCAGGGCGAGGAGTGCGTCCCATTTCCCACGGAAGTGGAGCCGCTGTGTCCTGTTGCTCCTCAGGCTGACAGAGAACAGAAACAGCATTAGTGGGTCGGTCACACCTAGTGGGGTCTCCTAGGAGTCTTCTGTGAATGTCTTTACAGATTTAGTAAGTGCCAGTGACACAGAGTGTAAGGAAATTATAGCAAAATACACAGGAAGTATTCGTATTTTGTTGCTTTGTAAAGGCCCTGTTAAGTAATTTCTGCTTAACCTCATTATAGGTGATGGGATTAAGTCATGAGTAATAAGCCAGTGTCACGGGTTCATTGTTTTTGTAAACTTGTCAAGACAGTCTCAACATAGTTAAGCTAAATTATGTTTTGCATAATATTGAGATGATTGTGCATCAAGAAAATGAATTACAGAGGAAATATAGTTGCTTTGTTTTTGAATTTGGGTGACTATAGAGAGAACAGTAACCTTTTCCTTATGTTGTTTAATGAAATGCTTTATTTTTACTAAACTTCTGTGTGGTTATTTAGGGTCCTCCAGGAGGTGGAGGACCACCAGGAACACCCATCATGCCTAGTCCAGCAGGTATGTAATTCAGACTAGCCACATGGACTTTTGACTCCTAGGATAAAACCACAGAGTACAGGAATTGTTTTTTTAATAAACTTACGAATTTTCATTTTCTCAGCATGATGAAAAAGAGTAGGGGTAACAAGTAGAAAGAAGTCTAGTTCTTAAACAGCATTGGTGCTGTCAAGCATTTAGAGAATTCATCTTGTATGAATAATGGAGTTAGTATGAGCACTGTTTTGATTTACATGAATTGCCCAGTTATTAACTTACTAAAAGTCCCTGAAAACTGAAAAGAATTCATATCCCCACCACGCTCAGAAAAAAAGTCTACAGGAGTAAAACTTTAAAAGACATTAACCTGTTAGGTTATCAACTGACCCCGCTCACATATCTGTTATCTGACTAAGCATGGATATGTTTTCAGTACTGTTTACTCTACATGTCTAGGAGTTTATTAGTTAACAAAGCCATAATAATTTAACACAATTCTTTCAAGTAGCATTAGCATTTCTTTTTTCCCCTCTTGAGAATTTCATACAAAATATTAGTTTAAAGACTAATGAATGGAATTTAAATTGTCAAAGATCTATCAAATTATATAGAACATGTATCAAAGGCTATTAGATGGCTCTTAAGAGTTGACTCTATAACCCTAATACTATAAATGACTCAAGGTATAATCCAGGATATTTATATGAGGATGTTCATTTACTCTTCTCAGTAGCTAAACAAACTAATTTTCATTCCTATCCTAACATTAGTGAAATGATTAAATTCCAAATAAAGTTAAGGCTTTCACTTTCTTGGTAATAAAATAGATGAGAAATACTTATAATTGAAAATAATTTTAGTATAGCTCACTGTAAAGTCAAATGTTCTTAATTACTTAGAATTAACTCTAAGATATACAGAAGTTTAAAAACCTTTATTATTAATAATGCCAGTAAAGAATTTCCTATCTTATAATTTTTATTTAAAACCAACTTTGGTAATACAAAATGTTACCTTAACTTTGCTGGTTTCTCTCTATCCATAAACATGTCGTCATCTCTATCTTTAAACTGTCTACATTGAAAATGGAGCAGATTCCATCCAAGAGGAAGTCATATGAACTAATCTCCTCCCCTGCAGTCATTCTCACTTTGCGAAGTTAAGGTGTAATTTAGAAGGTGGCATGGGATTGGTGTTCGTGTCACTATAGACGAGGGCCCAGCTCCCAGCAACGCTGAGCAGGCGATAAGTAACCTGGCGGCCTTTCCACCTGGCCAGCCTCGTGGGCGTACTTCCGTAGACTCAGCCTTTGACAGTGAGCTGGTCCTCAGCCCCAAGGTACACTTTATTGTAAGAATCAGGCATTACCTAGTACACTGTCCTTACTCCTCTTGATGATTTTCTATCTTTTGGATGAAATTATATTTTAATTAGTCTTAGTGATAAATTCATCTCTTGCATATTTAAATTTGTAATCCATTTTTTTCTTTCACCAAAAGTAAAGATAAAATCCATTTTAAGTTTTCATATATTTAAAAAGAAATAAAAAATTTTTCTAAAACATAATAGAACTTTTTAGACAGATTAAATGCTAATTTGTTGTTTGAGACACACAAGGGAAGTGAGACATAGTCCCTTTCCTTCTGACGACCTCTTGATAGCCAGTTGTGGGTAGAATGGAAGACTAACAGCATTAGCTGATGACGCCAGCCACATTGCATTGGTTGGAGAGCATGTATAATCAGAAACCTCAGGGGAAACGTGTATTAGAATAGCATCTGAGGGGCCAGTGAGATGGCTCTGTGGTTAAGAGCAATGACTGCTCTTCCAGAGGTCCTGAGTTCAGTTTTCATAAGCACATGGTAATGCAAGACCACCTATAGAGGAATCTGATGCCCTCTTCTGGCATGCAGGTGTTCTTGCAGACAGACCACTCATTTAAATATATATGTAAGTGGACATTAGCCCAAAAGCTCAAATTACCCAAGATATAATCCACAGATCACATGAAGCTCAAGAAGAAGGACGACCAAAGTGCAGATGCTTCAGTCCTTCTTAAAAGAAGAAATAAAAATATTCATAGGAGGAGATACGGAGACAAAATTTGGAACAGAGACTGCCCCACCTGGGGATCCAGTCTATACATACATACATACCCTACCTGGTGAGCCAGCCCATATACAGTTACCAAACCCAGAGAATATTGCTGATGCCAAGAGGTACATGCTGACAGGAACATGAGAGGCACTGACAGGAACATGAGAGGCTCTGCCAGAGCCTGACAAATACAGAGGTGAATTCTTGCAGCCAACCACTGAACTGAGAACTGGGTCCCCATTGGAGAAGTTAGAGAAAGGATTGAAGAGGCTGAAGGGGTTTGTAACTCCATAAGAACAATACCAACCAACCAGAGCTCCCAGGGACTAAACCACCACCCAAAGATTACACATGAACAGACCCATGGCTCCAGCTGCATGTGTAGCAGAGGATGGCCTTGTTGGGTACCAATGGGAAGAGAAGCCATGGTCCTGCCAAGGATGGACCCCCAGTGCAGGGGAATGTCAGGGCAGGAAGTGGGGTGTGGTTGGGGAGGGGAAACACACTCATAGAAGGGGGAGGAGGGATGAGATGGGGGCTTATGGACAGGAGACCAGGAAAGGGGATAACATTTGAAATGTAAATTAAAAATGCCCAATAAAAAAAGAAAAATATAAATATATTTTTAAAGAGAGAAAGAAAAGAAATAGCATTTGGAATGAGTCTTGGTGTCTAGTGACTAGACGTTTAGTAGGTGACAGCAGACGAAAAGAGGTTCAGCAGTAAAAATGAAGGCGGGCAAGGCTGGTGGCAGGCAAGAAGGAATAAGTGACCTGACTGACACAGCAGAAATGTTTCATAGATAACAACATGAACAAGTTAGAGCCACAAGGTAGGTTGGGACCTCACTTTATATTCAGAACCAAGGTCAGTGCAAGGGACTGCATAGAACACTATCAAGTGTTCTACTCTACAAGTCAAATCCAGCTGAGCGTGCCAGCACACACCTTTAATCCCGGCACTTGGGAGGCAGAGACAGGTGGGTCTTTGTGAATTTGAGGCCATCCGGGTCCACAAGGAGTTCCAGGACAGCCAGGTAACATCATTCGACCCTGTCTCAAACATGAAATCTAGCCCCAAGACTCATAGATCACTGTTAATAAGTGATCAGTGAATAATGTCTCACTCACTCTAAGTGACACGCACTGAAGTCACAGGCCATTGAGGTCTAATGAGTGGTTTCACAGAGGGGCAGAAACAGTAGATACCTCTACCTAGGCCACTCCTATGAGAAAGCATGTTTGCCCTCTCGGATCAGTACAGAATGCAGCTTCCAGGTACTTCCAAGTAACAGAGCTACTGTTCCACAGCTAAGTAAACTTTATAACTAAGAAAATGGAAAACTGTGGTTCATAACTGATGCTTCTTCAATGTAAAGTAATTTACTTTGACTCTAGGTTTACTTCAAAAATATATGTGGGCATTTAATTAGAATTTGCTAGTCGGCATGAAGTCTAAGTTTTAGAATAGTGTAAAAGCTTGCATATATTTATACAGAATATATGCAGTTAATAAAAGGACTAAAATAAGTTATCAAAAAGTTTTTGAAATTCAACTGTCATCATTCATGTCTGTAACTTAGTACTCATGAGACTGAGATAGGAGGATTACTGTGAACTCAGGGCTAGCCTGGTCTACCAAGTGAGTTCCAGGCCAGCCAAAGCTGTAAAATGAGAGGATCTCTAAAGGGAGAGAAAACATAGTAGAGGAATCTGGCTTCAACTTTAAGCAAGATAGTTTCTTTTTCTAGTCTTGTTGTAATCTCACTTTTGAAATTAAGTCAGTATATTATACCAATTTTATCTTAAAATTCAATGTTCTTTTTTATAGGAAAGCTAAGAAAATTCTGGAAATCAGAAGCTACTAAATATGAAGTTTTAAAATTGTCTGATATGTATATATGTCGTCATTTATGGAGTGAAAATTAATCCATGTTTTATGAAAGAAAATATTGCACTGCTTGTTTTTAAAGTAATATTCAGTTGACCTAAATTACTGAAATAATTATACATCTCATCATGTTTGTAATTTATGACTTTAGAACACTAAAGTCTGGGTCAGAAATGACTGCCAAGTATTTGTTTCCAAACATTAGTAGTGACTGTCAGGTGCATATCTAGCTGTCAGTTTCTGTATATGCCAGGATCGCCTGTGATTATTGTTTTGTGATGGCTTCAGTAGAGATATTAATTAGGTCATGTTTTGTTTCAGATTCAACCAACTCGGGAGACAACATGTATACTTTAATGAATGCAGTACCTCCTGGGCCTAACAGACCTAATGTAAATATAAGTTTTAAATGTTTTTGTACTACCATATAGTAATGATCCAAATAAATACAAATGTCATGGCTTATACAGGGTAGCTAAAATTGAAAAAAGTCAGCAAATACATTTTTGTGTTAAGGTAATTAAAACTTACATGTGTCTAGTCTTAGAGTCTTTTAAAATATTAAATTCCAGAGAAAAGAGTAGAACATAGCACATTCGAGGCTGTTGGGCTCACAGTCTGACTTCTCAGCCTCGCCCTAAAAGAACTAAGAACACAGTCATCTTCTCACTCATTGGTGGTGGGATATATCGTGTGCAGGTGCAGCTGCAGTGTGTGTGTGTGTGTGTGTGTGTGTGTGTGTCTTTGTGGCTGGAAGAGAGAGAGAGCATGCGTCGTGCGTGCTGTCCCAAACCACTTGTAACCCTGTCCTCTCCATCTACTGTGGGAATCCTGGGGATTGAGCTCAGGTTCTCAGGTGTGGTAGAAACTCTGCTTCCTCACAGGAGCAGAAGACTCTGTGTTTGCACAGAACTGGCGGCAGCCTTGTCTGAACAGTTTCCCCCTAAGCCACCCAGCCTGCCTGCCTGTCTTTCTGCCTCCCTCTTTCCCAGCTCCTCCTTTTCCTTTCCCCTACTCCCTCCCCATCCTTTCTTGGTTAATGTGCTCTGGTGCTGAGGGCTAGTATGCTTCCTAACCATCCCTACTCTAGTTACCACCCTGTAGTCAGTACTGCACCCCATATGTAATGGAATATGGTTTTAACTTGGGAACATTTAAAAGGAAATGCTGACTTCAGTAGGCTTACCTTCACACCTGAGTGATGACAGACCACTTGCCTTAGGATGGGGCATGGAATCATTCCAGAGGAGTCAGGAAAGGAAAGGGAGCTGACCTGGAACGTCCCATCACAACCCTACTACCCCAGCATGTCTGTTCACAACTGCTTACTGCTAAGATTTTACCTGAAAAGAAATAGTCTCGATGCCGTAAACGTGTGACCAGAGCTGCTGCGGAGTGTCTGCACTAAGCTGGCATGGTGCACATAACGTCAGCTCCAAGTATGCAAATATGTTTAACCTGCAGGGTGGAATCGCCCCCCACCCCGTGCCCATTCAGACAATGGTATATTCCCTTCTAAGGAAGCCCTGATACTGGCGTCATGCTTCAACCAAAATGTTCTTTGTAATAAGCCAGTAGCACCTGCGGCTTCTCAAGAGCTGCACCAGGAGAATAGGAGGAAGTCTCTCAAGGTGGAATGCTGATCTTCGAGTCAGTATACGCTCTCCATATTTCTTCTCCTGAGAGAAAAAAAGTGGACAGAAAAATTAACCTTAGCATCCATCACAGAGATGAGAGAGGTGGGGAAGGCGGTTAAAGAACCCACAGCCTACAAATGTATCCTGGAGTCTCCAAACCTTGGGATAAGCCAGGGCAATCTCTGCAATGTTAATAATAATGTTAAAGTCATTTTCCATGTAGTCACAATTACCTTCTTCATTTTAAAAGCAGTTTCCAATGGGCCCTGGATCAGATGGTCCCATGGGTGGACTAGGAGGAATGGAGTCCCACCACATGAACGGCTCTTTAGGTAAGGCTCGGCCTTCCCATTAGATAGATAGAATGAACTCAGAATAAAGTGTTAACTTTATTCCATGGGTGTTATGGACTGCAAAGCTCTTTCTGTATCATCAGAATGGAGGTATAACCCATAGTGTATGGGTTATGAGAACTGGGGAACACTTGAAAATCAGGAGTGTGAGAGTTGTTCTGTGCAGTGTGCCCCATGAGTATCAATACCAACCTGTGAAGGCGTAAGCGTCTTGTGGCCAGAGGAGTTCTGTTCTTTTGCTCAGCATGTGCAGTGCTGCCTAGAGCAGAGGGCTTCTCTGTCCTCCCACAGGGGATTTATCTCCAGACTGTGAAGATAATATCAGGGAAACTAGCTATTAAGATAATTCCTTAGTTTTGTTGTGTATTTTAATGTTTGCCTCATTTTAAAATAGTAACCAGCTTTGATAATACTAATAATTCCGTTATGATCTGTACCTGCCTTCAGGATAGAGCCAAGATCACGTGTACCAGTAGATACTAGTGTGCTTCATGTATGATGCATTGTTAGTGGAGCCAAGTATCTGTAAGGTGAACAAAATATCTGCAATGACGAGACCTAGAGAAAAGTAAAACAAACCGACTAGGCCTCTTAGCACACGGTGTTCCTGGGCAGCAGGTATAAGAACGATGTGCTTGTGGTCATAAGCTGGTCTGAAGGCTGACAGTGGGCCAAAGCTGTCAAAGGGCTTTCATTTCTGTTACACAAGTACGCTCATGTAATTCTGCTCATCTGGGATGTCCTTCCCCATACTCAAGGTCAGCAACCTGCCCCCATGTCTCTGAAAGTCTGTATTAACTCATTTCAGAAATTATTTGCAATACATTGTTAAGCTTTTGTGCTTTTAATGGCCCATATTTAGTTTTCCTAGACTTCAAAGTTTGGGTTCATTTTTTTGTTGTTGTTGACGTGAATGGTCTGATTATGGTGGCAATTATATGTACCAATAGGCACATATAATTATTTGATTTAAAGTTAGAATTTAGCATTCAAATCCACTGCCACATACCTGTGTACAGCAGGCACACCTAACTTTACTGGCTACCATAATGGATGTCACAGAGAAACAGCCATCTTCCCACAATGCTCAGTTGGACAGCACCATCATAGAATTTGATTTTTCAGTGCATTACAAAACATGCTACCCTCAATCTGTCAACTTGGAGAATTAGTGGAAAAAAGAGAGTGTTTGGTCATAGTTAGAAACTTTGGCTACATCATTACTAGATTCAAACATCCAAAAGTTTCCACAATGGTTGACAACTAGTTTGTTACTTTCTACAGTGAGCACTATTATAATTATTATCATGTAACAGTAGAGCACTGTGCATAGGGTATGGAACAATGTTGACCTTTTTACTCACAAGGAAGCCATGCTAACCCTTCATGTCAATTATGCTGTTATTAAAATGTTACAGCATTTTACAATAAGATTAATTGTTAAGAATAAAATAGTTTAAAACTGATATTGTGACAAAGTTAGGATTATTAATTATTAGGTGTATAATTTTATTACCTATGTCTCTCAAGAATCAAAATTAAAATGTAGCACATCTTTTAAGGTATGTTTAGTTTCTGTTATGTATATGGAGAGCTATCTCTGATATTAATGAAATGCTTTCTAATATTTGGTTTAGAATGTGGTTTACAATATTGTCAGATACTCCTAGAAATGTCTGTCTTAAATTTTATCAACTTTACAATATCATTTTTATTAAACGATACAGATGTGTATATATTATATGAACACTAAAGTGTTTGAACTAGGCCAGGCATGTGGGTGGTCCCTCTAAGGATCTCCGCGGGGTCTGTAGTTCTGCCCCTGCTCTGCTGTTGGGACCCAGGGATAGGAGCAGCGGCTGGCTCCGGGCTATCAGTGGTAGCTCCCGCCCCTTCAGCGGTTTCCACTGTACATGCTGTCTACCTAACGATGGTTATCTTCTCATACTTTGCTCAGGCTCAGGAGACATGGACAGTATTTCCAAGGTGAGTATGTGTTCTCTGTTTTGGAACTCTAACGTTACTAAATGAGGGTTTCTAATACTGTTCTTCAATATAAATGTTGAACATAGAACTTCAGATTTGATCACTTAGCAATTAAAATATGAATATATAAAATGTTTGAGAAAGAAAATGTGATAACCCATTTAATCATGTTCTGATGCTACCTAGTGAGCTACCCTGACAGTTTGGATGATCTTTTGAAAAGCTGTAAAAGTTTGCCAAGTATCTCCAGAGATGTGACAACAGATCCTTTGGGCAGGCTGGCTGTTTGTGGAGTAAGGACACTGCATTTGTATGTCCACTTGATCCTGCCGGCCATCGTTAGACAGTACTTGATAAGAAGGCATTCTTCTAGTCCTCAGAACAGTAGGAAAGGAATTAGAAGGAAATTATATTAACTCAGGTGGAAAAGTAAATGTGTCTGCATTTTTCCTCCTTCAGCTATTTGAATGCATAAAATTAATCTTTTTGTAAGATGATTACATATTTTTAAAGAATAACTTCTAAATAGATCATAATAAAATTAAAGTAGTTCTCTGAGAGTCAAGTATATTTAGCATGTTTGATGAGAATTAAAATTAGCTAACACTAAAATGACTGAAGTTTGCTGTAGATCAGTAAGTAGGACAACTATGCTTTTATGTCACTAATATTTGTACAATGATTTAAAGTTCCTGGCACCACAAAAAAATAAAATAAAATAAGATTACCTGAGCTGTAAAACAGTTCAGTCTAAGACTTCAGGCCTAAAATATTCTAAACCGCAGCTTTGACATTGGACCTGAGGAGTTTGGTTACCAAGCTGTACAATTTCTACAGACACTTGAATGAACAGGTTTTTAGCAAACACTAACTGACCTCTGTGAGAAGTGCTGTCTATAAAGTCTGCTTTCAAAGCGAGAGTTCAAAAACAAGCATCATTCTCCATCTTCACGTGGTTTCTACCCACACAGGACTCCATTCACTTTAGACGGTGTACCAAGGCCTCATGCTGAGCTCCGATGCCAAAGATAAGCACACATAAGACCACACACACACACACACACACACACACACACACACACACACACACACACGTGTGTGTGTGCTCCATGAAACTGAACAGGCCAAACTGGAAAAAGTTTCAAAAGTTTGGTTCAAGTTTTGAGGATAGAAGAAACAATAAATTGCTAATTAAGGGAGTATTTTAAAAAAAATAGTTAGGTAAAAATTGAAGACTGGCCAGTAAAATGACTCACCAGGTAAAGAGACTTGGAGTGCAAGTCTAGAAACCTGATTTCTGCCCCCAGACCTCACGTAAAGGCAGAACGCGAGGAGGCCTTGAGGTTGTATCTAACCCCGTTTTACATATACAATGTGAATTTCTTCCAAACCTAGAGAAAGGGTAAGCGGAAATTAATAGAATCTCTTTGCTAAGGGATCAGTAAAATCTGAATTATATTTTAAAGTCGAATCTTAGATTAGAAATAACACAGTAATGTGCCAATACTCTGAAATAAAAACTGTCACCAACATGATTAAAACAGCTAAAAACAGTCCTTTCCTGAGTTCTGTCTTGCTCCCCTCCCCAGATGATGTGTCCACTCACCGACCCTGAGTGGTTTGGAATTCCAGTCTGAGAGGCCAGGTACCCTTTGCCTGCATTTTCCTCCAGTCAGTGTGATTCTGTACAGCTCAGTTTCTTTTTAACAAATGGGTTTAAAGATCTGATACTGACTTCACTTATGTAGTATTTGATTAAAATTCCTTTCAGCTTACTTATATATCCTCTACCTTAAAAACAGAAGCAAAAACATGAGTTTGAGCCTCCATGCTATGAAGACATGGCATGGAAAATAGAAATAGTAACTTGGACATGATGTTTTTAACTCTAGATAACAAAGCAGTGCCTGGGATCTAGGGTAGAGCTTTTGCCTGGCATATGCAAGGCTATAGATTCAAATGCCAGCACAAAAATACTAATTATTAACTGATTAATTAAAATAAAACCAACATGCTTAAAGTTCACTAAACTTTTAGAATAAAAAAAAATGTGAAAAAACACAGCAGAGATCTAAGTCACCCGAGTGCTAGGAGGAAGTCTGCACACAGAATAAGTATCTCAGTTACTCCTCAGTGGCTGTGACAGTCACCACCAACAAGGTAGCATATGGAAGGAGGTGTTTAATTTGGGACCCCAGTGGTGTGCCTCCTCCAACAAGCCTACACCTCCTTATTCTCTGTAAGCAAACCTTCCACCACCTGGGAACCTAGTATTCAAATCTGTGAGCCTATGGGACATGCTCACTCAGACCACCACAGTCAGCAAAATCATTCCTGTAAAGCACAGTGTACTATTTAATTAACAGTTCTAGTAACTAATGAATCTAAAATAATGAATCTAAAAAATTTTTAAAGGAAATAAAGTTGTCGGGTTTACTTCAAAGTACAGTTGCCTTTCTTTATTCATGGGTAGCTAACGTTTTCAGAGGGAAAACTTATAAGAAATGATGGCGCTCTCATTCTGCTGCGGAAGTCTGGTTCTGAAGCATAGAGAGCTCCTCTGGTCTCCAGAGCTGCCTCTCAGATCCTCCCTGCATGGGGCTCAGTCAGACAAGTCACGAGCTGCATTCATGCCAGCAGTCTGCCTGCCTCTGCTTACGGATTGGCCATATTGTTAAAGCAAATGTTATCTTAGGAACTCATTCATAAAACTCTAATGTTTGTGATAGAACTTGCTGTAGTAAATCAAAATGTTCTAAGTATTTTTTTAAATTCCAAACAGAAATATAAGCCATATGGTTCAGAGCAAAATAATGTTTAAAAAAAAAATCTTTCTTCCATTTAAAAATAAGTGTTTCATCCTGAATTTTTTAAACTCGATTAATTATAACTTGAAATACTCCTTGAGTCTCCATTACAGGGCTCTATAAACATGATGTAAATGTCATTCTGCATTTCCTATTGGCTGGCTATCGTACATAGTTTAAAGCGTACTGTAATGATAAGGCAAGCAAACTTAAACAGGTCTTTCCAAAGGCCCCGCTAACTGTGCGGACCGCTGATCGCAGCTGCTCCGTCTTGGAGACCCTGCACGGGAACTGTCCTGCTAAACTAGTGGTGAGGGGCATCGGCAGCAGTCTGCTGTCTTTCTGAAAGCACACAGTTTTCCAGGCCTCCGGTGTCTGTCTTTCTGAATGACCTTCCTTTCTTCCTTATGACTCACATAAAATAATCTCTAATATGCACAGAGAATTAAAGGGAAATGTCTATCAAAGCAATGACCTTTCAAAGTTGGATTAGTAAAATTACTAAGGGAGTGATCTCCACCATGCCTTATCCACGAGTAGGCTCTCCTCATCAGCCTCCTGCTAGGAGACTTTATTTTTACCTAAGTTCTTGAAAACCTATAAACTGAGGATGAGGAATTGAATAAACATTGATTCTGGGAGTAATAGTCACCATTATTTCAGGGTTTTTCTTGTTTTCAAACTTTGATGTGCAAAATTTTACCACTTGTTCTGGTCCACAGTGTGACCCAGAGTGTGAGGAAGAGGCCGGGTCAGCAGCACGTTTGTCCTCAGTGGCGCTGCTGCTGCTGCCCATTCAGAGTTTGAAACTCTACAGTGCACGAGGGAGATGACGATCTTCTACAGTGACTTCTCTTTTGAATCTTATTTACAGAATTCTCCCAATAATATGAGCTTGAGTAACCAGCCGGGCACTCCAAGGGATGATGGCGAAATGGGGGGCAATTTCCTAAATCCCTTTCAGAGTGAAAGTGTAAGTATTCCCTGACCATGTCACTGTGCACAGGTAGTCTTGAGCTCTCCTGTCAGAACACATGTTCAGTTACATGTATACATGTTATTGGTGTTTAGAGGGTGTTCAGTATGTAGATCTTCTAAAAGTCAAAAGAATCTTCAAATGCAATTTTATGCAATCACCATAATACTGATTTTCTTGTAGAGAACATCCATTGTCATGAATCAAACAAAAAGCACATTACCTCTTTAATGTGCCCTACCTTCCAGCAAAATGTGAGGGCACTGCAAAGTCAGATCTGTTCTTGATTTTGTCATAGACAGACATGACAATAGTCTACATGTGTTGTGACTTTGGTGAAATGAAGGTCACATTGGTGGTCTGTCAGCCTGAGCCCAAAGCCTGTGGCATTTTTAAAGTGCTATTGTAGGGTTCTAGGTTATCTCCATAGATGTGTACAGGACAAAAGTGAAGTTACATACTTCATTTGTTTACTTGGCAAACAGCTTATAATGATTTATATGTGGCAGGGCAGTATGCTAGACACTGGAGGACACAGAACAAGATACTGCTATTCTCAAGGAGTTACTGTGTAATGCAATAACATTTATCTTTGATTTCACTCCAGAAACACTCAAGGAATTCTTTCAACTTTCCTAGAGCCCCTCAAAACTCAGAATTTGGGGGAGTGAGGATGTGGGTAGGGGGTTGAAAAGGGCTAGTTAAGGATTTCAGGGGCTGCTCTGAGCTGGGACCACTGAGCTGGGTTATAGAACATGTTGCAGAGCCCAAGTGAGCTTTATCAGCATAGGACCCATGGATCTGTCAGATGACAAAAGGCACACGGGTCCTGCTTGCTACCATGCTGCCTGACTCAGCCTGTACCAGAGATTGACCCATGCCTAACAGCAGCCTACTTTAGTGCAGAGTGACTCCAACATGGAGTCCAGGGCTGGATGTTCCATGGATTCCTTTGCTTCTTGGTTTCAACCTCTAGTCTCCACTGGAAATGATGCTGCCCCTGCATGTAGGCTATAAAAAAGGTGTTTTTTCCTGCTCTCCAATTTGCTTTATTTATATGATTGCTGAGGGCAGGGACAGTAGATAAAATTACACGAGCTAGCCTAGACACCAGTGAGTAAGCAGGAAAAATCAGGAGGTAGTACACACTTTCGGCCACACATGAAATTACAAGAGTTATTTATTTTAGAACCTTGATCTTTGGTTTGCCTCAGGAATGTGGACAAGTCAGTCATTTTCAATGTTTATTTTATCTAATAAAACACATTTATCTCCTTTTGTTTAATTCTTTCAGCAGTAATGTAATTTAATGAGGTATATACAAGTCAATTCAGTTCACTTACTGTGCTGTTTGCAAAGTTTTAGATTAAGAAACAAAGTATTCCAGAGTGAGGAGGATAGCATGTATGTCCATCAGGAGTACAGGTCTAGTAACACATGTTCACAGGTAGGCCGTCTCTTGGATTAACATGTATGCATTCTATACTACACTGTTGGCAGCAAAGGGGTGAAGTAAACTGTGGATCAAAAATAGAGCATGTATGTAATGGATACCACTCCATTAACAACTCTGACCAAACGCGAGGACAGTGTGTTAAAAGACATAAGAAGCACAAAAAGTCAGCACCGAGTGGCTCACTCACACAGAATCCACTCAGATGCTGGTCATGATGGGCTCCTTAGATGTTCCACTTGCAGCCTTAGGCATGTAGGTGTAAAACAGACACACAAATGCACAAATCAAGCACGTACTAGTAATAAAACATAAAGAAATGCATTTTAAAATAGTTCTTTGATGTGTACTTATGTTTACAATTGATTAAACATGTAATTTTATCTTTCTTCCTTGTCCTCATCAATCATATAAATAAAGCAAATTAGAGAGCAGAAAAAAAAAAAAACTCTCTTTTTTTATAGCCAACATGCAGGGTCAGCATCATTTCCAGTGGAGACTATAGGTTGAAACCAAGAAGCAAAGGAATCCACAGAACATCCACATCTAATAAAATGAATGTGTGTGTCGTGTGTGGGGGGGGGATGAATGAATGAATGAATGAATGAATGAATGAATGAATGAATGAATATTTGCGTGTTCTTTGTGTAGTTCTGACTTGCCTGGAACTTGTATTTGGACTAGGCTGGCCTTGAACTCACAGAAATCTTTCTGCCTTTGCCTCCCAAGTGCTGTCTTTGTCAGAGTTGAATGGTTTGTATTTTATAGTCAGAAACATAAAGACGTATTTCCCATACACATGTGATAAAAGCTGGTATATGCTTAGGACCATCTCATAAATGGTCGGAAGTCTGTCAAAAACCAAGCAAAGGTCCATTTAGTCATTTTATAAGCAACCTAAGGTCACCAACTCAAGCAGAAATTTTTAAAATTAGACATTCTCACATGGTAATTACTATCCTAACATACACTAATTTGACACTTGAATGACTAGAGGAAATATTTTTGTTTTCCATAATCAAGTTACTGTGTGAAACTTGTATATGTGGCAAAAACAGTTCAAAATACACAACACCGTACCCTGCACCGGGCTGCTGTGACAGCCGAAGCTTCCCAGTGCACCCGCTTGAGCGAGGGCTGCCAGAGCTGCTGGCATTCATGACACCTTTGCTTTTGAATTTGCATTTATTTTTGGTTATTGTGTATTCAGAACAAATTTTACTCTTGCTTAAATCCCACCCACCCCCCCCTGCATTTGGGTACATGGTCCCACCTGAAGTCACATCCACAGTTGGTGCAGCTGTGAGTTACAAGAAGCTGGAGCCCAGTGGGATGGATCAGGAAAGGCAGGGCTGTGGAGAGACATGAAGAAGGGAGCTGCAGAGTGCAGAGACGATGATGACGTACCGTGTCTTTCACAAAGGCCAAAAGGAAGAACTTTATTGTTTGTACTACAGAAAAAATGGCATTATTTAAGGATATAGGTGTGGTTAGCCCTGTTTGAACATTCTCCAACATAGCATCACAATATCACATGGTAGCATAAGTAACTTGTATCACTTTTTAAATTAAAATATTTTTAAATAAATGCTGGGGTTGGCATAAATTGGATATTTCTAAGATAAGAGGTATTATTAGGGATTAAAAGTAAACTTTTGAAAGTTCCACGTGACTTTAACTAAGTGCATGGAAAAGAGGCGTCCTCCCCTCCCCTTCATATTCATCAGAACTCCTGTTTTTCGCCCTTAGAAAGGGGACACAAATGCAGAAAGCCCGTCAAGGAGAGCAGAGAAGCAGAGAGCAGAAAGTAAATACCCACCTCACCCTTAAATCCCAGCAGAAGAGCCAGCTGTCTGCATGATTGAACACTTAGGGTGGGAGGGGCTGAGAGCAGCTGGATGAATGGACACTTGGAGTAGGAGGAGCTGGGAGCAGCTGGATGAATGGACACTTGGAGTAGGAGGAGCTGGGAGCAGCTGGATGAATGGACACTTGGAGTGGGAGGAGCTGAGAGCAGCTGGATGAATGGGCACTTGGAGTAGGAGGAGCTGAGAGCAGCTGGATGAATGGGCACTTGGAGTGGGAGGGGCTGAGAGCAGCTGGATGAATGGATACTTGGAGTGGGAGGGGCTGAGAGCAGCTGGTTTTGTCATCTCCTGGCCCATCTCCTGGCCAGGCTGCCCTGAACTCAGAAGGCCCTTCAAACTACAGGGCGGAGTTGAAAACAAGGCTTACTATGGCTCCTCCTTCCCTTTCCTGCTCTAGCAGGAGAGTTCCCCAAAGGGAAATGAGCTGATAACAGCCAAAGACACTGCCTCCTCTTCCTGGTTGATGGTTGGAGACTGAGCACAGTGGGTTGGGACAAGGACGATTGATGGCTACCACAGTCTAGAGAACACATGTACTCAATCCTGCTGGCTACTTGGTCCTGTGGTCTATCTAGAAGGCGAGTTCACTTAACTGCAGCTGGTGTCTTTGTTATTTATCTATGGCTTGCTTTAATTTACTATGTTTTTTACAAGAATTTTATACATGTATATATGTTAGATCAAATCTGTCTCCCCAATCCCTCCCCTCTAATTCTTTGCTGTCCCCAGCCCCACTTTTCCCTGACAGTTCCATGTGCTCTGTTGTGGAGTTCCTTGACTGCACTTCGTGTTGCCTGTATGTGAATGTCTTCACACCTTTTTAATATGTATTTTAAAGTAGACCAAGAAGGGAATGGAGAGGAAGATAGACAAAATTCTGTGCTGACAAGCACGGGGTTTAAGGACATGGTAGAATGAGGTCTCTCCAGTGACTCTATTTGTACAGTATCTGAGAAAATAGTGAACTCAAAGATCCCAGTTTGAATGTTCACAGTCTGGATTTTAAGGCGTAGAGCTTGTGTGCTTAGCAGCTTGAGGCTGCTGCTCTTGCCCCAGAGGTTAAGCCAAAAGGCCAGAGGAAACAACTGTTCAGTGCTCACTGTATACTGGATAGTAACCCACGCTCTCCCGACACGCTCTCCCAACATGCTGCTTGATTTAATTACATCAAAACAACATGCCAAAATCCACAAAGCTAGCACTGCAAACACAATCGGCAGGGTCAAATGAACAAGACTCCTTCATTCAAGACACAAAGCTGCCCCCTAGTGTTCACGTGCTGTAAATACTTGCTTTACATGGTGCAGAAACAAAAACAGCTCAAAAGAGACGAGAGCAGTTGGATTAATTTGAAGAATGTTTTCCCATGGCCTTAGTCTATTATCAGATTAGCAGGTGTGCTGTTAGGACCACAATATTCAACAGCGACATGCTGACTGGCAGACCTCCCACCTTGCGTGCCCTGTCCACTGCTGCTACTGTTAGGAAACTTTAAGTGGTCACAGAAACATTAAGTTACTTCATGTTGTATTCAGAGGAGTGCAACTACTCCTTATTTCTCATCAAGAAAAAAATATTTATAGAAACCAAGAAAGTGGTGTGATCTAAAGTATTCTTCCAGCAAATTTAACGACTATGTCTAACGGATTTTGTAGAACATTAATTAGGTGATAAGAAGGAAAAGACTCTACACGTTCATGTTAGGACCTGCTATCTCAAAGTATACTTTAAGGAACAGATAAAATGGGTATATGTTTAAAATAATAGCTTCAGTTCTACTTTTTTTCAACACAGAGTGCTGTCAATAACTACAGGGACCATTTTACCCTCCTAGGAGAGCCAGACTAACTGAATAGTCCCAGACGGTAGGACCTGACTTCACAGCACTGTAGTACAAACCGTACAGTGTGTCACTGTGTGTCAATGCAGCAGCACAGCGCACACACTGACGTGAGTCCACACCATACACCAGGACACCGTGTGTCTCTCACCATGGCAGCCATTCAGCACTCATCCCTCCTCTCTTCTGGGAAAATGTGGACCACGTCCTCAGTACTCTGAAGATGGTGATTCGTGGGAATGCTCCTTTTTGCTGGCATTCTGGGAGCTTTTCTAGAATTTATAATTCCCTTTAGTTTCATTTTCTTAAAACTGTTTGAGTAACAGAAACTGGCAGTGAGCAATCTCCAGCCTTACAGGAACATGAGACACGGCCAGGGATGCCCAGGCAGGAGTGCCTCCCGTCAGTCTGCCAGAGACAGTGCCTATCACTCTGCAGTTGTGCGTGCCACTCAGTGCATCTACCTAACCAGGTTCTAGTAAACTCTGAGTTTTATTTCTCGGAGCTGGTTCCTGACCCTCGGTTTCTCTACACCTAATATTTTTCCTTCAGTTTCTTTCATAGGCAAAGTGACTTCTTCTAACTTCCTGATATATCAACAATGTTTTTTTTTCCTGTAAGTTTTCTCAAGACATTTTATATAAAATTCATTTTTATATATTTTATTCATTTTAACAAAGACTTATGCAGCTAGAAGATATCTGACAACAGAGTAAGAATGTGTGTATCATTAGGTAACATATCTTAGAATGAAAAGGATCTTCCAGTTTTCTCTAACATCATGTGATATATGAGTGAGCTGGAATGAAGAAAGGACTCTAGAATGCGGAAAATCCAAATTGCCCAGACTGCACAGTCAGGTTGTCTGCAGTTTAGCCCAGGAGCATTTCCTGTGGGGCTCTGCAGGAAGCCATCCTACCTCCCGGCTTCAGTCATTGACACAGCACCACTCTGCAAGCCATTTATTCTGAAATAATGCCAGTGATTAGCAACACTAAACACACGGGACTTTACTTCAGAACTTCCAGTCTCCGCTTCAAGAACTTAGAAGCCACATACTGTGGCACCTGATGTGCTGGCCAGGATGGAGTAGAGAGTTCCATCAGCACAGGCTCAGCTGGACCACACACGCCTGTCCCTGTCCTTAGACCAGCTACAGGGCTGTGGGACGCATGGCAAATGTCTCTGCTTCTCTGCCTACTTTGCTGTAGAGGCACACCCTCATCTTTTCTTTTTTTAAATGATGTATGTATGCATGTACGTATTTATGTATTTTTTATAAGTACACTGTCGCTGTCTTCAGACTCATCAGAAGAGGTTTATATATTTTATTCATTTTAACAAAGACTTATTACAGATGGTTGTGAGCCACCATGTGGATGCTGGGATTTGAACTCAGAACGTCTGGAAGAGCGGTCGGTGCTCTTAACCACTGAGCCATCTCTCCAGCCCCCTCATCTTTTCCTCCTGCTTGTTCTTGTCTCTGAATATCACTGTATTCTGTACTTTACCTGTAACTGCATATAGTTCTAGTGTGTGACTGATGTTTAGTCCAAGGCTGCGAGTAAGAAGTTGCCGCTGACGTCACTGGTGACGTGAGGCCTCGTCACCCTGCCGTGGAGTTGGGTGCTGAAGTCACTGGTGACGTGAGGCCTCGTCACCCTGCCGTGGAGTTGGGTGCTGAAGTCACTGGTGACGTGAGGCCTCGTCACCCTGCCGTGGAGTCGGGTGCTTAAGTCACTGGTGACGTGAGGCCTCGTCACCCTGCCGTGGAGTTGGGTGCTTAAGTCACTGGTGACGTGAGGCCTCGTCACCCTGCCGTGGAGTTGGGTGCTGAAGTCACTGGTGACGTGAGGCCTTGTCGCACTGCCGTGGAGTTGGGTGCGCACTCCAGCCAGGGAACCGCTTATGTATGATGGGTGGTGCTCTTATTTTGAGTTGGTTTTTTCATCCTGCCTTGTTTTTCTGAGTTGAATGCATTTTTATTCTCTGAGATTATAATACAGTTACATCATTTCCCTCTGCCCTTTCTTCTTCTTGCCCAGTGCTCCCTACTGTCCAACACAGGAGTCAGGTAAACCACCTGACTTAGCTTCCTTCTTCTAAAACAGCTCAAGGCTGTTCACTGACAAACAAATTCTCTTGGTGTAGCCAGTGTTAAAGACTGAGCAGCACCCCTGTGACCCAGCCGCCCTTTTCCAGCCTCACCCCCTCCCCCATGGCATTCTCTGCAGTCCCTGCGAACAGTGCATTTGATTTACAGGCCTACCAGCTGGGCCCTCTCAGTGCGCTCACGGGGAGCTCCTCGCACTGCAGCTCCTCTGTGCCCTCGTCCCTCCCAGCTTGCTGGGATCGTCCACTTTCCCCTTTCTACCAACATTCTAAAAGGTTATGTCCCACTGACCACTTAGCCACAGGTCTCTATTGGATTCCCCAGTGTGGAGCCCGACCTTTGGACTGTACCCGTCTCTCATCCTGAGACATTATCATTATATAACATTAAATCCTTGGAAGTGCTTTTTGCAGGCTTTCCATCAAACACTAAAATATTGCAGGGTCCACGTGTTTACTTTGATCTAGAAGCCATTTTCATTTGGAGACTGTTAGCATTTGCAAGAGGCGTCATCTCTATTTAGATGATCTAGAGCTGTGCTGTACTCAGGGATGACCTCAGCCAAGTGACTTGTCAACCGCATCATATTGTTAGGCTGAGTTGTGTGCACTAGACTGATGCTGGAGTCCTGGCCGCCATGTGTGTGTGTGTGTGTGTGTGTGTGTGTGTGTGTGTGTGTGTGTGTGTGTGTGTGCGCGCGCATGCGCATGTGTGGCTTCTATGTTAACACATCAGAGCATCTGGTGTTTTCACAGACTCAGCAGAGCTGCTCAGACCTCCTTACATGACTTCACTGAGCACTTTCTGTGTGTTGAATCAGGTACATAGTTGAAGGATTTTATATTGAATCCTCCTCAGACTTGATATTGTCAGAACGGCTGTTATAAAAGGGAACAAACTAAAGGAGAGTTCAGGGAAGTCCCCCACTCACTTGGCTATGTATAGCTAAGGCTAGGCCTCAGACTTCTTCACTGTGATGCATCCTTGAACTAAAGTTGCCCAGATTGTTACAACTGTCTTCAAACCCCTTGGAAGGAGAGTCTGAGGACTGGATAATGATCTAGGTAGGTCCTGGGAAATGATTAATCAGGCTTTGTAGAGGAAATAATATAAAATTTTAAATTAAGTAAAGCCATATACACTAGCTCATTACGGTTCCTTATTTTCCTGAGGTTAAAGGTGTGTACTTAAATGTCTGTGGAAACCAACACTCATCACTTGGCCTCTGTACCAAGGAGACCCATACTGGCATCACTTTTAAGCACTGGCTTCTCTGTCCTTGCAGTACTCCCCCAGCATGACCATGAGTGTGTGATCCATTACCGCGTCCCCTCATGAAAACCATCGTGAGTCAGCCCATCACAAAACTACTACGGAAGAAAACTACTCATCGTGTACAGTTAGACAACGGAATCTCAGACAACCAGACCACCTTTTAGTTCCTGCTCTCTCCCCTATTTTGAGAAGAAAGCGGGCCCACACGTGATTCAAGCAACTGTACGGAGCTGCCCATTAGCTGCCCCAACTGAACTGCGGTGATTATCTGTGTGTGTGTGGGGAAGAGAATGCATCGTATGTGCAGATCTGTATGCACATATATGCATACGTGCATTGACCCACAGGACATTGTAAGATATTATCACACGACATCTTAAGTAGAAGTAAGTAGGGACTTTTATTCCATCCTTTTTTTTCACGTTTACATTTTAATTATTAAAGGTTGCTCCTGCGCTTCCTGAACTATTTTGTGCTGTGTACATCACTGCTTTATATAAGTTATTTTTTAAGGTGAACTCAGATGTTATGGTTTTGTAAATGTCTGCAATCATGGATAGGAATAAAATTGCTTATTTGAGAGCTTTCATTCACTGTGTCTGAAGCAAGTTGCCTGTGAACCCAGAGTGTACCGAGTAGAGACAGTGTCTTCATCCTCATGTCCAACCAAGTGTTCTGTTCCCTTCTGTGCAGAGTCGTGTGCTGCTTTGTATGTAAGGAAAACACAGGGCCTCACGCAGTACATTTCTGCAGTAACTGTTTAAACTGAGTTCCTTCTTGATTTGTTTGTCTTAATGATGCAGAAATGATTAGCTAACTCAAGTTACCTACACTGTAGCAATAAAGTGACACAGGTTACCATACTTTTAGCACACATTCTTAAACACAATAAAATCCAAAAGTGATAGCAAAACCACTTATTTGAGTTTCAGCTTCTCCTAGGGATCTAGAAGTAAAATTTTAATAATATACAGTGAGGAATGGTACTGTATTTTTATTCAGATTTCCTATGATCATTTCCAGACACTTGAAAACAGACAGACACACTGACATGGCTGAGGCTTTCAGGGCAGAGAGCAGAGAATGAGAACACGAGGGTTGCAGAGTTTCTGGTTTTCTCACCCAGTAGCTTGCCTGCTGGAGCAGAACTGATGTCCCTGCTCTCAGCTGGCAGTGTATGTGCCCTGTCCACTCTGTTTTGGGGTCAGAGGACTTGCACTGGGAGGCAGATTATCTGTATAACTTGTGTTGACTGCAGCTGGCTAGATCTCCATTGTGTGTCTGACAGTTTGGAAGGCAGTAAAGAAACAGTTTTTAATTATCTTCCTTACAAAAGCGCCCTGCTGCATGACATTTCCCTGATCTTTGGGATTACATTTAATCCTGTACCCAAACACTAAATCCCCATAGGAAAAGCATAGAGAGTTTATTTTATACTCTAAGAGAGACCTCTGTGATCCTTTCTGGTCTAGCTGGGGTACAAATGTCCACTGATCTCCACCCTGCTAGCGAGTACTGCCCAGCCTGACGGGAGAGGACACCTCCCTTTCCTTTGGGGCTATAACGTACGTGAAAATGTTGACACTGATTGCCTGCACATGGTTCTAGATGATCAATTTCTCTCAAATCTACATTGATTCATTCTTCCTGAAAATGGACAGTTTTGGCTGGGCATTACAGGGATGCTGGGAGCATGGAGGATAAAGAATTAACTTACCCTGCAGATCTAGGTGACACTTATGAGTCATAGTTTATAGCACAGCGTTGGCCTACAACTGTACCAGAGAGCAGCCTTGTACCAGCAGACTATAGGAACCTGTCTCAGGCAGTTGGCACAGGAAGTCTTTACCCTCAGGTGGAGCTAATCTGAGGATGACGCTTCATGCATTTACCTGAACCACTGGTATCAGTGGCAGCTTTCACTCTCTATACGACCATAAACCACAGTTTACCAGAGTTAAACTGTTTTCAGTAATCTCGGTCTTACGGTGCTGGACTTCTGCTCACTCTGCTCTCCATCACGACCAGCCTTTCCTTTCTGTCATTTGTGTTCTGAGAAGGGAAGCAAATGATTCCTCTTACACACAAAAATCGTGGAACTAATTTTACATGCCCTTCTTTGGGAATAGTTCTAGAATATAAATGACATAAATGGTGTGTTAATAATGATATAAGCAGCATGTGCTACTTCTAACCTGTTTTGTTTCTTAAGAAGTAAGATGGTTTTGTTTTTGTTTTCATTTCCTTACTTTCTTGGAACTCAGTTTTAAAAATACCTGGTCCCAATTTGTAAATTCATTAAAACCGTAAAAATTATTTTTAAGATAAAACTGCATTCACAAACTAGAAAATACAAGAATGCTTCATTTCTTTAGCCAGATAACTTTGTTACCCAAAGGGTAAACACTAAAACTACATTGATTTTTATGTAGATCTTAATTATTTAACATTTATTGTGTTCCTGGTAAGAAAAGCCAACATTTTCTTAAGCATTCTACCGGGACTGACACATTCATGCTGTCTTGATGTATATGCTGCTTGCCAGAGGTTTTGGGTTTTTTGTTTTTGGTTTTTTGGTTGTTTTTTTTTGCATATTTCAGCACATAATGATGAAATCAGCAATACTCACATATATTGGACATGGCATGCACCCATCAAATCTGAGATTGGGCAGTCATTGTGAGCATGAATCCTGTTCCTCTTCCTGCCCTCCCTAACGCACTAATGTTTGAAAGCTCAAGTCTAAGTTCTGTGTGGTTCTTAACCATCTGACTGTCTTACTGCGAAGATGCCCTGTGTTTCAAAAAAAGGCTTTTGGGTACACTGATCTCATAAAACCACAAACTTGATGGGCAAATTAGTGCTCCTTTGAAAATATTCCAGTTTGGGTTCAATTGCTAGTGAACAGGAATTTCACGGCTAAAAATCTGAGGTTAAGATTTCTCGATTGCCGAAAGACTAACAAATCAATTCTGCTCCCTTCAGCCAAGGAAAGCGCTCAGACACACCTGTCCCTACAGAAATTTAGAGAAAAATTCTGTTCCCCTTCAGCCAAGGAAAGCGCTCAGACACACCTGTCCCTACAGAAATTAAATAGAGAAAATTTGTTCCATCTCTCTTTTCATGATTCTGTAAGGCACCCGAACTCGGTTGCGTTTGAAAGGACCATTCAGGTAAACAGTCTTGAGCTTTGAAGACAGCAGGTGGAGTAAGTTCACGTTGGCATGTGAGTAGCCCCACAGCTGTCTACATCATTCTCCACATTGTGGGGCTGTGCCCTCAGCAGGGACTGTGCACAGTTCTCAGTATATCAAACCTGGGTTAGCTTACAGCTTCTCCATGCTTGCCTTCCATCCCAGGAGACAAGACACAAGGGTTGAACAGCTCTCCCTTCTCAGCCTCACAGCTTTCGTCCCTGCACAGTGTATATAGTACTGGTGGTAGTTCTCCTGAGGAAAACGTTTTCAGTTTTCATTCCTTGATTATTACTGTTCATCACAAGCAGTATTACAGATCACAGCCACGTGACATCTGAATGTTCTCTTGACACTGTTTCCTGTTGTGTTTTGTGTGCTGTAGTTCTTTCTCCTTTGCTTGAGACATTAACAGAGGCAAGTAGCTCACGAATATGTGGTGTAGAGAGAGGAGATTGGTGTGTTCAGACAATAATCACGCATTTTAACAAATGCCAATTAGTCTTCTGTAGTTTTCCCTTCTTGGTGTACTACATTTCTCTGACATGAGAACCAAAAGCCCATGCTTGCTTAAAACAATGTTTCCAGTTGTAAGCATCTGTCACAGTCTCCCCTGGTCTGAGAAAGATGCCCAGAAATATGGGAAAAGTAAGAGTGGCAAATTTGTTAATACCACCTCAGTTCTGCATACTACATTTGTGTATACCTGTGTGCATGTATTGGGGGACGGCAACATAAATTTTGCTCATAAACCCCACTTCTACTGAGATCGTATTATTTTATATAGCACTGTTGATAGATAGTAAACATCTTTTTCTTTTGACATTTTATTTCAGTGGTAATATATCTGATAGAAGTTATTTGGGATGGCAAGAGAGGAGAACACCACGATTCTGTATATTGGACAATATATCAGCAGGAGTAGTGTCCCAGGCCCAGATTTAGCTTCTCAGCATTGGACGTCATACTAAGCGTGTCAGAAATCATGCAGTAATTACGGTATAGGAAGTTGAATTGACATCATCTAAACCGTTAACTTGACCCATGAACCATAATTCAGTTAGGATGACGTATGATTAACACACACCTGAGACTTTCAATGACTTCTCTAGACTCTATTATGAAGAAAGAGATTCAGCTGACTGAGTCCCAAGGGTTTCCTCTGTTGAGTTTCCCTTGGTAACTTACAGAATTTGTTTTCTTAAGTAAGAGAATCATTTCTGTATGAAGTTTAAATGTGAATATTTTGCATTTTAAAATGAAATACAGTAGTAAAATGAAATATATAAATGTTACAGCATTTAATGTGGAACTGGGCCTTCTCATGTATGCGTTTCCTAGGTATTGGTAGGATAAATGTTTGCTTCACTTTGACTGTCTCAGTCACTGGAATCTTATGATCTGCTTCTAAAATACTTAGTGTTTTATTTCTAAAGCAAGATGGACTGTTACCATGGCAAAGGTAAGTGTTAATAGTCCTTGAAAAAATATATAAATATTTGTTCTCAGTTACTGCATTTCACTTTCTCCTCTGTGACAGCGACCCCAGTATATGACCTGAGGGTGAGGTCTGGGTCTTTGATAGGAGTCTATACAGTCTGCACAGTATGCTGTGTCTCTGGAACAGTGTTGGTTAAATGTAGTCAACCATCTGTTTGGAAACAACACCTCAGATCATCTGCCCATCTTACATGATTTGAGCGGAGATCTAAATTCTTCGCAATACTTTAGAGATTTTCTTGACAAAGTACTGATTGAAGTTTGTGTGTGGATTTAGATCAAACTTCAAAAATACTTACTTTCCTTGCATTAAGACAGCTATAAACTCTCCGTTAGGCAAATGCTTGGAAGGACATGTTACTGTTTCAGATGTAAAGATGGAGAAGTCTTTATACATAGAATTCTTTATTCATGGTAGCCATATGATTATTGAATTGTTTATCTAATTGTGATTTTAAGAATTTAAAATGTTTTCTTACTACACGTGTTAAATTGTTACAATGTCTTCCTGGAAAATAGAGTTATTTGTAAGGTTTTTATAAATGCACAATCTGTGTATAAATATAATTGAAGTCTGGGATGACTCGGTAATTACGACTCTCCGTTCAGTAACGGGCACCAGGTAACCCACACACTTGTCAATGTAGCACTTGTGTGTATATATCTTTGTGCACATGTACATTGTTATTCTCAAGTGAATTTATCACTTAATGTTTTTGTAAAAGTACTTGAGCTGTTTGTGTAATACAAAAAGTCACCATAAAGATGTACATAAATGCCCCGTAAGTTGGCACGTCTTCATATTTAATTGATAAAATTGCAGCTTTTGATTTACAGTTTCTACCTTTTTATTTCTATCCTTTACTTCAGTACTTATTGGAAAAGTAGAGGAAATTGTTTGCATGGAGACAGCACAGTGTTTCCTGAGTGAGAAGTCGGACTGTAACGTAAACATCTGTGCACTGAAGTAAATTGGGCATTCTACCCTAGATAGAGTTCAGGAATCTGTAGAGGCGAAGGATTTACATGCACCTGAGAGTGGCTGGTTCTGTATGGTCAGATAACAACCTTGCCTCCAAATATTGTTACCAAGTGGATAGCTCTTAAGGAGTGAGGTTTCTGTATTTTATTTCAAGTAGAATACGCACAGTGTCAGAACAGAGGCGTTTGTTCAAAGGAACCATGCAGTAGTACTTTGATCTCGACGGTGCCCAGTGCAGATGGTCACTTCAGTTTGCCGTAAACATCTACCTGAAAGGTGGTAAAGTCGGTCCCTTCTACTGAGAAGGAGAAGGCGACTCCTAATTGTGTTGAGAATCTGTCCCTGGAAAGCAGTGGAAATGCAGAACCCTACCCATAGGTAATGCGCTCAACACCAGTGCACATCATTGGCTGTGGCTTTGATCTAGATGGGATGTCTCAGCCTGACGATGCAGCACACTCATACATGCTAGAGAAGGAAGTGTAGCCCTCACTGACCAGACGGTGAACCAAAATTTCCCCGTGAAGCTTGTCTGCTGACTTTTTAAACTCCAAAGGGTCTGGGTGTCTGGAGACTGAAGGGTAGACAGAAAGCAACTGACAGGCTCTTGAGTTCAAAACAGGTGGAAGTCAGGGAGGCACGAACTGACCTGGAGTTTGTGATGTAAACTGTCTCTGACTGTCTGCAGATGGTTGCTAACAGCAGAAGCATTGTGTGGGGTCAGAGTAAGCCTTGCCCAGACAGGTCACAGCCAACATAACGCACAGGCAGACATGCGCATGTGCACCCCTGGTCCTAGAGCATCTGCATCAGGTGTTGTGTGGTCCCATGGTTTAATATATACTTAAGGTGAAGGGAAGAGAAAACCTCTTTACATCAAACACGGGACAACGATTACATTCGACGAGTTGTATTTCCAGCACAGTTCAATAAGAGTATATTACAGCTTTTTAGAAAGCTCTGTAGTCAGAAGACACTATGCATAAGAATGCAATTTGCAGACCTTCCCTAACGCCTTTCTGGAGGGGGCTCTGCTTGGCAGTAGCTGTGATCTGGAAAAGAGCAGCCTCACAATTTCACCCCAAACACATGCATTTGCAGCCACACCTTTTTCTGAGAATATGGATGGAACTCTTAATGTGTCATAAGACATGAAAGGTTACTTTTGAGCATCCTTCAATAAAGGTATTCCCATACATTATAGGACTAGCATCAGTACCATAAACAGCCAGCGTCATTGATTTATACATATGTGTGTATATATGTTGTATGTGTGCATACATATATTTTCAGGAGATTGACTTATGAATTGAAGAGTCAGATGTATGCACTATACCTTTTTGTTCATTGTTCTCACCATCTTGTTAGCCATTATTCACTGAGGACTAAGGAGACTGCATACATAACTTAAAGCTCTCAAGACTGTTTTAACAGAACACATGTGTCAAGCATTGGGAGTGACGTTGGCTTTGAGAACTCAACCTGCTGTTACGACAGGCAGTTGCCAGTCAGGTCTAAACCACTTACTTCGTTTTCATGTAGAGCACTTGTCTACACACAGTTCTTCAGTCAATAAACTCTTGGAGAGCTAAACATAAATTTGTGGGGGAAAGATAATACTAAACAGATAACACATTAGTTGTATATAAGAGCAGTCAGTGCAAATGAAAGCATTGGCCAAATTAATGTGGAAATGCAAACTTATGTGTAACAGTTATTAAACACTTGTGGACCAAACAACCCAACCAAAATTAGTGTTTCTGTACAAAAGATAGATTGTTAAATCCACCACCAGGATTTCTAAGATAACTGTCTCTGTAAAGCCAGATTGTAACAAAGTTCTCAATACTGAGTATTTAAAGTTTAAAATCCAATAAATTTTACAGAACTATTTTAAATAAGTCTTTCCATAAGTCCCTGTGCAGAAGGATGTTTACCTGCAGGATTTCTTGGTCCAGCTGAAGCTCAGTGTAAACTGAAATGTTCACAGTCTGGGCTTCTGAGAGCCTGCGACCATGAGTGTTTCTAGACGGAGTCTGTTTAATCAGCCTGCAGGGGAAGTGGTCTGGGTAGAACAGGAACTGTCTTTCATTCCATCTCTTTCCAGGTTACCTTAAACCTCGTGGAGAAGTGTGCTTCCTGCTACGGTTGTGCATTCTAGAGAGATTTGCATGGGGGTTTGTGTGTGACAATTGTTGAACTGTGCCTTTGCCAAAAAGGAATGTCATTGTCTCCCCTTTGTGTAACTGCAAGGCAGGAGGCACTTCAGAAAACCTGAAATCAGATTATAAATGTCTGTGTTCTAAAAGGCTTTCCGTGTGCATTTCAACTTCTCAAAGTACATAAAGTTGTGGTTTACTCGGCAGCATTGTCTCTTAACAACTTTCCTATGAGCTGAGTTCTTGACACTGGGCCCAAACTTGACCTTCTGCTTGCCCCTTGTGAATGGACAGCTCTGGAAGAGATGGAGCTTCTCCAGCTGAAGAAGAGTTCTGAGCAGACCAGAGATTAAGTCCAATCTTTCCCTGTTGAGTAGCAGAAGCACTTGTTCTTGCACCTGAGTAGGACACTGGGACAGACATGAGACTGCCTGCACCCAGCCTTCCTGGATGATGCTCTTCCTGCCGAACAGGAAAACTGCTGCTATTGCTTTCTCCATGGCGAGGTGTACTATGGTCCCAAGCTTCATGGTTTAAACTTTTCAAACACAATCAGCAGCAACTAAAATACTTCAAGCCTGTATCCAGAAGAAAAGCCTTGAAGGAAACAAGGTTGGGAAAGAAGGCACTGAAGGGAAACTTTAAAACCCACTAACAAGGCTCTACCAAGAGAAAATGGAGATGCGTGGGGATTCATGAATTCCAGCACCTGAACTCCACTTTACTTCACAAGTTGAATTTTCACTCCCACATTTGTTTAAAGGATGATAATTACTTACATCTGCAGAATTTGCCTAAAGTTCAAGATGGTCACTAACAATTGTCTACAGATTTTTACTCTCCGTAATTCTGCTAAAAAGAGTACACTAAACTTCCTTCAGACTTAATTATGAGACAAAGATGTGGGAAAACCTACTTTGGGCGTTGTTTGTATGAGGAAGTGATTGCATTGGAAAGCATAGATGGTGCCATTTGAAATGCAAACAATCGTGAAATTCGTCTTCTGTTTGAATGTCTGAATGCCCTCCATCCTCTGAGCCGCAGCACTGGCAGGTTAAAGTGGCTGCGTGGTTTCCTTTGCCCTCTGCAGTCCGAGATGAGCCAGAGGATGAAAGATGTTGCTGCAGAGGACCATGGACACCACGACAGGTGCAGCCCTGTCTCCACCATTGTTCTACAAAGAATTGTATTCATTTGGCCCAACTTGAGTAACACTCTGTTTCCTGCAGCCAAAATTTCTACAGCCTGCCTCCCAAGGACTCCTGTTCAAACCACATTTACAGCCAGAGGATAAATGAATGGGGGCAGAAGGAAACTCCAAAAAGAGACCAAAACTCTTTCTTTTAACAAATGAAAAGTCTTACTGGTCAGGGAACAAATTAGTTACCCAATAACGCATTATCTTGGTTACCTGAACTCTAATACAGTAAAGATGGACTTGTTGTGAGTGAATCCCCCCTCCCCCATTTCGTCTTGAGTCTTGTTTTCTATAGTGCCTGCAGTTGGAGTTGTTGTTCTTTGGGGTTTTGTTAAATCTAGTAGCTTTATTTTTTATTAAATTTATTCACTTCCTGTCCTAATCACAGCTCCCCTCTCTCCTCTCCTCCCAGTCCCACCATCACAAGCTCTTTTCCCAATCATCCCTCCCCTTCTCCTTAGAGAAGGGGAAGCCCCCTGTTAGGTGCCACCCTGGTGAGGGAAGTAGCAGTAGGACTAGGTGAATCCTCTTCCACAGAGGACCAACAGCAGTCCAGGTAAGGGAAGGGAATCCAATAGTAGGCCTCATAGTCAAAGTCTCCCTCTCCCCCCACTCCAGTTGTTAGGGAGCCCGCATGAAGACCAAGCTGCCCATCTGCTACAGATGCGCACGGGCCTGAGTCCAGCCCCTGCATGCTCTTCAGTTGATTGTTCAGTCTTTGTGAGCCCCCGGGGGCTCAGTGCTGTCCTTGACCCTCCCCCCCCAGCTCCCTCAATCCCATTCCCCACTCTTCCACACACTCCCTGAGCTCCACCTGAGGTCTGGCTGTGGGTCTCTGCATCTTTTCCCATCAGCGGCTGGGTGAAGCCCCTCAGAGATAGCAATGCTAGGCTCATATCTGCAAGCAGAGCGTGATTAATAGTAGCAGGGGCTGGCTCTCTCTCGTGGGACCGGTCTCATGTCGGGCCAGTAATTGGCCATTCCCTCAATCCTGCTCCACCTTAATCGCTGACTGTCTTGTAAGCAGCACAGATTTAAGGTCTAAAGTTTTGTGAATGGGTTGATGTCCCCCTCCCTCCAATGGAAGTTCTGCCCAACTACAGAAAGTGGCCACTTCAGTTTCCATATCCCCGCCTGCTAGGAGTCTCAACTAGGGTCAGCCCATAGACCCCCGGGAGCTTTCCTCATCCCAGATCTCTGGCTAGTCCCAGAGATATCCCCCCACTGGTTTCTGTTCTCTCCCTGCCCTCCTGTCCCCCCAACACCTGCTCACATCCCTATCCCCTCATCATCCCTCCCCCCAAGGTCCCTCCCTCCATCCACCTCTGATGCCTGTTTTATTCCCCTATTATTCTCATTCCCCTCTGAGTGGGAATCAAACATCTTCCCTTAGGCCCT
The DNA here is from genome assembly GCF_011064425.1 of Rattus rattus. Taxonomy (NCBI): domain Eukaryota; kingdom Metazoa; phylum Chordata; class Mammalia; order Rodentia; family Muridae; genus Rattus; species Rattus rattus. Next base: position 204,517,995 of record NC_046156.1, on the reverse strand, counting down.
CCTGTTACTTAGTTTCTTTGGGTCTATAGCCAAAGGTAGAACGCTTGTTCTTTCTGGGACTGAGTTACCTCATTCAGGATGCTATTTTCAAGTTCCATCTGTGGATTTCATGAAGCCATTGTTTTAATAGCTGAGTAGTATTCCATTGTATAAATGTACCACATTTTCTATGTCCATTCTTCTGTTGAAGAACATCTGGGCTGCTTCCAGTTTCTGCTATTACAAATAAAGCTGTTATTAACATAGTTGAGCTAGTGTCCCTGTGGTATAGTGGGGCGTTTTGGGGCATATGCCCAGGATTAGTATAGCCAAGTCTTGGAGTAGAACTATTCCCAATTTTCTGAGAAACCACCAAGTTAATTTTCAAAGTAGCTGTACAGGTTTGCAATCCCACCAGCAATGGAGAATTGCTCCTCTTGCTCCACATTCTTGCCAGCATGTGCTGTCATTTGAGTTTTTGATCTTAGCCACTGTGACAAGTGTAAGATAGACTCTCAGCGTTGTTTTGACTTGCGTTTCCCTGATAACCAATGATGGTGAACATTTCTTTAAGTGCTTCTTGACCATTCAAGGTTCTTTGACTGAGAATTCTCTGACTTTGTCGATTTGGATAATGTCCCTCTGCCTTTTAGTTAGTTTGGATAAGGGTTTGTCTATCTTGTTGATTTTCTCAAAGAACCAGCTCTTGGTTTTGCTGATTCCTTGAATTGTTCTCTTTCTTTCTAATTATTGATTAGCCCTGTTTGATTATTTCCTTCCATCTACTCCTCTTGGATGTGTTTGCTTCTTTTTGATCAAGAGTGTTAAGGTTTGCTCTTAAGTTGCTAGTATGAAATCTCACTAATTTCTTTATAAAAGACATTAGTGCTATGAAATATCCTTGGTACTGCTTTCCTTGTGCCCCATAAACCTCAGTATGTTGTGCATTTGTTTTCATTGAATTCTAGAAAGTCTGTTTCTTTATGTTTTCCTTGACTCAGTCATTGAATAGAGAGTTGTCCAGTTTCCATGGGTTTGTAGGCTATCTATTATTTCTCTTGTGGTTGAAGTACAGCTTTTATCTGTGGTGGTCTGACTAGATACAAAGGGTTATTTCAATTTTGCTGTATCAGTTGATGCTTGCTTTGTGACCAATTATATTGTCAGTTTTGGAGAAGGTTCTGTAAGGTGCTGAGAAGAAGGTATACTCTTTTGTGTTTGGGTGAAATGTTCTGTAGATTTCTGTTAGGTCCATTTGATTCATAATCTCTGTTTCATTATTTCTCTTTTTAGTTTCCATCTTGATGACTTGTCCATTTGTAAGAGTGAAGTGTTGAAGTATCATGCTATTAATGTATGGGGTTCAATGTGTGATTTAAACTTTAGCAATGTGTCTTTTATGAATGTGCATGACCTTGTATTTGGAGCATAGACATTCAGAATTGAGACATTATCTTTGTTGATTTTTCCTTTGATGAGTATTGAAGTTCTTTTGATTAATTTTGGCTTAAAGTCTATTGTATTAGATATTAGAATGGCTACTCCAGCTTGCTTCTTGGTCTGTTTTCTTGGAAAATCTTTTCCCATCCCTTTACTCTGAGGTAATATCTTTTTTTCTTTTTGCTGAGATGTGTTTCTTGAATGCAGCAGAATGATGGGTCCTGTTTTTTGCACCCAGTCTGTTTGCCCGTGTCTTTTTATTGGGGAACTGAGTCTATTGATTATGAGTGACAGTAATGACAATCAATTATCAATTCCTGTCATTTTGGTGGTGGTGGTGGTGGTGGTAGTTGTGGTGTGTGTGTGTGTGTGTGTGTGTGTGTGTGTGTGTGTGTGTGTGTGTGTGTGTGTGTGTTTGCTTCCCTTCCTTTGGTTTGCTGGGGTGGGTGGTATTTATTTCCTGTGTATTCTTGGGTGTTGTTAGTCTCCTTAGGTTAGAGTTTTCCTTTTAGTATCTTCTGAAGGGCTGGATCTATGGCTAGATATTGTTTAAATTTGGTTTTGTCATAAAATATCTTGTTTTTCCTATCTATGGTGATTGAAAGTTTTGCTGTGTATAGCAGTTTGGGTTGACAACTGTGGTTTCTTAGAGTCTACGAAACATCTGCCCAGGCCCTTCTGGCTTTTAGAGTCTCTATTGAAAATTCAAGTGTGATTCTGATATGTCTGCCTTTATATGTTTCTTGGTCTTTTCCCCTTGCAACTTTTAATATTCTTTCTTTGTTCTCTGTACATTTACTGTTTTAATTATTGTGTGGTGGGAAGATCTTCTGTTCTGGTCAAATCTATATGGTGCTCTGTAAGCTTCTTGTATGTATCTAGGAATATCTTTCTTTAGGTTGGGGAAATTTTCTTCTATGATTTTGTTGAAAGTATTTTTCTGGGCCCTGTAGCTGAGAATCTTTTTTATTCCTATTCTTAGATTTGGTCTTTTCATAGTGTCCCAGATTTCTTGAATGTTTTATGTCATGAGCTTTGTATATTTAGCATTTTTTTTGACCGATGTATACATTTCTTCAATTGTACTTTCTATGCCTGAGATTCTTTCTTCCATCGCTTGTATTCTGTTGGTGACACTTGCATCTGTAGTTCCTGTTCTCTTTCCTAGGTTTTTCCATCTACAGGATTCCCTCAGTTTGTGTTTCTCTATTGCTTCTATTTCCATTCTTCAATTCTTGGACATTTTCATTGCTTTCCTTCACCTGTTTGATTGTATTTTCCTTTATTTCTTTAAGGGATATATTCATTTCCTTTTTAAAGGCCTCTGTCATCTTTATAAAATTGGATTTAGGGTCATCTTCTTGTGCTTCCTCTGTTTCAGGATATCCAAGGCTTGCTGTAACAGGATAGTTGGGCTTTGGTGGTGTCATATTGCCCTTGGTTCTTGATGATTGTGCTTTTACGTTACCTTTTAGCCATCCAGTTGTCCCTGGTGTTGACTGGATGTTCCAGATGCCAACAGGACTCCTCAATGAGACAGGCAGAGAGCCATGAGCCTGACAGTGGATCTCAGGAAACAGCACACTGCTCATTTCTGATCGCTGTGCCTCAGGTGGACCCTCTGCTGGCTGTGCCCCTGGTAGACCCGGCAGGCAGGAGATTACCTGGGGAGGAATGTAAGCTGCATGCTCCTGGGGCTCTGCAAGTCTCCTCAGGAAGGCAGAGAGAACTATGGGCCAGAAGATAAAGGTCAGAGGACTGTATACAGCTCATCTCTGCTGGCCATGCCCCAGGTGGACTGGCCTGGCCTGAAGTTGGTTCTTTAACTGAGGTGTGATATAGAATTATGGAAGAGGTAATTCATAATTGTAATTAAGAAGATCCATATGGCTCTTGTATTTATTATTTGTTTACGATGTGATGTAGGTACTAATGTGCATGAAATTCTGTCTTTATTTGAAATATTTGTAAGATAAAAACTAAGTCAGTACAGGTCTTAATTTGTTGGGACAAGTTATGGTGTCATTTTGCAATTACTCCAGTCTTTCCTGCACTGAATTGTATTTGATCAAAGTCATGCCATTTCTCCAGTATCTCCAAACATTCTTAAGATGTTTTCTCTGGGGCTAACTCATCTCTGCCACAGATCTCTAACTGTTTGTAATCAAGCCGGGGACAGCAGTCCTTAATGCCTTCCTACTCAGGCATCCCTCCAACTGGTCCCCAGAGGCCCATTAAGGAGCAGTGTTAGTAAGCACCTGTCACATCTCTTGTATTCTGAGGCATCAGGTGGCTCCTGAGCAGTGACACACATGTGCACAGCTCACTTCAACAAAGGCAGCCCCCTGTGCCTCTTTTCTCTATAGCTCCCAGAGATCCACAGACCTGTAGGAAACTTTACTTCCAACTTATCATCTTTTACCAGCTTTATATTAGGAGTTATACAGGCTGTACATCCGAGTTTTTAAAAAAATATATTTTACCAAGCTCTCTGGTTTTAGCAGTTTTTAAGGGAAGAAAGTGCTTTATAACAGAAAATGGAACAATGAACTCATTTTATATTTATCCTTGTAGAGCCGTGTTTATTCAGTTCTTTCTTAAATTGTTATTTTTTTTTCTTGGCTACACTGCACAACCTATCTACTAATAATTCGCGTATTAGCATACTTGTCATTAGCGCGGCAGTATTATCTGTTAAATTTTCAGTATAGAATCCATGTGTTGAAATGATGGAAGTAAGCAGGAGAGGACATGGCTGTTTATCTAACCATTGGCCTTGGGGTAAATCGGGATTCACACTCATCTCTTCAAGCAGCCTAAATATCATTCGCTGACGTGAATCCGAGTCTTCCAAACGCCTGCTGATGTAAGTACACGAGCCCACTTTAGCCCGCACAGCAACTTGGCTGAAGTTGCTTTCACAGATATGATCCGCCCATCCATGTTAGGTCAAGGTTTTCATCCAAATACTTTCATTTATTCAGTTTATTTCCATGCCTGATGGTTGAGTGAGGGGTCGCAGGGCCAAATTCAAAGTTGAATTTCTAAGTTGAATTATTCTCTTTTTCCTTTTACAATTTTAATTTAATTTAAATTTGTGCGTGCGTGCATGCATGCACATGAGCACACATGTTCATGTGTGTTTCTGAGGCAGTCAGATTTCATGCCAGATCCTATGGAGCTGGAGTTACAGGCAGCTACCAGATGTGGGTCCTCGGCAAGAGCAATAAATAGGGGCTTGCTTCAGAGATAGTTCTTGGAAAAAGGTTTCATCAGGACAGAACATAGGGCCCCAGCACCTTCATACATCCCTGGTAGGGATGGCCACCCTCATATAATCTCAGCACTTGGAAAGCAGAAACGAGATCCCTAGAGTAAGCCACACACCCAGACTAGCCAAATTAGCTCTGGGTTCAAGTGAGAGACCCTTGCCTTAAAGTATAGCAATTGATCAAGGAAGACTCCTGACATCAATCTCTGGCCTCCAAATGCATGTTTATGTACGTGCTCACAGATGCATAAGAATGTATGCATGCATTCACACACATCACACAACCCCCAAATATAGAGTAAAATCAATAAGTGCTCATCAGCCCTGATGAGAAGGGATGTCAGAGAACAATAAGCCACAACATCACCCCTGATCATCATGTCAGCTCTTGGTCCCTGGGTCCTTACTGAACTCCACTTTGTTCCACTCTCAAATAAGAACATCGATTCTGAAAATCTCTCAAGCACAAAAACTCAGGACACAGCGGTGACGATGTATCTATTCTTACTGTTCATCTCATTTGATACCAATCCCAACAGTGTTGTGTCGGATGCTATCCATGTCGAGGGAGGATGCTGTAAATATCTCCCAGTGTCAACAATGAAGAGCATTCGATCTTCCTTGGCCCAGTAATAACCAGGGTCAAGCCCATTGTTTTCTGAAAATGTCCTGTGATTGTTGACATTGCTATTCTGTATCAGTCATTAGTTCTCATCAAAACTTCCAAAGAAGTCAGAGCGGGGAACGGGGGAAAAAAGGAGATAGAACTAGTCTAAACTTAGCAGTTTTCTCAGACAGTTGACATGATTACAGTTATCCTCTGCCCAAATGGGTTAAATAAGCCAATATTTACCAAGAAATCAGACATGATTAAAGTCTTGCTCTGCCCAAATGAGCTAAGTCCAGTCAATATTTACCAAGAAATTTCATAAAATGCTTAGTCTATGAGTCAAATTTTTGTCCCTTTGATCCCATTCTTAGTTTTACTATGTGTAGTAAAGTAAAACTAAATCAAAAAGGTTTTATTTAGGCTCCAAAACATCTGGCCTTCTGTGTAGTTAATTGCATTTCAAGGGTGGAATTATTAACATGTAAGATACAGTTTATAAAACCATGCTGTGTGTGAAGATCCTCTGCTCCTCCTTTTTGTAAGAAATGTCAGTGCTCCCCAGGAGGGAGAAGGTCGCCATGTTGATATTGCTGCTATAGCAATGTGATTTTAATGCCTTACATTCAAATTTAGAAGAAGAAAAAAGACATTGCAGGAAGGAATTTAATGAGAATGTCTTGTTTAAAATGCCTAATATCTAAAAACGACATTGTTGGTTAAACACCAGACTTTGTATAATTTGAAACTAGGTGAAGAAGAGGTGGCACTTGCCAGGTTGCATGAGAGATTCTTAGAATGACTCTTCCATAGTCTTTCTCTCCAACATTTGTTAGTCTGTACTTTGTGAAGGGCATTTCCTCTTAAATAGTCTGAAGCACAGTTAAGGTTCTACACTCTAAATATGTACAAGTTATCACATAGTTTTTGTATTAGTTTAACTATATAATTGTGCTATAACTTTATATAGAGTAAGAAAGAGGAAGTGTTTAGAATCAAGAAAATCTTTAAATATGTTTTTACTTTCAAAGATTCCTTAAAAGGTTATGATTATGTTCTTTTTGTTTTTTTCATAATCAATAGATAAACAGAGATGATAGATGATAAGTAGATAGGTAGATAGATGATAGATATGAGATAGATAGATAGAGGATAAGCTTACCTGTTTCAACAAAACCTGTGCCCTACCATTTCAAACGCAACTTAAAACAAAGATATTTTGTTTATAAATGTTTTAAAATATAATAAAATTCTGCAATTAAAATTACATAGGAACTAACATAATACCCTGAACTAACCCTGAAAGTATTGTATTAATTACACAAAATAATAAATACAAATCATGTATCACATATATAGCATGGTAAACATTGCTGTAAATGTTAATAATAAATAAAAACTAATTATCCCTTCCTATACTTCAAAATGTTGAAAGAAACATTTTAGAATTATTCTAAGTTAAATTAAATATTTATGACCTAGACCAAGCCCCAAATCTCTCTCTCTCTCTCTCTCTCTCTCTCTCTCTCTCTCTCTCTCTCTCTCTCTCTCACACACACACACACACACACACACACACACACTTTTCCTCAAATGCGTAAGTAAGGTTTTCTCCTCTAAGAAGAAGAAACTAAGAGTTTGTCTGTACCTCAACTTGTGATGTACACTGTCTGGCCAAGAAGTTACAACTTGAGTGATTTTAAAAAAATGAAAAACTTTCTGGCATTTTCTAGTTCTAGATCTTAAAAATATTTTCCAAGAATCATAATATATGTTTACTTAGCTTTTAAAAACCATGTCTGGTCAACTTGTTTTTATATTAAAATATATTATAGTAAAAACAGCTCGTCAGAAGTCTCTAAGATTCTTAGTTTTTAGTACTTTGCTCTTATTCAAGGCAGAGGAGCAGAAAGTTAGATGTTACAGAGACCCTGGTCACTCAGTTCTTTCTGGAGGGAAATTCGAGATCCAGACCAGACTATACTAACTGGCCTGCACATCTGTATTGGGCATTGAGTGCCAGGCTGCAGTGGGCCAAGGCACTTGAGATTGCAACAAGTTTTGGTGGTGGTGTTAGTTTTAGCCTTTTTTAAAAAAAATTAAAATATCATTCCATTGAGCTAGGCATCACACACACACACACACACACACACACACTCACACACACTCACACACAAATACACAATCATTCCCAGCCCATTCCTCTTCCTCCCCCAAAACCTCCCATATCCCCCTTCCTTCTAATTTCTGGCCTCTTTTTCTTTATTATTACATATGTATGGAAATATAAATACGACCTGCAGAGCGTGTTTGGTGTTTCTTGTGTGTACATAGTTTCAGGGCTGACCACTTGGTATTCCAGCTGCTGTCCCCTGGGGTGGATCATTTCTCCTGTTCTCAGAATCCCTTAGTTGCCTATAGTTCTTTATCTAGAGGTGGCGCCCATGAGATTTCCCACTTCCAACATCATGTCTGTTTGTGTTGTTCTTGTTTGGGTCTTGTTTGGGCGGCCATATTGTTAAGACATCATGGATAAAGCTTCTCTGTTATTTTGAGGAGATCCATTTCCTGGCAGATCTCCTGGTCCTCTGGTGGTTACAATGTTCTTCTTTGGCAATGTTCCCTAAGTCTTGGGTGCATGAGTTGTGTCACAGATGTATCCACTGGGACTGGACACCCTATGATTACCCCGTGTACTGGCTGGTTTTGTGTGTCAACTTGACACAAGCTGGAGTTATCACAGAGAAAGGAGCCTCAGTTGACGAAATGCTTCCATGAGACCCAGCTGTAAGGCATTTTCTCAACTAGTGATCAAGGGGGGGAGGACCCAGCCCATTGTGGGTGGTGCCGTCCCTGGGCTGGTGGTCTTGGGTTCTATAAGAGAGCAAGCTGAGCAAGCCAGGGGAAGTAAGTCAGTAAGTAACATCCCTCCATGGCCTCTGCATCAGCTCCTGCCTCCTGACCTGCTTGAGTTCCAGTCCTGACGTCCTTTGGAAATGAAACAGCAATGTGGAAGTAAAAGCTCAATAAACCCTTTCCCCCCAAACTTGCTTCTTGGTCATGATGTCTGTGCAGGAATAGGAACCCAGACTAAGACACCCAGAGAGTTGTTCTCTTCGTTTTGAACAGCTGTGGTTTTCTGTAAGTCTGTCTGTCCTTCAGTGAAGGTTGCAAGCATATTTATGGGTATAAGGATAAATATTTAGAGTGCAGTTGGGAATTATGCTGGTTTAGTAGAAAGCTATAGTTTCAAAAATCAAACAACAAAAGCCAATTTCTGTCTAGCCCTCCAGCACTGGGAGAACCAGTGGTCTAACTTGTCTCATGCTTCATTGTTGTCTCCTAAGCCCAAACATCACCTCACCAGAAAGCTTGCAAATGGCCCTCAGCTGCAGCCATGCCCAACCAACCTCATTCCCAGCTGTTTTCTCCGTAACAATTATTACCTTATTAAACAGCTCATTAGTTTGTCTGTGTATGCACCTTCAGTCCTCCCTCACCACAGTGTGGGCTCCCTGAGAACGCTTTGCTCAGTGTTGACAGCAGCATCTGCTATTATGTTATCAATATTAATTCATTAATTATAAAATTAATGAGTAAATCATTGAAAACAATCAGTTGGTTAGACTTATGGAAACAGTTGGCTCTTGTTTGCATCCTTGTATAGTTTAGAGTTTGGAGACTGGACCTGGATAAACCTTCGTGGCTAGTTAGATTTACACCACTGTTTTCCAAGTATCTGACTCTGGGTATAAACTTTGATGTGGCATACATGGCACAAGGGCCCTCTATCTATCATGGGTCTCCATATACACTGCAGGCAAACACATCTAAATCCATTAAACCACCCAAGGCATACTCCAGCTCTCGGGATGCAGCACTTGGCATTGTTGTGGTGCTGGCCTTGACCCTAAATATCCACTCTGATGCGGACACCTGCCTACGCTCCGAGTCAGTGCTCTTGTATTGTTCGCTGTGTGTCAGCCAGCAGAAAACTGTCTTGTTTTAGTAAGTTTGTAAGTGTGGTCAGTGTCGAAGGAAAAAAGTACACGGGTAGGGATGGGGATGAATCAGAGAGAGTCTCAGAGGGGAGAGAAGAGGTGTGGAGAACTAGTGTAGGGCAGGGATGTGGAAGAAGGAGCAGAGATGGCACACGGAGGTTCAGCCAGAATACTTCCCAGGAAAGTAAAGCTCTTCTTTTCCTTTCCCCCATCCTCCTCCCTGCTCCCTACCTCCCACCTCTCCCTCCATCCTCCCTCCTTTCTGCCACCTCCTTCCCCTCCCTTCTCCTCTCTTCCCTCCCTCCTCCTCCCCCCTCCTCCCTTCCCCCACCCTCCCTTCTTGCCTCTTTCTTTTTCCACTTACATTCCTGAGCAAAAAGATTCTTGGAAATTCTGATACCATTTGCAACAGCTAATTAATTCAGTTGTATTTTGTATTTCACCAACTTTCTACTTTGTTACCATGAATGTGTATTTTTAAGATTTTTTTTAAGATGAGAGGATGGAATTTATTTAACAATTTGCTCACTTCGTTTATAATTTTAAGCATCTAGACATATGGTGTGTGGGCCCTCATTTGGATCTCACTATGGATCCACAGTTTCTAAGAACAGGCCTTCAAGGAAGAGAATGGATCCTTCCCTCCCAATTCTCTGGGCTGCTTACTTTTCTCACAAACGTGGCAGCTTGCAGTAACTTATGAATTAAGTTTTTTTTTTAAATAACACATCAGAAATAAAATGCTTTGGCTCAGAAATGTTCGCTGGAGTTCCCTCATGCATTTCAAGCAGATGTCAGCTGTCTGAACCCTTTCTCTAGGTTCAGCTGAGCTGGTGCAGGAAGATCAGCTCAGACATAGGCAGTGGACACTGGCTATCAGCTACTGCTGACCGGAGTCCTCCCACTTCAGCAGAGTCCTGCTGTGTAACTCAACTTGCAGAAAGAGAGAGCTCAAGAGAAGCCGGCCAACGACTCTGGCCTTTTAACAGTATTAATCCATTCAGACTCAAAGCAGGCCAACCCAGACCATCATAATCCTCATCAGTCTACACATGCCCGCAGCACCCCCACCAGAGACTTCTCAGAGTAGCACAAGTTTTCTGGTCCATCAGAAATGTCAAGAGGCCCTTAAAGAAATGCAGGAAAACACAAGTAAACAAGTAGAAGTCCTTAAAGAGGAAACACAAAAATCCCTGAAAGAACTACAGGAAAACACAACCAAACAGGTGAAGGAATTGAACAAAACCATTCAGAATTTAAAAATGGAAATAGAAACAACAAAGAAAACACAAAGGGAGACAACCCTGGATATAGAAAACCTAAGGAAGAGACAAGGATTCGAAGATACAAGCATCACCTACAGAATACAAGAGATAGAAGAGAGAATCTCAGGGGCAGAAAATACCATAGAAAACATGACACAACTGTTAAAGATAATATAAAACACAAAAAGCTCCTAGCCTAAAACATCCAGGAAATCCAGGACACAATGAGAAGATCAAACCTAAGGAATATAGGTAGAGAAGAAAGTTAAGACTCCCAACTTAAAGGGCCAGTAAATATATTCAACAAAATTATAGAAGAAAACTTCCCTAACCTAAAGAAAGAGATGCCCATAAACATACAAGAAGCCTACAGAACTCCAAATAGATTGGACCAGAAGAGAAATTCCTCCCATCACATAATAGTTAAAACACCAAATGCACAAAACAAAAAAAGACTATTAAGGGAAAAAAGGTCAAGTGACATATAAAGGCAGGCCTATAAAAATAACACCAGACTTCTCACCAGAGACTATGAAAGCCAGAAGATCCTGGGCAGATTTCATACAGACCCTGAGAGAACACAAATGCCAGCCCAAGCTACTGTATCCAGCAAAACTCTCAATTAACGTAGAAGGAGAAACCAAGATATTTCATGACAAAACCAAATTTACACAATATCTTTCTACAAATCCAGCCCTACAAAGGATAATGCATGGAAAAGTCCAACACAAGGAGAGAAACTACCCCATACAGAAAGGAGGACTATAATCTCCTTTCAATGAAGCCAAAAGAGAGACACACAAATATAATTCCACCTCTAACAATGAAAATAACAGGGAGCAACAATCACTATTCCTTAATATCTTTTCAACATCAACAGACTCAATTACCCAATAAAAAGACATAGACTAGCAAACTAGATACATAAAGAGGACCCAGCATTTTTGCTGTATTCAGGAACACACCTCAGAGACAAAGACAGACACTACCTCAGAGTAAATAGCTGGAAAACAACTTTCCAAGCAATGGCCCAAAGAAACAAGCTGGAATTGCCTTCTAATATCAAATAAAATTGACTTTCAACCAAAAGTCATTAAAAAAATAAGGAAGGACACTTCATATTCATTAAAGGAAAAATCTACCAAGATGAACTCTCAATCCTAAATATCTATGCTCCAAATGCAAGGGCAATTACATACATAAAAGAAACCTTACTAAAGCTCAAAGCACACATTGCATCTCACACAATAATAGTAGGAGATTTCAACACCCCACTCTCATCAATGGACAGATCATGGAAACTGAAATTAAACAGAGGCATAGAGAAACTAACAGAAGTTATGAACCAAATGGATTTAACAGATATTTTCAGAACATTCCATCCTAAACCAAAATGATATACCTTCTTCTCAGCTCCTCATGGTACTTTCTCCAAAATTGACCATATAATTGGTCAAAAAACGGGCCCAACAGGTACAGAAAGATAGAAATAATCCCATGGGTGCTATCAGACCACCACGGCCTAAAACTGGTCTTCAATAACAATAAGGGAAGAATGCCCACATATACATGGAAGTTGAACAATGCTCTACTCAATGATAACCTGGTCAAGGAAGAAATAAAGAAAGAAATTAAAGACTTCTTAGAATATAATGAAAGTGAAAATACAACACACCCAAACTTATGGGACACAATGAAAGCTGTGCTAAGAGAAAAACTCATAACTCTGAGTGCCCACAAAAAGAAACAGGAGAGAGCATGTGTCAGCAGCTTGACAGTACATCTAAAAGCTCTAGAAGAAAAAGAAGCAAATACACCCAGGAGGAGTAGAAGGCAGGAAATAATCAAACTTGGGGCTGAAATCAACCAAGTAGAAACAAAAAGGACTAAACAAAGAATCAACAAAACAAGGAGCGGGTTCTTTGAGAAAAATCAACAAAATAGATAAACCCTTAGCCAGACTAACCAGAGGACACAGAGAGTGTATCCAAATTAACAAAATCAGAAATGGAAAAGGGAGACATAACAACAGAATCTGAAGATATAGAAAAAAATCAACAGATCCTACTACAAAAGCCTATATTCAACAAAACTGGAAACTCTGGAGGAAGTGGACAATTTTCTAGACAGATACTAGGTACCAAAGTTAAATCAGGAACAAATAAACCATCTAAACAACCCCATAACTCCTAAAGAAATAGAAGCAGTCATTAAAAGTCTCCCAACCAAAAAGAGCCCAGGACCAGATGGGTTCAGTGCAGAATTCTATCAGACCTTCATAGAAGACCTTATACCAATACTGTCCAAATTATTCCACAAAATTGAAACAGATGGAGCACTACCAAATTTGTTCAATGAAGCCACAATTACTCTTATACTGAAACCACACAAAGACCCAACAAAGAATGAGAACTTCAGAACAATTTCCCTTATGAATATTGACACGAAAATACTCAATAAAATTCTTGCCAACCGAATCCAAGAACACATCAAAACGATCATCCATCATGATCAAGTAGGCTTCATCCCAGGCATGCAGGGATGGTTTAATATATGGTTTAATATATTAAAACCATCAACATAATCCACTATATAAACAAACTCAAAGGCAAGAACCACATGATCATTTCATTAGATGCTGAGAAAGCATTTGAAAAACTTCAAAACCCCTCCATGATAAAAGTCCTGGCCTGGAAAGATCAGGAATTCAAGGCCCTTATCTAAACATAGTAAAAGCCATATACAGCAAACCAGTAGCTAACACCAAACTAAATGGAGAGAAACTTGAAGCAATCCCACTAAAATAAGGGCTAGACAAGGCTGCCCACTCTCTCCCTACTTATTCAATATAGTACTCGAAGTCCTAGTCAGAGCAATCAGACAACGAAAAGAGGTCAAAGAGATACAAATTGGAAGGGAAGAAATCAAAATATCACTATTTGCAGAAGATATGATAGTATATTTAAGTGACCCGAAAAATTCCACCAGAGAACTACTTAACCTGATAAACAACTTCAGCAAAGTGTCAGGGTATAAAATTAACTCAAACAAAACAGTAGCCTCCTTCTACTCAAAGGATAAACAGGATGAGAAAGAAATTAGGGAAATACTCCTCCTTAAATGGGGGGAAATATCCATAGGAGGGGATATGGAAGCAAAGTTTAGAGCAGCAATTCAAGGAACGGCCATTCAGAGCCTGCCCCACATGTAGCCCATATATATACAGCCACCAAAACTAGATAAGATTGATGAAGCTAAAAAATGCATTCGGAAAGGGAACAGATATAGATCTCTCCTGAGAGACACAGCCAGAGCATGTCCAATACAGAGGTCAATGCTAGCAGAAAATCACTGAACTGAGAACAGGACCCCCTTGGGGGGGAATTAGAGGAAGAATTGAAAAAATTGATGGGGGGCTTGCAACCCCATAAGAACAACAATGCCAACCTACCAGAGCTTCCAGGGACTAAACCACTACCGAAAGACTATACATGGACTGACAGGGCTCCAACTGCATATGTAGCAGAGGATAGCCTTGTTGGGGCACCAATGGAAGGAGAAGCCCTTGGTCCTGCCAAGGTTGGACCCCCAGTGCAATAGAATATGGGGGGACGGTAAGGGGGATATGTGAGGGGAATATCCGTATGGGGGAGGGGAAAGGGAGGGAATGAGGGCTTGTGGACAGGAAACTGGGAAGCAGAACAACATTTGAAATGTAAGTAAAGAAATATACCTAATTAAAAAAAGAAAAAAAAAAGAACTTAGGAAAATGACACCCTTCACAATAGTCCCAAATAATATAAAATACCTTGGTGTGACTTTAACCAAACAAGTGAAAGATCTGTATGACAAGAACTTCAAGTCTGTGAGGAAAGAAATTGAAGAAGATCTCAGAAGATGGAAAGATCTCCCATGATCATGGATTGGCAGAATTAATATAGTAAAAATGGCCCTTTTGCAAAAAGCAATCTACAGATTCAATGCAATCCCCATCAAAATTCTAATCCTATTCTTCATGGAGTTAGAAGGAACAATTTGCAAATTCATCTGGAATAACAAAAAAACCAGGACAGCGAAAACTATCCTCAACAATAAAAGAACTTCTGGGGAAATCACCATCCCTGACCTCAAGCTGTATTACAGAGCAATAGTGATAAAAACTGTATGGTATTGGTACAGAGATAGGCAGATAGACCAGTGGAATAGAACTGAAGACCCAGAAATGAACCCACACACCTATGGTCACTTGATCTTTGACAAAGGAGCTAAAACCATCCAATGGAAAAAAGATAGCATTTTCAGCAAATGGTGATGGTTCAACTGGAGGTCAGCATGTAGAAGAATGCAGATCGATCCATGCTTATCACCCTGTACAAAGCTTAAATCCAAGTGGATCAAGGACCTCCACATCAAATCAGATACACTCAAACTAATAGGAAAAAAAGTGGGGAAGAGTCTCAGACACATGGGCACTCGGGAAAATTTCCTGAACAAAACACCAATGGCTTATGCTCTAAGATCAAGGATCGGCAAATGGGATCTCATAAAACTGCAAAGCTTCTGTAAGGCAAAGGACACTGTGGTTAGGAAAAAACGGCAACCAACAGATTGGGAAAAGATCTTTACCAATCCTACATCTGGTAGAGGGCTAATATCCAAAATATACAAAGAACTCATGAAGTTAGACTCCAGAAAATCAAATAATTCTATTAAAAATGGGGTACAGAGCTAAACAAAGAATTCACAGCTGAGAAATACCAAATGGCTGAGAAGCACCTAAAGAAATGTTCAACATCCTTAGTCATCAGGGAAATGCAAATCAAAACAACCCTGAGATTCAACCTCACACCAGTCAGAATGGCTAAGATCAAAAACTCAGGTGACAGCAGATGCTGGCAAGGATGTGGAGAAAGAGGAACACTCCTCCATTATTGGTGGGATTGCAACCTGGTACAATCACTCTGGAAATCAGTCTGGAGGTTCCTCAGAAAATTGGATATCGAACTACCTGAGGACCCAGCTATACCTGTCCTGGGCATATACCCAAAAGATGCTCCAACATATAACAAAGACACATGCTCCACTATGTTCATAGCAGCCTTATTTATAATAGCCAGAAGCTAGAAAAAACCCAGATGCCCTTCAACAGAGGAATGGATTCAAAAAATGTGCTGCATCTACACAATGGAATATTATTCAGCTATCAAAAACAATGACTTCATGAAATTCATAGACAAGTGGAGTGAAATAGAAAATATCATCCTGAGCGAGGTAACCCAATCACAGAAAAACACACTTGGTATGCATTCACTGTTAAGTGGATATTAGCACAAAAGCTCGAATTACACAAGATGTAATCTATAGACCACAAGAAGCTCAAGAATCAGAATGATTAAAATGAGGATGCTCCCACTCGTTCTTGAAAGGGGAAAAAAATCCATAGGAGGAGATATGGAAGCAAAGTTTAGAGCAGAGACTGAAGGAACGGCCATTCAGAGCCTGCCCCACATGTTGCCCATATATATATACAGCCACTAAAACTAGATTGATGAAGCTAAAACGTGCTTGCTGAAAGGAACTGTATATAGATCTCTCCTGGCAGACACATCCAGAGCATGTCCAATACAGAGGTCAATGCTAGCAGAAAATCACTGAACTGAGAACAGGACCCCATTTAGGGGAATGAGAGGAAGGATTGAAAGAGTTGAAGGGGTTTGCAACCCCATAACAACAACAATGCCAACCAACCAGAACTTCCAGGGGCTACCAAAACCACTACCAAAAGACTATACATGGACTGACCCAGGACTTCAACTGCATATGTAGCAGAGAATAGCCTTGTTGGGGCACCAGTGGAAGGAGAAGCCCTTGGTCCTGCCAAGGTTGGACTCCCAGTGCATGGGAATGTTGGGGGGCAGTAAGGGAGGTGGATGGGGGAACACCCATATTGGGGAGAGGGTGGGGATGTGGGCTTATGGACAGGAAACCAGGAAAGGGAATACCATTTGAAATGTAAATAAAGAAATATATCTAATAAAAAATTAAAAAAGAAAAGAAATGTCAGGAGGCAAATTATCCAAGTGTCCTTAGACAGTTCTTGCTCTAACCCTGGATCTAATGTAGATCCAAGGGCTGCTCTAATCCCTGGAAGGTGGAAGCCAAACAAAACTGGTGAGAATCTTCTCTAAATAGCCAACTTGAGGCTTCTCCAGTAAGACAGAAAGAAATGTCCTACTTTGATAATAAAATCATACACACAGGGAGAGAAAAAAGTGAGACTTGGGAGAGTCTAGATTCTTCCTACGGAGCAAGACATAATACTTGTCTTTCTGAGCCTGGCTTATCTCACTTGACACAGTAGTTTCGAATGTCAGGCATTTTTCTGCAAATGTGCTTCTTTGTAGGCAAACAGAGCTCTGCTGTACGCGTCCATTTCCTCTGTCCTTCATCTGTGGATGGCCTTCTAAGCCAAGTCTATATCTCGGCTACTGTGTGGAGATACGCAGCATGCATGAATGTCAGCATGTCACTCTTGTTTGCCGACTCCGACGTTTTTGTTGTATGCCCAAGGGTGTTAGAGCTGAATTATACGGTGGTTCTACTTTTAGTTTTGAGATACCTCCTACTGATATTATGGTGGTTGGACCAGTTTATGTTCTACAAGTATCTCATTAGCTGGACCTTCCTCACGTTCTCACTAGCATTTCTTGCTGCTTTGTTTTGTTTTGTCTGTTTGTTTGTTTGTTTTGTAATGGCCATCCTGAATGGTATGAAACGGAATCCCAATGTAACTGTAATGTTCACTTTACTGATGACCAGGAATAAGATTTTTCATATGTATTGGTCATGCATACGTCTTCTTTTGGGAGCTGTCTGTTCAGCTCAGACGCCTGTTTGTTGATTCGATGATTTAGGTTCCTGAGTTCTTTATAGATTCTAGATATGAACCCTCCTACCAGATGTATAATTGATGCAGACTTTTCTTTCATGTTAATTTTGCATCCTACTTTGCTGAAAGTTTCTATTGTATTGGAGATGTTTCTGGTTGAGTAGAGTCATATCATCTGCAGATTGGGAAAATTTGGCATTTTCCTTTCCTGTTTGTATCCTTTCTCTGTCTTACTACCCTAGCTAGAACCTTAAGCACAATACCAAATAGTGGAAGAAACTATTCTATTATTCCTTATCTTAGAGAAAATGCTCTCCAATTCTTCCCATTGGTATAATGTAGACTGTAATGTTTAGTCTGTATTATGTTGACATATGTTTTTCCCAGTGCCAGTTTCTTTGGGGGCTTGTATAATAACAGGATAGTAATTTTGCCCAGTTTTTTTCTACATCTATTGAAATGTTGTGGGATTTCTGTTCCTGATTCTATTTAAGTGCTAAATTAATTTGGTGGTTTGCACATATTGAACCATCTTTGCATCTTTGGAAATCCAACGTGATCATGATATATGATCTTAATGTATTGCTGAATTAATTTTGCAATATCGTATTAAGAATTCAGTATTCTATAATCATCATCGAAACTGGGTTATAATTGTTGCACTTACTTGTTTGCTCTATCTTTATCTGGTTTTGGTATCATGGCAATGATAGTAGCATAGAATGGTATTCTTTCCTTCCCTGTTTAATGAATTCTATTGAGAAGCATTGATGTTACTGCTTCTTTAAAAGTCTAATAACATTCAACTGTGACTTCATCTGATTCTGTAATTCTTTGTTGGGAGGCTTGTACTATCTCAATCTCATTGCTTATATAGCTACAAATTGCTCGTTATTATCCTTTTATTTGGTAGTACATGTATCTCTAAGCGTGTATCCATTACTATTCTTCTATATTTTCTTTTTCCATTTTTATTAACTTGGGTATTTCTTATTTACATTTTGATTATTATTCCCTTTCCTGGTTTCCCGGCCAACATACCTCTAATCCCTCCCTCTCCCCTTCTCTATGGGTGTTCCCCTCCCCATCCTCCCCACATTACTGCCCTCCCCCCAACAATCACGTTCACTGAGGGTTCAGTCTTGGCAGGACCAAGGGCTTCCCCTTCTACTGGTGCCCGTACTAGGCTATTCATTGCTACCTATGAGGTTGGAGCCCAGGGTCAGTCCATGTACAGTCTTTAGGTAGTGGCTTAGTCCCTGGAAGCTATGGTTGCTTGGCATTGTTGTTCATATGAGGTCTCGAGCCCCTTCAAGCTCTTCCAGACCTTCAAGCTCTTCCTTCAACGGGGGTCCCAATCTCAGTTCAGTGGTTTGCTGCTGGCATTCGCCTATGTATTTGCTGTGTTCTGGCTGTGTCTCTCAGGAGAGATCTACATCCGGTTCCTGTCAGCCCGCACTTCTTTGCTTCATCAATCTTATCTAGTTTGGTGGCTGTATATGTATGGGCCACATGTGGGGCAGACTCTGAATGGGTGTTCCTTCTGCCTCTATTCTAAACTTTGCCTCCCTATTCCCTCCCAAGGGTATTCTTCTTCCCCTTTTAAAGAAGTAGTGAAGCATTTGCATTTTGGTCATCCTTCTTGATTTTCATGTGCTCTGTGCATCTAGGGTATTTCGAGCATTTGGGCTAGTAGCCACTTATCAATGAGTGCATACCATGTGTGTTTTTCTGTGATTGGATTACCTCACTCAGGATGATATTTTCCAGTTCCATCCATTTGCCTATGAATTTCATAAAGTCATTGCTTTGATAGCCAAGTAATATTCCATTGTGTAGATAAATACATTTTCTGTATCCATTCCTCTGTTGAAGGGCATCTGGGTTCTTTCCAGCTTCTGGCTATTATAAATAAGGCTACAGAACATAGTGGAGCATGTGTCTTTGTTATATGTTGGGGCATCTTTGGGCATATGCCCAAGAGAGGTATAGCCATGCGTCCTTAGGTAGTTCAATGTCCAATTTTCTGATACTGATTTCCAGAATGGATGTACCAGTCTCCAATCCCACCAATAATGGGGGAGTGTTCCTCTTTCTCCACATCCTTGCCAGCATTTGCTGTCACCTGTGTTTTTGATCTTAACTATTCTCACTGGTGTGAGGTGAAATCTCAGGGTTGTATTGATTTGCATTTCCCTTATGACTAAAGATGTTGAACATTTCTTAAGGTGTTTCTCAGCCATTCAGCATTCCTCAGATATGAATTCTTTGTTTAGCTCTGAACCCTATTTTTTAATAGGGTTATTTGTCTCCCTACAGTCTAACTTCTTGAGTTCTCTGTATATTTTGGATATAAGCCCTCTCTCAGTTGTAGGATCGGTAAAGATCTGTTCCCGATCTGTTGGTTTCCATTTTGTCCTAACGACAGTGTCCTTTGCCTTACAGAAGCTTTGCAGTTTTATGAGATCTCATTGTCAATTCTTGATCTTAGAGCATAAGCCATTGGTGTTTTATTCAGGAAATTTTCTCCAGTGCCCATGTGTTCGAGATTCTTCCCCACTTTTTCTTCTATTAGTTTGAGTGTATCTGGTTTGATGTGGAGATCCTTGAACCACTTGGACTTAAGCTTTGTACAGGGTGATAAGCATGGATTGATCTGCATTCTTCTACATGCTGACCTCCAGTTGAACCAGCACCATTTGCTGAAAATGCTATCTTTTTTCCATTGGATGGTTTTGGCTCCTTGGTCAAAAATCAAGTGACCATAGATGTGTGGGTTCATTTCTGGGTCTTCAATTCTATTCCACTGGTCTATCTGTCTGTCTCTGTACCAATACCATGCAGTTTTTATCATTATTGCTCTGTAATACTGCTTGAGTTCAGGGATAGTGATTCCCCTGGAAGTCCTTTTATTGTTGAGGATAATTTTAGCTATCCTGGGTTTTTTGTTATTCCAGATGAATTTGCAAATTGTCTGTCTAACTCTTTGAAGAATTGGATTGGTATTTTGATGGGGATTGCATTGAATCTGTAGATCGCTTTTAGTAAAATGGCCATTTTTACTATATTAATCCTGCCAATCCATGATCATGGGAGATCTTTCCATCTTCTGAGATCTTCTTCAATTTCTTTCTTCAGAGGCTTGAAGTTCTTATCATACAGATCTTTCACTTGCTTGGTTAAAATGACACCGAGGTATTTTATATTATTTGGGACTATTATGAAGGGTGTCATTTCCCTAATTTCTTTCTCGGCTTGTTTCTTTTGTTTAGAGGAAGGCTACTAAGAGATAATTTTAAACCCAGCCACTTTGCTGAAGGTGTTTATCAGCTTTAGTAGTTCTCTGGTGGAACTTTGGGGGTCACTTAAATATACTATCATATCATCTGCAAATAGTGATATTTTGACTTCTTCTTTTCCAATATGTATCCCTTTGATCTCCTTTTGTTGTCTGATTGCTCTGGCTAGAACTTCAAGAACTATATTGAATAAGTAGGGAGAGAGTAGGCAGCCTTGTCTAGTCCCTGATTTTAGTGGGATTGCTTCAAGTTTCTCTCCATTTAGTTTAATGTTAGCGACTGCTTTGTTGTATATGGCTTTTACATTGTTTAGGTATGGGCCTTGAATTCCTATTCTTTCCAGGACTTTTATCATGAAGGGGTGTTGAATTTTGTCAAATGCTTTCCCAGCATCTAATGAAATGATCATGTGGTTTTTATCTTTCAATTTGTTTATATAGTGGATTACATTGATGGTTTTCCATTTAT